>NC_056032.1:5050828-5719964 GCF_004379255.2 Salvia splendens
AAATCTCAAATAGAGCTGCCATTCACGGTTTCAAGGATCAGGGAAATGGAAGTAAAGCCAGATTCAAGGTTAGAACATTGTATTAATTGTATACATAGTATTAAAAATAGGAAAAAATAGATATATAGGAAACAGAAACAAATACAATAAGAACATAGAGTGGAGATTCATAAGAGAATAAATAATGAAGAAATGGAAAGAGATTGAGTATGCAGAAAATGAATTAGGGAAGAAGAAGAAACTGGACTATTTTTCTACTGATTTTCTTGACTGATTTCGATTGAGAGAGGATGTTAACTAATTATGGGAGATTGGAGTGTTAGACAGGGTATTTATAGGGCTCTCTTGTTCAGTCTGCTGGTTAGAAAAACATGCAGGTTCCCTATAAAAACACAATTATGAGAGACCTTTCTCATAACAAACAAAAATATACATATAAAACAATATCTGATAATGAAAATTAAGTTGGAAAATCTTTTACTATTAGCCTGGGAAATATTAATATATTAATTAATGTTAATATTAATAATCTGTATATGATAAATAGTATTACAAATATTATTAGCCTGAAAAATAATTTTAAAATACCATCTGAAATATTATTACTAACACTTATACACTAATATTAATATTAAGATCCGACCCATCTAATTTTGCAATTCGTATTAATATTAATATGAGTTAAATATTATAGAAACATATTATGTAAAATTAAGCCCATTTAATTTCATAAATTAGCAATTATATAACTTCAACTAAGGCCCATTTCATTTTTGCATTTATTAACTTACTCTTGTGTTATTTATAGGTTGCCTATTGAGTTCAAAAAATAAATCTAAACCCTAAAAACATAACATCCGCTTTTCACTCTTCATTCTGCAGAAAAATGAGAGAGAAGAACCCTAGAGAAATGAACAGTCGACTCACACTCCTCATTCTACAATCATCACAAAGAGCACAATGACATAGCTGGCGTGGGAGACTACATGGGAGACTACAACCTACTCTAGTGCATCAAAATATGAACAATATATCAAAATAAATACAAAAGGTATGAAATTCTTTCTTTATAGCATATAAACGAAATTCTTTCTTTATAGGTTTAAAAATGTACTCTATAGGTGCACATTTATTCATATACCTGCCTACCAAGAAATTTATCATCCATGTCTATATTTTTCAAATATAGTTCAAATAAACTTATTTTAATTAGTTAGAGTCTAAAGTTGAACCAAATAATAGGTACATCAAACTGGTTTAGTTCAAATGTTGTTCATGATTTAGGTTTTGCATTTAATTACTCTATATTATAGGTAATTGTGTCTTTTTTTCACTTCTGATATTCTCTCAAACATTTCTCTCTTCATATTTTTTCAAATTTATATACTTGAAATTTTTTTAAATATGCTCTGCATATATTAATTCAATAATGCTTTCGAAGTAAGCTTATCATATTTAGTACCCTCCAACTTTCTGCCATTTTCTTTAAAAAATCATGAATTTTTTTTTTCAAATTTATATACTTGAAATTCTTTTAAATTTAATGAGTAAATATTTCAACTGCACCCTTTCTCCATTTTCTTTAGAAAATGATTTTTTTTAAAATCAGATTTAAATACTTCAAATTTTTTAGATTTAGCAGAGTTACTCCTCATTTAAATACTGCACCAATTTTGTTGAATTCCATTACATGAAACTGACTATATATAGATTTTTTTCACTGCATCAATTTTGTATCTGAATTACATTATATGCTACTGACTACATATAATTTTTTTTTCAGGAACAAATTGCCATGGAAAGTGAATGGATCTGAAACATTATTAATTTATAACAGGAAAGATTATGACGGCTTTCACTCTTTCCCCATTTTCCTTTAAAAATGAATTTCAAAAATATTTTTAAGTTTGTATACATGAAAAGTTTTAAGGAATAGAAGATCAGGCATAAGAAATAAATATATTCTAATATCAGTCATAAGAAATAAATATATTGTAATAGTTAGATATATTGTAATAGAATAGTATTTTTTTTTAAAAAGCATATGCAACACAACACAAATAGGCTGCAACTCTACCACAAATTCTCAGTATATACAAACTCAGCCATATCACACATTATGCGAACTTCATTTGTAAAAGAAATAATAAAAAAAATAGCTACACAGGCTGTCATTTTTCCCACCCAAAAGGGTACAATAGTACTTTCAACCAAGTGCCACTTTTAAGTAGTATAGATTTACCAAAATCAACTAAGAATTCCATAGCGCACATGTCAAAATTCAGATTCACAAACAAACACTGTCAATGATGGCCACTAATAAATACTAACAAAATAGGTTTCACAAGTAAATGTTACAAAATTTTAGGAAAATGCACTATAAGTGGAGTGTGTATTCCTGCATAATAATCTTCTATGTAGATGGTAACCTCTAATAAAATAATAGCATTACAATCGTTACAAGATTTCCTCTACTAAATTTCGACCATCTATGGACGAACCTCTGTGCAGCAATATGGGTGCAAAAAGTGCTATGAGCAAAGGGTGCCGTCTCAAGCAGGAGATGAAATCGTAGCGGCTGATCATACCGTCATTATCCTCATCAAACAAAATAAAGAGCCCGTGAATCTGTATACACCACAAGAAACAAGTCTGAGAAAATAGGAAAATAAAACATGTGATATTTGCTTCAAAGTAATATACATCTGCATTCTTTGGTCCTAAGAGCATCTACAAGGGGAGAGGTAAATGGAGAGGTAATATTATATAACTACCATATTTACATTTTTTTCATGAAAAATCATTCTCCAATGGGAGAGGTATTTGAGAAGGTATTATACACTTTCTCATTTTGAAGAGGTATCTTTACCTTTCCATTGATGGAGAGGTAAAATTTTATAACTACCAAATTTGCATTCTTATCATGAAAAACCATTCTCCAAGGGAGAAGGTATTTGAGAAGGTATCACACATTATGTTTTTTTTAATGCATTTTTTACTATTATTTTATGTTTAAAAAATAATTTACCTTTCTATATACATTTTTTCCTTTGGAGTATGTTTCTTTTTGGAAGGGTATATTTCACTTCTTGAGGAGGTATATAGATGATATACCTCTTTTATTTACCCTTCCTTGTTGGAGATGCTCTAACAGATTAAAGGGAAACGAAACTAAGTGTTCGAAGCAGATATTAGCATTTATGATCATTATTGACAACGTTTCACGTATCCAGCTTCAGAAAACATACCTACGTACACATAAATTTTAAAATCTAATGTAAAATTTATCATATGTACATTGTGTACATGAATTCGTTATGCACGCTAATAATTTAATCCACGAGAGCAAATAATTAATCGAGCACCAACATATGCCACAAACTATACAAAATGTGTTTAGTTAAGCAGCATATTGCCGATACTAAAAATACTCAACTATCAGATAAGATAAGTTAATTAAGTGGCAGATTAGGAGATAAGGTAAGAAATTAAGTGGCAGATTCTGTTGATACTAGCGAACTAACCTCGTCAGAATTTAAACTTGGAATTGACAGTGAAACTGCATCTTGTAACTGTCAAAGAAAAAAAGGGGGGCGGGGTGAATCTTAGACTAACAGTCACAAGCCAAATTTCGGAATCAGCATCAAGAGCCAGATATAGTTATAAACCTCTTGCTTCGAAATGTGACCTTTCCCATTTATATCGCATTCACCAAATGCTGCATCACATGTGCGTCGAAATAGAAGCTGCTTCAAAATGTGGGCTGAACCAAGCAAGAACTGAAATGACGTAACATTTCAACTGTGAGGAACATCTTGAACAGGATATATCATATTAACATTTCTAAAAGCACACATCTGGTTGAGGTTGTTCTACAGAGAAGAATTATGCTTATTTCTTTCTAATGTTAGAAGGCCTAACTTCATCTTGTTGAGCAGTATAACTAGAAAGCCCGAGTCAGTAAGGAGGCATTGGCTCACAAAACATAAGAGTGGAAGGAAAAGAAAATCAGGAGATGGAAAATATAATACTACAAGATTTTACAAAATGATTAGATTTGAATTATTTAACCATATGATATTAGAATCCAGAATGAATCCCCAGTAGGTCTTGAGATACATGTGGTTGGATAAAACGTCTATTACTGGTTGTGTTGCAAATATCTATATAGAATTATATTACCTGCTTAAATGTTATTTTACCCATCTTCTGCACATCAATAAATTCAAACATCTGCGGAATAAAAAGAAAAAAGTTCAGTAAAATCCATGAGAATCAATCTGGGTAAAACTGAAATTCAGGGAGGGGGTATCAAAATTGCAATTGCATACACAATTGTGACATCCGTCATAATCATTTTGGATGCATTCAGAGACACCAAGTCACCATGAAAAGAGGTAAACAGTTCATAAGGAGATTGAAACACAGAAACAATTAGAACTAACCTTCTCAGAAAGGCCACAAGGTTTCAGTCTCAGAGCTCTAAGAAAATCATGGAATTCAACAAGCCCACTGAGATAAATGAAATTGTATCAGAACTGAAACAAGTTTTAAAATGTTGCATGGTCATCATAATTTCACTAGAACATGCAAATGGTTGAGCATTATGAGAAACCATTCCCTCTTCTTTAGTAAGTGAGTACAGAAAAAATCAATGGTTATCCGGACAGTGACCTATGTTTTGAATTTTAAGTACAGCATAGATAAGACTTAGTTACCAAGCCCAAAATCAAATGCGAGATTTGAAAGCTAAGTACAATAATAAAATGATTTATCGTTTCTTAGTCATGATTAGTGCATCACAGGTTTGTTAGAGGGTATACTATACCCAGAAATCACTTGTCTTACTGAAGCAATTCTAACATTGTATATTTAGTGCAACAGAACAAAATTTCAGAATACCTTGGATCTGGATTCATTGACAGAAATATCTCCAAAAACTCAACTGCTTCCAGAGCACTCAGACGCAACGACTGCAGTTAAGTGATACGATAAATTAAAAGAATTGCATTTACTTAACAAAAGTTCTGCATGATCCAAATATTGATGTAAATAGAATTCACTTTGTAACTCAGATATATCTGTTTTATGGTTACTAAGCTTTACCAAAGTCATTTAGCAAAACAAAAGGATGAGTGTGTAGAACCACCACTACAGCAAGTATACATTTTTACGAGACTTCTGCAAATTGCAGACAATTCTTTGCTGATCAAAGTTCAAAACAATCTACTAAAATGGCATATAAATTATATTCCTCTTTCATTTCTTGTTCTTTTCTACTTACTTAGGATAATGTTTCCATCTGTTTTGGAAATACTGCAACCAATTGAAATGAATATGTAATAGTAGTCATTCATCAAACGCATAATTGGAATGGTACATTGCCTCCATTATTGTGAAATGCCAGAGTCCTTCTTTAAACACAACAGCATTACAGGAAGAGAAATTCAATGATGCAAACTTTGATTCTAAGTAAATCAAATAAGCTCTAAACATCATTACCTATTTGACTAATTGTGAGAAGTGTTTTGTTAAATGGGATGACTTTGAAAGTGGACCCAATATTCCAAACAATTATAGCAAGCCAAAAAAGACATCAAAGGATATTCAAATTTCTTTAAAACTTTAGAAAAAGAGAATTTAACCTACCGATTGTACCCAGCCCAGTTCTACCATGTACAGAGACGGGTTTTCCTGATAAAAGAAAATAGAATATAGTGAGCAAACAGCCATATGGGAATACATTCCATTTGATCAATCGTGATTGGACTAGATGG
Organism: Salvia splendens; assembly: GCF_004379255.2. Classification (NCBI taxonomy): domain Eukaryota; kingdom Viridiplantae; phylum Streptophyta; class Magnoliopsida; order Lamiales; family Lamiaceae; genus Salvia; species Salvia splendens. Next base: position 5,056,606 of record NC_056032.1, read on the forward strand.
AGAACAAAAAGAACAAATGTATTGAAAAATAAATACACATGATACATGTAAAGGCAGAAGAATAAATTTGATAAACACAAATGCACTAAAATCAATGGTCAAAAAAAGAATTCAGAAACCTGGACTCCTGAACCAGATATAGCAAAACCATAGATCAACTTCCTTACTTTCACAATCTCAGCTCTACAAGACTTATGTAGTTCAAAGTTAAAACACATGTATCATTTAAGGCACCACAAGTTCTACAAGCAATCCTGAATTCCAAGAAAAAAGGCCACAAATGAAACAATCTTATTGAAGTTCTAACATATTCTCATTTAAATGAAGGCAAACATATTTTAGGAACATTAAAAGGTCCAGTAAAGAGCTTCTATATAGTACATGGTATGGGTACAAGTTCTTTGTTTTATATACTAGATCAATGAGCAGGTTAAGACTGTTTCTTCAGTCGTATCTAACAAATAAAAGGAAGAAATGAAGGAAAATATAGTTACAGAGAAAGCCATAGACAAATAACAATTGTAACTATTTTAGTGGCGACTGAAAATAATATGCAACCTGCTTTAACTCAGCTGCCTTGGCAAAAAGCATAAAGTCTCCATATGAGTAAGCTGTCTGTACCACATTGAGGGCACTTGCAATGGCACGACCAGTCTGCATTAGGTCAAGCACACTTAAGAATAACATATTCAAAAAAACTATTAATACCAGATATGCATTCTATACAATTGTATACTTAGAGAAAAAATAAAGATAAAGAAGCTACAAGTAAATTTGCCTAAAATCTAAAATATTTGAAATCAATTAGCTACATACTAAAAACTACTCCCTCCGTTCCATAGTAATAGAGCCATTTTGCCATTTTGGTACGTTCCATAGTAATAGAGTCATTTCCCTTTTTAGTAAAAGTCAACACATTTTTCCACACCTACTTTACTCTCTCTTCATCTCTCTACCTTTTTCATTTTCCACTTTATTCTCCCTTTACTTAACTCGCCTAACACAATTTTTCTTAATCTCCGTGCCGAAAAGAAACGCCTCCATTACTATGGAACGGAGGGAGTACTACTTCTATCCTTCGTTGTGTCAAAAGCAAATTGGGGGTCATGCTGAGTGTTCTAGTAAATAGACATACATTAAACATCCACAAAGTTTCAGAGGATTGGAAAAACCAAATTGATAGTTTATTGCAGGCCATTGGAGTGTGTTATGATTGAAATTAGAGCAAAAGAAAGGATTCAATTTTACTGCTTCTTAACATAAATGAGAAGTAGCATATCCATATAGAAAATTAAGACGTAGCTCACCCTCTGAGCAAACTGAACTGCATTTTCCTTCTGACACTCATTAGGATAAGAAAGCGGAAGATATTCCACCTGTGAATAGTGACAAGAGAATGATATGACAGTATCAATATGTTGTAGTAACTCTAAACATGCTCTATAAATCACTCCACAGTTGATACGGAAGCTCCTTATATTACAGCAAAAAATGTTACATGTACAAAATGCCATATAAACTCCCTTTCTATTCCACATGATAATTTGAGTTTCCTATTAATGATAAATTTGACAGCAGCTCGACCATGATAGGATATATACATGTAGTCAAGTTTAGTAGTTCAATCTTACCAATCAATGCATACTGAATGAAATCACATACAATTTACCTCCACGAAATTGTGGAACTGCGTAAACATTCTGAACATTAACACTGTTAGTGTGATATTTCCCCTGAAAAAGATGGCCCAACTATGAAGTGAGTGAAAAAAGAAATGGGGATGCATATCCAATGGAAAAAATCAAATAAGGTTTTACCAGGACTGGTCAAAGTGAACATAGGGGTAACGAACAACAACTGGCTGAACAGGATAACCAGGAATGAATGCACCGATTTGAAAAGATAAAAGAACTTTTCCATTGCTTGTTGTTCCCTCAGGAAATAAAAGCACGCGAGGAAACTGGTTGCAAGAAGCTTTTCTCTGTTTTCAGATCCTTAAAAGAACATTTCTGTATCAAATAGCTTATATATAGATAAATTGAAAATAATTGCATTTTTAATCAATAGACAATTATACCAGAAATACCCATATATTTGTTTCAGTTCAAGACAGAAAAAATGACAGAGCATACCGGATTTTCCTACCTTTATTTCATTTACAGCATGCTTCCTGGATGACTTTGAAAATCTATCAACATAAATAACCTAATGCAAAAACATCATGATCAGATAATATATGCATCATTATAGTACAACAAATATATGGGAACTAGACAAAACAACAAAATAAAAAGCAAACAGATCTACTGAAATTATAAACTGTTAAAATTTAGTAACAGATTTATCCGATTATACCTGCATTGCTCTAATGATGGTCCCAACAAAAGGCATGGAATCATGTGAATCTGCAGACACTATGGTGGGAAATAATTCATAGAAAAAGAAAATTGGATCAATGTATGATACATGATTAGACACAACAATAGGAGCAATTTCCCTTGGAGCAGGCTTTCCTTTTCTTTTTATCCAATGGTATCTGCAGAACAAAAGAAACAACAGTCAGTTTCTGAATCAACAAAAACTCAAATCATTTAATCATTCCAAGAAAGAGGGAAACTTCACTCAATTATCAAATAGAAAACTTAAAAAGTAGGACATGGAATTCGCATTGACGACAATCACAAAAAGGGAAGCTTTAAACATGGAATTCTAAAATAGGACAAATTAGGAGCTAGCTGAAAAGTAATCAGTCAGAGTTTTCGCTAACCGAACTAATCATTAGACACTCTTAATTATAAAGAAGGTAATAAAGTTAAAGAGGTTTTACCCAAAGGAGAAAAGGATAGCCCGGCCACAAAAGCGGGTGACCCACATGAGCCGGCAGCGCCACCTAGGCATGGGATTCTGCCTGTCCTTCCACCCATACAGCGCGAGACGCGTCGTCAAGTAGCCGACCATCAAACACAGGCCGAATAGCACGAGGCGAACCGCCGCGATGGGCAAGCAGAGGAGGATCTTGAGCCACTCGTACAACCCCTCGACGTTCGGCGTGTGGTTGCGGTAAGGATCGATGGAGATGGATGCGGGCACCTCGAATCCGTGGTGCGCCCCGACGAAGGCGTACGGCTTGTGGCGATTGTCGTCTCCCGATTGAATTGGGGGTCGGGGCTGATCGTGGACGGTGACGATGTGGTGGGGCGGCTGCTCCGAGGAGAGGAGGGGAGCGGAGAGAGAATGGTCCTCTACCGCCATTGATGAGGATGGAAGGCAGTAGAGAGAGGGAGGGAGAGAGGATCCAGAGATTGATTATGTCAAATTTGTTTAATTGGAAATTAAACAAAGATGAGAAAGGAGGGAAAAGTTAGAGAGAAACAGACAGCCATCATGGAATATGTATATTGTAAAGATTTCTCCACGTGAGTCGCACATGATGGATTCGAAAGTACGTTAATGCCCTCCCACTTTAGGCCGTAAATTTGGCATGGAGCGTTCGCCAATATTTACTAGCTAAATTTTTTTATAAATTTCATAAATCAATGTATGATACACACTTTCCCTATATTGCTATTATATGTTGAATGAATGTTATAATCTGAATAATTGGGCAGTCAAAATATTACATTCAGTTCGGATTTTTCAATTTTTTGGAATATTTTGAAATTTTAATTTGATTTGGATTTAATGCTATAGATTTTAGAATTTTTATTTGGATTTTCAATTATTTCAATCCTGTTTATCTCAAAAACGAACTTACCAAAGTAAAATCGGACCCACGAGAAAAAGGAAACCCACTAAACGATTAATTACGCTTTTCCTAAAACTAATCAATATTCAAGATTTTTTTAAGAAGACAATATTCAGCAAAATGTTGACCACGCACAAAACGAATAATATATTTATTTAGAAACAAAATTTAGTCAAAATATGATCATTGCTAGTATAAAATTTATAAATTAAATAGGAGTATTAATTTATGAAATTTCACTTTGCCGAAATTGTCTACTGTGGAGGTTGACCCTTGGAACGAAGAGGAAAAAATTGGCCACAAGGTTGGATAATTTTGATTATCATGTCATTATCGATGTTACTTTTACCTGAATTTATACGAATAAGATAATTGAATTTTTTTTAGTATGTTACTTCAATTTAGGAGGACCAAAATTTAATTCAAATATCTATTATCTCGTATAAAAATATAACTATTTCTTTCTTCGGGTTTCAGGTGGCAAATAGTAGTGTAATACTTAAAACTTATCCAAGTTGAAATTATCTTTACAGTAAGTTTTAAAACTATTTGTACGTGTAAAAATAAACACGATCAATAGATAACTATAGTCTATACATGATGCACAACATATAGCTTATGAAAAATCACACCAATCTAAAAAAAGTTCATTTGCATCTTATCTGCATTTGTGTTTCTTCACTTGTGTGCATCTTTCTCTGTGGTTGGAGAATCGGTTCGGCTCGGCTCAAATACATACGAGGTTTCTTCAAAGTCAAGGTGTCAAAACTTCATTACCATCTGCGGATCTGCCCATTTTAGCTCATCTTTCATCACTGGTTGGGGAATCATGGTTCTTGTTCTTGTAGAACAGATCATGTTTGTGTTGATGACTCATTGTCAGAATCACCGGAATCAAAACCAGCCTCATCTGATGCACTGTCGTTTGGATTGTCGAATGATTCCCTTTCTGTTAGAAAGTAACCACCCTCTGTTGGCTTATAGTTTCTACCCCTCCATATGACAATCTGCTCCTTCTCAAACGTAACGAGGATGCAAGGAACTAAGTCCTGTATCGATAAAATTAACAAGCCCCGGTTACAGCAGCAGTCGATGCTAGATAAAATCAAGAAATTGATAGAAACATTCACTAGGCAGTCACGTAGTTAGAAGCTATAAAGAAGGAAAAGAACAAAGCTTCCCAAAAAGACTAAAGCTTTGATTTTGAAATATAGAACATATTAGCTTTAAACAGCTAAGAAATAGTATATCATTAGTCAAACAGTTAGATGCTTCATTATATCCTTTCCTGATAGTAAATCACAATTCTTTGGAAATGACTGCACAAGTCAAGTGGCATAAATTTTCAAAACCTGTCAGCTTAATTTGCATGCAATCTTCCAATTACCACAACTATGATATGAAATCACTTCCAACTTCAGTCAACAGGAAAGCATTTACCTTCAGCTTGCAGCCAATTTTTTTGTAATCACTTCTAGGGAGGCCTTTACAGTCTATCCGGAGCAGCTCATCAGAAAGAAAAGCATCGCGAACCATGGGTACAAGACTTCCATAATAGCCATTTTTAGCTGACACAGATGGATTCATATGTCAGAAAAGATCATACAAGAATTTGTAAATAAACGAATATTGGGGCGAGATTTTACCAAGTCTAGTCAAGGCAGGGACAGATAGCCCTGTTTTCCTCATCTCTTTTGTTTCCTCGATGCTTAAGCCTTCAATGGTAGTTTTTATAAGCCTTGGATACACAGGCTCTTGAGGCTTCCACAGCATAAGTGGAACCACAGGCCTTTTGCTTGGCTTATAATGTCTACCTCTGTAAAGTATAAGCTGGCCACCATGTCTATGGATAATCTTCCCGAATGTTTTGTCCTGGACAAAAATCATAAAAAACCTCTAAATAAAATAAAATAATAGTAGCAATTAAAACATCAAATATTTAAATCCTTGTAATGGAATAATAAGGTTCATGGTTCTAGAAGTACAAGACTGTGAATAAAAACAAACACCATCGAGCACTAAAACTGCAACAACGTCAAATGGAAAAGGAAAATACCTCCAACTGAGCGCATACATTTTTCATATCGACAGTAGGTACTCCCATACACTTTATCCTAACGGCTTCAGCATGTTTCCAGTGATTATGAATAACATCCAGCATGTTGTGTGTTAATCCATCCCTCCCTATTAAAGAAAACATGAAAGCGCCATCAAAAGGTTGTGCTACTTGTCTAGGGAAAATACCCTTGTCCTCATATTGCAAATCAGCTCCATTCTTCAGCCTAAGTTTTCGTAGCCAGGTCATGAATTTACGAACCTGGTATAAACATTATGGAGGTGCTTATTTCCCAAATTATGCAAAGATAACCTCATAAACATGACTAAACCCTTTTCAGAGAAGAAAACAAAAGGAGAAACTTTTCTCACTACAAAGTTCACCAAATACCACGATACTCAACCTGGCATATAATTTTTCCTTCTGATTTATCGAATTACATAAAACAGAACTCCATGTTATGTAATGTATCAACATATCATGACACCTAGCTATTTAAGAACTATGATTCCATCAATCAGGTATCGCTGGCTTCATAGAGGTTAAATTACTAGCAACATCTCAAAATCATCAAATTCATACTCATACTCTACTTCAAACAAGTTCATCGAATTCAAATCCAGCAGTTCCTGCAAAAGTTCAAAAGTTTCCCCTACCCATGCTCATAATTTGCACAAACAATAACATCATATTCCATTTCCACAGTATCATTAGGGCATAGTAACAAACCCAAATTAATCTGCATCTTGGCTTTAGGCCTCTGAAACCTCTCAACAATGGCCTTCCTCTCAGCATTAGTCAAAGGCTCACCCAGAACCATTTCCCTCATCTCTCTCCTCTTCTCCTCCAATTCACCATCAACTCCTGCAGACCCCACTTTCGGGTCCACAGCGGGGGCACAAACACCGGTCCATACCCGGTCCACTCGGCCCGGCCCGAAAGGCGAATATTTGGGTTCCCTGAGACCGATTGGCCGGACATTCGTGTTGCTTTCGGTGTAGCTGAACTGGAAATCAAAAGGCAGCTCGGATTTGATCGGGCGGTCGGGTTGATCCAGCGACGACGGCGGGCGGTAAGGGGGTTTGGATCGTTTCCGGGTCCGGGATTCGGGTACGGGTTTAGAATTGGAGCTATTATCGGGCGGGTGCGGGTGGAGAGAGGGAGGGGAGATGAAGTTGTACACCGAGTGGAGCTTCGAAGAGGGCGAGGCAGCGTTTGTCGAGAGAGAGCGGCGCGTGGAGAAAATCGCTATTTCCGGCGGTATTTTACGGCGAAGGAGACGGCTGAGATGGGTTGCCATTTTTCTCGTTGCACCATTCGATCAACTGCCAAGGGTTTTAGCTTTTAGGAATACTCAATTCTCAAGTGAGGGTTTAAGATATTATTAATCTAATTTATCATATTTTTTAAAATTTAATTAAATTTTCAGCCCAATACTACAAGTTAATAATGGTGTGTGCCTCAGTGTAGCCGATATTAAAAAATATTTCAAATTTTCAATGTTTGGTAACTCACAAATAAAAATCATTATATCTCGTTTAGTTTGAGATACTATGCACCATGATATTCGCTCACCAAATCACTATTTATGGGTAAAAAATAGATACTCGATCCAAAAAATTGAATGCCCACACTCGAAAATGCCTCAACATCACATCCGATTCCTGACCCGATTATTGGTTTAATCATTTGGGCCACTAAATTACTCCATGCGGATATCTAAACATGATCATTCAGGATACCTAAAAACCCAAATGTTTTAACATTTTTTGATTTTATACTAATTTTTGTTTTGATCCGTTCCTATGATTTTTCAAACAAAGTTGAATTTCTCATAAATGTATTAGTATGATTTGACAAAAATAAAAGTGGTTTAACGGCTTAATTTTTTTTTTTAAAAAATTATTTTGTTGTAATACTTACTTGTAGAAGTAAAAGGTAAAATTGAATTAGCATTAACTACAATATACAGTATAGGTGATTTAAGTCTTATAAGAGCAATATCCAAAAACTATTGAAATAGTATTAGGATTCTTCATGTAGAATAAGAAACACAAGACATATAATCTACTAAGAATAATCATACGAATAATACCCGAAACAAGAAATATTCCAAATTTTATTATGGATCTGTAAATATGGTTATCTGATACTCAATACCTGATGATTATTGGGTCGGATAAGTATATTGGATACACTCGTTATTCATTTTCCACCACTTACTACGTAGTACTATCTTTTTAACTTTTAACATCACTTCATAGTATTCTAATAATCTTTTGTTGTTGCATGGTACTCCACGATGGCACCAAGCAATCTTTTGATACATTAATATACTTGTTGGGTTCCCGGTGGTGCACACCCGAACTCCACATTAGTATGATATTATCTATTTTGGGCAAAGCCCTCACGGTTTTGTTCTTGAGATACTCCCAAAAGGCCTCATACTAATGGAGTTGGGGTAGCTCATTTATATGCTTGCAACTCTTGTCCATTCTCCGACATGGGACCACAATACTAATTATGTAACTTTTGAAAACCTCACAACAATAGACAAAAAGATAGATAAAATAAGAGTGATTAACGTTGTAAATCCTACTAATGGAACCCGAATTAAATATTTACTCAAGTCGACAACTATTAAGTGCTGAAAACCCAATCTTTGGCTGGATCGGTTAGCCTATTTCCTGATTTTCACATCTATGAATTCGTGGTGTAAATGTAATGAGTGTAAATCTAATGGAATATAGTTACTATTAGTAAAAACTAAAATGTAGGTGGCCAAATTTCGTAACTTTCTAGAACTCGCGCATAAATATTAAAGATTTGACTTGGTTTTTGAAGCGTATTTCGCATTTCGTACAACGAAACTTCATTCATAACTGGAAAACCGACAAAACCAAAGATCGGGAAAACATACTAATGGAAGAAGCAAACGTGTCTCTGTTTCTTATAAGCCAATCAGATAATTCCACTCGTTTCTGAAACCCATTCCCGTGTTACTTCAAATCCAGAAAATCTTATGAAAAAGCCGGTAAAAAGGTCGAATTCTGCTTGAATCTAAACAGATACAATTAGGGATTCCTTTGCGTAACGCGCTCATTTTGCATTGTTTGTTCAGAATATCAGAGAAGATATTCACGAATTAAAAGGTAAATCTTCTTCATCTTAGTCTCATTTCAGAATTCTGACTTGAATAGGATCGAAGTTTTTTTTATATTTGTGAATTTGCTGGAGAAATTAGAGACACCTCTTTTGATAATTTGTCCTTAAATCAATTCTCTAATCTATAAAAACACGATCTTTATCTGCATCATTCATTAGCTGTAGCTGATGATTGATGATTGATAGGCCGATCATTACTGAATTCACGTCGGAGAGGCCCGTTTTGATCAATGTGCTTTGTGTTTGTTTGATTTCTAGGGTTTGAATTTTGATAGGAATCGGAAGGAGTTGGTTGATTTTACAAATGGAGAACCAGAACAATTACCCTGCACCTTCATACCCTTACAATCCTGCGTATGGCTACCCCATTGGGCCAGCGCCTCCTAATCATTACCCTCCGCCTAGTGCGTATCCGCCTCCTAATCCCGGTGGACAGCCTGCTTATCATCCTCCGCCTGCCGGCCCATATGCGGCCTGTTCACCGTATCCTTACCCTCAAACCCCCTATGCCTCTCCGCCTCTGAATTATCACTATTCAAGTGCTCCAACGTGGCCACTGCCTCCCCCTTCGGCCCACCATGCATCAGATTATACTTCACACCCTTACCCATACCATGGATATCCAGCTGCTTCGCCGTCGTCATCTCCTCCTCCTCCTCCCCATCCTCACCCTCCGCCATCATCATCACCTCCTCCCCCTCAGCCTAATTTTGAGGCACATGGTAGCTTCAGATATGGCTCGTTTCATTATCTCCACCATCAAGCATCCGGGCGGTTGCAACCTCCGGATGCTCACCCCTTAACTCCTCCTAGAGACGGCAGTGATCACTCCAGCCATCATCACCATCACCAGGGTAATTTGTCTCCTCTTTGTGATTCAGCTCACTCGGAAGAATGTTTTTCAAGCCACCCTCCACTTTACCCACCTATTGACGACCATTTGGCAAACATGCATTTGTCTGAGATTCAGACGAGGCCACCTTCTGCACCAGCTTCCCCTCCGGCCCCTGCAGCTGCCACTGGTGGTCCTCATAAGTTTCACTCGGGACCTCTGCCAGTGACTACTACTGGGACAGGGGGTAAACACGGGCATCATCACAGATTTTCATGGTGGGAGGAACCTTCTTCAATGAAGATGGAGTCTCGTCCAAGTATTGATAATAGCATGCAGATTGTGCCAGTTTCACCTTCTAAAACATCTCTAAAGGTTTTGCTCTTGCATGGCAACTTAGATATTTGTATATATGAAGCAAAGAACCTCCCAAACATGGATATGTTCCACAGAACCATAGGGGATATGTTTGACAAATTGCCTGGTAATTTGACCAGCAAGATCGAAGGGCAACTGAAAAGTAAGATTACAAGTGATCCATACGTCTCCGTAACAATAGCAGGTGCCACTTTTGCAAGGACTTATGTTATAAGCAATGATGAAAATCCAGTGTGGATGCAGAACTTTACAGTTCCGGTAGCTCATTATGCAGCCGAAGTGAACTTTGTTGTGAAGGATAACGATATTGTCGGGTCTCAGTATATAGGAACGGTATCGATTCCAGTTGAGCATATATATGGAGGAGAGCAAATAAAGGGATTTTTCCCAATCCTTAGTGCTAGTGGAAAGCCTAGCAAGGCTGGAGCTGTCTTGAGTCTTTCGATGAAGTATACTCCAATTCAGCAATTGAGCATATACTACAACGGAGTTGGAGCCGGCCCTGATTATATTGGAGTCCCTCAGACTTATTTTCCTCTCAGGAGAGGTGGTAGAGTGACTCTTTATCAAGATGCTCATGTACCTGATGGATGCCTCCCGAATCTGACGCTCGGAAATGGCATGCAGTATGTGCATGGGCAATGTTGGCGAGACATCTTTGACGCGATACGCCGAGCTCGACGCCTGATATATATAACTGGATGGTCAATCTGGCACAAAGTTAGACTTATTAGGGATGATAATTCTCTATCTGATTACACATTGGGGGAACTTCTGAGATCGAAATCGCAGGAAGGAGTTAGAGTGCTGCTTCTAGTGTGGGATGACCCTACATCAAGAAGCATATTGGGATACAAAACGGTAAGTGCTCAATTCATGCTAAACATTTAAATTGAGGCACTTAGCAGTTACATGTCAACATCATCTACAAAAGTGATCACCTTCTGCTTCTCTTTGTCATTTTTAGCATAAAACGCAATTATCATTTGAGTCCACGAGGAATTCATGTTACAGTTTGGTTTGGTAGTGTCTGTTTGAAAAACATTATCGTCATAGAGTTTCCTTTCATATTCAGGATGGGGTCATGCAAACTCATGATGAAGAAACTCGCCGGTTCTTTAAACATTCTTCTGTTCAAGTGCTTCTTTGTCCCCGAGTGGCTGGAAAGCGCCATAGCTGGATGATGCAGAGGGTATGTTTCAAATGCACGTTTTTGGTGTATTGTTGTATATCATCACTCACCAATAGGTTTTTATCTTTTTAATTGAGATATTCATGTCTGATGTTTAAGTTGAAGCTAGGAGGTTGAGTTTCAAATATGCTTCTAAACTCAGTCTTTTGTTTTGGAGCCATCTACTTTATATTGGTATAGTTATTGTAAATTGTGGTGTTCAGTTTTTTTTTTCCATGAACAGGAAGTTGGAGTCATTTATACACACCATCAGAAAACTGTGATAGTGGATGCCGATGCTGGAGATAACAGAAGAAGAATAATTGGTTTTCTAGGAGGACTAGACCTATGTGATGGGCGTTATGATACTCCACGCCATGCTTTATTCAGAACACTGCAAACTTCCCATTCAGATGATTATCATAATCCGACATATACGGTAATTCATTATCCTATATCCGTTTAATGTTTTTATGGGCATGCTTTGTTTTCAAGGATATATTCCTCTCTAATAAGTCAAGAATTAGCAAACTGCATGGCCTCTATTTATTTATTGATTCAAATAGCTACGTGAATAGGGTAGTACAACCGGATGTCCAAGAGAACCATGGCATGACTTGCACTGTAAAATTGATGGGCCTGCAGCATACGATGTCCTGTGTAATTTCGAGGAGCGATGGCTGAAAGCTTCAAAGCCTCACGGCATCAAAAAGCTGAAGATTTCGTACGACGATGCTTTGCTTCGAATAGAAAGGATGCCTGAGATATTGGGGTTGACTGATGCTCCTTGTATCAGTGATAATGACCCTGAGGGTTGGCATGTGCAGGTATACTAATCTCGTTGAGCTATAGGTCAAATTTCGTCCTTGGATATAACAAGGAGAGGACTAATTAAAATATTCTCTCTTCAATATTGTTTTAATTTTCAAGTTTAACATGATAGATTGAAAACGCAACCTAGCTTTGTGGGGATTGCATTTGATTATTATTCTTCTTTGGTGCGATTTTCAGGTGTTCCGTTCTATTGATTCAAACTCTGTCAAAGGCTTCCCGAAGGATCCTAAAGATGCTATGCACCGGGTGAGTTGAAAGATAGATTCGTTTGCAACCTGTTCTCTCAAGTGTTTAATTTTTTCACTAAAAGGAATAATGCCTTTCATGAAAACAGAACTTGGTCTGCGGGAAGAACCTTCTTATAGATATGAGCATACACACGGCATATGTAAAGGCTATTCGCTCCGCCCAACATTTCATATACATCGAGAACCAGTACTTTATCGGGTCGTCTTACAACTGGAGCCAGTACAAGGATGTTGGTATGCACTACTATGTCTTGAAAGAAATCCCAACAAATTCAGCAGCCTCTCATTAAAAGCAATATGTGATTCTGTGTAGGTGCCAACAATTTGATTCCAATGGAAATTGCCTTAAAAATCGCGGAGAAAATCCGAGCACACGAGAGATTTTCAGCTTATATTGTCATTCCGATGTGGCCAGAGGGCAATCCGACAGGGGCTGCTACACAAAGGATTTTATTTTGGCAGGTATTGGCATTTATCTATACTTTCGTATAATTTTGGCTACATGCTATCTGACGATCTTGCTGATTTAGCCTTGAGTTTTTTGAGAGTGTTGCAACTCCTTTGGCTTTTCTTTTCCAGCACAAAACAATGCAAATGATGTACGAAACTATATACAAAGCGTTAGTTGAGGTGGGGCTCGAGGATGCTTACACACCTCAAGATTACTTGAACTTTTACTGCCTTGGCAACCGTGAGGCTCTTGATGCAGGCGAGGCGCCCGATAATCTGCCCGTAACCAACAATCCTCAGGTACTCTATCGTTGTTCACCAACTAAATGTGCTTCAAACAAAGATAGCTTAGACCTCGGTTCTGTGCAAGAGCTTTTGTGTAACTTCTTTCGTTTTCAGGGGCTCAGCCGGAAAAGCCGCAGATTCATGATCTATGTTCACTCAAAAGGTATGATAGTTGATGATGAGTATGTAATCCTGGGGTCTGCAAACATCAATCAGCGATCGATGGAGGGCACTCGAGACACGGAGATCGCGATGGGAGCTTATCAACCGCAACACACTTGGTCAAAAAGACTATCTAGTCCTCAAGGACAGGTAAAACCTTTGAACCAAATCTCATAAAACATGGTCTATTTTTCACATCTTTTCCCTATCGTTGCAATTAAAACATCACTTCTTTGAAAGTTTTACTCTATTTATGCTTTTCTGATTACACCAATCTGTGTGAACATCGCTAAACCGTGTAAAAAGTTAAATCCGGCAATTAACCCTATCAAGATACTAATCTACAATCCACATCTTGATGTTTGGACTTGCATTTTGGGCAGATATATGGATACAGGATGTCTCTATGGGCGGAGCATGTTGGGTTTTTGGAAGAATGCTTCACAAGGCCGGAGTCCTTGGAGTGCGTTCGACGTGTAAGGTCGTTAGGTGAAGCCAACTGGGAACAGTTTTCATCCCCACAGGTATCAGAGATGAGGGGGCACCTTATAAAGTATCCTGTGGATGTCGACCGACAGGGCAAAGTGAAGCCTATCCGTGGTTTCGAAACGTTCCCAGACGTTGGAGGTAACATTGTGGGATCATTCATTGCCATACAGGAAAATCTAACCATATAATTCACTTATTTTATTTTGTAACATACACAAATTTTGTTAAGGGTTCAAATTCAATTGCTTGGTTTGGTTTCTGCAAGCTCAATCATTGTACACATGTTTTGGGAGTGAAATAAGTTAATGAGACTTTACCATTTTTTTTGTAAAGCATTTTGCTTCATGTACATTGTAGATTTGGAGTTATGATGCATATACATATACATATATATATATAGGAGGTGGAAATTGGTGATGAGCAGTGATGTTATCAATTGTTTAAATTTTGAGTAATAATTTTTGTACTCCATTTAATAGGTATATGGGTCATGTTTGGTACTACTACTATTTAAGTTATGTTTTAGTCAATGTAAATAGATTAGTTAATCCTTTGGAAGTACCCTAAAACGGGCCCTACTTGAAGTGGACCACGTTTTCACGGGCTTTCTCTCTCTAAGCCCACCCTAGTACAGATATATGGGCCCAGCCCTCATTTTCGTTGTGCTTTTATTTATACTACTACTAGTATTTATTTATTTATTCATTCTGCAAAGCACAATAGCTCCAGCATGTGTATATTATTTTAATCTGACAAATAAAATTTGACCATATTAATTTACTGCTGCTTCGAAATTTTCACAATGCCAGTTCACCCATCTCTGTGTTAATCCTTGTTTTGTCATTATCTAAATGTTAATTAAAGGTTGTATCTTCAAATAAAAGCACAAAACCTACCCACTTCCACTTACACTTTTTGATTCATGAATAAAAATCAAGATCTTTCATACTTGACCCTAATGTTCCTAAAATATAAACCGCAACGTATTTTTTTGGCTCACCGCACTAACATTTATTTTTGAGCAAATTGTTTGAAAAATTATGAAATTGAGTTAAATTTTGATGCTGCGACTTTGAAAATCTATCAGAAAAAACTATAAAATTTAGATTTATTCTCAATCATCTTATGGTAAAAAAATTTCTAATATTGCAGCTGAAAAATTACACTACTTGAAAATTACTGCAGATAAGTTAAACAATGTTGTTTACTCGTAAAGAAAACGACATTATTTGATTAGAATATATGAACAACATATCACGC
This sequence comes from Salvia splendens, assembly GCF_004379255.2. Taxonomy (NCBI): domain Eukaryota; kingdom Viridiplantae; phylum Streptophyta; class Magnoliopsida; order Lamiales; family Lamiaceae; genus Salvia; species Salvia splendens. The sequence continues at coordinate 5,071,681 of NC_056032.1, forward strand.
GTACAAAACTAGAATATTCACTATGAAAAACTAAAAATAAATCCATATTTATTATGACATGCTAGAATCTAATTATGTTTCATAAATTTTTAGCAATTTATCATTTATTTCATTAAAAAAATAATTAAAAAATAAAATAAAATTGCACGACAAGGATAAGTTGTCCATAATATATAGTCAAGGCCAAGTGTCCACCTTGAATGCACACAAACACAATACAGAATCACATAAAAAAATAACCTCAATAGTAAATAAGAGGACAATCATCACCCCACTTCTCGGAATAAGTCAAATAAATCTCGAATATTCGTAATGAAAATATGATAAAATAATGATAGTGATTAGGACGAACCCACTTTTAATGTGGACCACCTACCTAAGAGGTGGTGCCCTCACTTTTCCACCAAATTATGGTGCCTTGCTCCCTTCACTATGGCCTCACACTTTTAATACCCATTTCAAGTTTACAATTGTCCCTTAAACTTAAGGCTCTATATAAAAATAGACAAAGGAATAAATAAAAGCATTTTTTATTTAGTTTCTTGATATGTTCTTCACCTTGATGGCCCGGGCTTGGTATTTAATTTTGATTAGTAGGCGAACGCTCTCTATTAGTATAGGGACTAGAATGCAATTTTATTGATGTATTTATAATACTAGTTTAATTCTATTATGAAGAAATAAATCAAAACTCAAAATATGACGTTGTCCGAAATTTAAATATCGAACTCATTCTTTTCATTATGTCATTGCTATTCCACCATTGATTGTTGTATTTGAATTCAAATATTTACTCTTCAGATTATTTTACACAAAATCATTTGGTGAACCCTTTTGAGCAGTGTTGGGAGTTGGGACCAAATTCATTTTCGAACCTCTCATTCGATATCTAATTAGTGCTTTCGTAAAGCTATTTAACTTTCATATTTCGCATTTATTTCGTTCAAGATAAAGTGCTTTATGAAAATATATTTCAATTTTATTTAGATATGCATGTCTCTATTAATTGATATACTCCGTATGATAAATAATTGAATATTTGTGTTCTCGTTATTAATATTCTCCCAAATCCCACATTCTCAATTAATACGAATCAACTGAAATGCTACCAAGTCCAAAATTATTTGGCAACATTTTCAACCCATGGTGGATCGAAACCATACAAGAACATTCTTAGTAAACGCGACATGTAAAAATTAGTAACAAGTAAAATAAATTAACATAAACCTAACTATATTGGCACATGAAAATATTAAAATACAAGATTTATCACCCCTAAACTAAGCATCTAAATTTAAAAATTAAAAGGAAAATGGACCACCAAACACAACACGTCAAAATAATAGCAAAAGGCCCACCAAATTCAGAAGCCCATTAACACGGCCACGTCTAACGGAGCCCACCACCCTTACTTTTCCTCTGTTTAAACCTAGCCCAAGATCCGGGACCACCACGGCGGCCGCCACCCCCCGCCACCGGGGTCCACCACGTGGGCCCACTCCCCAACAAAATTTCTCCCAATCCAAGCTGCGAGCGTTGCCGCCCTCACACGTGCGCTCCTCTCCTCCTCCTCCACCACCGCCGCTGCCCTCAGCGAAGAGATTTTCGGTGAGATCTGCAGCTTAATTTCACGGAGTAGAAATTGGAGGAGATGGTGATTCCGAAATATGACCCAATTTCGTGAATTTTTATCGTGAATCTCCTATGAAATATCTCTCAGCATTTGAGACTTCTTTGCCGCGGCGGAGCTATTGCTCGAGCTCGGCGTATTATTAAGTTTGGGGGTGAAATCCGAGGCGGCGGATTGCATGATTTGCGCCGCCGAGGTTGAGGTTTGCATGGCGGAGACGAATGCGGAGATCGGCGCGGAAATGTTGACCACCGGCGTCATGTTCATCGCTGCGGCGCCGGGTTGGATGGCGACGACCTGCGTGGATTGATTCGGCGGAATGATGAGAAACGTCGGAGACTGCGAGTTCGACGTTGATGTAACCATGGGGATCGCCCAGACTGTGGGAATCGGTATCACTGGCATGAGTGGGGCTGAGACCGACGCGTTATTGCTCGAAATAATTGCGAAATTATTAGCATTCGTAATTGCGAAATTATTGGTAGCTGCGGAGGCGGAGGCGGTGGTCGCGGTGGAGGAATTCCGCGGCGAGCAGCTGAAGCTGTTCACGTCGATTAATTCGGCGGTAGACAGGCGCTTGCGTTTCCGATCGTCCGCGGCGGAGGTGGAAATGGAAACGGAAGCGGATGCGGATGCGGCGGCGGTGGTGGGGATTTTCAGCGTGCCGTTGACTGACGTGGCAATGGCGGGGACGGTTCCGGTGCCGGTGGCGGCGATTATGGCCGGCTCGGCCTGCTCGAGCAGCCAGCGGATGGTCTCGCCGTCGGACTTGTGGCCGAGCTCTCGCGTGAGCTGGAAGACTCTAGCGGCGCACGTCGCCGGAATACGGATTCTGCGGCCGCGCCCCTCGACTTTCGTGTGGCGGTCTTTCGTCGACGATCTCTTCGCCGGCAGCTGCAAAACCACCAGCGGCTTCTCCTCCGCCGTATCCGGCACCTCTTCCTTCATGAGCGCCATGCGGAGTGGCTGCGCCGAGGAGTTCAGATTATGGTAATCGCGGTCGGAATCGGGTTGATTTTCCTTGAAATCGCCTCGAAAATCTGGGTTTTGGATTGAAGCCATGGGATTTAATCAGAATTAGGTTAAAAGATTAGGGGGGAAATTTAATCAAATCTAGAGAGAAATGTGTGTAGAATTGAAAATGTGGTTTTCATAAACATGTGAAAAACTAGCGCAAGCAACCTATATATAGTCGTACTTGATTCAGTAAAAGCCGTTTTTCATATATAAATTTCATTTTTATTTCTATTGCATAATTTCAATTTGATGTAGAAATCTAACGGCTGTTAGCCAGATACATACATCATGATATTTTAATAATTTCATTGAATCAACAAATATTTCCTCCATGTATTTGGCTTCTTCCACCTGTTTGACCAAATCGTCACTTAAAAGTGCATTATGAATAAATTGTAATCATTCAAGAGTTTGTAAAGTAAAAAATAAAATATGTGCAAATTTCCACATTTAAGTATAGTTATAAAAGGTTTTTGTAACTGTTGTAATGTATTGGACTGACTACATTTATAAGATATTTTTTTCAATTACACTATCACGATTCACCTAGGAAAGTTATGTAAGTAAATATGTTGTTAAACTTTTTTAAGGTACTAAACACATCTAGTTAGTGATACTCCATTTCTCACTTTAATATATAAATATTTGATTTAATTCAATAACCATATAGGAGTACTATATTATCCCACTAACAAAAAAAAGAAAAAACCTCTATAGTAGTTAAGGAGTACTTATTTAGCCTAAATTGTAGGAGTAGTAAGTAATTAGTGAGATAGCACTATCTATTTCTCATCAATGACAATAGAGTTTCCCCTCCAAAAACAAGAAGAAAAATAGAATAAAGCTTTTATTTTTAATAGATATATTCAGCCCACATTTATCCAATGACTCCAATTTTAGTGACTCAAACCCTAAAATTTATTAGAAACGTATTACCAACTAAGCGATTCGTTGTAAAAAAAAGGCAAAACGACGGTTCTTTTCCGTGAACTTCAATATAGGTAAATATTACATGCGTCATCATGAGCCACGTAGGAATAATTTGACATGTAAAAATGACTATTTGAGCTGATGACTCGTTGTAGGAAAATTATACAACTCTCCAAATTTGATCTAATTAACTCTTTTTGAAGTTTACAAGAAAAATGAAAAATAGCCAAAATTGGTGATTTGAACCGCTACTGAATTAGTCTATCAACCCTAAAGTTAACCAACTTGTGCATGTCTAATAATACTAATGAATCCATATTTCATATTTGGGGTTTAGTGCAAGTCATGGCTAACTATTTTACAAAGGGGAAATTTAAAACGACATAGTACAATTCATAACTTTAATATTACAGACGTATAATTTCATAAAAGTGTATATTTTTATCTAAATTACTACCAGTATCATTATCCTAATTGTACTTTGTCGTACACAGTTTTACCTTCTACTAACATTTTTGTACTTATATCTTGCAGTATTCGTTACTTTTCTAATTTTCTGTTTTTGGGAATTGAATTACTTTGGATAGCTACTACTACTACTCATTTAACTTCATTTTTTTACTTCAATTTATTTTTAAAATTGATGGAGTTGCTCTTTACAATTCACGCTACTAAGTTCGGGAATAATCGATGGGTACCATTACGGAGTATGTTTTTACTATTTTAAAGTTGGGTATTTAGTTTGTAATGGACTTAAGTTGTTTTTAATTTTTATGAAGAATTAATGTGATTCACTCTAATAATCACATATTCTTATAATAGACTCGATACTGCATTCATAGCATTTTCATACTCCCTCCTCCGTCCATAAAAATAGGCCATATTTCATTTTCCGTCCGTCCCATGCAAATAGAGGGAGTATATTTTTGTGAAATAGGACATTTTTCATAGATATTCTCTCTGTCCGACAATAAAAGTCACACTTTGTCATTTTGGTCCGTCCCACAATAAGAGTCATACTTCATTTTTACCATAAATGATAAGTAGGTCTCACATTCCACTAACTCTCTTCACTCATATTTTATTATAAAATCAATATAAAAAGTGAGTCTCAAATTCCACTAATTTTTCCAATCCACTATTCGTTACATTTTTTAAAATCCATGCTTACATTAAGAGTGACTCCTATTGTGGAACGGAGTGAGTAGTTAATAGATTGGGTCACTTTTACCTATTAACACTTAATTGTATAAATCACAAACTGAATATATTTAATCCATTTATTAAAGTAGTCTCGTTATGTTAGTTTAATTGGTTCGATAATAAAATTTTCGTATATTCACATATTGAAATACCTCTAAATAATGAAGATTTAACAAATACAATATTCATAAGAGTGGCACCACACAGCACTAATAAGAAACAACCCAAAAAGAGTAAGAAGAAACAAAATTATAAAGAAGAGTACAAGTATTGAATTCAAGGGGTGGGGCCCCCCCAAAGAAGAGTGTGGGTTTGGGGCGCCGCTGTGGTGGTGGTGGACGCCAGCTCTAGGTGGTGGACCATGGTGGTGGTGGTGGTGGTGGCCCTATCTATATGTATATGTGTGTGTATTTTTACCATAGGTCCATAGATGTTAATATGTTTTATAGAGACTGGAGTAGTAACTTGGGCCCACATAGAATGGGCCCTTCCTTGCCCCTTGCCAACTTTTCTCTCCCTCGTGTGGTCCCCACATGGTTTGGTTTGGATAGGGACTCTACGTATTTCGGTGGACCCCACCTCTTGGGGGCCCTATGGTTTCTTAATTTATTACTGTGGGACTTTTTTTTCTTTTTTTTTTATTTTTTTGAAATGTTTGGACTACCTACGCATTGATATTACCGTACGAGATAATTTATTTTATACATTTATACCCGCTAAATTAATCAATTTCAGTAATTATTTTGAATAATGGACTTTGAGCAACTATCACTTGAATATTTAGGAGTACTTTTTAAAATAACTTTTGGTGCTTCAAAGCTAAGGATGGTCGTCATTTTCATTTTGGTTGATTGATTGATTTATTTCGAAATAGTCTTTTCCAATGCTAGATTTCTTCATATCCATTTTTTTAATCGTACTGTGTTCAACTTCATGTACCAAAATAAATTGATAGATTTACACAATTTCGGGTGATTTAGATATTACTCCACTAATTGATTAGTTGGAAACTCAGGATAATATATATATTTTTTAAATGATTGTATCGGGATTTATTTGATTATTAGTCATTTTAAAGATCTGATTTTAGTAAAAACACAAGACTATTTATTTCAATATTTGCAAAAGAAAAATTTTCAAAATCATTTTAGTAAATGAAACACAACACTAGTTTTTGTTAGGCGGCGTCCTTTTAACTGTAGGTTAACTCTCTTATTTAGTTTTTAAATTTTTTAGTTATATAATTTACACATTCCACCACGTATAGATTTGAGATTTTAGATTCCTTGATTAGAGGAAAAATATCTCATCAATTAGTTATCCACAATTGTGCGGATGTCCCGGCGGACATCCCCGTGGACATCCCAAAAACATCTCCTGTCACGTCATAAGGACTTCTCACTGCACAATGACGGACATGCCAAAGGACATCCCGACGAACTTTCCATAATAATAAAAATTCACAAATTCACCAAATTAAACAATTTACGGAATTAAAATTTCGCCACGATTACGGAATAAACATTTATAGAATTTTCGAAAAAAATATAAAATAATCGGGACGTCCGTGGGGTCAACGCAATGGCGGACGTCCCGGGAACACCGCGGAACTCTGGTGTCCGCAGCGGACGTCCGTATCCGCGTCGCCGCTGCGCAATGGCGGACGTCCCGCGCGGAACTCTGGCACGCCGGCCGGACGTCATCCGGGACGGGCGCCATTGTGGATGCTCTAAAGTAATTTCTTAGTTAATTTTCAATGTAATGCATAAATCTCAATTTTTCCTTAAGAGCATTGGCAACGAGTGGTGGAGGAAGGGACCAACCAGACCACGAAGAGAGAGGTCTGGCCAGGCCCGTGTGTTACCGGAGAAGGCGGACAGCTCCGGGCCACAACGGGCACTAGTGTGGAGGTGGGAGATGATCATCTAATATGGTAGCAATAATTAGTGGGCAAACATTGGTGTTTATACTATAGTAGGGGCCATAATAATAGCTTAAGGGTGCCAATTCTATTGGAGTAGGGTTGAACCCATTCAATTTCTCCCATTTTTACCACTTGTTTATCTCCTAATTATACCACCACTTTCTATAGGCCTTTTCTCTAAACTTTCTCCAACCTTTACCATAACTCAAATTTAAATTTATTTATAAGAAAAATGTTCTAGTTGCTGTGAGAGAGATCCCAAATAGCTATTTCATAGAAATGGAAGCATAAACTACAAATGCATTTCTGAGTTTGGTGACAAAAAAGGAGCAGAGAAAATGGATGTATATATCTAACACACATGAGATGACTATGTTCTCTCTAATTTATTATCATGATGAAATACTTGTTGAGTTACAACATGATTTGAGGTATTACTCTGCAGAAGCTTCACCATTAAAGAGGAGCTCGTAGAGGATTTCCATCACGAACCAGACATGTAGGTGTACCGCGTCTGGGCTCCAACGAGGAGTTCAATAAGTTTCTCTGCGTGTGGAAGGGAAGATTTGAGGGAGTTCAACCAAAAAATGGTGCTTATCAAATTCTAACATAACTACCAAACTTACCAGTTAGAAGCCCGACAATGGGGATGGGTTCTAGTAGCTTTTGAGCACCATCGAGTCTTTGCCTGAAGCAGGGAACAAACATTAGCATAAAATTCATCCTTTTTCGTGCAGTGTGGAGCGGGTGGGGGAGAAGGCAGAGAGTAAGAGGCCGAAACGACATGATATCTTGCAAGATAAACAACATAGCGTTACCGAGTATGCTTGGTGAAAAATGGATCTCTCATGAGGTATAGTGCCCACAACAATTTCCGCCTTTTTAACTGCAACTCGTGCAAGTGAGAAAAGCTTTTTAGGTTACATTTGGTCACAGAATCTCACTCATGCAAGCAGAAAGGAACTGAACATATAATATTTTGCAAAAGTAAAACAGAATGTTAAATTTTCAAGAAATTTGAAGGAAAGATAAAAACACATCATCAAACAATAAACAGTCTAACCTCATTCTTCTCATTGTTGGAGAGACGGAAACCATTGTTATTTTGCCACAATGTTGTGACAAATGAAATAACTCCACTTCCAACGAGGTCCACACCCAAAGAAGTAAGCCAAGGAAACCATGATCGCGCCCCATATTTTCTAACAAGCCATACGTATATGAGTGGCCTTAAGATATACATCACCTCACCCGTCAGAAATAAGCCCCCTGGCATACCCTTCTCAGACAAGAAAGTAAAGAGACTAGGCGTATCAGTCACTGGCGCTGTGAAGATGCAAGGGTGTGTTTAGGCGACATGTTACACATATACAAAGCAGAAACTTAGGCACAATAAAGTAGAAAAAAGGAAAATTACTTGAAGGCTCCATGACTTCCTGCTGGTGCTGAACCCTGCGTAACCACGTGGGTTCAGAAACTGTCCTGGCATTTTCACCAAATCTATTTAAGGCAGACAAAGCCCTTCCCTCAAGATTCCATGGAGTCTGTCCTTGATGATTTTTCAGAATGGAAGGAACCCCTTGTGGTCCAGGCTTTGATGATAGCGCATTTCTCTGCGAGTCAAGATCAGCAGACTCGCTCTGGTCGTTTATAGTCTCCCCACCATGCAAAAGCATTTTATACCCACTCTTTTGCAGAATTGCCAATCTAAGTAATACCCTGTAGTATATTTATCCACATAATTTATCTGAGTCACACAGTTTAAATAATTCTGCTGAAACTTAAGCACTTCAAAGTAAAATTTCTCTAATTAGGACAATTACTTGATTGCTTCTGTAATGGCCATGAAGCTCCATTTCTGCTCTTCACCATAAAACTGCTGTGCAGCAACTTCAACTAGAGTTTCCAAGTCCTTAAGTAAAGTTATGCAGAGTGAGAATGGGAAGGACGAAGGCTCTACATGCCTTGACTGTGTATGACTTGGAGCTGTCTCAACTATATGCTCATTGATGGTGGTTATAATGCCCAATATTGATGTAACTGCAGCAAAATTTTAAATATATGAGGGGACATATCCAATTACTAACAACCAAATGATAACATCAAGAAAAGAAGTGTTTGAGTATGACATCTGATATATAGAAATAGTGAAGTTCAGTAAACTCTCAACAATATTAGGTACTGCATAATACAGAGGTGCAATAGTTATTTACACAGTCATACATTTTCCTGGAATTTTCAGATTATTATTTACAAAAACAATAAAGAGCTCTAGTTCTTTTGTTGTATTGCCCTCTAACAATATATAATTCATTTCACACCGCTTCTATATTAAGAGAAATTTGCAATAAATTCACAATGATTGTGGAAAAGGAAACAATATTAAGAGACCTTTTCATGAAATGAAATACTGACAGTACCTTCTACTTCAAATTAATCTTTATTCTATTTTAAATTTTACACAATACTAAACCACAAACGATTTGGTACTTAATCTGTCTCAAATATGGTCCTAAAGTACTTCTACTTCAACTCTCCACGTTCAATCTGAAAATCATGGGTCCAACAGAGAGCAGTTGTATGGACATGAATTCAATCAAGAAATATATTGTAGATAGGATATTTAATCAAGAAATACATTCTAGGTGGGATATTTAATCAAGAAATGCCTTGTTAGTAATAGCTAATAAGAAGTCATAGTTACCAAAATTCTACAAAACCTGCTTCAGGTCCAATTTCTGAATCAGAGAACCGCTCCGGTAGAAGCCATGTTAATCCCTGAAAATAGCAGTTAAACAATCTGATAAGGGGACAGCAGGAGTATCTTGATATAACTCAACATCATTGAACTCCCACTCACAAATATGAAAAGGGGTGAAGAAAAAGGCAGAGAAAGATATCCAATTATCTGAACAAAAACTTGGGTTGCTCGTCTTGGTTAAATAGGAAAGAATACTAATAGCTTTCATCCCCCCCCCTCCAAAAAAAATCAGGGGTATTTCCCATTGATAAAGAGAATGGAATATCAAAACTGTTCATGTAACCATTTTTGTTACTAACCCACATTTTTCAGCCACGGACGGCCATATCCCCATCTTCAAACCCATCAATCAAGCACCCTCTTAGAAGCAATAAGAATTTGGGTTTTAACTGCAGATAAATGACACATGCCACAACCCACAAACGAAATGAAGTTTCAAGTACTAACATGCACATCATATCAAGGAAAAAGCGGAAATATAAGATTCTTTGAGCCCATACCTACGTTTCTGATGTGTTAATGCAACTTCAGTCCGCAGTGATAAGCATAAGTTATAACTGATGAATGATCATACTGACACATGTCATTCAACTTCAATAGATTCACCAATCACCACAATAAATGATTCAATCCAAAAATGTGGCAGTATGAGATGCAGAAGATGCAAGAATGGGTGAGCTAGATATCAAAATTTACTGGATATCAATTACTTATAGCAAACTATAAAGGTGGGACACACGAACGGTGCATTAAAAGTTGCTTAACAAACACCAATTTCGAAGGGCACAAGATTCTGCATAGAATTCAACTAAAAATTACTTCTATTCTACAGCCACCTAGATTCAAGTACTGTTGCAACTAGAAAACATCCATGAAACTTGTTTCAGTACTGTGCATCTCTAACAGCACAATAAGGGAGCAAAATATATATACAAATCCGGAAACTCCAAATGCTTCAAAACACATTTTGAGCTCTTTCAAATTCTTTCTCTGTTCCTTCTAGTCCCTAAAATCCAAATTAAACAAAAAGTGGGCTGAAAATGACAGAACACTACCGAAACAAAATCCAAAAAAGGAAACAAAATAGAAACACAAGTAGGAGTAATCATCAATCACAAAATAGAAAGAGAAAGGAGAAGTAAGTTTTGGAGGCTTACATTAGTTAAAGACTCAAGAGAATGCACGTAGTCTTTGTTCATCCGAACCCATCTCTTGTAAGCTTCCATGTGATTCAAAAATCCGAATCTTTGCCAGAACCCAAGTAGTTTCAGGATTATGCGAGCTAACTGCAGATATTCAGGAACCCTAACTCCAAAATCCACCGCTTAATTATAGTTGCCCGCAATTCTGAATGAATCCCAAGTGGGAAAACGGGGAAAGGAGGCAGCCCTTTTGGGGATATCGTTTTTTAGGGGTGCGTGAGAGTGAATATATGTGTGTGTAAGAGTGAGATTATCGGTGAAGATATACCATAGATGGAGGGAAGGGAACAGATATTTAACCGGCTACTATTTCATTTCCTTTTTGGAATTGAAATCAGAGGCTTTTTAAAAATTACTTGGGAAATCACCCGATTTCTCTTTATCAGAACTGGGAAATTCAGACATAATTCTTTTATTTATCACATTATTATTAGTATTAGAAAATTGTTTAATCATTATACTAATAAAAATATTTCAAAAGTGTTGCCAGTTACTCAGTTAGGGTATTTCACAAAATAATACTCCCTTCATCTATGATTTAAAAACTCATTTAATTCATTAAGAGTTTTATAAAAGAGTGATGTTAAATGGCCATAATGTGGCCGGCCATAAAGAGTTAATTTAGTCCATTTACATATATAAAAAAATTAGAATTACCGATATAAACTTATATGTGTGTGAATGGACTTGTGAGTTGATACTTATCTTTGAATTCCATTACGTAAAACACATTAATATCACGAATTAGTGTATACGTTGAGCAACAATCAAGAAATGACAGTAGTAATAAGTTGAGCAAAAACTACGAAAGAACAATACTAACATGTTGAGCAACATATAATGAAGATTATATAAAAGTAAAATCAAGTAGTATTAAACCATAAATTTGAAAAAAAATCAATTTTTTTTTGTTATTTAATTAATTTATGGCTGGCCATAATGTGGCCGCATAGCATTATTCTTTATAAAATAGTTTAACTTTATTAAGAAAAATGAGCGCAAACATTAGCATTTAGCGGAACCTTTTATAAGCTAGTACGTAATTGAATTTGTATGTAACGATTTAGTGGAGTTTGAATCTATTCACTATGAAAATAAGTTTGAATCTATTCACTATGAAAATAAGTAAAACTAGTCATTATTCCATGGACAAATGGAATAGGTAACATTTCTATTTATGAAAAAGAGTAAATTATCATTAATTGTATTGGATATCAATGTATGAGTCTATATATCCAATATATGTCACATGAATATTACTTTATAAATCCTAATATACAAATACGAGTCATATTACAAAATTAAAACTAAAAAGCAATACTTATTGAGACTACAGTAAAACGTGTTGATTAATGCAACATGTTTACAAATGTTACAAAATTGAATAAATTCAAAGACTATATAATGTCAGGTATCGGACAACAAAAATCAGGAAAACATAACTTTCAGATACTTTAAAATTTAAAATTTAAAATTTAAATTTAATAAAACATGATAATGACACCTCAAAGCTCATCTCTCTCTTCTCTTTAAGCCTTCTGTTTCCCCTTTTTGAGTCTATCCAGCTCTGCTTCTGCATTTTTGAGCTGCTCTCTCAGTGTAGATACTCTCTGCTCCACCTCCTCCAACGTGCCTCGAGTGATGGAAGGTTTATACGGGCATATAAAATTGTGAGAAAATTCTTTCAATGCTTCAATCCCACAAACCTGTTATGGAAAACTTTATTAATCGCGGTGATCAAACCTCAAGAAGAATCCTTGCAATCCCAGAACTCACTCCTTCGCGGAGTATATAACATTACATACATACCTCTTGAGGCAACAACGGCAGCTTAGTTATGTTGAAGTCATCGTATAGCATGTAAAACTGATTCAGGTATTTCTGCTGCATGCGCATTCTAGCTTTGAGCAACTTCGACTCAACAACTGAGAAGGAGAGTTCAACAACTATTTAGCAATGAAATGGATTTGGTAGGAAGAAAATATTGGGACGGAATTTACCTTCTTCGTCATAAATTACTTGGTTAATGATGATATTATGTGTATCAATCTCAAATTTAGTAAGCTCCTGCACAAGCCGTTCAGTTTCATAAAGAGAGAGGAATTCTGGAATGCAGACACAGATGAAAGTCGTCAAATCCTGCCAAAAGAGAAGGGCACAACATCAGGATATTTAGGGCAGTAAATGTAAATTAGCTGTCTGAGGCAACTATATACAAGAAATGTCTATCAAGAGCCATTTAAAATCATACTGGATCCTTAAACTGAGTGTTCACTTGTTCAATCACTTCTTTCAAGCCCTCAAGTTTTCCAAGGATGGCATCTTCATTGAATTCCTCACCGGCACCAAAGAGGTGAGTCATCTGCCAAGAAAAACCGAGAGCAGCTTATTTTCATGAATGAATTAACAAGACACATAGGAGACTATCAATTAAAAACTAAATTAATAAGCACCACAGCAGTTGAGAGAGAAAGGAGTGGCAAAAGTTGTCTTTGTAGACCTCAGGGTAACATAAACTATTTCATCCTAATGAGAATTATACGTGAAAATGGCAAAACTAAACTAACATTAACTACAAGATACACCAAAAAGAAAGTAAAGTTCTTAGTTTGGGGTCTAAAAGAACAGAAAACTGAACCATCAGTATTGATAATTAGTATGAACAAGTAGAAGCAAGCAGTTCATACTAATTTACTAAATTAGTATAAGTACTAGCAATCCTTCTTCTTACACAAAGTATCACCTCAGTCTGAAGCCTGTAATTGAATTTATTTTTCTAGATGAATTGAATACTGAATGTAAGAGAGAAATCATACTTGGCTCATTAAGCCACCAAATCTATTCTTTATGGTCATGATCTTGCTAAGTCCTTTCTCTAATGTTGAAGGAAACTGTAGCAAGCGTAGAGTGTGTCCGGTTGGAGCGGTATCGAATACTATGACAGAATAATCCATGGTTTGCACAAGCCTGAAGAATATTGAGATAATTAGTGATATACTCCTATTTTTCAGGAAGATCAATATAATACACGAATCCAAATGTTTGACCAAGGATTAACCCACAACAATTTTTATCTATCTAGGATAATCCTCAAAACTAAACGGCCCCAAATAGATAGGTTGTAAAACACATAATAAGTGAAGTTCGATGAGCGAAAGATATTTTGCCAAAGCCAATGAGAAAGTGAGACTTCAGACTTACTTTAGCATTTCCGCAAAACTCATTGCCTCATCGATTCCTGGGATAGAATTTGCTAGTTCTGATACGAATCCATCAGTTGCATCTGATCCAAGAGAGTCTTCATGTTCCACAGTAGGATCAATTTCCTGCAAGAGGAATCTCATTCAATGAAATCAAATTCGCAATGCATAACAACAATATGTGCAAACAATTTGAGAAAGAAGGGGATCATTTTGATGCTTCTATTAATTGTTGCCTTCTAAAGAATTATTAGCTGACAAGCACAATCAACACCTTCAATGATCGAGAGGATCCATAAAAAAACCCACAAACAATGAGCTGCAATATTACAACACCGTGTGTTGGGGAAAACAATGAAACTAGAAACATTGATCAACATCAATTAGATGATAAAACTGGAACTTCAACACGAACTAAATTAAATTCACATTATCGAATCAATCGCCAAAGAAACAATCAAATCAATGTTATTAATCGAAAATAGAAAAACATAATAATCTAAGAACACCTTAATTCGGGAGAAAGGAAAATCACAATTGGGTAAACTTCCACAACTCAATTAACATAGAAAATTTTGTGGGAGTAGTAAGGGAATAAAATTACCATAGCGTACAAGTTGGAGAAGCCATTAACAAGCGAGGGAGACTTGGTGAACTTCTGCTGGAAGGCATCGCTGAGGTTATGGGCGGGGTCGGTGGAGATGATGAGCACAGACTCCCGCACGGTCGCGAGCAAAATCGAGACGATAGAGCTGCACGTGGTTTTGCCGACGCCGCCTTTCCCGCCGACGAAAATCCACTTCAATGAATCCTGCTCCAGTACGTTCTTCACCGTCCCCTCCAGCAACTCTGCGTTGGACCCCATCGATCGATATCTGACAATTCAGTTGCAATTTGACTGCTATGCTTGTTCTTGAATTTATTTATTTTTTTCGCGTTTGGGGATTTTATACGAACAGGTGGAGTCCAATTCAAGGTCGGATTCTTTTCGTCTTCTTAACAACTTATGTTCCAAGTATCTCAACATTTATTTATTTGCGATTAAGCCCTAATTACAATAACAAAGGAGGTATGGAAAAAAGATAATGATTTTCAATTTCTTAATTATTTCAATAAACGGGATACTTATTATTTATATCTCATATATATATATATATAGAGCGTTATTCTCCTATTCATCCATTTCTTCTTAATATGAGCCGTTAGATATCATAATGAACAGTCCAGATGATCTGCATTATATATATACTGTATATATGTGTGGAATATTTATGTTAATTATAATATATTAATGTAACATCAGTACTCCCTCCGTCCACGAAAAATAGAATATTCTCTCTTACTTTTCTTTCTATCCACTTTAATTATTTATTATCATTTTTTCAAAACGAGAGATAAAAATAGAATAGCCCTATTTTCGTGGACGGAATGAGTATAAAATAAAATTTGTATACCAAAGCAGTTTAATATGAAAACGACATTTTATTAAATGCTAAGAAAAATTAAGGAGTACTCCCTAAATTGTATCGATTGCTTCCAATTACCGAACAAGTAGTTTAATCATTACTCTCATCTTGGTAGTATTAATTTGCAATTCAATTAAATTGGTGGCTCAAGTTTTACATTTAATAGAATTCACTCCACAAATTTGGTAGTTACATATCACATAAATCAAATAAGTCATAGGAGTATAAAATAACATAAGAAAACGATTAGAAAATTTGCATTTATGTATTGCATCAAATCTTCCGACTCAGTAGAGGGAGTTATAAGTGTAACAAGTAGCTACAATGGAGCAGATACATATCAACAATGAAGGCAGCAGAGTTGCATTCAATAGCTTATTCATGCCCCCGTACCCAGCCAGCGTGATCGCCCCATCCGCCACCACCCGAGCCAGAGTTCCCGCTTCCGTCGACAGCAGTCCCCCATTGTATGTCCCTCTCTTAAGCCGCGACGACATCACCCGTGATAGCAGTGAGAGGTTAACACCTAGCAGAGCAAGGGAAATTAACAAATTCAACAATTGACCATCCCTTGGCTTGAGGGGGCTTCAGCACCCCCGCCAAATGTTTTTACATAGGAGGTTCGTTGCTTACCTTCGAGAACTTCAGCAGCTACGAACGTGAGTAGAGCCGAGCAGACATACTGTGGAACGGAATACGGGATTATTACTTGGAAGCTGAAGACAATGCCGATGCACACCATGATCTCCGCTGCTAGTAAAACTTGCCTGTATTCGACGATAACATTTTAGGTGTATTTATGTAGCAAAAGAATGCGGAGTTATTTACCTTTCCTCAAACATGTTGCTGAGGTAGCTCCCAACGAGAACGTTCACCGGGAGGACGGTTAGTCCGAGGCAGGCGAGGAAAATAGCTACTTTTCCCGATGACCATATGAAGTAGTACGAGGTGATCACGCTCGATTCAGCCAGCAAAACCTCCATTGCATACTTGAGCATGAAGTATATTAGCAACTGTACCTGATCAGACACGAAGAGCGTGTTTTAGATGCACGATCTATGCGGAAATGCCAACAAGAAGAGGTGAACGGACCTTAACAGAAGGTGTAAGCAGTTTATATGCAGACACAATGGATGTCACAGGTTGATGGCTTTCCTCTGCTTCCTCATTGTTGTTGAATTCTTCATCATCATCGTCATTGTCTTCGTCGTTGTGGCTTTCGTTCTGCTTCTCTATCAACGGCTCGGATACAGAATTTTCTAAAGCAATGGTTTCCATCCCTACAACGCAAGATGCAACAGATCAACTTTAAATAGGAAGGTTTAAAGCCAAGTTGTCCAATTTAGATACCATTGCTCGTCTCCCTCCGCGTAGGAGGATTTAGCTTGTCGTCGTTGTAAGGCTCTCGAAATGAAATACACAGCCAGAGTAGATAGACTAGCCATGCCAGAGCCATTACCCAACCAGGCAGAGTATTTTCATTCAGTGTAATCCAGAAAATCGTACGATCGGTCTGGAACAAGGCGGCGAGAGCAGGGCCGCACGCCATTCCAAGAGCGCTGGCGCTAACAAAACCAGCAGAAGCCTTCATACGCATCTTTATAGGAACGCAGTCGCTGATGTAACGACGATTAACAGCCCTCGCTGACCCCAATCTGAAACCAGCAGTGTTGCAAACATTTAAATGGTATTCCAAATCATCATTCACATTTTGATTCGATTTTGAGTTCTCACCCGCAAAACACACGGCCGATAATAAGCACATGTATCGAGTTGAGGTCATAAGCAAGAGCGTATAAGGTGTTCCCGATGAACAGGACAATGCTGCTGAAGATGAGAGGTTTCAAATATGACTTATTCGACCAAGCACTGAAATATACTGATGAGAAAACCTGAGCAACGGCCATCGAACCTATGACAGCTCCACAAGTCGTCGCTGCAGCTCCAAGGCTCAACGAGTAGCTGTCTGCTGTCGGAACGATTATGTATGTATTCACCATGTACAAAAATGTATTCACCAAATTGAGAAGAAGTGACATGAAATGATATCGTTCGTCAACATCATTGTCTGCAGTCGTTGGCAGTTCCTCCTCTGGAATAAGCGCGTGTTTCCCTATATACTGAAGGAAATCTGTCGTATTTGATAAACGATCAACTGCAGCTTTGATAGACTCCATCGTAGGATCCTGCACAAGACAACAAGTAAGGAAACAGCTTCTAATCTTTACTAAGCACATTATCAATATGACAGAAGTCGCGATAGATATCAAAGGTAAAAACCGGGAGGGACAGAGCAGGTTGATCGTAGATCGAGACATAGGTCCCCTGGTGGTCCTTGAGATCTGCAAGGTGGCGAGATAAGGTACCAACGACAGCTGAGATTCCCTGTACGTAGTTCGGATATATATCAAATAAAAATGAAGTGATGCATTCACCACCTTAAAAATCCCTTATTCCGTTCGTCTTACCACGTGCTTAAACACCTGTTTAAGCTGAGAATACGGATGACTCGCCCGAGTCTTGACATAGTGATTAGTGAACTTATAACCGAACCTCTTATCAAACTTCTTCAATATCTTGCGAAGTCCAATGGCGTTCAGTTCTACAAAATGCAAGAGTTTTAGAAGCTCCTCCCCCACAACTCTATACGATTCCTGCAGTTCAGGTATCATTGCAGCATCATCGTGCTGAACTAGGGAGTCGTGCTGCTCTCCTAGAACGGATAGCCTGCTTGCCAGACGCCCCTCTTGTTCGAGTAAAAACAGGACGGTCTTTTCAATCTGCATTCATCCAAGGCAAGAAAATACACGCTTAAGATTTGATAATCGACCTTTTTCTTGTCAATAAAAATCGAACATGATACGACTTCTCCACCTGGCTATCAAGAACTCTCGAGAAATCCTTGAGGACATACTCGCGATTGTGTTCTGAAACCTCAATTTGCCGAGTATATTGATTCACCTTCTTCTTCATTAGCTTGTAGTTAATGTAGAAGCTGAGACATAGCACAATCGTGTTTACGAACACATCGAACATACGCTGATACATATATACTCTGTTTAAAGCTAATAAGATCATACACCTAAACCACATGTTGCATCCCTTCAAAGAAAAATCATGCCTCATGATAAATTTTCACCAACCAGCTCATTTTTCACCTAAAAATCAAGATCAAATTTCCACTAAACACAACAATGACACATATGCGTTTGATATCAACAACAGAAAATCAGACATTGAAACTAAATTCCAAAGAAGATATATTCCATTTGATCAAGAATGGAAAAAATACCTTTCCCACTCTTGAATTTGCAATTGTTTCAATTTTTTGCCGAATGCAACCATCCTTCATCCAGTTATCAAAACACCTGCAGCTAAATCAAATTTCTAATCTTACCATCACATCTCAAGCCAAGAACACATACCACAAGAATGAAAAATAAAAATGCAATCTTGATTTTTTTTTCATGGCCCTAAATTGGAGTATAAGTATTTCCTCTGCGCTCAATAATATTACGAGTACTATATTAATCTTTTTGGGGTTACGTACATTAAATATGAATAAATTCTTCCCAAAATTGAAGATTCTACATTTGCATGAAATCAAGAAAACCCATAAACAAGATCATGTTTTTATCATTCTCACCTCCAAAAATCTGATGACAGGGACAGAGTGTAGCAGAATCAAACTTCAATGGCGTTGGGTCCCAGAAAATTAGTTTCTACTCCCAAAGAAAAAACAGAGACTAACAAAAAATACTCAGAGTGTAGTGTGTGACTATGTAACTGCAAATGATCAATGGCGTCGCCACGTGTGTTATATACCCTACTAAATATATGGACTATCAAATCTACGATTCCATCTATCTAGTGATTTTTACTAAATAAATGTGCTCACATAATTAAGAGAAGGACTATTTATCATATATAGATAAAAAGTTATATATAATTGTTTTTTTAACTCGAGTTTCTCGAAGCTTTCAGTTCAATTAATTTAGTTACTTTACGGATTATTTATTATTGAGTGGGGTTGATTAAATAAGCGGTCAATTTTTTTTATAAGCTGGTTAAAGGGACGTGATTCGTTGCTAACTTTTCTTAAGCTGTTAACTTGCTAACTTATCAATACAATATATTAAAAATATCAACTGTAAGCATAAACTTAAGTTGATATTTTAATACATTATGTTGACATTGATATTTAAATGTCGACACAATTTATTAAAATATCAACACAAACATGTGTTGACATTTTAACGTGATCGTGTTAACATTTTAATGTGATCGTGTTGACATTTTTAATACGCTATATTGATGAGTTAACAAGTTAGCAATTTAAGAAAAGTTAGCATTTTAGCGCCCCCAGTGGTTGCATTAGATAAATGTATTGACATTGTATCATAAATTTTTTATTAGTCTCAACTTAGAAGTCACAATTTATTATTTTGGTATATCTTACCTAAAAGTTACTACTACATTCTATTTTATTTTTACTTTTTTCAAAATGAGAGCCGGGAATTGTGTGATGATCAGTTACATTTTAACGTACTTTTAATAAATAAATTTCATATTATATTATTTATATTCATGACTAAGAAAATAAGGCAGACACAAAATTTGTTTTCGATAAAACTGTATAATATATTTCGTATTTGATATGTTGAAAGAAGAATTTTCCTATAATTTGTTTTTATGACTTTGATATACTATGAACTACACAAAGATATTAAATATTTAATAATTTTATAATAATATTTTTTTATAAGAGTTTAAGCCTATCATGTGGCTCTGATGTGTATCCACCATTAACTACAAAAATTAATATAGTATTATATAAAAATAAGTTGTATATTAATTATTTTTCGTACAAGCTAATGAAAATTGAAAAGTGAGTCAATTAAAATAAGCAAAAAAATATAAGGACCTCATATTTGCATTTAGTTTATGAAAATACTAACAAAATATTGTTATACACATACATCAATCCAAAATTTTAAATGGGAGAGGGAAAAGGGCAAAAAGACAGAATTGACATAGTTGAAAGATGCATCAAGAAAGCTCTTCCAACTTACATCATGCACCTTTTCATCAATGTATGGCTACTTTTGCTTCAACCACTTATAATTAGGTGGGTTTTTTTCGGATAAATTTCCTATACACGTTCTCAAAATAATTACTCAATTCTCAAATTGGAATATTTGGATTCTTCTAAGGCCAGTAGTAAAAATAAATAAATAATAGTAGTAGTATATGAATTTTGAGACAGTCGTGATTAGCATATGGTATCAACGTGGCATTACCTAATTGCATATGTGTTTTAGTATTTCCGATTTCCAAGAATTTTGTTTGGATCTAACAAAACTATCACCATTTAATTAATTAATAATTAAAGATTATACCCAAATATCTTAACTACTTATCACTTGTCCGATCAAATTTCTTTTAATTTAACCACTAATTTCGTTAAAAAACAAACATGCCTTAACACCGACGGAAACACTATCTTATTGGATGCAAATACAGCCAATTCTATCAAAATAAATCTATTGGTGAAATTCGAATTAGAAAATATATTTTATTACTTCATTAATTATTTATAAGTTTCTAAATTTTAGTATACATTTCAAAAAATAAGTTCAAATCTATCAAAATCAAGGGGAAGCCATTGTCTCCAATTTTATGGACTTTACTTAATGCAAAATAAAAGAATCACTGATGAATAAAAACTGGACTCATTAACTGATTAATGCAGATAATTGATTAAGGATAATGACTTGCATTAAAAAGAACTCACTTTCTGTGGTGATCGAAGTTCTTCAAGAACAAACCAGATCGGTTAGCTATTGAGTGCGAATTTTACTCGTTCATGGCCGACGGCTTTTAATAAATGGTTTAGCTTTAACAAATTGATTATTCTATGAAACTATGACACGTGTGGTATTAATACAGTGTTGATTACAATTATATTACCAATATCAATGGATTTATCAAGATTCTCTTTTGTCCAACGGCGGGATTCATGTGGGACCGATACTATCTGTTCATGAGTGTCAAAAAACTTCATTAAATCCGACTTTTGAAATAATTGTCGATTTCACATTGCAATAACTTTGACCCAACTTTTGGGGTTGATAAAACGATTAGAGGTTGAATCGATGAGGACGACAGAGTTGGCCGATGCGGCAGCATGGGTGATAGCGGTGACTGGAGGCACCACAAGAAAGTAATTATTAGAGCATCTATTATAAGGTCGACACTTCTAATACTCCCGCCACTTTTTTTGTCCACAGCCACTCTGTATTTGTCCGCGCTCACAAAGAAAAGTGTCTGCAGCAATAGTGGACACTTTTTTAGCCACTTTTCACTTTAATTTTTTTTATATTTAAATTCAATTATAATTAAAATTATCGAACTACACATAATTACAAAAAACGGCTATAATTAAATAAATTAAAATTGAACACTAAATTTTCGTCGTATTAAAGTAATGGAAAAATTATATAACGAAAATTTAATCTATAGAAAATCACACATGTTCTTCACGCTGCGCCCCCTCCCCTACGTGCCCATACCTCTTCAATCAAATCCGTCTGGAGTGTGGCATGTGTTGTGCTTCTGCGCATATCAGTGAAACGTTGGAGCAAATATTCATTACTACGTGGTACACTCATCTGTATCGGCACAGAGGCAACACCGTGACTTGAACTTGCACCATCTTCCAGTGCCCGGTGCTCTGCAGCAAATCCTTCATCTTCTATTATCATATTGTGCAATATGATACATGTTAACATAATATTCGCGACATCATCTTCGTGTCAAACTCGTGCCGGGCACCGAATAATGGCCCATCGCGCTGGGAGCACACCAAAAGCTCACTCAACATCCTTCCTAGCAGCCTCTTGTTTTCGCACAAAATATTGTTTATTCGGTCCAACCGGTTGGCGAACTGTCTTGACGAATACGGGCCAACGAGGGTATATTCCATCTGCCAAATAGTATCCCATGTGGTACTGCGTTCCGTTGGCTACGAAGCTGATTTCTGGACCCTTCGCCCAGCACTCATCATTGAAGAGAGGCGATGACTGCAGAACGTTGATGTCGTTGTTCGAACCTGTAACACTGAAATACGCATGCCAGATCCGCAAACGGTAGTCAGCAACAGCTTCCAGAATCATCGATGGACCTTTGCTTTTGAAACCAGTAGTGAACTGGCCTTTCCACGCCACCGGGCAGTTTTTTCACTCCCAATGCATGCAATCGATGCTTCCTAACACCCCTAGGAAACCGTGCACCGAACCGTGCATATCTAGCAGTCTCTGGCACTCATCAGAGGTTGGCTTTCGTAGGAACTCCGGACCAAAGATTTCCCGGATCCCCTTACAAAACTGCTTGAGCACCGTTAGGCTAGTCGTCTCACCCATCTGTAGGTATTCGTCGAACATATCAGCCGGTCCGGCATAGGCAAGCTGCCTAATTGCAGCGGTGCATTTCTGAAAAGTAGACAGCCCGATCCGGCCAATGCAATCACTCCAGAGGGTGAAGCACATGTACCGCTCCGCCAAATTCGTCGCTATATGGGTGAAGAAACGTTGCGACATTCTGAAACGCCAACGGAAAATCTCGGGTGGGTAACAGGGGTTATCCAGAAAGTAGTCTGTCATTAGAAGCTGGTGCGCTCCGCTATGGTCTCGTTGGATGGTCCGGCGATGAGTAATCGCACTAGGGAGCGCGGCCTCCGCCAATTCTGCCGCTTGCGCCTCATCCTCCTTGTCGGCTTCCCTTTGCACCTCTTGAATCAGAGAATTTCACGCGTCATTCCACAAATCGTCCATTTTTAATACTAATGGAATCCACAAATTTTAGTGAGAGAAAGTATGAATAAAGAGTTGGAATGGTGTGAAAATAATGAGGGAAATGGGGTATATTTATAGATAAATTAATTTTTTTTTTTAAAAACGAAGAAAAATAAATTGTCCGCCCCCTACCGGCTCGCCGCTCACCGCTGCGCTATAGGCCGGCGCCCCTGTCGGCGCGGCGCACCGCGCCTGGCGCGTCCTCGGCGCCTAGTCGCCAATCGCCCTTCCGCCCCAAAAAAAGCGTCGGCACCCGAGCGGACGCTTCTCCCGCTATAGTTAGCCGCGCCGGCCGGCGCGCCGCCCCTATAGTGGATGCTCTTAACCTATTATCGTACTTATTTGAAGATAAACGAATACAATATATAGTCCTATTTATAGTTATATATCTAGATCATATGCGGGTTGACAATATTTTTTGTATTATAAAAAAGAATTATTAAAGAAAACCCAGAATAAAGCTTATAATTTCCGCTTGGCTCAATTACATTAATTAAATAAATTACGGAAATAAATCGGACAAATTAAAACTGTATGTGACGAGGCGGATTAGCTTGATGTTTGCCTCATCTTTGAGCTATACTATCTTATACATCTTCATATGATACACATGTATCAGCTTTGATGTTTACGTTCATTCTTTGTCTGTCATCTCTTGGAAGGGATGGCCACTACACTGCCTCCACCTTCCAATATTGCTGTCGACATTCATCCTCGTACTCGACACCACAAGTTTCTTTTCATCGCCCTCGTCCATCTTTGCTTTTAAAATATCTCAAAAATTTTAAATAACTTAATATAAACACGAGCTTCATTTCATGTTAATTATACCAGATCGTCTTTCCATGACATGAAAAGCCAATTATAATTAAAAAAAACACATAGTGCATATGTGGCTTGTGAGCCTAACACTTCAAAAATCACTATGATACTCAACATATATAGTAGTAATAAAATTACCACGAAAGTGTGCATCACATCGACAACTTTTCATAAATGAATATGATACAGATAAAAAGATAGTGAATAGTGGATTATTATTATTATTCTTATTATTATTATTCTTATTCTTATTATTATTATTATTATTTTTTAATTTGAGTTTTTAGTGAAATTCTAGTGGAGTGGATGGAATGCAGTTTTGCATTCTTATCCATGTAGCCATCAACAAGAAAAGCAATCCCATTTTGAGATGTAATTTTAGGGCACCAATATAATGGTGATAGTTCTGATGATGACATGATTTCATAATTTATTTGTCACAGTCGCAAATATATTTCAAGCACCAAAAATAACATCTTTTTTTATGGTGGAGTAGTTACCACTTACCATCGATGTGAACCCTCGCTAGCTCCCAAATATTTACGTTTTTTTATCGGTGCAGCTTCATTCTATATTTAGGGCTTGTTCTGTTTGTCCAATAGGATTTAGGGTAGATAAGGAGAGGCCAGATAAATATGACACAAATTAGAAGTTGGGTTATTCATTTCAGCTGTTTGGTTTGCACTATATAAAGCACAAGTGATATATATCGTGTGTTTGGTTTGCTGTAAATCAAATACCACAATACCCAAACCTAAATTGGAGAATATATATTACAACTCTCTTCCGCCGCTCTTCCATTTCAGTGTTCCAGAATCGCCTCGCAAATTCCGCAGAAGCTATTTTCACTTTGTCCAGTTGAAGATGTCTGACTACATGCGTTCAAGGTTCACTTCCCCTGATGTGCCGAGTTCGCAAGGTACAT
The DNA here is from genome assembly GCF_004379255.2 of Salvia splendens. NCBI lineage: Eukaryota > Viridiplantae > Streptophyta > Magnoliopsida > Lamiales > Lamiaceae > Salvia > Salvia splendens. Next base: position 5,096,614 of record NC_056032.1, read on the forward strand.
ATAGCTATCTCAGAATTGAATAAAAGAGAGTTTATTTTCGTATGGTTCAACATCATTTCGTTTGGTAATTTATTTGAAAGCACCAGTGAATTCGCATTTCGTTCTTAGATCTTGCAGTGCTTTACAGTTTTAATTGGGTGATTTTGTTGTGGTTCAGTGAATTCCCGCCTTGGACGGTCAAGGAGAGGCAACGGTGACCGAACCCGCCGAACCTGGTCATACCGTGAGGAGGAGATTCTTGTGGTTGCGCTGAAGGACCTTGTTGTCACCGGATGGAAAGCCGATAATGGATTTCGGACAGGCTACCTTGGCAGACTCGAGGAAGCCCTGAAGAAGCATTACCCCAACACTGACATCAAAGCAACTCCTCATATTAACTCGAAGCTCACTTCCTGGAAAAGATGCTACAATTCTTTGCGTGGCATCTTAAGTCGTAGCGGTGTGGGGTTCAACCTCCACGACGACTACAAGATAGATTGCGACGACGATCAGTGGTCGCAAATTGTCAAGGTACCAAATCTACAACGGGTGAAGGGGTGGCGTAGGTCGATGGCTTGCCTGATATAATTTATAAAGCCTATTTTCTGTCTGAAACTTTTTTTTTGGAAGCCCCTCTTCAACATTGGCTTGTTGCAATTGTCTGTAGATTATATTATTATCTATCATCTTTTGTAGGAAGGATTATGTTGCCTTAATCAGTAAACGATTTCCTAGTATTCCTTAATCAGCTGCATTTGAAGGAAAACCTTAATCAGCAAATATTGATCTCATTGATTGAATTTCCACATAGATATTCCAGCAAAACGTACACGAGATAGATCACATACACAACCTAGCTTAATAGAGTAGAAGGAAGACAAATACAACATAAAACGTCAATACTTGTGGGTGTTCGAAGAGCCACATGAACTTCCATGTGGCGAACCTAAATTGCTTGGAGGAAATTTCTTCGGCTTTGGGGGGTATTTCTTCCCGATACGCGGGTCCATATCCTCGTTATTGGACTGACTACCCACATTCGTGAACCCGTCTCCAAACAAATTGCGTTTCATCTTTGGCACTTTGGGCATGGGAGGAGAAGAGACGGACACGCTTAGCTCCACGGTCGGCGCCATTCCAACTCCATCTAATGGCTTAAACATCAGATTGAGATCCTCTACGGGCACGGTAGTGTCAGAAATATTGAATATCAGTGGTGCACTCTCCTGCTTAATATCTTGCGGTCCGAACAGCAACCTCAATCTTGGAAATTCGGGGTCCCCACAATAGTAATAAGCTGCAGCCAATTTATTTTCCTACAAGAACAACGGAGCCATGGAGTTACAATGAACAAGCTGACATAAAACAAACATTGTATCCACCTACCTTCAAAATGGGTTTCCATACTTGCTCCGGTGCCATGACCACGTTGGTGTTAGCATTCCAATACACACCGTTGGTTTTGACTACCTTGTCGAAAAGTATGTGTCTCTCTTCAAGGTTCTGAAATCTCTCGTACAATTGTGGCCATGTGAATGGCACCCCCACTTCTTTGGTGAGCACCTCCGCCACTTCTTCGAGGATGGGTATGGGGATCACGGAACCGCTCCACTTGTTCATTTCTTTGGTTTTGATTATCAAGGATAGCAGCAGTGAATCTACCTCAGCTGTCCAGCTTGATTTGTAAAAGAAAAAGCCTTGTTGAGGGATTTTTGTTCCCATTTCAAGTGAAGGAATGAAAGAAGCCAAAGTTGCTGGGTCCAAGCTTCAATTGAAGGGTCAGCTAAATATGAGTTATTTCATCACCATCCCAAGCAATTGTATGCCCGTGAATGACTAGACAAATCAGACTCGTGAGGGGCATATCTGCCATCGCAGCCTTGTTTAGAGTAGATTCCTGCATGATAATAGGAGATTCCTGCATGATTTTACAGCTCATTGTTGCTACTGTGTTGTCTTTCATATAGTGATGGGTGGAGCAGATTTATTTTGTTTGGAAAATGCTTTGTCAAATCAGCTCACGGGTAAGATGTAGCCTCCACAAAGCTATATTGAAGAGCTTATGTTGTACAAGCCCCCAAAGTATCACTCTTCGGAACCAAACTGTATTCTCTAATCACATCATGTATGCAATGGCATCAGCATCAGCTCCTCCGCCACTGCTGCCGGAGTAAGTAATTTATTGTTGTCGATTATCGAACATTTTTATTTTGCATATAACCACTAACTTTCCGGTTCCTAGGCACATTAAACCATCGTTTTGTCGGACATTGACTACACGGTCATGCTTGTACCGCATGGTAAGTTGGAAAATTCATATGTATTTTACATGCGAGGCTTGCTTTCCAAACTAACAACGACACATACTTTTTTGACATGAAGGTTATTCCTTATGAATGGATGTGCGAGCATGGAGGTAGCTTACCTAATCTCTGCAGACTCCAAATGCTCAATGGCCTTGAATGGGTGGTGGGCGTAACAAGGGATGGTCGTGAGAGCTACTTTGATCAAAACTGGAATGCATTTGTATCTGCTAATAGTCTCGGGATGAAACACGTCGTTGTTTTCAGTTACCACGGTGAAGGCGAATTCAAGGTCATGAGGTTCAATGCAAGTGGTTGTATGCCATCGACCGATATCTTCGTTCAAACTAATGGTGCATAATCTTAGAAGTGTTTCTATGCTTATTAAATGAATTTTAAATTATTTAGAATACTTTTTGATCTTATGTCCTCAACTATCTGGTTGCGATAATGTATATTTTTTATTCTAGACTTTCCAGATTGGGAGTACAATCCCAAGCGTAAGGACAAATCATACTATGAGGAATTTAGTGAATCAGAATCCACTGACGACGACGACACGGGATGTCCGGTTAGACGGGTTGAGGAGGTGCCGACCCTTCCCTCTTTTACCATTATCCTTCTTGCGTCGCAACTGGACCGGATCATGGTATTGTCCTCATTTCAATTGTGGAAGCATAAAACTTGTACATTTTCAAAAAGTAATCATATTCATTTGCAAATTCTGACGCAGTGCTTGCCTGAAATTTGGTGGAAAACCCACATTGCTGACCATAACAAAATTCAATCTGTGAATCTTTTGGTTGGTGATCATTCATGGAATGTCTACGTCAAGATTCAAAATGATAACGTGAAAATAATTCACGGTTGGAACAAATTTGTAGCAGACAACAATCTCGCCGTAGGGAGCATGTGCAAGTTCGAGTTGTTACCGGCTGAAGTCACAAAATTTCGGGTATCTTTTTAGTTATGGAACCTATGTAACTTTTAAATAATTGTACAAAGTGGACCCAAATCAGAATGTATTTCAGTATGTGGATGTTGCCTGTAGTTTAAGCGAACATATTTTTTGTTTTTGTTTTTTTTTCAGACAAATTTATATATGTTGGAGTCAAATACTCTCTAAGGCTGGCCCAAAAACAACGACTATACTAACAAAAACATAAATACTCCCACAAGGGTTCCAAGTTGAAAACATTATTAAACACAAAAAAATCAGTTCAGATTAATGACATATTAAGCTGACCAAGTTTCTAATCAGAAGGAAGGTGTACAAGTCTAATGATTACTAGAGAAAACATTTGATAAAGTTTGATAGTCCCACATGATATTGCCAAACACGAAATACATTGCTAGCAGCTATCCTTCTTGCAACTCGCATAAGCAATCACTGCATTGTGGATATGCGCTGTGACAATGGAATAAAGCAATGAATCCATTTCAGTATATGTAAGCATTGAAACATGTAAAAAAAGAACAGATTTGCATGTAGGTGTACTCACTTCAGCCCACATCGAGTTTGCCAGATCATCGCGACGCTGATTCCAAGATGACGTTGCCTCAACGTAGTCAACGTATTCACTGTCCCTATGATCTCCCTCGGCCTCAGCCCCTTGGCTCTCAGGCATGCAGTCCAAAAGGTCATCGAGTGGATCAATTGGCATCTCAGACCGAACGTAGTTATGGAGAAGGAAGCATGCTATAATTAAATTTATTTGAACTTTGAGGGGATAGAAGGAGGCACTGCGCAAAATACCCCACCGCATCTTCAGTACCGCGAATGCTCTCTCAATTACATTCCTAGCTTTGGTATGACGCATGTTGAAGAGCTCTACAGCATTTTGTGGAATTTGCGCATCAGGACCCCAATCTTGGAGGTGATACCTCACCCCCTTGTAAGGGGTTAGAAAACCTTCACTGTTCGCATATCCATTATCACACAAATAATAATTACCTAGACCAGACAAAACTCAACATCAGTTTAGTAAAAACTAACCAAATATAAATTTTCCATTTGAATTGATATATGTTGCTGAATATTGTAACTTATTCAAAGCTAGTCAATTTACCTATTGGGACTCGCAACCCATGAGGACGAGTTACGGCATCGCGAAGCACTCGAGCATCGCCAGCTGATCCCTCCCAGCCGGGTAATATGTATGTGAAACGCATGTGCCTGTCGCAAGCGGCCAAAGTGTTGGTTGTTATCTGACCCTTCCTATTCCTAAACCGTGGTTTGTCCTCGTTTGGTACTAAAACGTCAATGTAGGTGCCATCAAGAGCACCAAGACACCCCTGTATGCACAAGAAGTAGCCACACACTCACGTAGTGAAATGCTGAATATATAGTTTATTCCAAAAAGAATAGTCTTCGCTACTAAAATATAAAACATACCTGAAAACATTTCCATCGCCAATCTACACAATCTTCGCGAATAGGCTCGGGTTTGACCAAGAACAAGGAATGCAACTTTAATACTGCTGCAAGGACCTCATGAACGTAGAATGAAACTGTGTTCCCTGATCGCCAATGATCAAATCGAACAACACGGTTTTTCTTGTGATGTGCTATGACACCTAGAAAAATGGCGACTTGCTCTTCTATCCCTACGAACCGCCGGACGCGTAACATTCCCAACTCTGTAAACAATGAACACAACCTTCCAAACGTATTCCGGTCCATCCTACAATTAACTAAACAATCTGTGTCAGTTACCCCAACGAGTCTGTTTAAACGTTGAATCTGCATCGGTACTCGATTCAGAATGTCGTAAGCCAACGCAAATTCAGCTCGCCTCCTTTTCTTCGAAACTTTGCTAAAAATCATGTGCAGTATACAAATTCGCGCCACGGTTTGAGTCCAAATTATGTCCTCAATTATTTGCCTCACATAAGCATTTTGCTTCTTATGTTCCCTCATCTGTGCATAGATATACAAATAAGTTTCAATTCCAACTAATCTTTCATCATTCAAATAAAGGAAGCTTAAACTATTCAACTACCCTTTCATTATTCAAATAATAACCACAAAGCTGTGAATTCTCTACATCACAATTAGCACGATGCAACATCAATATTAATTTTTTTCACACAACAAGTTGCTGAAATACTGGTATATTTCTCACACTATATTTTGAATCGATTGGATTCAACATTACAAATTCAAAGTAAGCAATTGGATGAGAAAAAATTAAACTATGCACCATTGCAGTGGAAAACTTCAAAATTCCCATTTTTCTCACTGAGTTCAACCAAAATTCAGCATCTTTAATTCTTTATCATTAAACCAGACATCTTAATTAACATCTATTACGCGGTTTCATTTGCATTCAAAAACCCCAAATCACACGTCGAGACGCACAAAACGAATCAGCCACGTAATTCTACAATCCATATAACCTATAACACCGGATTGCATTCGAAAACGGCCAAATGAATTAATAAATTCGTTTGCTACATTAACTGAAAGGCAGATTCCCCACAATACGATCTAGGGTTTTTTAGCCTCCAAAAAAATTCAAATTCAAATGAATTAATCAATTCAATTGTAAACTTGGGTTGGATTCAAAATTACAAATTCAAATTATTCAATTAGAAAGGGAGATTCCATGGGTTTTGTAGATTTCGAAAAAAAAATAGGGAATGAACCGGTAGGAGGATTAATTCAAAATTACAAATTCGAATTGGGTTTGTAGCCTTCGAAAAAATTAATCAATGCAAACAAAACAAAGAACAGACTCACCTGAAATCTCTCGTTGCGGTGAGTGTCGCTTCTCTTCTGCACAGATTTGTTCAAAGGGCTTGTGTTGGTTTGGGAATGTTATGCTACGATTCCCCCAATTTTCTATGCATGTTCAAAGCAAATGTTATTGGTTTACCTCAAACCCTGATTAGAGCCTAATATGTATCGTAGGGCCAGACCCCGATACACTAACGCCATTATATGGCCAAAAAGAAACGGGCCAAAGCCCATTTGTAGGGCTGTGCATTTATGGTGTATGTCAAATAGAACACATGATAGGCACAGATACATAATTTAAATGACCTCTATATGACAAACAGAACAAGCCCTTAACATACTACTGTTTTAATTTGTTAGTTGTTGCTGTTAAACTGTAGTACATATTTTTTTCATTGATTTTAGACTTTTATTATTAATTATGTTTTATGGTGCATATTTCATTTGAGTTGCTTTGTAAGCATCATTCTCGTTGACTCCCCCTTAGCATTTTTGTTTTCTGTATAACTTTAAAGAATGAAGAAAATAGTAAATCGAAGTTTAAATTTTTATGTTACTTGTAAAATTGATAATATCAGTAACAAATGTATTATAACCAAACTAAATATATAAAATAAAATAATTAATAATAATGTAGATTTGTATACATGTTTGGGAGAGTCTTATGAGTTATGGTGGTACCTCAGTTTTGCAACTTATCCCATATCATAGATCCAAACCTTTTTGCGTTTGGTTCGTATATTTTAAGACCATCTCCAACCATTTACACCAAACTCAAACTCATTTTTGAGTATACGTCACACCAAAAAATAGTTTTACTCCAACCATTTACGCCAAATTCAAAACTTACACCATTTTTGATATTTCATCTCACAAAATTTTTGCAGTAACACCATATTTGATGTTATTTCAAAAAAAAAACCAAAAATAGGTTTGAATTTGGTATGGTTGGAGAAAATTTCTACACAAAAACTCATTTTTGGAGTATGGTAATTATAAGGAATGTTTAAAATATATCATAAAGTATATCAATGTTTTATTACTTGAGTGTTATGTTGCCTCATTCAAAATATATTTAGATTAACGGTATTATAATGATAAAACACATTATCTTTTTTTCCTTATATAGAATGGTATTTACCAATAGTAGTTTTTTATTAAAAAGGCAATATGCTTGTCCAATGGGCTTTAACGCCATTTCTCTAATTGGGCTTAACAAATTTACCCAAAAAATTGAACTTCGATGAAAACCCTTTTTTACATGCTTTAATAATATTGAACATATCCAATGAATAAGGAATCTACATCTAGTCATTTTTTATAACATCTTTATCTAATAGCATTGAATTAATTTATTTCGTCGACATAAACAAAACTTGTAAAGTTAGACTTAGACGGACAAAGTGAAAAAGGTCATCGGAGGGATGATTTAATGGAATTTTGGACAGAGGATCCCAATTGATTATGAATAATGTTGCTCAAATATGAAGTGTAGTGTAAAAAAAAGTTGAAACAAGCATTGATAAACATCAAACTAAATCAACATAAACAATATTCTGATTAATTAAAAGTAAAAAAAAAGAAGAAGTATGATGTGATTAATTAGCGTCAATGCAAAGAAGTAATCAAGTAAGCAACTTTCTTGATGTAGAGGTGATCTTGATGACAAGGCCAGGCGAAACGTCGTCGTGTTGCTGAATGTGGGAGTTGTTTTCGAGTATAAATGGATCGTCGCACTTGTCGCTGATGCTGTGAAGCGTTTCTCCGTCTCTCACTACATATATTTCGCTGCATTCTTCTCTTCCACGCGCCGCCCTTTCATCCACGGCCATCAACACAAACAACAGAAAAATAGTATAGCAAAAACCCATCGCACCACTATCTCTTCTCTCCCTCTTTCTATGTTAATATATACTACTCTACTCCACTACTATACTTATGTACGTGAAGTGTTAATTGTAATTAAGGGAATTAATTAAGGCAGATTAAAGGGTCCACGACCGCGAGTGTGGAGTTTACGAGGGTTAGTGGTTAGTTTTTGAACGTTACTGTATTTGTCTCTTATTTATTATGTGACGAATAACATTTGGTATTCCTTCCAATAAATAAATTAATTCCAACATTTGGTACTGTGCATTAAATTAATTAATGAGCATTGGTCTTGGTCAGTCTGTTGCCAGTAAATCGATACTACCTTGTGAAGAAAATTGACAAAAACTAATCTTTTTTTTTTGAAACAAGAGTTCGAGATTTTTATTAGTAGATGAGAGACTTGAGAGTTTGCTTAAATATAAACTGTTTAGTACAAACAGTAGCGGACGTAGAAAATTTTGTTAGTAGGGGCTCTACTATACTACTCGTTTTGTGCTTAAAAAGAGTCTCCCAAAATCTCTATATTTAAGAGATAAAAAAAAGTACTCCTTTTGTCGCATTCAAGATGTCCACATTCTTGAGTAGCATGTGCTTTTAGGAAGTATTATTAGGTGGAATAAGTAGAAGAAAAAATAGTTGAATATTTTAATTAGGAGAGAAGAGAAAGATTTATTTTCAAATATAGAATGTGATCAATTTTAATGGACAAACTAAACAAGAAATAAAAGAAGTATAAATATATAAATATATAATCTCTCTTGTGTCCATTAAAAAGGAAAGAAAAGGTGGAAACCTATCATTTATTAAAATTTTGTGTCCAACTCCCTAAATACAAAATAATACACGGCACATACAAAATAAAGAAACATCTTGTTTTAAGCAAAAAGATTTAACATTTAAGAAGTACTAAAACATGAACCAATAAATGAACAACACCTCATTTCAAGGCGGTCAATGTTTTCACTATTCAGACGTAAGCATTAAAATAGTATTAAACTATTAATACTAATAATATACACGTTTGTGTTTTTAAAAAAGAGGGCCATCGTCTTCCTCAATCACATACAACCATTTTTGCTCCATTTTATCTCTGTATGTTTTGTTTTCTTGATTCAATTCAGCCCTTTTTACATTTCTAATTCAGATCATTTAGTTGTCTGCTGCAATAACTTAGCAAGGGCTGAAGATCATTTTTAAATTTTTTAGAAATTTTAGAAGTAGAAAAATTAAGAAAATGAAATTTTGGGTGAGGGCTTAAGCCCTCCCCTCATTACACGTGTGTCCGCCCCTGAGTACAAATCAGACTTTCTCGTTTCATAAATTTCCTAATAAGTGCAGAGTAGTAAAATAAGACATTAAGGATTTTAATTTGTAATTGAGATTTTGCTTGGATTTAATTATTCTTTACAAAAATAAGACTTCTAATTACGCATAATAGTTCTCGCTAAATAAAGTCTTAGTTGGGGTTGTATTAAAATGTCTTATTTTATTTTAGAAAAAGCTTACTTGTTTTTATGCAATTAAAGTTTTATTTGTTATTAAAAAGTCATATTTGTAAGAAAATCTTATTTGATTTTATAAAAGATATTTAGTTGTGTTTAAACGAAATCTCATTTAGAAATGAAAAAAGGAAATAAAATATTTTAATTAGTTGTAAATTGAAATATTATTTGAGTTTATGGACGTTTATTTAGAGTACACGTTAAAAGTTCACAAGACTTTTCAGGTGAAGTACATTGTAAAATGTAATTTTATGAATTTAATTAAATAATTTTAAAGCCCATGGAGAAGGAAATGAAATTTAGAGGGTTATTAGTTATATGTATAAAAACTAGTATTTCAGAAGCAAAAGTTAATGTCACTCCAATACTGGAAAAACAATCTAGACGATTCAAAGCAATGATCAAGACATGAATAATATTATATTGACATTCAAAATAATTGTTGATACAAAGTAATGGCCTTTGCTCAACTAAACTTCCAGACAATAGCTGGACTGTACAAAAACACGAATCCAAGAAGTGCAGATTTAAGAAGAGAAGTCACAGCCTCCAACACGCTCCGATCTGAACGAGATTCGGCTCATGACATGATGCTGTTTCAGAGGGCGTCCCAAGCAATCTCCAGATGGACACCTCTCCAGTCCCATCACCAGTGAAAAATAGTCCATTAACGCCAATCCGAATCACTTTAACTGCCCGTTTTGAAAATATCCTTCCCCTCTCCGTGAATCTTGAAGCAAGAAACACAGAAAATATTAGATGGTGGCTGCAAAAGGACGAGATAAGAGATTTTCTTTGGTTTCTGATACTCACGAAGGCAGGTCGTAGAGGCGGACTGTGCTGTCACTAAATGAGCATAGAAGAATAGGTTTTACTTCTGCATCGTGTATGCCACAGAGAGTCATGAGCTCCTGAAACAGTTTATATGATGTGTTAAAGCTTGGTCTACAAAGTATATACAAGGATCAAACAAGTGCAGTTGGAGAATATTTAACTTAATTGACGACACAAGGCCACTTACATGATCTTCTCGAGTCTCATGAACGACCTCTATCGTCCCACTTTCAGTAGCAGCCCAAACTTTTAATGTTTTGTCAAGAGAAGCCGATAACAAATAGTTATCCCAGCAGATGACGGATGTTACGTCTCTTGTATGCCCACACAGAGTCTGCAAGCACTGCAAGTTTTGCAGGTCCCATGCCTAGAAATAATTTCAACATTTAGAAGTTGTAACATTTTAACATTCATAGAATTTGGGATGTCACATTGAGCCTAAAATAACTACAGTATGTTCCGAAATGTCCCAGAAAGGAAATATGTTACCTTGATAGTGCAGTCTCTCGAACCCGAATACAGCCTACCAGCCCCAACAACAAGAGAACAAACAGCGCCTTCGTGCCCCTTCAACATTGCAGCTGGTTCTGGAATATTGGTCACTGGATTCCACTTCCACACCAATATGGTACCATCCTGCATCCGTGTATTGTAAATAAAATGAGAATCCACTTTAAAACTTGACAGGGAAACAAGATGTCAAAATCTCAATTTAACAGGTGAAAATGGGTGCATGTTTCAGAGAATGGAGATAACACCATGTGAAGGACATTGGAAGCATTACCTCCATTCCAGCAAACAACTTATCCTCATCTATGATCATACTGCAAACTGATCCTACTGCCTCACTGAGAGAAAACTCAGTCTGATTTTGGAGGTTCCATGCCTAAAATGCAAACAAAAGAGTCAGAAATAACCCACCTTAGTTATGTAAACAAGAAGAGACAACTGTTAAAAATGACACAGTTTATCAGGCTATGGTGAGTCTGGCCATGCCAACAAATCATACCTTCACAACATTCTGCGACCCAGCAAACAGCCATGGGCCTTCAGCAACTAAACACCCAACATCACCACCGATCATCACAGAACCAACAACCTGACCATTGTTGCAGTCCCATGCACGAACAGACCCATCCTTACTGCTCGAATATAGCTTGTCACCAACAGAGGGGAGTGAAATTCCAGTTATGGCCTGAGAAAAATTATAAAGGTTAATTGTACATAGTAAACCTACACTTGACACTAGACAGAGGTCCACGTCCAACTGGTATTTGGATGAATAAGAAAAGTAACTTAACTCACTATCAACAACAATTCTGAACAATGTATATCAATATGTATTCAAGAAGTAGTACCTTTTTATGCCCTTCTAACACTGCCAACATTGTAAATCCAGAACCGCAGAACCATGAGTGCAAATCCTTGCACTTTTCCCCGTGGACACAATTGCCAGTAACCCAGTACTTGCATTGCTTTGGCTGGGCTTTTTGAATAATGCTTTTCTTTGGTATGTCTCTTACAACAGTCACAACCTTCGGTTGGTACTGTGCAACACGATCACTCCCAACCATACCAGTGGTCATTCCCTGATCTCCGTGAACAATCTTTCCAGAATTTTTTGTAGTGTTGAATACACATGCTTTATTACTCCGGGGGCCATCAAAGTTAGGATTTTTCCAAGTCCGACTTTTGGGTTGCTTGGAAGGAACAGCGTTAGGTGGTGCCAACTGTGGCTGTCTCTGAGTTTTTGAAGGCAGAGATTCTTTGTGCAGGTACCTACATGGGCTTCTGTTGCATCTCCCTTCAAGCCAGTAGATGCAAACTTGGTTCTTCAAAGGCTTTCCACCAACTCGGACAAAGACAGATTCTTTCCTTGCAGTTGTGATCGCCATTGCAGAATACTAAACGAACAAAGAATCGCATAACAATCAGAAATTGACCCAACTTGGTGCAGTCTAACCAAACTGCCTGCTGCTTCCACTATGAAGACTGAAGTTACCCATAATCCATATGCAAAAAAAACAAAGATTATAAACAGGAACCCTCTAACAGAGGATCAGGTCCACTAATCCGAGATACAATCTTCAACACATGGGAGATGAGCAGATTTCATACTGAGAACTCGTGCACAGAATTGATTAATTGAGCACTCGAGAAGTTCTAGTCTTGAACAAAATCACAGAAATCGGCGTTCAGTGGCTGAGACCGAATCCCATGATCGTTGTTCTTGATTCCATCCACCTCCTTGACGATAATTTACTTAAATCCAGAATTAAAAGGAACGGAACTAAAACTAACTTATCCGTAGACAATCTAAAACCCTAGAATTCCGTAGATCGCTCGTTCTTCTTCAAGAGATAAATAAAATACACGCCTAAAGAAGCCTAAATTCCGCGATTCGCGTCCCTTGAATCAATATCCAATGTCCGATGAATCCAGACAGAATTAACCGTCATCGAAGAATCAATAGAAACAAGAAAACAAGAATCGATAATACTAACTAATCCGAACAAACAGAGCGCGCAATAAGAAACCCCTAAATTCCGAAACCCTAAATCGCTCAAAAAATAAATCAGGCAAAGCCGATCCAACGATTGAAGAGTCTTGTAAAGCCATGATCGAAACGAATGAGTCGTCAACGGAAAAGCGCCGGAAAATTACTCAGAACGATACGCAGACAGATCGGGTAAAAAGCAAACCTGGTTTCTTTCTTTTTGATATTGCAAAACCTGGTTTCGTTGAATGATTTTAGAATTGTATAATATTCTGTCGTTTGATCGTATCAAGATGAATATATAGACACGGTAACACCAACAAATTAAAAATATTAAATTAAGGGTAAGTCTAAGTGGCCACATTATAGCTGGCCATATTAGAATATTTTGGTCAATACACATAAAAAACAAATAATAAATTAAATAGCTCTCTTTAATGTTTATGTGTGTTTACAAAATAACCCTTTGCAATAAAAATAATATTAAATTAACAATTAGAGTATGGGAAATGTCGGGGAATGGCTTGAGTGGTTGGCAACATAAAATAACTTTTAGTTTAATCATTAGTTTAGCCTAATTTATTTATATTTAGGCACTCTGATCGTACCGTTTAATTTATATAGGTGTTACGTGTGTATAACTAATTAGTTATAAAAATTGTACTCCCCCGTCCCAATCAAGATGTCCATATTTTTTAATAGCGCGAGATTATAGAAATAGTTGTTAGGTGTAGTAAATAGAAAAAAAAAATGTGGTTAAATATTTTAATGAGGAGAAGGAGATTTATTTTCAAGAATAGAAATGAGTTGGACAAACTAAAAATGAATGTAGACATTGTCTATGGGACGGAGGAGGAGTATAATGGAGTATTATATTAATATTTCAATATTAAATTTTGTATTTATTTAAATGGATCAGATATAAATCAAAATTTTCTATTAAATTCAAGAACAATTAAGATTAACTTTGAAAGTTATCATTTGAATCAATATCAATTGAGATCCCAAATAAGTTGAATAATCTAACAATTCTATTATTAGTATTTGTAAATGGCACAACTTAAGTTTGCAAATTATTATATTGATCATTATATTTTTATAAATAATTTAATTATAAACTGTAATATGTCTCAATGTATTTGATCATTATATTTTTATAAATAATTTAATTATAAACTGTAATATGTCTCAATGTATTGTGTATAGTGATGCTTGTAAATATTTTTATTACATTATTATGTTATATTGTAATGATGTCTGCTTATTCCGTTGATTCCGGTTAATCGGTTATAGATTTTTGTCAACCCTCTAATCATCAAAATCAAATTATATTCAGCTTCTCCTACATTAATTTGTCGGTTGATAACCGACCGATTAATGTAGGAATCAAAATATCCAATAACCAATACTTTTTATTAATTCAGTACTTAAAAATTCATTAAAGATAAACCATCAATTTAATTGAAATTTGAAAATTTTATTCGAATATATTTTCACGTGAGATATCATTAATAGTTTATTCAAATTTTACAATTGTGAATTTCAATTTATATTATATTATATAATATTATATCAGAGAATTAATTGTATATATTATCATATTAATTGAGTTTGTTTATAACAATGAATATTATTTGCTTGCAACATCTTATCGTATTCTTATTTTATAAATGTAATATTACGTAGCTTCAAATGACAATTTAATTGGTACAATTTATTAAAAAAATTAATTTTTTAAATAACAATTATTGTTATGATTTTTTAACTTAAGGATTTGATTTCCAAATGTCTTAAAATTTGTCTGACATAGTCCAAGAGTGCGTACTAGAAAAAAAATACATAAGGCGTAATTGCATGCTTATGTTATGGGATATTGAAATTTTGGTTGATTTCTACTTAGTATCTCAAATGATCTTCAGTTGAGGATTTAAATTGAAAATAATTAAGTAACTGAGAGTTTCTATTTATTTGTGGTTTTATTTTAAACAATCATGAATTTCAATTGATCATATTTCAGTTAATGATTTCAACTGATTGTTGAAGATTTCAACCGATATTTTTTGTTATGGACTACACAATAGTCCGTGTCACAATTTTTTTATGAACCATTCAAAATTTTAGTTTATTTTAAAGATATTTAATAATAATATTTATATATAAAAATAAATACTTTTGATATTTACAGTCTTTCCTCAAAAAAATTGAATTAATTTTATAAAATAGGTTGTACAATACAATGTTTACACCTATTATTTTATTTATGAGTTATTTAAATATTAACTTTAAATACAATATGTACTTTAAATTATTCCCTTCATAAGAGAATCTAAATACACAATTACCAATTATCAAATTTTATCATCATGAATATTCTAATTTTAAAAGTAATTTTACATATAACTAAATAACAAATTAACAATAGTATAAAGCAATAAATTAAAGTAAAAAAGAAAAACTGAAAAGAAATCGACACAAAAGAAAGAATTAAGGTGTTAAGTATTTAAAGTTTTATATTTCCAAGAGGATTCAAATCATTTAATGACTTAATCTCTTCATTGTACTACATTTATCCATAAGGGTAGATTTGTCTCATAAAATTGATCCTTTTGAGATGAACTAATTTCAAGTAAATTAGCATTCAATGTAGAATTTTTATTAATATTTCAGGTTTTATGGCCAGCCACATTATGGCCATTTAGCATCACTCTTAAATTAAACTCTTTTAATTAAGCGGTCAAGACTCAAAAGGCTAAATAAGTAAAGTTTAAAACTTCCCTTCAATCAATAAATAATGAACCAACAAATAAAAACCTTAAAATTCAGTGGACAATTTTAAAATCCACAAGTCTGAAGAAGCGAAGCTTCAACTTATCGTAGACTCGTAGTTAGGAATTACTAAACCATAATTTAAAGTTTAATAACCCTAAGTTAGATTAATTACACATACTTTGTTCACTTTAATATTGTACATACATGCATTTGAGTCTATGACCACGTGTCGGAAGCTCAGATGGACCGCACCCGGAGTCCGACTGGAGCTCAGCGCATTGGAGATGGACGAGGTCGGGTCCGAGCCGCAGTCGATGGTCACGCCTTGTTGTGGCCTGGCTTGGAGGTCTGTTGGAGTTGTGGGCAGTGGCGGAGGGAGAGGGGACAATGGGGGTACGAGTGTACCCCCAAAATTTTTTTTTTAGTAATATTATATATTTAAAATAATTTGTTATAGGAATTTTATAATTTAAGAAAATACATTCTTTCTTTCCAATTCCTTTTTTTCCCTGAAGTTCGACAGTCACACCTCCTCAAAACCTCCATACCTTATTTCTTTTAAATTCTCAAGTTCATCACTGATTTCACGGTTTGTAAAAGTAATCACGAAATTGGAAGGTTATCAAATTAGCTCTTCTTTACTGAATTGTTTTTGAATATTGAAAATTTATATATCTTAGGGATTATGGTTTTTATGGTTAGATGTTCCTGATTGATGAAATAAATGATGTCAGAGATGATTAACATGAATTGAGATAGAGTTTGAGATAAAATCTTGCGGAGAACTAATCTCTTTGGTCTGTCTCCTCCTAGTTTGGATTATTAAGCATGAATGCACAACATTAGAATTGAATGGTCAATATTTATTTTGACAAATTTTGTAATGACATCGTGTGCAGGAAATAAAATAAAAAGTGATGAGAAAGCAATCCGATCTTCGACAATTTATGTCCAAAAGGAGAAAAACTCATGATAGTTCAAGCTCTCCGGCTTCAAGCTCTCTACCTTCAAGCTCTCCGGCTTCAAGCACTCCACTTTCAAGCTCTCCACCTTCAAGCTCTCCGGCTTCAAGCTCTCTACCTTCAAGCTCTCCGGCTTCAAGCACTCCACTTTCAAGCTCTCCACCTTCAAGCTCTCCGGCTTCAAATTCAATTGGTATTGTATCTCCTTCAGATGCTAGTGTGCCATTACTTGAGGAAGAATTGATTTATGATATCGAAAAACTTCATTATGATCCTATTAGAAGAACCGATATAATGAAATATCCTCCAAATGAGCGAGATACAATTAGGAGGGCGTATATTATATAATGATTTATCATATGACTCGCACCCCCGAATATAAATTCCTGGATCCGCCACTGGTTGTGGGCACAAGGGCTAGGCTGTATATAATTTTTTTTTATTTGAACTTTGCTCTATAAATATCATTCCACAACATTTTAAGGAAGAACAAGTGTTTTTTTTGTTTTTAATTTTTTTAAAAAATTTTAATTTTTAATTTCTAGGGTTTGTAATTTTTAATTTCCCAAATGAACAATGAATTTTCCGTGTTATAATTGCTCAACGTTTTTAATATTACGACAAAATAGTTAATGATGGTTATGACTTGTGAATAGTGTAATTTAATGTTTATGGCCCGACCTAGGCCAGAGTTGTGGAGTTGTGGCCTGACGCAGAAAATGAGAAGAATGATAAGGTGGAGAGGACGTGGGGCCTGGCCCCGGGCCATAGATGTGGATGATCTAAGGTGGTCAAGACTTGTGGTCCGCACACGTGTGATTTCACATGTATCTACCACTTTTTTTCCAGTACGATTTTATTGACAAATTATAATAAGTTTCTACCGTACTATTTATTTTCGTTTAGAAATTTCTCAATACAGTATCTGCATTTATTTAGTCGTATATTATTATCTCAGCCTCGTATTTAAGTCCCTTTATAAAAGATATGCATCTAATCTTCGTCTCTTCTACAGCCAGAGGTGCTAGAGGGGGCTTCAGCACCCCCAATCAAGTTTTGTTGTTTAAACATGGAGTATCTCTTAAATACATCATCGTTCTTTTGATCGATATCTCAATGTGACTAATCGATGGCTCCATATGTCAAAATATCATAACTAATAACACATTCAATTAAATGAAGAGTTTTAAGACTACATTACATGGTAAAAGCCATCGAAATCTAAATATCATCACTAAACTCATTTAAACCAAGGGTCTCTTTTCCTCATCTTCCTCGATTCCTATCTGAGCCCTGCTGCTGCTCTCGTCTTCTTCTTCCCCGTCTCGGGACTCCATTTCAACCTTCGCCTTTGGATTCGAGGCCCTCTTTGAAGACGGCTTGTTCTCCGGCAGCATCTTCAACACAATCCCCATTGTTATCAGCAGCAGTCCACTCCCATGTTGCTCTGTCAAAGGCTTTGTGAATATCATGTAGGACAGCAACAACGTCACCGCTTTCCTCGCAGTCGTCACCTGTCGTTGCAAAAGAAGAAGGCCAGACATTTATCAGGGATGTTTTATCTCTCTAACACATTTTTGATCGGATTACATACCATCGCTGTGGTGGCTGCCCCGAACAGGGCTATGAGGGAGAGGACCGAGACCTGCCCGATGAAGGTGGCCATGGCTTCGAAGATCAGAACTCCGTAAACATAGGGATGCTGCACAGAAACATGATGATCAATCATGTCATAAATCAACAAATTAGTAGAGTTTTCTTCATATATGTGTATATACCTTTGAGCAAGAATCCCAAGCCGTGAAAAGTTCTCCTGTGAGCAACATTGGTGGGATCAAGAAGGGCATCCCCACGAGCGTGGAGCAGAAGAGCATCTCCGTCTGTGGAAACCACACAGCCATATTCATATAAATACACAACTATATAATCACATGTGCTAACTCTTTCTCATTCACACCTGTGTCGTCTCAGGATTCATGGTGAAGATAGCTTCCTGCAGATTCCCCAAGAAAGCATCCATAATCAGCGCCCCGGACACCATCATCACGCCTATCACGCTGAAATTGGGAGACGTTTGGGCGTCTGCCAGGGTGAACAGAATCAACCCGACAACCAAGAGCACAGCAGATATGTACTCGTGAGGAGGGTATTTCCGTCTCAGGTCAGGAATAAAGGCCCCCATCACCATCACCGGGAGAACCTGATGATATCCAAACAACACAGTATCAATATAGCAAGTTCAAACCATAAGGCAAAAAGCAGGATATGGATGAGAAAACGGGGGGACCTTGGTGGATTTGAACATGATCTGCGCGGGATAGTTGAGGAAGGCCAAGGAGCCCTTGGTGAGGCCATTGGAACCCATGAGCACAGCAGAGAGCTTGACATAACTCTTCCATGGATTCACCATTTGCTTGGTGGTGAATCCTTGGATATATATCAGCAAAATGTACACCCATCCTTGCACAAAGGTGAAGTACCATCCATAACTGTAAGGAAATAACACCAACATTATTGCAAATTTCTTTTATAATTAAGGGGTGGATTAAGTCAAGTGTTACCTGAACTGAAGTCTGTTATACACATATTCCTGAAATTTTCATGATAAATTTGTCAGTGTTTAACAACACACACACAGTGAGAGGGACTAATGAGTCAAAGATTGAATCCATGTGTAGTAAATGGTAAATTCATGAGAATAAGAACAAACAGTAACAAAGGTGATTAAGAGTTAAGACGATCTGTGAGTTTTCTGAAACAGAACGAGTGTGATCTGTGATTCAACGTGGAGTAAACAACTCTCTCTCTGTCACACACACGAGAACAGTTGACGAACAAGACAATATTAACACCACAAAAGCGTAAGCGGTGGAGGAAACAAACAACCTGATGATTCCGCGAATTATTGATGTTAATAAATGCTGGTAGAGAATGAAGATTATGACGCAGAGAATTTTACGTGGTTCGATTTACTGAGGTAAATCTACGTCCACGGGGAGAAATGGGGGCAGGTTTGTATTGCTTGATCTGCGAATTACAGCTTACAACACAGACTTGCTATATGATTAATTCTCTAGAGAGATTCTAACCTCTTCTATCAGATCTAAGTTCTATTTATATAATGAACTCAGATCATGGCTTGCGTCACCACCCTAAGTCGTGGATGTCGTGTAGGTTATGGCCTAAGATCGTGGGTGAAGCGTAGGTCATGGCCTACGATCGTGGCCTGAACTGACATCACGTGGTAGTGGGTGTGTTGGACATCCGGTATGGGTCCACTAACTCCTTGTTCGGTCGAATACCGAGACCGAACTGCTTTGGTTGCCGATCTGAGAGTAGAGCTTGATGCCGACCTGAGAGCAGAGCTTGATTGGTTGGCTTTTACCGAGCTGTAGGCTGAGGCCGAACTCTTTGGTAATGCCGAACTGAACTCTTGGGCTTTGGGCTGGCCGAGCTGTCACTGCTATTGGGCTTGTTTAGTACGTACCCCATCACTACCCCCCCCGAAAAGCGAAGTGAATCACTTCGGCGAAGCGAGTCACTTCGGCATTCTGCAAAAGGGGACGGGGGAGGCTGAAGTCAGGGGACGTGCCCTGCGCGTGACTGCATTAAATGCGGCATTAAATGCGACAGTAAAATCCGGCCGTCGAATCCTGAAAAGGTGGGATATGAAACGGTGCGATGATTTGAAATCTTTTCCAAATCTGATAAATACCGCCTTTCTTCATCATTTGAACACCTTTGCTATTGGCTTCTTCTGCACTCTCTATCTTTTGCGTGAAAAATTTCCTTCCGCTTTCAAAAATTTCCTCAGGATTTCTTCAAACTTTCAAAGAGTAAGAAAAATGTCTTCTTCTTCTTCTTCGGTGTCGGGTAGCGGTAGGAAAGGGGATAAGGGGTCTTCTAGCCGGAAAGAATCCGGGGAGAAGACCGTAGAGTATTTTCACAGTATCTTGAGTAAGGATACTGTGATATCCCTTCACGAGAAATATTTTTTACCTGGGGGGAAGGCGGTGGTTCCCGACGATGATCATAGGGCTAACGACCCGCCGGAGGGTTATGCCACCGTTTACGAAGCCTGCTTAGAATGCGGGCTTCGTTTTCCTCTTCCCCCACCTTTTGTAGAGCTTCTTGATTTTTTTCAACTCCCTTTAGGTCAGGTGACTCCGAACTCTTGGAGGCACTTATCGGCTTTTGCTGCCGAACTGCGTAGGCTAGATAAGGATCTGTCTCTGAGGGCAATCCTTAATTTTTTCCAGTTTAAAAGGAAGGGATCTTGGTTTTACTTGATCCCCTTACAGCCTTTTAGGGCCTTCTGCAAAACCAAGTGGCCGAAATGGCAAAACCGTTTCTTTTTTTATAATAGGACTTCGGCTCCGGGCTTTCCTTGGAGAAGGCCGAAGTCCGTGATTCCCCATCCTCGGTTAGAACCGTTGGCCGAGCTTGAGGGCGAGCTCAATAAGATTCCTATGATTAGGAAACAGTATTCGGAAACTGAGCTCGTCAAGGGCGACCTCGTGTTCAATATCTCGTCTTCGGACGAAGAGGCCGAGGGTGAGGATTTCTCTTTATCTTTATGCTCTACTGCTTTAACGAAGAAAACTAACCTTGTTTTCTTGCTTTTTGGCAGTGTTCATGCTGAATAAGGCTATCCGAAAGTCCTCCGAGCTTGAGGAGCCGGAGAAAGAGAAGGCTACCAGCTCGGCGCCTGATGCCGAGAAGAATCCGAAGAGGCAAAAGACCTCTTCGGGTCCAAAGAAGCCGGAGTCGACTTCGGCAAGTAGGAAGGGGAGGACCCAGAAGCCCCCGAGAGCGCCAGAGAAAGACGTGGTCTTGGCGCCTCCTTCGGAGCATATCTGTGAGCCATTTTTATGGCCCACGGACTTCGCCGAGGTGAATTGTCTTCTTGATTCTTTGGCCTGGCTTCTGTCCTGTATTTTTGGTGCCCTCTGTTGACTTTTTTCCTTATCCATTTTCAGAGGAACGATATGCTTTCCAAGCTCGTCGCCGTCGAACTTTCCAAAGCGTCCAATGACTATGCCGAGATGCAGAGGAAGTTGGCGGCTGCTTGTCATCGGGCCGAACAGGCTGAGGCTAAATTTGAGAAGGCCAGAGCTGCTAGGATTTCGGCCCAGGATGAAGCTCAGTTTGCCAAAAACCAGCTCGTCATCCAGCGAGAGCAGGCGAAGCGGAGCGATGCTGCCGCCGTGGTTGCCCAAGGAGAGGGTCTCCGTGTTTACACGGAGAAACTCTTTTTGAGCAGCCAGTTCTCGGCCTTTGTCGGTAGTCTGGTAAGGCTAATTGCCGATAAGGGCGAGCAGGGGGCCGACGTCGTGCTGCCTCTGTACAGCCGAGAGATAGCAGCTCGGCTTCAGAATCTGCCGCTCCTTGAGGAGCTCGCTTCATCTTCGGTCCTGCTTTCTGCAGACCGAGTCCGGAGTTGTCGAGCTGATCGGGACGAGAACCTGGAGGCTATCTTTGCCTCCGTGGGACCCGTTTCACCCGCTTCGACTTACAACGGAGAGGGTGAGGCCGAGCCGCTGGAGCGGGAGGCCGAAGTCGATCAGGCCGGGCATCCGGAGAAGGAGGCCGATCAGGAGGCGGAGGCGAGGCCGGCAGGAGGCGAGGCCGAGGCTGAGGTAGCCCAGGAGAAGGAAGCTGTACCAGACCGAGGAGCCGGAGACGAAGCAGGCGGAGTATGATTTCGTCTCCCTTCTCTTAGTCTAGTTTCTTCCTTGTAAAATGGCCTTGAAGCCCTAGTGTAAAAAATTTTCCTTGTGAATGAAAAATTCTCTACATTTGTCTTCGTATAGCTTTTCGTACTCGCCTTTATTCCTGTTGTATTTTACTATCTGCTCGGTATAGCTGCCGAACTGATATAGCTGCTTTGTACCCAAGGAGATGGAGATACTTCACTGGAAACGGCTGTACTCTTCGGCTTTGGACGAAGCTGAGAGAAGAGCTATAGCCGATCAGACGAAGAATGACGAGCTTCTGGCTCGTTTAGTGAAGCTGGAGGCCGATATCAAGGACTTAGAGTCCGATAAGAAAGATCTGGAGGCCGAGCTGAATACGGCCATTGCTGAGAGGACTGCGTATGAGGATTACATCCGTGTGCGCGGGGGAATGACCATATCAGAGGTTCAGGAACGAGTTGACGAACTGTGGGAGGAGTATAATGTACTCCGGAGGAACAATGCGCTGGAGAGCTCGGCTTGCCAACAAGTCGTGAAATCATTGCGGCGCTGGGCTTCTCGGTATGACATTGTTCTTGCCCGGCGTCCCTCAATTGAGAGATTCCTCCGGCATATCGCGCCAACAGATGCTCGCACTCCAGATCAAACCTCTGGTTCCCTTGTTCAAAATCCTACTCCCAGCCAACAACGAACTCCGGAACAGCCGGAAACGTCAAGACGAGAACGGGCTCAGGAGCAACCGGAATCGTCAAGACGGGGACGGACTGAAATTCGCCGAGGAGTTGTGACTATGAGCGAGCAAGATCAGCAGATGCTTATTGCAGAGACTCTTCATCGCCGAGGTGTTAGGACTTCTCGGGCTCGGGGAAGAGGCGTTGGGTCGAGGATAGCATCTCGTCGACCTGCTTATTCTTCATCTGCTCGGAACAACCGAACTCGGCTTCCAGAGGATTTTGCAGATAGGTGGCTTAACTTCAGCAACCCTGGACAGTAGAATAGTCCTTTGTAATAGCGTAACGCCATTTTGTAGGGTAGCGGAGTTGTATGCCGAACAAGATTTGATAAATGAAATTTTGTTTTCGCTTCTAACACTGTATTTACAGCTTAGCGAAAAAATTTCATCGTACTTGTCCTCGGTCTTATGAAGTAAACTTCTTTGACCGGACTTGGTCCTTGGTCTGATGAAATAAACATCTTTGACCGGACTCGTCTTTGGTCTGATGAAATAAACATCTTTGACCGGACTCGTCTTTGGTCTGATGAAATAAACATCTTTGACCGGACTCGTCTTTGGTCTGATGAAATAAACATCTTTGACCGGACTCGTCTTTGGTCTGATGAAATAAACATCTTTGACCGGACTTGTCTTTGGTCTGATGAAATAAACATCTTTGACCGGACTCGTCTATGGTCTGATGAAATAAACATCTTTGACCGGACTCGTCTTTGGTCTGATGAAATAAACATCTTTGACCGGACTTGTCTTTGGTCTGATGAAATAAACATCTTTTGACCGGACTTGTCTATGGTCTGATGAAATAAACATCTTCGACCGGACTTGTCTTTGGTCTGATGAAATAAACATCTTTTGACCGGACTCGTCTTTGGTCTGTTCTAATTTGGCGATTTTTGTCGCTGGGATCGAACTTTCCCTTGTCCTAATTCGGCGAGTTTTATCGCGTGGATCGGACTTTCCCAGTTAACCGAAGTGGTCTTATGCAGTAAACCTCTTTGACTAGACATGGTCGTCCTCGGTCTTATGAGGTAAACTGCTTTGACCGAACTTGGTCGTCCTAATTCGGCGAGGTTTATCGCGTGGATTGGACTTTCCCTTGTCCTAATTCAGGCAAGTTTTATCGCGAGAATCGGACTTTTGTTGCAGTTCGTTTCAGACGAAGTGCTTGATTCTTAAGCAGAATTGTGGTCTTGTATCCTCTTTAGAAGCTTTGACACACAATCGTGGGCTTGTTGCAGCTCGTTTCAGACGAACTGCTTGTTTAAGCTGAATTGTGGTCTTGTATCCTCTTTAGAAGCTTTGACACACAATCGTGGGCTTGTTGCAGCTCGTTTCAGACGAACTGCTTGTTTAAGCTGAATTGTGGTCTTGTATCCTCTTTAGAAGCTTTGACGCACAATCGTTGGCTTGTATGTTCTAAAAAGGGGATCAGCCTTTGAAGAACGAGATACCTCAGTTTTATTTGTAAGAGACGACACTCACACAGACACAACGCACGTAGAGACAAGAACAAGTAAAAAACAAAGAAAACACATAAGACTGACTGACCGGACTGTCTCTTACAAATGGAACTTTTTGAGGTTGGAAACGTACCATGTTCGGGGTACTTGTGCTCCTGACGCGTGAGTCAATTTGTAAGACCCTTTGCCGAGGACTTCTGACACCCGATATGGACCTTCCTATGTGGGCTCGAGTTCGCCCAGCTTTTCTGCTCGGCTTACTTCGTTGTTTCTCAAGACGAGATCTCCCACTTGAAATTGCAGCTTCTTCACCCTTTGGTTGTAATACCGGGCTACTTGCTCCTTGTACTTGGCTGCTTTTAGGCAGGCCAATTCTCTTCTTTCTTCGGCAAGATCTAGTTCGGCTCTCAGTCCGTCACCATTCATTTCTGAGGAGAAATTGAGTTCGGGGACTGGATATGCCGATCTCAACCGAATCACGGCTTCAGTGCCGTACACCATCGAGTTCGGCTCCGGTGTGACTTCGGTCATTTCGCCGGCCTCTGATTCCGGCTGCTGTGATTGCTATGCTTGATGGTGCCGAACTGATTGCTCGGCACTTTTAAGCGCAATCTGCGAACACACTTGCTCTTTTTCGATCACCTCGGATGACCGCTATCTCTCCTTTAGTGGAGAAGGTGTTCGGCGAGGATGCCTCTGATCGCTATGACCGGGCTTCTTTTTGTCTTCTCTGGATGAGCTGTCTAAAGACCGTTTTCGACGGTCTGCCTCATCGGCACGAGAAAACTTGTCCGCAATGTCCCACATCTCTTGAGCTGTTTGCGGACCGCACTCCACGAGCTTTCTGTAGAGAGCTCCGGGCAGGATTCCATTTTGGAATGCCGAAATGACAAGTAGATCATTGAGATTATCTACTTGTAGGCATTCCTTGTGGAATCTCGTCATAAAATCGCTGATCTTTTCGTCGCGACCTTGACGTATAGAAAGCAGCTGAGCCGAAGTGCTTCTGGCTTCCGCTTTCTGAAAGAACCTCCTGTGGAAAGCATCCATTAGATCTCGGTAGGATCTAATGCTGCCTTGAGGGAGGCTATCGAACCACCTTCTTGCGTTCCCGATTAGCAGCTCGGGAAACAGCTTGCACATGTGGACCTCGTTGAGACCCTGGTTCGCCATGTTATATTGATAGCGTCCCAAGAAATCACGAGGATCCACGAGTCCGTCATAGGTTATCGACGGAGTTCGGTAGTTCTGTGGTAGGGAAGTTCGGGTAATATCGTCCGAGAACGGAGTCTTCAATGCTCCGTACATGGCGAACCCGACATCTCTTCGGTATGGAGGAGTTGGAGTTCTCCTGTGATTCCGGTACCGAGGATTCTTTCTTCTGGAAGACATGATACTACTGCGGTAGTGACTGTCTCGTATGGAGGGAGAGAGAGAATCCGCCGTTTTCGCCTCCGGCTGCTTTTGGCTTCTCTGCAGGAAGGTTAAGAATTCCTCCTGCTTTTCAGCCAAAAACAGCTTGACAGCCTCGTTCAAATCGGGCTGCTGGGAAGACTCGGTGTGACGGCTTTTGGAGCGGCTTGTTCCTTCGCCATGAGAACTGGTGGTGGATTTATCCCTAGGCTGTTTTCCAGACCTATGGGATGGATTGGCTTCCTCCTGGTTCTCACGGGCAGGAATACGGGTACTCTGCGATCTGGTATGCATTTTTTGGGTTGAAAAAACGGTCAAAAATTCGCTTTATCACAAATTTGGTTCTTCGTTTCCCACAGACGGCGCCAGTGATGATTCCGCGAATTATTGATGTTAATAAATGCTGGTAGAGAATGAAGATTATGACGCAGAGAATTTTACGTGGTTCGATTTACTGAGGTAAATCTACGTCCACGGGGAGAAATGGGGGCAGGTTTGTATTGCTTGATCTGCGAATTACAGCTTACAACACAGACTTGCTATATGATTAATTCTCTAGAGAGATTCTAACCTCTTCTATCAGATCTAAGTTCTATTTATATAATGAACTCAGATCATGGCTTGCGTCACCACCCTAAGTCGTGGATGTCGTGTAGGTTATGGCCTAAGATCGTGGGTGAAGCGTAGGTCATGGCCTACGATCGTGGCCTGAACTGACATCACGTGGTAGTGGGTGTGTTGGACATCCGGTATGGGTCCACTAACTCCTTGTTCGGTCGAATACCGAGACCGAACTGCTTTGGTTGCCGATCTGAGAGTAGAGCTTGATGCCGACCTGAGAGCAGAGCTTGATTGGTTGGCTTTTACCGAGCTGTAGGCTGAGGCCGAACTCTTTGGTAATGCCGAACTGAACTCTTGGGCTTTGGGCTGGCCGAGCTGTCACTGCTATTGGGCTTGTTTAGTACGTACCCCATCACAACCCAAAAGCAGAGAGCTTTATCAAAAGAAATCATATGAGTAATCATCACAATTACGCAAATCAAAACCACCTTCCTCCGAAAAAAGGAATTGAGTGGCGATCAAAATACGCAGCCGCCTTAATATTCAACAGAACCCACTACATAACCCTTTTAACAACAAATGGAGTACTACTAAAAACAGAGAAACAAACACGTTACAAAAATTGGGAATTTACCTCACAGATCCCATTAACAAGGTAACCAAAGAAAAACCCAGTTGAGCAAATGAGGAACTGATGCCATCTGGGCCTCTCCGTCAGCGAAATTCCAAAGAGGGAACGAGCCTGCTCTTCATTCTTCATCTTCTCTCTCTCAAGAAAGGTTTTTTAGTACTCAAAACGAAAAGCCTTGGAAATGGGTGGGCACATGTGCTTGAGAATTTGAAGTGCGCAGTTTAGGATTGAGTGAATTCAACGTATTAGCATGTTGACTATGTGAGTGAGGATCGGAAACACAGAATTTAAGGCTAACGTATCGGTTCCTGGACGGGGAAATGTCATGAGCGTTTCAATCAAGAGAGAGAAAAGCGCAAAGGGTTGAGTATTTTATGCAGGGGAATTAAATTAGGTGTACGCGTCACCACCGCATCAACAGTGTTTTTGCGTAGCCCCACCGCGGATCTTCCTCTTCATTAATTCATGATGCGCATCAACAGTGTTCTTGCTAATTGACTTTTGGGCTGAATTAGGAGTAGTAGTACTTAATGGGAAGATATTAATTCAACGTATCCTCTACGGCAATTAGAATAAATCTTAAATAACTATCCACATTTAACTATTGAAAAAAAAAGAAGTTCTAGCGTGGAGTATCAATCAATAAGTTAAGACTAAAGTCTCAATTTGATCCTTAACATATTGTTTTTTTTTATTTTGGTCCAAAACATTATCTTTTGAATTATTCGGTCCCTCACATTTGAAATCGGATCATATTTGGTCCATTTTAGACGGTTTCGTCAAATTTTTTACGTTTTAATTACCGAGTCACAAATCTGTCACTAATCCGTCACTAACTGGGAGAAACTGATCCGTCTATTATAAATAAAAAATAACCCCTTCCTCCCTCCTCCTCCCTCCCGCATCTCCTCCATCTCAGCCTCCCGATTCCCCCTCATCGCCCCCGCCACCGTCGTCACCATCTAATCCCTCAGCCTCTGGAGCTAGGAGAGACCAGCAAGACGGTCAGAGAGGATGCCGCTGAGCTGGAGGCGCGGCAGGCGGAGCTCGACGACTCTGCCAGCGGAGCATCCATTGCCACGCCAATCACAGGGGGTGGCGGGAGTGGAGGCGTCCCATCAGCCCAATGCGCCGCGTGGATCGTGCAGATTCTGCTTGAAGGAGAGTAAGGCTTTGATCTCGGGGGCCGACGGCGGCGCGTGTGAAGCTAGCCGTAAGCTAGCCGTTAGAATGGCGCAAAGAGCCACGACGAGGAGTATGAGAGTAGCAGTAGACATTGATGAAATTGAAGAGAGAAGTGAGGTTAGGTTTGAGGAATGTGATTTAGCAACAGATGTAACGCCATATGCCGAAGCTGCGACGACCGATAGAGAGAGGGAGAGAGAGGGATTTTGGGTGTATTTATTTATATGAGGTGTTTTGTTGTTTCCCTCTATTGAGAAAGATGAGTCTACGCCAAAAAAGGGCAATCAAAATTGAAGAGAAAAGGAGTGAAATGAACCGCAGGTGGATCATGATTGGGAGGATGAGGTCAAGTTGGGGACCAAATCCAGCCTCCCCAACTCCGTCTTCGACACGCTTCTCCACTACGCCGCCCTCAACGCCTCCTCCACCGGCCGCATGTCCGTCGACGAGCTGAACACCGTCGCCGCCATGCTCCGCCGTTGCGCCGCCTCATGCAACCTCCTCGTCTTTGGGCTCAGCCACGAAACCTACTGTGGAATTCCCTCAACCACAACGGCCGCACCGTGTTCTCGCGCGTATTAGTGACGGATCAGTTTCTCCCAGTTAGTGACGGATTTGTGACCCGGTAATTAAAACCGTCAAAAATTTGACGGAACCGTCCAAAATAGACCAAATGTGATCCGATTTCAAATGTGAGAGACCAAATAATTCAAAAGATAATATTTTGGACCAAAATAAAAAAAACACAATATGTTAAGGACCAAATTGAGACTTTAGTCATAAGTTAATAATCTCTCTA
Source organism: Salvia splendens (assembly GCF_004379255.2). NCBI lineage: Eukaryota > Viridiplantae > Streptophyta > Magnoliopsida > Lamiales > Lamiaceae > Salvia > Salvia splendens. The sequence continues at coordinate 5,125,552 of NC_056032.1, forward strand.
TTGGTGACACATACAAGAAAGTGAAGTGTGTTTCTGTAATTCTGTTACAAGTAGCAATTTGGACAATTAAATTGAATAAAGAAGTCACAATATTTTAACAACAAATCTACATAATCAAATTTTGTATAACAAAAAACTAGTTTATTTGAAAAAAATAGGTTTATTTATGCATTTAATTAAAATATATGAATGCATATAGTACATGGAAAGTGCATAATATTGTGGTCATATATTTATGATTTGTGTATAATTTTTTTACTTTTTTTGAACCATAAATGTAATTAGGGCATACTTTAATTCAAATTTTAAAAACAATAGAAAGGAAATTCAAATATAAAAATAAAAAACGAGGTTAAAGGCTAATAAGTCTTTTTAACTTGTCCATTTACTATATTTATTATTTTAATATATAATTAATACATTAAATTATTAATATAACCTTATATTGTACAAATTTTGGTTGTTTATTATAATCTTATTTTAATAGGCTACTCGAGATCAACCCGATTTGTTTTTGGATCCTAAATGAATATTGATTTTATAAGTAATGGTGCAAATCGTGTTTATTATTAGGAGACAGATATCATATCTTTTATTCATTATTCCCAAATCCCTCGGAAAGTTTTCTTTTTTAATTGAGGGAAAATAGTTAGTTGAGTTTGATCTTTTTAATTAATGGGTCCTTTATTTGTAAGATTCATAATTTTTTTTATGTCCCTAAGTTTTACTAGTATATACTTGAAAATATCTCAAATTTTAACTTTGAATTAATTAAGGGGTTTTGATAAAATGTCACATTATATAAAACTCGATGAAGAAAAGATTATTCTTCTTACCATAATCTGTAGTGGAATATTTTTAGTAAAAAAATAGTATTCTTATATGTTCACTCTCAATTTTATTCTTATATGTTCACTCTTTCCAAAAAACCCTAAAATGGGATAAATGAATTTATAAATGTTTGTGATATTTTCTAAAATTTCCTAAAAATCAGTATGTACGTACATTAACTCATTTCTAATTTGGGCTTTGATCTTAAACTAGTTTACTATTTTTTCAGTCTTTGCGCTGCTGAATGATCCAAACGTGAGCCCATACAATCAACTTATTTTATAGGAGCCCATATAGTTTCCTTATTTGACGTATTATTACATGTGTCTAGTCAATCCGGAATTTTGTTTGTATTTACATGACAAAAATTAAGTACTTATAATAATCATGAACCAAAAATTCTTACTAATATTTAAATTATATATATATATATATATATATATATATATATATATATTACCACATAGGAACAAAGATATAATTGCACTAAGAAAAACATTAATAATATACATTGAGATTTATTTCTAATAATTAGTTGTGCATCGATAAGATTACGGTATAGGGTCCGAATTCAATTATGATTCTGGATACGCCTCAGATAATACTATGACTCAATCAATAGATACCATGTCACATTTTTATCTGTTATATTATCTAAGTATATCTTGTTTTCATTTCATCTAGCAAAGAAATTGAGCAACAAGATCATCTAACAAACAATTCAACACCCTAACTTCCAATTCCTCACACAACTCTTCCTTCTCTTCCTCAAATTTCTTCCAACAAAATCCTCTCTCCATCTCCTTAACAAATGAATCTCTCTCTTCCTCCAACTCCCCACACATCCATGATTTTGTAATCCTCAAAAGCTCAGAAACAAACTCATCATCATTCAACCTCCCATTTCTAGAAAGTTCGTCGACGAAGAAATCCAACAACACTTCAACCTCGTCGGCATGGCGCTCTTCATCTTCTTCGACTTGGCTCAACAGCTGCCTTGCTTTCTCTTCGTAAATGGCGATTTCTCCCTTGAGAGTACTTCTCTCTTGAGTTGTTTGTGTGAGAGAGCATTTTGAGTCTACGCTTTGAACATTTTCGAGAATTGGATGAAAATGAGTGAACTTCGGAACTTGTAGAAATGGTGAATCAAGAACTGAAACAGGGCTTTGCTGCTCATATTCTTCAAATGATGACCAATCTCCCTGCAATTAATAACAAGATTAGGATATGTAACATATTTTACTAATGCATGGTGTTATTGGAAAAATCAATTAATTACACATTTCAAGTTTAAAGTGTATGATTATATTTAAGTGACTTGATCAAAGTGTACTAAGGTTTAAATATAAGTCTAAGGGCATCAAAATTATGGATAGATTTTCGGAAAAACCCATGATTTTTTTTGTTAAATTCTGACTTGTCTCGCAATTATACTGATTGGATTTGTTCTCAATTATCCTAATGCAAATATATGACACCCTTCGTGTAATACATTGGTGATGTTTTTAACAAAACAACGTCGTTTTTATTAGTTTGATTAATAAATAAATAGATTTAATGTAAATACCTTGGGATTCTTGAAGGTAGAGAACTCTTCATTTTCACCGCCCCATGGCGATAACTCCTCCGCGGTAAAATCACTGTCGCACCAGCTCGATCTCTTGCTGCATGAAGTCGTGGTGGTGGTGGCGGAGGAGGTGGCGTGCCGGTGAGGTGATGGATGGAAATCCAACGGCTTAGGTTCATCCTCCGCCAGGTCCCTGAACGATCTCCACCGCAGGATGTCTTTGACTTTGACTTTGACTTTGACTTCCGGCACGCTTACTACGATGTCGCTATCGTCGGCTTTGACCCTCTTTCCTCCGGTCAACTTCCTCGGCAGAACCGACGCCGGCGATTTCGAGGAGGCGAACTGGAGCAGCTTGATCACTTTATGGACGGCCGAGATCTTCGTGGCGGCGGCCCTCCTCGACCAGCTTCGGAGCAGCACGATGTGGGGCTTGTTTGACCTTGCTGAAATCGCCGTTGACTTGTTAGACACCGACGATGATGTCGTGTCGTCTTTGAGGAAATCTTTGAGCAACATGGGACGATGCTCTAATGGAGCAAAACTTTGCTGGAAAGCCATTCTCTTGAAAGGAAATTGATGTGATTAAATTTTGTGGGATCTAATTTGGATATAGGAAGTAGCTAGATTTAAAGAGATGAAGGAGCAATGTATTTGGAGAAAATGACAAACAACACGCAGAAGCAAGGATGCTTCTAACCGGTGATTTTAAAATGGTGGAAAATATGTAAAAATAAATATGCATGGAGCGATATTATTTTATTATATGGTTTAGTTTGTTTTTGTTGAAGGATGTCGGAGAGTGGTGAATTATGAATAAATTGAATAATTTGCAGTTGGTTGAAAACTGTCGGTGGGCGTCGTATTCATATGTTTACATGCATTATAGTAGAATTTATATTTAGGTGATGTATTCGACTCACAAAATTGTCGATTTAAAATCTTGAGTGCAATTATAGTTTGCTTGAATAAAATATAGAAATAATAGGGGAGCTCGAATTAGATGATGGATAAGTAGTAGATACTTAAATTAATTAATATTGTTAAAGTATGAAAGTCATGGTTTTGATGATGTGTAATTGCTGCATTATAGATGGAGGTACACATCAGACTGTTTCTTGTCGTGTTGCTACTGTTGATTAACAGGTAATTATTTAGTTAAGTACTGTGTTTCGTTTATATATTCATAGAACTATTGGATTTATTGAACTTACTAGTAATAGTAGGCAGAATTGACTCCAAATCAAATCGAGCAGTGGTATAACATCGATCGATAGTATCGTCCTACATATATGTAATCTCTAGAACCAAATGATAATCACCAATACCAATTTCTTACTACTATTAGTTTATAATTACTTTCTTATTATGTAATTATAAAGCTTGAAAATTGAAATCATATAACTATGACGACTAAGTTGTTCAGCATAACAAAAAAGTGTTTGACATAAGACTAACCAAACAAAGCAAATATAGGAAAGGACGATCGATCCAAGATAAAGAGCTATGAATATATATATATATATATATATATATATATATATATATATATATATATATATATATATATATATATATATATATATATATATAGGTGAGCGTTATTCTCCTTTTCACATCTTAAATCTTTTTTCCTTCTTAATATTACGCGTTAGATCTAAGGCATCAACGAATCAGATTGATTCTATAAAACTGGTTCCGTGTTGCATTATAGAAGGTGGTTGTATGCATTACAGGGTTATTATTGACATTTGACGGAAAAGTAACTGCCACATTTTAGTATCTGCGAATAATGCACCACATGGTCACGAGTAATGCATATAATTGACTATATAATGCACAATATGTGAACTGCAATGCATACGAATAAGATGTACCATGTTATGATGTTTGGACACACGTTTCTTGTTTCCCCTAAGGGTTTAATAAGCTTAGGGGCTAGGGTATAGTACGTAGACACGTATGTAATCTTCACATGGTAACGAGTAATGGATATAATTGACTATATAATGCACAATTTGTGAACTGCAATGCATACGAACAAGATGTGCTGTGTTATGATGTTTGACACACGTTTCTTGTTTCCCCTAAGGGTTTAATAAGCTTAGGGGCTAGGGTATAGTACGTACGCATTAATAACAAATTATAAAACGATACGAATAATTCACCAAATTGTCACGAGTAATGGATGTTATTAACTATATAATGCACAATATGTGAACTGCAATGCATACGAATAAGATGTACCATGTTATGATGTTTGACACACGTTTCTTGTTTCCCCTAAGGGTTTAATAAGCTTAGGAGCTAGGGTATAGTACGTAGACATTACTAACAAATTGTTGTTATTGGAATATACGTATGTGCATTATTTGGTTTAGGTAGTGCATTATGTAGCTGTTAATTGTCATTATCTCAGTATATTATGCATTATTAGAGGTATTGTGTATATGGGTTAATCAACGGATTGAAGATTACATACGTGCATTTAGTAATGTCTACGTACTATACCCTAGCCCCTAAGCTTATTAAACCCTTAGGGGAAACAAGAAACGTGTGTCAAACATCATAACATGGTACATCTTATTCGTATGCATTGCAGTTCACATATTGTGCATTATATAGTTAATAACATCCATTACTCGTGACAATTTGGTGAATTATTCGTATTGTTTTATAATTTGTTATTAATGCGTACGTACTATACCCTAGCCCCTAAGCTTATTAAAGCCTTAGGGGAAACAAGAAACGTGTGTCAAACATCATAACACCGCACATCTTGTTCGTATGCATTGCAGTTCACAAATTGTGCATTATATAGTCAATTATATCCATTACTCGTTACCATGTGAAGATTACATACATGTCTACGTACTATACCCTAGCCCCTAAGCTTATTAAACCCTTAAGGGAAACAAGAAACGTGTGTCAAACATCATAACACAGCACATCTTGTTCGTATGCATTGCAGTTCACATATTGTGCATTATATAGGCAATTATATGCATTACTCGTGACCATGTGGTGCATTATTTGTAGCGGTTTCCAGCCATTATTAGATTACTATTGTACCCTCATAATGCACAAAATAGGACAAATAATGCAACACGGGATTAATTACCCAATGTTGATCTTGACCGTCCATTTCTCTAATCTAATGGCTGATATTAAGAAGGAAAAAGGAGGAAATATAGGAAAAGGAAATGAATATATATATATATATATATATATATATATATATATATATATATATATATATATAGGGGAGCGTTATTCTCCTTTTCACATCTTAGATCATTTTTCCTTCTTAATATTACGCGTTAGATCTAAGGCATCAACGGATCAGATTGATTCTATAAAACTGGTTCCGTGTTGCATTATAGAAGGTGGTTGTATGCATTACAGGGTTATTATTGACATTTACTGGAAAAGTAACTGCCACATTTTGGTATCTGCGAATAATGCACCACATGGTCACGAGTAATGCATATAATTGACTATATAATGCACAATATGTGAACTGCAATGCATACGAATAAGATGTACCATGTTATGATGTTTGGACACACGTTTCTTGTTTCCCCTAAGGGTTTAATAAGCTTAGGGGCTAGGGTATACTACGTAGACACGTATGTAATCTTCACATGGTAACGAGTAATGGATATAATTGACTATATAATGCACAATTTGTGAACTGCAATGCATACGAACAAGATGTGCTGTGTTATGATGTTTGACACACGTTTCTTGTTTCCCCTAAGGGTTTAATAAGCTTAGGGGCTAGGGTATAGTACGTACGCATTAATAACAAATTATAAAACGATACGATTAATTCACCAAATTGTCACGAGTAATGGATGTTATTAACTATATAATGCACAATATGTGAACTGCAATGCATACGAATAAGATGTACCATGTTATGATGTTTGACACACGTTTCTTGTTTCCCCTAAGGGTTTAATAAGCTTAGGGGCTAGGGTATAGTACGTAGATATTACTAACAAATTGTTGTTATTGGAATATACGTATGTGCATTATTTGGTTTAGGTAGTGCATTATGTAGTTGTTAATTGTCATTATCTCAGTATATTATGCATTATTAGAGGTATTGTGTATATGGGTTAATCAACGGATTGAAGATTACATACGTGCATTTAGTAATGTCTACGTACTATACCCTAGCCCCTAAGCTTATTAAACCCTTAGGGGAAACAAGAAACGTGTGTCAAACATCATAACATGGTACATCTTATTCGTATGTATTGCAGTTCACATATTGTGCATTATATAGTTAATAACATCCATTACTCGTGACAATTTGATGAATTATTCGTATCGTTTTATAATTTGTTATTAATGCGTACGTACTATACCCTAGCCCCTAAGCTTATTAAACCCTTAGGGGAAACAAGAAACGTGTGTCAAACATAATAACACACCACATCTTGTTCGTATGCATTGCAGTTCACAAATTGTGCATTATATAGTCAATTATATGCATTACTCGTTACCATGTGAAGATTACATACATGTCTACGTACTATACCCTAGCCCCTAAGCTTATTAAACCCTTAGGGGAAACAAGAAACATGTGTCAAACATCATAACACAACACATCTTGTTCGTATGCATTGCAGTTCACATATTGTGCATTATATAGGCAATTATATGCATTACTCGTGACCATGTGGTGCATTATTCGTAGCGGTTTCCAGCCATTATTAGATTACTATTGTACCCTCATAATGCACAAAATAGGACAAATAATGCAACACGGGATTAATTACCCAATGTTGATCTGGACCGTCCATTTCTCTAATCTAATGGCTGATATTAAGAAGGAAAAAAGAGGAAATATAGGAAAAGGAAATGAATACATCCCTATATATATATATATAGGGTAGTGATCTATGGCAAACACCTCTTAACCAAATAACTAGAGAACAAATAATAGCCACAAGATCAAAAAAATCAAGGGCTGATATTAATTTTTGAATTTAAGGAGAAATTAGTTCCCTCAATCACAAATTTAGTCCATAATAACAAGGCGGGGGTATTATGGTCATTGCATAGAAAAAAATAGGTTCCCTAAATTCTTATCTCTCGATCTCTTCTGCAAATTCAGCGGCCTAGAGCAATCCGAAAACAACGTAGACGCATTGGGCGGCGGAATTCGGGAGGATAACCGACAACAGAGCCGCGACCGCAGCGTAGCCGGAGGAGACGATCAGATGGTGCGCGAGGCGGTGGAGAGGGGGGAAACTGAGCGCAGCGGCGCATCCGAGGTAGAGCAGGGCGGAGGTGCCGACGGCAACGCGATTTGCGATTGGATGTGTGGCGAATGGGGACTGGCTGAGATCGTGAATCCACTGGTATTTGAGCTGGAGGAAGGCTTGGAGCTGTTGGACTGGGGTGATCGGAGATGTAGCATTGTGCGGCGAGAAATGTGGCGGCGAATTTGCCGGAGATGGAGACGTAGAAGGCTTGGAGCTATTGGAATAATCTAAATAGCGTCGCTGAATTTGTTATTAACAAAAAATGGCGATGGTGAATTAATATGGAGTAGTTAGTGAGTAATTATAAATATAAAACAATTCTTAAAGTGTAATTTTTATTAGGAGTGATGTGTTTTGTAAACAAGAGTGAAGTAAAATCGTAATAAAAGTGATGTATTTTGTAAACAAGAGTGAAGTAAAATCATGCTAAGAGTGATGTATTTTGTAAACAAGAGTGAAGTAAAATCGTAATAAGAGTGATGTATTTTGTGAACAAGAGTGAAGTAAAATCTGAGTAAGAGTGATGTGTTTTGTGAACACGAGTGAAGTAAAATCTGAGTAAGAGTGATGTGTGTTTGTAAACAAGAGTGAAGTAAAACCTGAGTAAGAGTGATGTGTTTTATGAACAAGAGTGAAGTAAAACCTCAGTAAGAGTGATGTGTTTTGTAAACAAGAGTGAAGTAAAATCGTAATAAAAGTGATGTATTTTGTAAACAAGAGTGAAGTAAAATCATGCTAAGAGTGATGTATTTTGTAAACAAGAGTGAAGTAAAATCGTAATAAGAGTGATGTGTTTTGTGAACAAGAGTGAAGTAAAATCTGAGTAAGAGTGATGTGTTTTGTGAACAAGAGTGAAGTAAAATCTGAGTAAGAGTGATGTGTGTTTGTAAAAAAGAGTGAAGTAAAACCTGAGTAAGAGTGATGTGTTTTATGAACAAGAGTGAAGTAAAACCTCAGTAAGAGTGATGTGTTTTGTGAACAAGAGTGAAGTAAAATCTGAGTAAGAGTGATGTGTTTTGTGAACAAGAGTGAAGTAAAATCTGAGTAAGAGTGAAGTAAAAATGTTATCTCCACTTAGAAAATATATAATGCAAAATGGAATTCCCGACTTTCGGGTCAAGAGAATTTCAAAAATTGCGATGGCATGTCATCACTTAGAATCTTAATCTCAACTTTTATTTTCATTTCTTTATCTGGAATAATGAAGTCACCCAATCCAAATGCAATAACTAAGTAATTATCAAGTTATTGCCGTCATCTAAAATGGTGTTCACCGCAGCCGTCATCGCCGCGAACTGCCCGGCGGAGGACGCCTTCAGGGGAAGAACCGGCGCATGTGCGGCGGCGGCGGCGGAGAGGCCGGCCATGGCGGTGGCCGGAGACAATTCAGATTCAGATTCTACAAATGCACAGAACACAATTCACGTTGATACATTTGAGATATTGAATTCCAAAAATGCCCTTTGGCTATTATTTTTTATAAAAATCTACAAGATTATTTAAGCCATAAGATTAATTTGAAGTATTAAGATGTGTGGCTGAGATTTGTTCTCTAGTTATACACTTAAGATTAGTTATATCTTGATCACTACCCTATATATATATATATATATATATATATATATATATAGGGTTTTGATCCATGCAAAACCATTCTTAATACAAAAATGCAGAACCAAGCATACAAAAGTCATTTTTAGGTCATTGTAAGCTTATTTTTACGTCATTATAGTAAGGATGACATGAAATGATCTTAACATGACCTCAAATCCAAAGTTTATAATATGACCTAAAACTGCTTTACAATGACCCTCTGTGTTTTTGTTTAATTATTGACCATTGGATTGTCAAATCTCATGGTCAGGATTTGGTCTGGATTTTGTATTGAGATCAAGTTTTGTATTGATCATTTTCCTATATATATATATATATATATATATATATATATATATATATATATATATATATATATATATATATATATATATACCGATGCCAAATATAGGAAAGTGTTTGAGTCTATTACTTGTTACATTCCGTCACACATTGATTTAGTTATACGTGAGTGAGATGAAATATAATGACCAATAATGCTACATATTTATTTGAGAAAATTTAACAATTAGTTATGTAATTTCTAATTTATAAAAAATCCAATACAAAAATAATTTCATTATTTACCCCTGAAAATATGAAGTTTGATATAACTATTTTTATAAGCATATGTCCCATATTACTCGCACTTTTCTATTTCGGTTAGTCTCAAACTACTTAGAGCATCCACAGCGGCGAGCAATTGCTCGTCAGTCCGTCCGTGCCAGCAGCGCGGCACCGCTGTCCGCCGCTGCGCTCTTGCCGCTGGCACGACGCTGCTCGATGCATCGAGCACGTCCGTGCCAGCGAGCAGGCGACGTGACAGCTTCCTATTGGCCAACGGCATAGCCGTTGGCAATTTAATTTTTTTTAAAAAAATTGGATTTTAATTAAAAAATCCGATTAAAAATAAAATAAATATTTTGCCAATTCCAAAAAATTATATCCGTTTTCTACCCACTTTTAATTTATTTTTCAATTTTTTTCCCAAAAATACACATTTCCATCTATAAATACCCCCACTTCCACACCAAAAATTCACAGCACACTACACAATTCTCATTTAAATTCTCTCATTTCCATTCTCAATTCTCAATCTTTCTTTCACTCTTACTCTTACTCTTACTCTTACTCTTACTCTTACTCTTACAACAAAACAATGTCCGGCCACGGCGATCACCCTCCGGCTCCCACGGTTGGAACCCCGATTGGTTCGGTTCACAACCGTTTCCTAGTCCGGAAACAGAATATTCGGCCCCTCCTCAAACCCAAGGTTCGGAAGTTCCGGGTGGCTACCGGCCTTACCCGATCGACGACCAAGATGCCCCCGAAGAGCAATACGGGTGGACATCCGAGCCTAGAGCGAGGTCGAGCGGCCCTTCCCAAACTCTGATTTCTCCTACTCGCGGTGTCCGCACACCGTACACTCCGGCGGAGATGGAGCAATTGTTCAAAGCGTTCTTGTCAATCTCCGAAGATCCGAGGGTTGGCATGAACCAATCCGACGATCATTATTGGTGGCGCATCTGTAGCCAGTACAATGAAAACCGGCCGGCTGGAACAATCGAGCGCAACGAGAGTATGGTGTGCAACGCCATATACAGAGCCAATGAATAAATCCAAAAGTTCCAGGGGTATTACCTCCACGAAGAGCGGTTGGCGGGGAGCGGCCGGAGCGAGGTCGACATCATCAATTCTGCCTTGTCGACCTACCAATCCATGAACTACAAGCAGTTCAAGTACCTCAACATTTGGCAGGAGACGCGGTCGCATCCGAAGTATAGGAGAGGCGTAACATCCTCCTCTAGCGGCTCCTCCAAACGGTCAAGGTCGGTATCCCTATCCGACACCGACTCCGAAGACGTGGCTAGCCAACTTGCCGGAGCTAACTTGGGTAGCCCCGACGCCGGCCCGAGCAGTTCCCAACGCCGATCGCAAGGAAGGAAGAAGGCGGCGCGGCCAACCGCCGCCGCGCCGCGACTCCATACGCCCCCGCTCCAGAACCGGCTCCCGCTCCCCCCTCCCTATGTGCCACCTCAACCCCCCACCAACTCGTTGTGGGGGGGTTTTGGCCCAACTCAATTTGGCCGATAGGTCAAATATGACCACGAGCAACTTCGATCGCATGTGGCGATGATACGGGGTCTCAAAAGAACGGTGGGGGTATTGCCAGATGATGACTAGTCTTCCCCGGGGCATTTTTATGTAATTTTTATTTTTTAGGAGTTTAATTATGTAATTTTTATTTTTTAGGATTTTAAGTATGTAATTTTTATTTTTTAGTATTTTAATTATGCAATTTTATTTTTTAGGAATTTAATTATGTAATTTTTAATTTTTTTTGTAATTTGTAATATTATTCCGGGTATTTTTAATGTATTTTAATTTTGTGGAAATGTTTTTATTTAAATTGAATAATGGAATGGTGGGACCATTGTGCTCGTCCTTGCAGAAGAGCACGGATGTGGGTGTTGTGCTCTTGCCTAAGAACAGGCAGAAAAAGTGGGGCTGGACCCACATCCGTGCTCGTTGTCAAGAGCACGGATGTGGATGCTCTTACGCTATCTCTATTTTAAATAATAATTATAATATTTAATTAATGTTTTATAATTAATTAAACATTTTTTATTAACTGATATTTTATTATATTTAAAATACTAATTTAAATATATTAAGAAATCAAATTTAAATTTACAATCTAAAAAAATTTGCTAGTAATACGAGAAACGAAATTTTTTGCATCATGTGAAATTATAGTGGTATGAACTTTTTCGTAATATTATTATTACTGTTATGGCTATATCTCACATTTTTGGCATGAGATCAGAAATTTCATTTCTTAAAATGATTTGATACCAATTAAAAATAGAGTAACATTTCGTCGAAGCCAGGCAGATACCATTTAAAATCCTTAATCATGCTTTCGTTTTTTAATCTCTCTGTCACACACATTATTTAAAATTTAAGGGAAGATGATGAAATTGCGGCGCCTTAATCTCCCACGAAGTTACAAATTACAATCAAAGCTTAAGTTAGAGCATAATTAATGGATTATTTATTGTATGTAATGGAAGGAGGGACCGACAAAATACAAGAGAGTAGTCAACTATGTCATCAATTAATGTTGTGTTGGTGTACACATCATTTCAACATTATCAATCCAATACGACAAATTACACGCATGCATTACATTAAAATAATTATTTTAAATAAAAAAAATTCTTCCTGTAAAATATAAAAACTAGTATTTCTATTATAAATATTTACAACAATTATATCTCTATTGTAGATGTATGCACACACAAATTCAAATCAAAGATGAAACAACAATTTTATTTTATGTAGTAGTATAATTTATTTCAACATGCATCTAGTTACTAGTTACTTTATAGTATAAGTGTTCTTGCATTTTATAATAACAAAGTTTATTTATCCCATGTATATTTTTTAATTATTAAGTAGATAGATCAAGCGGTCACAATTGAAGTATAGAAAAATGGAGTAAAACGTACTTAGAAGGGATGGGGAGAAAGTGATACAATATTGATTCGAAACGTGGGAGAATATCAAATCTTTATTTTCTTGTCTAGTTGATATCCTACAAGTGTCTGCATAGCTTACGTGGCGGAGTCCTATTGGTCATCTACATGTGCAGTTGCCTAGGTTTATTTGTTTGTGATTAGAAGGGAATCCAATGTTTTTCTCCTAATTTGCATATCATCATAACTTTTTTTAGTTTATATTCATAACCACCCTCCCATGCTTTCCATTGTCCTGTAGTTGTTTTTCTATTTGCTTCTACTCACTTAAGATCTATGAAGATAGTTGAAATACTCCATCTTCCAAAACTAGTTCTTATTTTTGGGAAGTTTTTCATCATACATTGCACTAAGGCTATGTTTGGTTGTCAGAATTCTGGAAATTAATTTAATTCTTTACATTTTAAATTCTTGTGTTTGTTTCGATTTTTAATCAAACTGAGAAAGTAATTAGAATCTCGAGAACAAGGAAAGTTAGTACAACTTTCCAGGAATCAGAATCCTAGCTTTTCTTAGGTATTTTTTTCCTAGTTTTAGGATTATTACCTATTTAATGCAATATATTATTATTATTATTAAATAAAATATTTTAAAAATAATTTAAAATTATAAATCATACTTAATTTCAGTACAATAAATAACTATAATTAAATTTATTATAATTATAACTATATTATTATAATATTTCTATATAATTTTTATAATAATAATAATAAATAATTTAATAAATAATAATTATTATTTTATAAATTAATAATTAATCAATAAAATCGTAGTAAAATTTAAATCATGAAATTTATTTAATTATAATATCCGTAAATATTATAATTACAATAATAATAATCATAATTATTATTCTAATAATTTATGATTATAATACTCCATCTAACTATAATGACAATTATATTATTATATATTATGATGGATGATCCATATTTAAACTATCCATCGTAATAATAAATATAATAATATAATTATTATCATTTGTAATTAATAATTTATTAGAAAATTTATAGTATTATTATTTTTATAAATAAAAAATAATAAGTACTATATTTTTAGTTCGGTGTTTAAATCAAATATAAAATATAAAATCTTGATATTTTCCAAACACTAGAAAGTAAAGTTATTATGAATCATATTCTCAGGATTCATTTTCCCAGGAATCATTTTCCTTGCTAACTTTACATTCCCGTCAACCAAACAAGGCCTAATAGTAATAATAAAGATATATGATATGTCGCTAACACAAATTCAACTTTTTATGTTTCATTTTTTGTATTGTAATTTATCAATTACACATTAAATTTCACTAAATTTCATATTTTTAAGATATGAAGAGAATATTATATAGTTTTTACAGATTAATCAAATAATTTTCTTTTGAATCATTTCTAGTCATTAATATGCTATTATAATCATGTCATGTGCACAGTGCATGATCTACGGGGCGGGAGAGGACGATTGTCCCCAATACGACTACTTTTACTGCCCCCTCTAAATGCCTCCGAAGTCACCACAAAGACAAAAAAAGTCATGTCTGTCCATTTCATTTTCGAATCATGGATCCACCACTGCATGTGCACGAATGGATGCAATAAACTAGGGGAGAGAATGGAGAGGAGCTTAAACCTTAACAAAATTGTTTTTTAATTTGCAATAAGTGCTAAGGCCGAACTTGCAAAAATATTTCGAAAAATATTTTCTTCTCTTATCTAATTGAGTATGTGGTAATGTGAAGTATAGGAAATGAAAGTTGGAGGACGAGGAAAAGGAATTTCAGAAAAAAAAATGGCTACCAAAAAACGTTGTCGAATTATTTTTTTGGTATATGTATAATTGTCTACAAAAATAAATAAATATACTAAAGTTCTTATTAATTTTTTTTTTCTGGCTCCGCCACTTATCTGAGAAGAACAGATTACTGATTACGTGGATTTATGTTAGAGATTAATGGTTCAAATCAAGCTTAAAAAACGAGATTTATTAATATAATAGTGCATTAATTAATAAATCAAGCTGGAATTCAGAGAGATTGGGCTTTGGGCTTCAACCTCACCCACGAAATATCAACTCAATCCATAAAGGCGATCCAATTTTTGCAAGTGTATATTCATTCCACTGTTCGGCCTTAGCATTTGCATTTTTTCCTTTTTATTTTCTTCTTATAATATTTTACTGCATATTTTAACATTAATTTCTTTATATTCTTTTTTTTTCATACGTCATCAAAACAGAGACTATTTTCATTTTCGTCCGTTAATAAAAATATTCACTTCTATTTTTAACAATTTTTTCTCTAATGTAATAAACCTCATATTATGAGATGGAGGAATAATTGATCAGTCACACGTCATATGAATGTCTGAATCACTAAATTGTACGTCATTCATGGTTATTTACAGATCCTCTACTGTGCCATAAATCACAGCATGAGGTGCTGTGGTGTAAAACGCAATGTCTACATATAAGTATATGTATATAAAGTAGATTGGCTGACTATGATTTGATCTAAGTTTAAGACGTGATAATTTTTTGATTGTTTTCCAAACATATTGTTTCTAATAGCTGCTTTGACATCTACATTATTTAGTATTGAATGATTACATTATTAATGAGTTTTCGCACATATTTACTATTGAATGACTACATTATTTATGAGTTTTTGTACATCATTCGTTTAGGCAGTGAATGACTACATTATTTACTATTCAATGACTACATTATATATGAGTGAATGACTACATTAGTTATGACTTGTATGTACCTCTTCCAATTATTCTATTACAATGGTACATTACTATGTCATGATGCATTACATTATCTTTTGATGTGTAATTTTCGAGCTTTTATATCAATGGATTAATATCACACAAGTTAATTAAATTAGCTCTAAAATTACAACTTTCTGCAAGAGTACAGATGTAGTTGTAGTAAAAGAGTGTCGAACCACAGGGAGGCGTAGGTTATTTAATTTGAGAAAGATAAAATAAAGAGATGATAAAACAAACAAAGATAAATAAAATACTAAACTAGAAGAAATGGGATAAGAAGAAATCATTGCTCCTATATGTCTTGGGCATACGAATTGGGATACTTCGATGGATTACTACGATCAAGACTATGCTTAAGAGGATGAAGTTTGTTTTACGCTCCCTATCCGCTGAACACCTCAAGGGAATTGTATACCTAGGATAAGCTGAACACGTCTCCAAGGTTCTACTCACTAACCTATCACCCCTGCTAGGTCGCGCAGTAGGCTTTAGTTTAGCTTCTATAAATGTCAAACACGATAATTAGCTCATTTTAACTTAATGCCCACGCGGAAGCGCAACAGACACTAAACCAAATTTATAGATGAAAACTATCGATCCACTCAAGATTATCTCCCTGAACAAGAATCAAATCTCGAGTTCCCTGCATATGAGTACGACCAAAATCTATGCTAAAGAGGCAATAGAATAATGGCTACAAAGTTCTACCTATCTAGACGTCTCAAGATTAGTAGAAAAATTAAACAATTCATAAACAAGAATCACACGTAAATCCAACCATAATAATCATCAAAGTATCCAACAATTCACCCTACAACATATTCGGAGCAACGAAGGAAATCTAGCCAAACATACTAAAATGAATTACACCAAAAGAACCGTGAACCGTGAACTCCGTGGTGTTCTCCAACTCTAGATGATGGATGATCTCCTCCGGGATGGAGTATGGATCATTCCTTCCTCTTCTCTCCTTCTCCTATTTTCTTCCTCAGCAGTCGTCCCCCTGTCTCGTCCTTCTCTTCTCCTTTTAATTCCCCCAACTCCACAGCAAAACTGACAAGAAAACTGCCCATTTGCGGTTGGGGGGCCAAACGCCCGACCGGGCGAATTAGAAACACAAAGTCGCCCGACCGGGCGAAGAAACTGGAATCACTACGCATTACGAAATCGCCCGACCGGGCGAAAATAGAGGAGCACATCGCCCGACTGGGCGAAAGACTCTGGATGGCTCGCGGGGAAACGCCCGACCGGGCGTTTTGTGTCGTAAAGAATCGCCCGACCGGGCGAACTTTCTGGACTCCTCAAGTGAGCACTTCCGACGAACTTCCAGCTTCTAACATCCTAAACTACAACAAAAGCACGATTTGATGAGTTATAGTTTACATAAAAATGTGTAGTCTAAGGGGAAAAATATAGGAAATATGCTTCGCATCAAATACCCCCAAACTTGAGTTCTTGCTCGCCCTCGAGCAAGATGAACTTTAAGCACAATAACTCAACAAATTCTAACCCACAAAAAGTTTTCATCACAAAGTATCAAGTAAGGACGTTAATGACAAAATCTAAACCCCCAACAATTCCAATCAGGATTTCCCACTCTCGAAAACCATCACTTATCAACCTAGAACTTCAAGTCAAGGTGCATTTCAAAGTAAGTCCAAACATGTGATCATACAACTCAAACCGTCATCATTGACTCGTCAAGCATTACTTATCACATAGACTCGCGGATTTCAAATCAAACTTCATTAACTCTACCAAGCTATTTACAAAACATTCACAATGCATCAACGAAAAGGTCCAAGGTCTTATTTCAAGGTTGTAATGGGGCTAGGGATGAGGTAGGATAAATATGGATAGTGAGCTCAAAAGCTACACATTTGAGTGCCAAATTCTTCCCCCCTACACTTCCTTCCAAAGATCAAACAACAAAATTTTACAACCAAACTCTCACTCCCCCAAACTTGAGATCATTCTAGACAAGATTACATCTTACAACAAATAGAAGCTCTAACTTTATTTCACAAACTTTTTTCTTCTTTCTTTTCTTTTTTTTTTTTTTAGATAAGACCTCGACTTTTGCAAATTTGGAGGTCGTCTCTTTTTTTTTTCAAGAACTTCATTCTTTTCACGTATGCATTACATCAAGTCTAAAAAGATGTCTACCCTTTTACAATTCACCACCCACACTCAACACTCAACCACCAAGCTCAAACTTGTATTTAGCACCCAAATAGTAGCAAGGTCCATTGATGAGGCTAAAATGAGGCTTATTTAAGTAACTAAGTGATTGGCTAAGTGTTTACACAAATGATAGGGAATTAAGCTCAAAGTGGCTTCTAGGGGATCATTAGATGGACTAGGCATGTGATCATTTGGCCATGGAGTTCATCCTAGTGCCTTATCCTCCCAAATCATTGACACAAATGAATACAAGCGGTTTACTCGATAAAACAAATCAATCCAAGATAATTTCCACAAGACATATGACTTTCATACTCTCCTCAACTCAAGAAATCGGATGTAGTCACAACATGCTCTTTCAAATAAATACATGCACAAATTCCATCCATCCTAAGCTTCAAAGATCAAGTAAAATCAAGCAAGATTTCCCAACCAGAAAGCCGAAGATATAGCATGCACCCGTCAATTACATGATTCACAACACTTTAGCATATAATACACCCAATAAACGTGCATAATGCATAACAAATCAATCACAACCCCCCCAAACTTGAATGCTTCATTGTCCTCAATGCAAGCAAAGAAGAACATAAAAAGTAAAGGGAAAGAATACTCCCCCAAACTTGGCATGATATCCATAGTGCATTCGGGTGGGAGGGCGGGTGTATTTTCCTTTGTAGGTGTGCTTCCTCATAAGCTCGAATGTGAATCCTATCTCCATGTTGCTCCTACAAAAAGAAAAATTAAAACAACAAAAAGAAAACAAAAATACTCAATTCATAAAAATATATCGAAGGAAAGATTTGAGCGAACAAAACCCTCGATTTATTAAGAGAAAATAAAAAGAAAACTAAAAACTCATTGGGTTGCCTCCCAACTAGCGCCTTTGTTTAAAGTCGTTGGCTCGACTTAGCCTTCTAGCTACAACTCTGAAACAAAAAATAAAATGTTAGAAAACTATACAAAAATTTAAAAAAAAAAAAAAAAACAAAAATAATCCTAAATTAAATAACCAGTTGCCTCCCCGGCAACGGCGCCAAAACTTGATGTGTAATTTTCGAGCTTTTATATCAATGGATTAATATCACACAAGTTAATTAAATTAGCTCTAAAATTACAACTTTCTGCAAGAGTACAGATGTAGTTGTAGTAAAAGAGTGTCGAACCACAGGGAGGCGTAGGTTATTTAATTTGAGAAAGATAAAATAAAGAGATGATAAAACAAACAAAGATAAATAAAATACTAAACTAGAAGAAATAGGATAAGAAGAAATCATTGCTCCTATATGTCTTGGGCATACGAATTGGGATACTTCGATGGATTACTACGATCAAGACTATGCTTAAGAGGATGAAGTTTGTTTTACGCTCCCTATCCGCTGAACACCTCAAGGGAATTGTATACCTAGGATAAGCTGAACACGTCTCCAAGGTTCTACTCACTAACCTATCACCCCTGCTAGGTCGCGCAGTAGGCTTTAGTTTAGCTTCTATAAATGTCAAACACGATAATTAGCTCATTTTAACTTAATGCCCACGCGGAAGCGCAGCAGACACTAAACCAAATTTATAGATGAAAACTATCGATCCACTCAAGATTATCTCCCTGAACAAGAATCAAATCTCGAGTTCCCTGCATATGAGTACGACCAAAATCTATGCTAAAGAGGCAATAGAATAATGGCTACAAAGTTCTACCTATCTAGACGTAGGTGTGCACAAACCGAACCGGCCCGGCGGTTAACCGCCGGTTCGGGCCCGCCGGTTCATGAACCGGAACCGGAACCGGCGGTTTGAACCGTCCGGCGGGTTGCCGGTTCCAACGGGCCGGTTCAGGGTCAGGGCCTTCTTGAACCGTGAACCGGCGGTTCAAAACCGGCGGTTCGCCGGTTTGAACCGCCGGTTCAACCGAATTTTAAAAAAATATTATTTATAAAAATTGTTTTTATATTTAAAAACAATTTTAACAAATAAATGAATACTAGAAATTCATAATTGCCCATATATATTTGATGGGCTTACGAATTTATGAAACCATTCTTGGTTGTTTCTCTTTTATAGAGACATCCTAGAATGTTTTATGTTTCACTTTCGATGTGGGACAAAATCATTCTTGGTTGTTTCTCTTTTATAGAGACATCCTTGAATGTTTTATGTTTCACTTTCGATGTGGGACAAAATCATTCTTGGTTGTTTCTCTTTTATAGAGACAACCTTGAATGTTTTATGTTTCACTTTCAATGTGGGACAAAATATGTTGAAGTATTTTCTTTTATAACTACATGTTTAGAGCATTCATTCATCTTTTTCCAATGTGGGATACACAACTTTCTTTTGTCTTCTACTTTCTTCATGTTTTGTGTGATGTATATAAACAAAATTATAATTCAAATATATTCTTGATTGATAAAAATAAAGAATTATTGAGAAATATGATTTGTACATATAAAATATTTATTTGTATAATAATTATTGTTAGGTTTATACAATTTGTATAAGAATTATTCTTTTAATGTGTATAATATTATTTATTAGTTAACATATACATAAATTTATAAACATAAGCAAATCATTAATGATAAATAACTAATGAATAATAGTTTATGTAATAATATTTGTTATTAATTTATAATAATAGATGATAGAGTATTAATATAGATGAAAAATGATGGACGATCTATCATATACTTATAAATAATGACTTTTATTCCACATTGAAAGAAAGAGTAACACATCCAAGAATGTGTAACTATAAAAAAGAATAATCCAATACACTCTCCTCCAATTTAAATGCTCAAGTCCAATATTAAGTATTGATATTTTAAAAATCAAAAGGTTTAACTTTAAGTAGTGTGTATTAATTTTTATAAATAAAATATATTCATTATAAGTTGTAATTTTTAGTCTTATTCAAATTTATTATCAATAAAATTGTAATTTTTCACCTTATTGTTTGAAATTTGTTTAAGCACATTTTATACATAATAAAGACTAAAAAGACAAAAAAAAAAATACTCCATACTTAAAGTTGGATTTGATTTTTAAATGTCAATACTTGGATGAGAGTATATTGGATTTGATTTAATTTGGAAGATAGTATATTGTATTATTCTCTTTTATAGTTACACATTCTTGGATGTGTTACTCTTTCTTTCAATGTGGAATAAAAGTCATTATTTGTAAGTTTATAATAGATCGTCCATCATTTTTCGTCTATATTAATACTCTATCTTCTATTATTATAACTTAACAACAAATATTATTTCATAAACTATTATTCATTAGTTCTTTATCATTAATGATTTGCTTATGTTTATAAATTTATGTATATGTTAACTAATAAATAATATTATACATTGAAAGAATAATTCTTATACAAATTGTATAAACCTAACAATAATTATTATACAAATAAATATTTTCTATGTACAAATCATATTTCTCAATAATTCTTTATTTTTATCAATCAAGAATATATTTGAATTATAATTTTGTTTATATACATCACACAAAACATGAAGAAAGTAGAAGACAAAAGAAAGTTGTGTATCCCACATTGGAAAAAGATGAATGAATGCTCTAAACATGTAGTTATAAAAGAAAATACTTCAACATATTTTGTCCCACATCGAAAGTGAAACATAAAACATTCAAGGTTGTCTCTATAAAAGAGAAACAACCAAGAATGATTTTGTCCCACATCGAAAGTGAAACATAAAACATTCAAGGATGTCTCTATAAAAGAGAAACAACCAAGAATGATTTTGTCCCACATCGAAAGTGAAACATAAAACATTCTAGGATGTCTCTATAAAAGAGAAACAACCAAGAATGGTTTCATAAATTCGTAAGCCCATCAAAAATATATGGGCAATTATGAATTTCTAGTATTCATTTATTTGTAAAAATTGTTTTTAAATATAAAAATCAATTTTTATAAATAAATTTTTTTTTTTTAAATTTCGGTTGAACCGCCGGTTCATGAACCGGAACCGGCGGTTCAGGCAAAAAACCGGCGGTTTTGAACCGCCTCATGAACCGGCGGTTTTTTGAACCTGAACCGGAACCGCCGGGAGCTAGGCGGGCCGGTTCAGGTTCAAGCATTTCTTGAACCTTGAACCGCCGGTTCATGAACCGGAACCGGCGGTTCATGACCCTTGTGCATGCCTATCTAGACGTCTCAAGATTAGTAGAAAAATTAAACAATTCATAAACAAGAATCACACGTAAATCCAACCATAATAATCATCAAAGTATCCAACAATTCACCCTACAACATATTCGGAGCAACGAAGGAAATCTAGCCAAACATACTAAAATGAATTACACCAAAAGAACCGTGAACCGTGAACTCCGTGGTGTTCTCCAACTCTAGATGATGGATGATCTCCTCCGGGATGGAGTATGGATCATTCCTTCCTCTTCTCTCCTTCTCCTATTTTCTTCCTCAGCAGTCGTCCCCCTGTCTCGTCCTTCTCTTCTCCTTTTAATTCCCCCAACTCCACAGCAAAACTGACAAGAAAACTGCCCATTTGCGGTTGGGGGGCCAAACGCCCGACCGGGCGAATTAGAAACACAAAGTCGCCCGACCGGGCGAAGAAACTGGAATCACTACGCATTACGAAATCGCCCGACCGGGCGAAAATAGAGGAGCACATCGCCCGACCGGCGAAAGACTCTGGATGGCTCGCGGGGAAACGCCCGACCGGGCGTTTTGTGTCGTAAAGAATCGCCCGACCGGGCGAACTTTCTGGACTCCTCAAGTGAGCACTTCCGACGAACTTCCAGCTTCTAACATCCTAAACTACAACAAAAGCACGATTTGATGAGTTATAGTTTACATAAAAATGTGTAGTCTAAGGGGAAAAATATAGGAAATATGCTTCGCATCAAATACCCCCAAACTTGAGTTCTTGCTCGCCCTCGAGCAAGATGAACTTTAAGCACAATAACTCAACAAATTCTAACCCACAAAAAGTTTTCATCACAAAGTATCAAGTAAGGACGTTAATGACAAAATCTAAACCCCCAACAATTCCAATCAGGATTTCCCACTCTCGAAAACCATCACTTATCAACCTAGAACTTCAAGTCAAGGTGCATTTCAAAGTAAGTCCAAACATGTGATCATACAACTCAAACCGTCATCATTGACTCGTCAAGCATTACTTATCACATAGACTCGCGGATTTCAAATCAAACTTCATTAACTCTACCAAGCTATTTACAAAACATTCACAATGCATCAACGAAAAGGTCCAAGGTCTTATTTCAAGGTTGTAATGGGGCTAGGGATGAGGTAGGATAAATATGGATAGTGAGCTCAAAAGCTACACATTTGAGTGCCAAATTCTTCCCCCCTACACTTCCTTCCAAAGATCAAACAACAAAATTTTACAACCAAACTCTCACTCCCCCAAACTTGAGATCATTCTAGACAAGATTACATCTTACAACAAATAGAAGCTCTAACTTTATTTCACAAACTTTTTTCTTCTTTCTTTTTTTTTTTTTTTTTTAGATAAGACCTCGACTTTTGCAAATTTGGAGGTCGTCTCTTTTTTTTTTCAAGAACTTCATTCTTTTCACGTATGCATTACATCAAGTCTAAAAAGATGTCTACCCTTTTACAATTCACCACCCACACTCAACACTCAACCACCAAGCTCAAACTTGTATTTAGCACCCAAATAGTAGCAAGGTCCATTGATGAGGCTAAAATGAGGCTTATTTAAGTAACTAAGTGATTGGCTAAGTGTTTACACAAATGATAGGGAATTAAGCTCAAAGTGGCTTCTAGGGGATCATTAGATGGACTAGGCATGTGATCATTTGGCCATGGAGTTCATCCTAGTGCCTTATCCTCCCAAATCATTGACACAAATGAATACAAGCGGTTCACTCGATAAAACAAATCAATCCAAGATAATTCCACAAGACATATGACTTTCATACTCTCCTCAACTCAAGAAATCGGATGTAGTCACAACATGCTCTTTCAAATAAATACATGCACAAATTCCATCCATCCTAAGCTTCAAAGATCAAGTAAAATCAAGCAAGATTTCCCAACCAGAAAGCCGAAGATATAGCATGCACCCGTCAATTACATGATTCACAACACTTTAGCATATAATACACCCAATAAACGTGCATAATGCATAACAAATCAATCACAACCCCCCCAAACTTGAATGCTTCATTGTCCTCAATGCAAGCAAAGAAGAACATAAAAAGTAAAGGGAAAGAATACTCCCCCAAACTTGGCATGATATCCATAGTGCATTCGGGTGGGAGGGCGGGTGTATTTTCCTTTGTAGGTGTGCTTCCTCATAAGCTCGAATGTGAATCCTATCTCCATGTTGCTCCTACATCACTTGCTAATACACATGTACATTAATTGTCACTTTTCATACATTATTTACTGTATGCAATCTAAAACTCATGAAAAAATGAATTCAATGCATGTGGTGGTACTATATCCTAGCTTCATGGATTGCTAAACCCTAGGAGAATGATTCAAACTCCATACCCATGATGATGTTTTCGTTTTGTTAGTGGGTACTACAATCTAGCCCCATTGATTGCTAAACCCAAAGGGTATGGATTCAACTCCCGCCAAATATTAATCCCTACATTAAAGGCTATTTTCGTACATTATTTACCGTATGAAAGTAAAAACACACATAAAAAAATGAAATCATATAAAAATAGATCATATAAAAATAATAATGTACAACATCAGACTGAAATAATGTACGAATTTGATTCAATGATGAAACATAAACAAACAAAGAATGTATAATAACCACATGATGTAAAAATCTAGCTACATAATGTATCAGAACATATTAATGTACCATTGTAATAGACATTTTGTCAATTTCAATCAGATATAGGATGCTACTGTAAATGACATTAACTTTATCAAGATTCAGTTTTGAGTAAAAAAGGGTAATCAATAACAACCGATGAAGTAAAGTTGACAAAAAACTTGAAAATAATGTTGACGAAATGGAAATGAGAATTACAATGCAATATCAACTAACAAAATTCAAATTTAAACAAAAAATCAGCCACTCAACCATGGAAAAACCCTCGTCAACACAAACAACCTAGAAATCAAAATTGATATAAAAA
The DNA here is from genome assembly GCF_004379255.2 of Salvia splendens. NCBI lineage: Eukaryota > Viridiplantae > Streptophyta > Magnoliopsida > Lamiales > Lamiaceae > Salvia > Salvia splendens. The sequence goes on from NC_056032.1 coordinate 5,150,459, forward strand.
TTTAGAAACTACTGGAATTAGAAGAAAATTTAAATTTTGGGTCTTACCTTTCACGCCGCCGTCGAAATCAGTCGGTATTTGAACTGGTTTTGTTATTCCACCAACTCCTCGTTGTCGAAACTGAAGTTCCTGATTATAAACCGGAATTCCCGCTTCGTGATGGTCACCGATTCACCGTCCTTTACGCCATTCGTCGAGACGAGAGTCGGTAGAAGTGATTTTGAGTGAGGAGGCGGCTAGGGTTTTCGTCGATTAGTGATTAATGAGGGAGGAGAGAGGGTGGAAGTAATGGGGGAGAGAGTGGAAGGGAAATGAATCGCTTCTGAAAAGAAATGGCGTAAATCTCGTAAATGAATTTTGAATTGTGAACCGTCTAATGTTTTGATACCCAAATTGTCCTTTAATGTACGGAAACAATATCATAATATACCGACTGATACTTAATCAAAGTCATCAGATTTGTTGATCCAAAGGATTAAATTAGACCTATGTTTTATATTAGGGGATAATATAATAAGAAGGGTTATGCACCCCACTCCTAATATGCCTATGTCGTAAGAGTATAATACTTATAATTAAAATAGTGTAGAAATTGTTTGTTTGAAACAATTAATAATGTGTATTACTTGATGTCTTATACTTTCATAATCAATGACTACATCACAAATTACATTCATACGTATAACATTATAGTATAAATTTCATTTTCATAATTCTATTAGCTATTTGTGGTTTCTGTCTATAGTCATATTTGTATTACCAAATAAATTATATATGTTACTCCTATTATAACACTAATACCATTTTATGTGCTTGTGTGTATATTGCAACAACGGATCTAAAAAACACGATTTGTACGGTCAGATCCAGTAAACATTGAAGGTCAAATTGAAATTAATGTCAATTTCTTATTTAATCATATACTCTCTTCAATATTCATCACATTCAATCAAAAATTTGAAACGGCCGATTAAAATGTTTAAAGAATCGTATACCCAATTCTTAAATATTCATCACAAAGATATGAAACCGGCAATTGAAATGTATAAATCCATAAACAAAATTCAGTTTTAATGAAATGATATAAATGGATATTTAAATTGTGCGAGAATAGTAGAAATATGGTTATACCATTAAATAGGATTTTTTAGCATTAAAATTTATAGTGGGCAAGTGAAAGGTTTAAAAATAAGATCCTCGTTCTTTATTGTGGGTTATAAATATATGATGTGTGATATCATAAATCCATTCACTCACTATGTTATTTTCTATTTCTATTGCATGTTTCACTTAATTTCCAATAAACTTTATTATCGGGTTCCTTCTTCCGATGAAACTTTATTCTACAGTCTTTTGTAAGCATGTTTTTATAGATTTTATTAACTCTCATTGGTAATGTAATTGCAGGAATTATAGATACTACACGAATTGTGGCGTTGGAGACAATTGTTTACGCATAAAATTTAAAACTATTTCATGTAAGTATGAGATTTGTAGTTTATTTCGATAGTTGATATTGAGCCGTCAACATTTTCTTCTTTTCATTTATAGATCTAATAACTAAAATCATATGCCTTATGAGATAATGAAATTTGATGTCGAGTCGTCAGTTGATCGAGAATAAGGAGAAATGGGGTTGAGCGGTAAGCTGCGGTGGGAGTAGATTGCAGAAGAAATGTACAGATGAGTGGAGAAGAAGATGTAAATCATGGAATGTTGTATTTATGTTTAGTTAAGGTTTTCTTTTATTTATTTCATCTTTAACTATTTTTAGGATTGAGCTTAGAGTTTTAATTGTTGCGCTTGCCCTTGGAAATATTTTTCATGCACAATTATTACAAGCAATATATATAGCTCACTTGATTTATTTTGTGTTCTTAAAAGACGGATACTTTCCTTGAAATCATCTAGATTTATGTAATTTATTCCTTTTCTGTTTCCCCCTTTCTCATACGTGACAACATTTTTTTTTGGTGGGGAGGCTTGGTTGCTGAGAACTATTTAATCTATCACTTCTCTAAGAGATTGGTTGGTAACATGATAATTGCAACACAGTTTTGCTTGGTTTATTATTAATATAAATCTATCACAAAAAGTTTACTATTTCCTTATAAAAAAGTTCTCCAAAACTTATAAAATAATAAGGTATGGTTATCGTGTATAAATTTTTTAATGTCCTGTATACTTATCCATTCTATCTCTATATTTTAACGATTTTTTAGTATTGATGATTATTGTTATGTAGTATTAATTTTTTGGATGTGAATGGTATCGAAGTGTGTACGTTGATGTGAATGGTATCGAATTATACAATATAAAACTATGATGGTTGTTTTGTGGCAGAAATAATAAAGTGGTTATCGGAAACTTTGAATAATTTCTAAATAATGCAAAATTCCTAAATATGAGTATGACTTCGGTTGGTTTCTAAAGTTATTTAATTTTATGTTTTAGGATTGTACATTAATTTTTTTTTTTTACTTTTGTGATTTTTAACTTTTAGATAATATACATATATTTGATTTTAAGTAATTTATTATAAATTTACTGTGATGCAATTAAATCGATCCGTGCATTGCACGTGTGTGATACTAGTATTATCAAACAACCAAATAATTCATATAAGTATATCTTAATTAATTTATAATAAAAACTGTTTTAGATATATCTCGATTCTCATCGAATATAGTCACACGAAATTCGAATAAAATTCTTAAAGATTGACCTTAAAGATTCGAATAAAATTGTCACCTCTGCATCAAATATTCGGAACGACACCCACAACGGTTAAATTTCAATTTTCAGTTTGCATATTGGTATCGCATTCGCTAAAACAATTGATTGAACCCCTAAATCAACCAAGAAATTGAATTAAAAGCGTTACCCTTTTTTATTTTTCAGCCGCCCCAATTGCAAAAACCCCAAGCTATGATTTTTCACTGATTCTTCAATTTCTTCAGTCGAATTGCAATGGGGGTTGGAGGCCACTTCTGGGATTTGCTCAAACCCTACGCCCGATTCGAAGGCTTTGATTTCCTGAGAAACAAACGCGTTGCAGTGGATTTGTCGTATTGGATTGTGCAGCAGGAGACCGCCATTAAAGGGTACACTAGAAACCCCCATATTCGCACAACCTTTTTCCGAACAGTCAATCTTTTCTCCAAGGTACAACTCTTGTTCTTGCTCATAGGTACAACAATCTTGTGCATGCACTTTTTTATGCCTTTTGGTTTTCTTTATTGTCTCGATTTTTGGTAGGACGGATACTGAACTAAGTAGTTTGTAAATTTGGAAGTTCTTAATCTAGGCGATGGGGATTTTGCTTTATTAATATTTAATTGGATAGGATTTTTGTATGTGTATTTCTGATATTGAAATGGTTGTAAAGTCATAACATTGGTTGATTGTTACAGTTTGGAGCCTACCCGGTCTTTGTACTGGATGGGACCCCGTCCCCGTTAAAATCTCAGGCAAGGATAATGCGGTACTTCCGATCATCTGGTATGGACTTGTCAAGTTTGCCAGAAGCAGAGAAAGGTGTATCAGTTGAAAGGAATCGAGCGTTTAAGAAATGTATTGAAGAATGTGTGGTGAGTTGGGTACTCAAACTGTTGTGATGTGCTGGATATGAATTCGCAAGGATCTTTTTTGTGATTGTCTTTGCTGGTTATGGTTTTCTCGAATAGATGCATGTCATTGATAATTGATTCTAACTCAATATGTTCAGATTTATTATCATTTCCCAGCTGTCTGAATGTACTCAATGTGGTCAAAATGATACAAGAACAGAAATATTATAAATGTTACTATGTCACTGTCTTCATTGAAATTGAACAATCATGTTTTGACTTACTAAATGTGCCTGGTTAGATAATCTACATGCACATTACATTTTTGGCATTGCTCAAAGCCTTGTACTTGTTTTTTGGAACAGTTTCTTTCTGTTTGAGCAACTAGACACTTGAAATGAATTTAGACGTGTTTAATAGATCATAACTTTGATGTTCTTAGGGTAATTCTGGAGCTATCTGATAGTTCCTGTGTGTTTTGGTAGGAATTGCTCGAACTCCTTGGAATGCCTATATTGAAAGCCAAAGGAGAAGCTGAAGCTCTCTGTGCTCAGTTAAATAGAGAAGGACATGTCGATGCTTGTATTACTGCTGACAGTGATGCATTTCTATATGGTGCCCAGTGTGTGGTAAAGCGAATCCAGCCAAACTCGAAAGTAAGTTCCTCTTACTCAGTTACTTGTGGTTTATATCTAAGATGAACTATTATTACCTACTCTTTTTGTTGATAAAGTGAATTACACATGATTACATGAAATATATTATGTACATCTAGTGGAGAGTGTTGATCATTTGTACTGAACTTTCTTTTCTACTACTAAATTTGAGAGCCACCACATATGGTGCTTATAGAACCACAAGATGGTCTTGTAAATGTCCTATCGTTAGTATCTTTCTTTCGCGAATAAAATGTTCTTTTCAGTTCTAGCCAGCCTAAGCTCCAAATGTGCCTCAATCTTACGATGTTCTCGGAATGAAATCCCCTGCCAGCTGCGATGTTATAATATATTTCAGCTTACTAAGATAATAAATTAATAATGTTTGAATGGTCCTCTAAAATGACTCCCATTAAGCACTACTTATTCATTTTATGGCTGAGGTTTTCTTGACTCCGTTCTGTTAAACTAATATTTTATCTTGCTGTAATTATTGGTATTTCAGTCTTTATATGGTCTACAATGAATGTAACTTTCATATCTTGGACAGGAGCCGTTTGAGTGCTACCATATATCTGATATTGAGACAGGTCTTGGTCTAAGGAGAAATCACTTGATAGCTATTTCTTTGATGGTTGGAAGCGATCATGATTTAAATGGTATAAATGGAATTGGGCTTGAAACTGCAGTTCGCTTTGTAAATATTTTTAGTGAAGATGAAATATTGACCAGGTTTGTGTTTCCTTTGCTCGTCCATTGCTTATTGATGTATGAGTCATTCAAAATATCATTCTTAATACTGGTGTGTGATTCTACATTGTATGTTACTCAGGCTGCATGACGTAGCCAAAGGAGAACCACTGGTGATCCAGGGACGCAATAGTGCTGAAGATGAATCTGCAAGCTGTTCGAATGATAAATCCTTGAAGCTAAGAATACCTCACTGTTCTCACTGTGGCCATCCGGGAAATAAAAAAACCCATCTCAAGTTTTCTTGTGAACATTGCAACTCAACTGCTGGCCAGAGCTGTTCTCACAAATCAGCCGGATTCAAATGTTTGTGCACTTCATGTGACTTGGTACAGAATTAGTCCTCCACTCATTCGTATTTCTTCTTCTGAATTTGAATTTTAGTTTCCTGTTTGCAGCTTCTTAATCTTAGTTATCTGATTTCAGGACAGAGAAGAAAAAGCTAAGCAGAAAGACGCCTCCTGGAAACTTGCAGTTTGCCGAAAGATTGCATCACAGGAAAATTTTCCAAATGATGAAATTGTACAGATGTACCTGAGCAACCATAATGGAATTGGTACGTTTGCTAGAACTTATCATATGTCAATACTTTTTGCATGAATACACAAAAACATGCTGATCGAGGAAATGGTAGAAGGATGGATGTTGATGTTTTAGGAATTAGATGAAGAGCTCATATGTTGCTACTGTTTCTAACTTTCTGTTCTCTGGCAGTTTCATGTTAACAATTCTTTAATATTTTTTGTTTGGCTTTGTGACAGATGATAGGCCACATTTACGATGGGCAAGTCCCAACACAGAAATGCTGGTTGATTACCTTGCTTATCAGCAACACTGGGAACCATCTTATATTAGGCAAAGAATACTACCAATGTTATCAACATTATATTTACGAGGTATGGCCTCAGCCCCAACCAGTGACTTACTATATGGATCGTACAAGTTTCATAGCATTCAGCGTGTTAAGACAAGATATGGACATCAATCCTATGTTGTTAAATGGGAGAAGGCTGCTGCCAGATTGAGGGATGCTGCCAACCCAATTCCTCAAGAATCTGATTTACCGTTGGTAGTAGACCTCGATGAACCTTTTGATTTGACTGAAGATACGGATGCTCCTTATATTCATATTGAAACTGGAGGTTGTTTTTTGTCGACTGATGAAGATATGGAGCTTGTACAGAAGGCATTTCCAGAGGAAGCCAACCAATTTTTGAAGGAAAAGGTGAGATATTTCACTCTCTATTCGAAAGTAATAGTTTCTTTTTTTTAATAAACTTTCCTGCATGCTGACAGTAACCATGTTGTATGTGACAGGAGCTGAAAGAAATGACGTCGAAAAGAAAGAAATCAAACTCGGGCACTGAAGCAACACCTGAAAAAACGGAATCATCCACATCCAGCGGAGTGCAGCTAAGCATTAAAGAGTTTTATCGTTCCTCCAAACTGCGTAACTCAAGCAAGCCTGAGGAGGATTCCGAGAAGGGATCTGGTTCCTCTAACGACAAAGGGAGGGATCCAAGTTCAAGATTTTCCAAGTCCGCCAGACGGCGCCTTCTATTTGATTAATTCCGCCACCCTCTCGTGACACTTTGCTTCTGTAAATTAACCTGCATTAGTCTAACATAAGGTTTCAGTTTTCCTGTTTTGGCCTTGTTGATATTGATACTCTTTTCAAGTGTAAATAGCTCTTCATGGTGGCAATGTCTCTCTCTCTCCTTTGGAAGGAAGGAATATAGTTGATGTGATTTGATTTTAAAGCTACAGAAAGCAATCAAAATGGCGTGAACAAACATAATTATATGTTTAATGCAGAATACTTGTGTTTTAAATGCCTCTGATACCTGAGGCCTTGTTTGGCTATGTATATAAATTTCATGCCCATTTTCTCCATTTGCTATCTCTTCTTGCATTTAGTTGGTTTTGTGTGAATAAATTGTTTGCCATTACTGTTTTGTTAGTTGATTAGTATCTGACATGCAGATATCACCTGTTTCTGATGCTGCTGCCATTGTTGAAACGAACAAGGCTTCTTCCTCGATTGAGGATGCAGCGTGCTTGAACCAGAAACAGAAGACTGTGGAGTTATGGCAGGAGAGAAGTGAAGACAGCAACGACAATCACCGTAGGCCTACTTGGACAAAAGAAATGCATCAGAAGTTCTTGGATGCCATTGAAATATTGGGAAATGACAGTAGGATCACAAGCCATTTTATGCAGTTCTTGACAATTTGATTATCTAGTTTTTTCCATTGTTTTAGCAACAGTTTCGTCTTGTTTTGGCAGATGCAGTTCCCAAGAAAATAGTCGAAGTTATGGGCGTTCCCGGGCTTAGCAGGGAGAACGTTGCTTGCCATTTACAGGTTCGTTTTTAGTCCACATTTGAGATGATGTGGATTCAAATTCATCTTCTTTTTTTTTGGTTGAATACACAACTGAAATCAGCATGCGTTTGCAAAGAAATCGAATCATAGTATTCACATGCGATGAGATCTTCAAATTGAATGCTGAGTTTTGAAATCATTAATGAAGAATCATCTCATCAAAATAAAGAGCATGTCTCATGAAATTCACTATTCTTCATTCAAGAAAGCTGGTTGATCTCGTTGCAGAAATATCGGTGCTACATGAAACAAACGGACGCGCTCTCGGGCCAGTGATGATGCGATAAACATGATGCAACTCAGACCGAAATATTGTTCATCTTCTGACAACTCCAACACCAGCAAAGGTGGAAATCATGATTAATGGAAATGGAATACGAAACAGACCTGTTTAATTTACAAGAATTTTATGGTTGATGTTTAAATAAATAATTTTTATAGTTGAGCAAATATAAAGTTAGATGTTGTATTTCAAACTTATGAATGATCAGAATTTCAAAATTATAAATTTAAATGTGATATTTGAGCTTTTAAATAATTTGGTTGGTGGAGTACAAATTAATACTTCCTCCTTTCGGCAATATAAGTCTCTTTTTGCTATTTCGGTTTGTCCGTCATAGAAGTGTCATTTCATTTTTATTATTATAAATAATAAACAAACTCCACAAATTCCACTAACTTATTCAATTTATATTTTACTATATTAAATTGATATTACATACTATATCCATCCACATAAAAAATATCTTGCAGTGAAAACATATGTTTTAGTGAAAAAATGATGAAGCATTAGAGATTATAAGAAAAATAATTGACATATTATTAGTGAGAATGAGACTCATAAAGACTTACTGTATAAATAGATAAAAATTTAATATTGGTGAACAGAGCAAAATAAAAAACAAGACTAAGATTTACTGTTCACATTCTACTCATTTTTAAAACTTGCATCTTTTCAAAATCCAAGCCAGAAAAAGTATTACCTCTTCAAAATATACCAGTAATCAATTTATACAAAACCACTCTACCATATATAATGATTTTTTTTGTGAGATGGCCTTGTATATGTTCTATTGTTTGTATCACATTAGTCTAACATAAGATGTCACTTTTCCTGTTTTGGTCTTGTTCATATTAATTAATGGACTACTACACAAAGCAATCTAAATGGCGTGAATTCATGTAATTACTCTTCATATGCAATCTGGTAATTCTACATTTAATGCAGAATCCTTGTATTTAAATGCCTCTCATATCTTACACTTTTTTTGGCTATGTATATAAATTACTACGAAGTTTTTCTGTTAGATAGTTATCTTCAATGTATCTGCATGAATTCATAGAAGACAGAAGCCTGGTAAGTCATCTAATCCCTCCCTCTTACTTCCTTTCCTATTTTACCAACCTAGACGTCGTCTTTCGCCCTACTAGTCTAGGAATGATGGTGTTGTTTTTACAGTTTCCTGAGATGAATGCCCACAAAGCTATCTCTATGGGGATTCTTGTGGTCAATGATGACACAGCATGCGGAGAAAAGGTGGCTGAGGTGCTTCGACACTGCACTAGTGAAGGTACGAATGGAATGAGGTTCGACTTTTTTTTAGCTTCGTTGGATTGAGTTTTGTGGCTGAGTTATATCTGAGTCGACGTCTCTTGTTTTTCTCCTCAGTTTTGCATACTGGAACTGTTTACGATGCTTTACATTCGATATGGGAGAACAAGGACAGGCTTGATCTTGTTATTACAAATGTGCAGAAGTTGGAATCAGAAGGCGAAGCAATCATCCGAAATATCGACAAAAGGCTGAAATTGAAGGTTTTCTGTAAGTAAAAGCTTCTTATGGTATGCTTGTGTATTAGTACTATTCTTTGTGAACTTGATCAGCATCGGCTCGTTGTTACTTGCAGTGATGATATGTACGGATGAGAGGGCCGAGCCCAAAGTCGAGCCGCATAGTTTCTCTGCTTATTTTTTGACTGGCTTGAGCTTAAATGATTTGAATAATCTTTTGGTGAATCCAAAAGGAGTCAAGGAAGAGAAAATTGGGGCAGCAGCTAATCAGCAAGAAAATGTTGAAACAAACAAGGCTTCTTCCTCGAAACGGAAGGCTGTGGAGTTATACGAGGAGAGAAGTGAAAACAGCAACGACGATCGCAATAAAGGGAAGAAGCAAAGGGTTACTTGGACAAAGGAAATGCATCAGAAGTTTGTGGATGCCATTGCTAGATTGGGAAATGACAGTAAGATCACAAGTCATTTTATGCACTTCTTGACAATCTAGTTTTTTTCATTGTTTTAGCAACATTTTCGTCTTGTTTTCGCAGAGGCTGTTCCCAAGAGAATAGTCGAAGTTATGGGCGTTCCCGGCCTTACCAGGGAGAACGTTGCCAGCCATTTACAGGTTCGTTTCATAACTGAAATCAGCATGCGTTTGCAAAGAAATCGAATCATACTATGTACATGCGACGAGATCTTAGTATTTAATGCTGGAAATGTGTGTTTTGAAACCATCTCATCAAAATAATGAGCATGTCTCATGAAATTCATACTCTCATCATTTGATTCTTCACCGGTTGCAGAAACATCGGTGCTACACGAAACAGGAAAATATCCCGGGCTCACTTCCTTGCACGAGTGCAAGGGCTGGCCTCAGAGAGTTAGGTGTTCTAACATCACCTCTGAGTAATGATCTTGTCTTCGACCCCAAAATCAGAGGCTCACATCTCAGTGATCTGAGAAACATGATGCAACTTAGAGCAAAACATTGCTCATCTTATGACAACTCCAACAACAGCACATTTGTGGGATACAGATTCATTGGTGACAACATAGATTATGGCTCCATCAACAAGATCAACAAAGTTCCAGATTTTTCTGCTACAGGGAGATCACAAGATCAATCCACGAGCTACGTTCAACAACACCGCTATATGGATCCGAACACTGTTCAATCAGCTAGCTACATTCTGCAGCAATCTTCTATGTTAGGGAGTTGTTCATCAAGAATTCATGGCCAAGAAGCAGAATTGCTCTCCTCGTACGCCCCAAAAATCGAGAGCCAGCTCCAAGGCCCTCCAACTCAACAAACAGGAGAATGCAGCAACTCTTTGCTAGACCTGCAGCAGCCTTGGGATACCTCTGCGAACGCTGCTCCCTTCCACGATCCCTCGACAGTGCTTCCTTCCGATCAAGATTTTGCATTGTTGCCAGTGGAGGGATACCTTGATGATATATTGCAGCAGAATTGTTCTCCTGCTGCTGCTGCTGCTCCTCTACCAGCATCACCACCACTAGTGGTAGAAGATATTTTTGAGCAAGGTGGAAATTATGATTATCTGTTTAATGGAATAGGAAACACATACGACCAGTTTGATACACAAGAATTTGATGACACCCTTTTTAGTCAAGATGATTAGCCATCATCTATATATACATACACACATACATCAACGTTGTAAATTATTAGGAACTTTTCCTTTATATACATCATGTAATCACACATCAATTGTATGCAAATTATTACGAACTTTTCCTTTATACAGTATATATTTATTCTTTATAGAAAATAAAAAAATATATATTTTTTATTTATATCATACTTAACTCTTTTTACAATAATTTTTAATAAATTATAGAAGAAGAAGAATGCACCGTTGTTGCCTCAGATTCAAATACAAAAGAGAGAGAAGAGAAAAAACTCCTACTCCTTCAATATTAGTCATGAGGTTCTCAAATCAATTTTCATATGAATGAAGAAGATGCAGCTAAAGCGATTGGTGGTGAGTATAAACTATGGTTCAAATCAATCTTCTCTGTAACTAAATATGTATTGTCTACTGCTCACACATATGAGAATTAACTTCTTCATAATACAGTTTCATTATCAACAATAAAGCGTGCATTCTAAGATGCCAAACAGCAAAAAAAACACAAGAAAAATCCTTCACTAAATGTTCATATGTTTAAGACAAGTTTTGGCCTTTACTCTATTAAAATTATTATTAATAGATTTATTATTTTAATAGTACAGTAAATGTTATGCTATGTTTAAATTACCATTATTTTTCAGTTCTTCATATTCATTAATCGTAAAATTAATAATAAATATTATTTTAATCTAACGATTGAATAATTAAAAATAGATACTTTTACTGTTTTGGTCTATCCGATAATAAATTTATTTTTATACCGTAATTCTTTTTCTTTAATGACATAGACTCATTCTCTATTAATAATACTTCAATAATTTTTTTTTCTACTTTCTCAATTGTGTATTAAAATCATCCTAAAATGTGCTATGTTTGTGAAGGTTCATCGAGGCGATGTGTGTGCAGTGTGCGTTCTAATGTTCTAGGTCGAGCTACTAACCCCAATGAATCCACTAGATCACTAGGTCTAGGAACTCAAGGGAATATAGAAGACTCAGTCGTTGGACACACAAAGCTCGTGTTTCAAAGATCCCTCAACCCGTTATACTATAGACTAGTATAGAGAAGCAGGGGTCGATCCCACGAAGATGGACTCGTAAGAAAACATCTAAAGACTTTGGTTTAGAAAGCGGCTGCTGCCACTCAAATTGGGTTGAGGTTAACTACTATTAGACCTAGGCACAGAATCAAACACTAGACCTAGGAACTGTAAACGTCACGTTTGCAACGAACATCAAAATAACCAACTAACTTCCTGGACTGAGCAAACAACTCCCTAATATAACCAAACAGAAAGCGAGTAACAGCGGGGACCATATTCCAGAAATAACAAGTACGGAAGAAAAAACTGCAACTAACTAACTAAAGTTTTAACTAACAGCAACATGCATCTCATCGACTGAATTAAACACGAACATGAAGAAAACATAGCACGTACCCAGATTCGAACAGAATATAAAAATTCGGACGCCGGAAACTTGCGACTAGCCGGAAATAAAATAGATCTACATAAACTAGACGGAATGAAATGAAAACACGAAAGCTAGACATCAACTCCGATCACCCTGTTTTAGATCCAACCGTCGGATGCTTAATCCACTTCGGATCCAAGCATTCCAAACCCAACAACAAACAAAATCAACTCCATAACTTCTGATTCGAACGATCTGCTCCGATCAAAACAAAAATCAAACATCCAATTCCACAGCATCATCAAACTCAAAATAAATGGCATCCATGATCGAAATTAATCAACAACTCAAAATACCGAAAACAAAAATTTCATAAACAACGGAAATGCAACAACAAACAGGTCGAGCTTCGAACGGCGAAGCTCGGTGAAATTCACGACTGTAAAGTAAAATGAAAGCGATTAAATTGTTTCTTTGCCCTCTGCAAGGACGGTGTTACCCAATTACTAACTAGCGAAGTAAACCCGAGAATCCCCCACAATTTTCCGATAAAACCCAAAAGTATGTAGAAGTAGTGAGCTAGAGCTACAATCTGGTCATAAGGCCTCTCCGAGAAGGTCCCCTCTGATTGCATGCTTTCTTCTTTATATAGGTGCGGACATAATCTTCTAGAAGCCTTCGTACAAATCTCCATTCTACCCTTCTGCTCCTAGATTTCCTCCGTCTTGTAATTTTTCTTCAAATTGCTCACTTATTCGCCAGTTTCCTTGGACCATGCAAATGTCATTTTCTTTTTCTGGGTTTGGCGAAAATCTTCTACATACCTGGCTTAAAACAAGTGTTAGACTCCGCAAATACAAGAATTTTACCCTATAAACTATGCATGAAATTAGCCTTATCAGTTTGCAACGAAGGGAATATAATGTACCACATCATAAAATTTGGTCAATTCCGGCCTAAAATCTTTGAAATTAGAATTAAATCAAGAAGTGTCAAAATTTTCAACTATGTCATCCATGCACAAATTGACATCTTTTGGTAGTGGTAAAAATGAGAATATTTTGTGCGTGTGAGTTGGTCAAGCGGCATAAAGGTTAATAATGCCCGAGGTCAAAGGTCTCATGTTCGAGTCCTCTGTGGTGTGGCTTTTAAATTTATGTTCATTTAATCATAAATTTTTTTTGACAATATTTCAAAAATATAAAGAATTTAAGAAAATAAAGAATATAGTAATAATAATGAGATACTCCTACATTGTTTTAAATAATATTAAAAGATTATATTTTACGTATATATTAAATAATTGCAAAAAACTAAAATTTTATAAGTAGTACTATTTAATACTCCAAACTCCATGGTGCGACCTTTAAATTTATATTCATTTAATCATAAACTTTTTTTGACGATATTTAAAAAATATAAAGAATTTAGGAAAATAAAGAATATAGTAATAATAATGAGATACTCCTACATTGTTTTAAATAATGTTAAAAGATTATATTTTACTTATATATTAAATAATTGCAAAAAATTAAAATTTTATAAGTAGTAGTATTCCCTCTGTTCCCTCATAGTTGAGTCATTTTTCTATTTTGGAAAATTCCTTCATAATTGAGTCATTTCCATTTATAGTAAAATATTTTTATCTCTTTTACTTTACTCTATCTTACTTTACTCTCTCGGCCTTATTCACTTTTTACTTTATTCTCTCTACATTTTTTCCCTTTCTTACTTTTTTATCTATTTATTTAACAAACTCAACATTCATTTCTTAAACTCCGTGCCGAAAAGTTTCGCATCAACTACGAGGGAACGGATGGAATACTATTTAATATTCTAAAGCAATCGATTGACACAAACACAAAATCTGAAATAAAGGTTTGTTTGTTCCTTGTAGAAATGAACAGTCTCCTGCTGCATCTGGTCCAGCCAATCCTTTCCTTCCACCAAACCAGAACTTCAGCTTTGCCACCGGCGCACGATAGCCTAGCCGCCGGCAACCTCGACGACGCACCGCCACGTCTACAAGCCAACAGCACAACCTCCAAAAGGCAACAAGACAACTACCACTCCACCCTTAGAGCATCAGCAATGGCGGACGTCCACGCGGAATTCCCACTGGCGTGCGGGAATTCCGTGGCGGACGTTCGCCATTGTGCGTCACTTCCACGGATACGTAATTCCGCGAAGGAATTCGCAGTTTCGCGGCGTTCCGCGGAATTTTGCGGGGAATTCCGTGTGGACGTCCGCCATTGCATTGACGCTCGCGGAATTCCGCGCGGAATTTCCGTTTAATGCATTAAATGTTTTTTTTTGTTCCTATATATACATCCCGTTGAACTTCATTTCATTCGCATTACTCATATTAACAAGTTTCTCTCTCTAAATTTCTTTTATATATCCGTAATGGCCGGTAGTGGTAGTGGTAGTGGTGGTGGTAGTGATAGTGGTAGTGGTGGTGGCGGGCATTATGAACACAAGATGCGGATGATACACGCACGTGTACGGGAGGCCGCGGAGAGGGAGGAACAAGCGGCCTCTGCGCCGGCGGTACTTCAACCCATCCATCGTCGCACTATAGTGCCCCGGGATCACCTCACTGCCCACAGGCGGTTGTACGAGGATTACTTTGTGCCGAAGCCACGGTTTGGGGAGAACCTATATCAGCGACGGTTTAGGATGCATCGGCCGCTCTTTATGCGTATCGTGCGCGCTTTGGAGCGTCGATACGGGTATTTTATGGTGCGGGAGGATGCGACTGGTAAACCCGGCCACACGCCGATTCAGAAGTGCACTGCCGCAATTAGGCAGTTGGCAGATGGAGGTGCGGCCGACATGTTCGACGAGTACCTCCACATCGCCGAGACGACTGCCCGCGACTGCCTGAAGTATTTTTGTCAGGGCGTTAGGGAGATATTCGGGGATAGGTATCTTCGGAAGCCTACCCCCGAAGATTGTCAGGCTCTGCTGGATATGCACTGGAATCAGCACGGGTTTCCAGGGATGCTAGGCAACATAGATTGTATGCACTTGGAATGGAAGAACTGTCCCGCTGCCTGGAAATGGATGTACACTACTGGTTTCAAGGCCAAGAATCCCACAATGATCCTTGAAGCAGTAGCTGACTACCAGTCGGGTTTACCAGCCGCATCCTCCCGCACCCTAAAATACCCGTATCGACGCTCCAAAGCGCCCACGATACGCAGAAAGAGCGTACGATGCATCCTAAACCGTCACCGGAATAGGTTCTCCCCAAACCGTGGCTCCGGCGCAAAGTAATCCTCGTACAACCGACTGTGGGCAGCGAGATGATCCCGAGGCACTATAGTGCGACGATGGATGGGTCGGGCACCGCTGGCGCAGAGGCCGCTAGTTCCTCCCTCTCCGCGGCCTCCCGCACACGTGCGTGTATCATCCGCATCATGTGTTCATAATGCCCACCACTACCACTACCACTACCAGACATTACGGAAATATAAAAGAAATTTAGAGAGAGAGAAACTTGTTAAAACAAGTGGTGCGAATGAAATGAAATGCAATGAGACGTATTTATAGAATTTTTTTAAAAAAAAATAATTCAAAAATCGGGAATTCTGCACCGACGTCCGTGGGAGTCAACGCAATGACGGACATCTCGACGGACGTCAGCGGAAAGGTGCGGACATGCGGTGTCCGTATCGGACGTACGTATCCGCTGAACAGTTGAACAATGGGGGACGTCCAGCGCGGACGTCGTGCACGCCGGTCTGACATCCGCGCAGAAGTCCGCCATTGCGGATGCTCTTAGCACGATTATTTACTAAAATAATTAGGGAATTAATTACGGAGTAAAAAATCAGAATTAAAAGTCTAATTTGGTTAAAATCGGGATTAAACCTGCTGATCGTTAGTTTTTAACGGAACAGTTAGTCTAAGAACAAAATCGTAAAATGACCATATGTTCGGGACCAAAAAATCCAAAAGATAAAATTTATTATAAAAATCATAAAATAGTTATATGTTCAGGTCCAATTTTGGCCTTTACTCTCAAATTAATCGACTAAAAAATTTGGATTTTAAGATTTATAACAGATCTATTTGACTATTTTCATCCATCGGTTGAGGAGGAGGCTTCAATTTTCTTTATACTTTTACTGGCCCAATAAGAGGGCCAGGACTTGGGTTATTAATTCAAACAATGCATTATTTTTAAGATTATTTACTGTTCGAAAGGTGATTTTTAGGGATTTTGTAAGATCACGTGTTCGAGTTATCATGAGATGGATAAAAAATTATAAAAAATTATGTTTGTCATCTTTAAATTACGAATATACAATTAAAAATGAAGTCCGCTCCTTATTGATACTAGTAATTATTTTAAGGTTGTATCAAATACATCGAATTCCTCATATTTCAGTTTTGCCTCCAAACTATTCAAATTTCCATTTTACAAAATGCTGGAATTAGTCTAAATAAATATTTATATTACGAAAGGCAAAATATTCCTTAACTTTTATGTGGTGGTCTACTCTCAACATGTCAATAAATACAAGAAATGGTGTTATAAAGAAGAGAATTTGATAATTTTGTTATTTTCCTAAATGACAAGAAACTATTCCAAATGCCCCTAATTATTTAGAGCAGTGCCCATCAATATCATATCATATTAACTTATAAATTAATCTACAGATTTATGTACCCTTTTAATCAGATAAGTACCGCAAACAACTTGACTAAGGTATCTCGATTCTAAAACACTAATGTTTACCGTCTATAGATATTACAGAGATCTCCTCGTATTTAAATAGCAACCTTTTTCTTTTGCCAATTTTACTATGGTCTTCATTTAAAAATATAAACTTTGTCCTTTTTTTGTTACACTCACATAAATTTTACTAATCCCTTGTTTACTCCCTCCCTCCCACATTACTTGAGTCGTATTCCATTTTGGGTTGTCCCAAGTTAGTTGAGTCATTTCTCTTTTTAACTAAAAACAAATTATCTAATCACACCTACTTTATTCTTTCTTTTACTTTATTCTCTCCTCTCTCTCTTACTTTATTCACTCATCTACTTTATTTAACTCACTAAACATAACTTTCTTAAATCCAGTACCGAAAAGAAACGCCTCAAGTAACGTGGGACGGAGGGAGTATTATGTATGGTAGAAAATCCAATCACAAGTCATCAATGCAGGCTGCACAGTACCAATAAGCAGCTTCAACTTATCACACTAGGATTTTGTACTAACTAATATATTTTGAAAATTATGATACATACTAATACAAAGAAATTATCTTAAATATGAAGAAAACTTGAGTTCGTCACCACGTCTGCCATGCGAACAAATTTATTTAGACTAGACACGAGTTGATGTAGTTCTAGCAGAAGACATTGTCAGCTGAAAACGAGCCGAAACGTTCTGTGTCAGAATGAATTTATTTGTTTCCAAATACTCTATCCGTCCACGGTTTAAATATCTATTTTGACTAGACACGAGTTGATGTAGTTCCAACAGTAGATGCCGACAACGGTGAAACCGTTTTGTGTTGGAATGACTTGAAACTCGCACGGTGCTTGAAAACGTAATGCGTCGCAATGAATTGATTTTAAATTAAAAATCTAGAAATTATGAAATTCAGTCGATTACACTTATTTATATAGAACGGAAATCATAATTTTTTTAATTAAAATTACAACCCTTTACATAGACTAAGTCATTCGAACAAACAGTGAAATAAACCATCGACATTGAGAAAGGTCACGCATGCAAAAACACACCAATTCACAAACAAAAGAGTATTTAAATTAGTGGGTTCATCACCATGCAAATGAAAAGGGACAAATTATGTTAAATTAAATTCTCTTTTTATATTAAAAAAAACTGTGCAGCAAAAAAAAAATCATGAAATAAATTCAATAATACGGAGTATATTTTTCTACTTTTAACAACAAAGTTAATTACTGCTAAATATCAGACAAAATAACACATTTAAAACTGATTTGTAAGTACAGTTTAACACTAACAAAGGAATCCAACGCTGCATGCATGATCATAATCTAGTTGTAGGAAACAGACAAAATCCCTCTTTCAAATAATTAATTATGATTAAATTAACAATGATTAAATTAAGAATGATTAAATCAAAGGGAAACCAACGTCACAAAGGACACGGCACGTTGCTATTGAAAACCCCCAAATCATTCCATCTACAATACAATACAAAAAAAATTTAATACTACTACTAATCTTGAGTTTCAAATTAATCCAAAAATTAACGTTCCAAAATGGGTTTAGTCACATAATCAATAAGGCGCGTTTTATGTTTGTCTTCACTCTAATCCTAATTTAATGCGTTGAACACTGTTTGGTGTTAGCTCGTAAGCACGATTTTGATCACCTAGTGTAGTTTGACTGGTTTCAAGCTAGGCATGGGGTCACCTCTTTCTTGGAATCGATCAATATATAACTGCCAAAAAATTAGTTTAGATTTAATGTAATGAAGCTCAAAAAATTAGTTTAGAAAATCGAGTTTTGAATTTTTGTATACATGTTTCTGTTTTTTAACGTTTGTTAACGGCTCTTTTACGAAACTATTAAAGAAATTAAGTAGTAATTCTTTTAAAATTTAAATGAAAATTTTACATTTTATTTTATCGTTTGTTATGATGATATAAAAATATACACAATTATTTATACTCCTATATGAAATAAAAAAATTGAGACTCGTGAATAGTAGAGGAGTACAATTTTAGCCATCAACCACGAAACTTGTAGCATCCTTCCTGCATCCAAGTTTTCACAACTTTCAAACGTGGTATTTTGATGTCGAAGATTGAGATTAAACAGCTAGATCATATATATCTCTTAGTTTAGCCGTAACCTATTGTATATTTATTTATTCAGCCAACTTACTAGTTACTTTTGTACATGAAATGATGCCATCCCCATTTTTTTAATCCAAGAGTTCTCCGTAGCTACGCTTGCTACATATCAAGCCAAACTAATCAAGCTCACAATTTGAATATAAATCATAAAATAAATATGCATGATTACTCAATTAGATGTGGACAAAATCCCAAATAATTGAGTAGAATTCCTCAAGAATTACGCTTAGGCCTCAGCCCCAATATAAATAGACCACCAAACATTATTCCAAAACCAAAAAAATTAAGTGTACGTCTCCAAACAAAACTAACTCACTCGATCATGGCCGGATTCAACACAACACAAATCACCAACGCTCAAGCCACAAAGCCAGCACCGGCGCGGAGATTCGTGGGCGTGAGGCAGCGACCGTCGGGGAGATGGGTGGCCGAGATCAAGGACTCGTCCCAACGCGTCCGCCTCTGGCTCGGCACCTACGACACCCCCGAGGAGGCCGCACGCGCCTACGACGAGGCCGCACGCGCCCTCCGCGGGGAGAATGCCCGCACCAACTTCGCCCCAACGGGCCCCACGCCCATCTCCATAAACGGAACAGATCAATCCAACGGCCTCAGCTTCTCCTCATTAAAGGCGAAGCTCAGCAAGAATCTCCAAAACATCATGGCCCGAAACACCGACAACAAATCCTCCTCATCATCAAAGAGCAGAGTGAGCGACCACTTCACCTTCGCCAGCATCTTCCACCACCACCACCAATACAGCCACGTCGACATCAAGAAGATCGAGAAGGCCGTGCAGCCGAGCGTCATCGTGCCAAGTGTCCAGCTCAACTCGGATGGATTTGGCTCCGAAATCATGAGTGGCGGCGGAGAAGGTTCTAGAAGCAAAAGATTCAAGGTTTCGTCGTCTGTTTTAGTGCCGTCGACGTTTACGGAATCTCCGGCACCCAATGAATGGTGGTGACGATTGAATCAAAAGAAAAAAAAACATGTACATTAAGAATAATGGAGAGAAGATGTAGTTTTGGCCTTCACATAGGTCAAGGGTTAAACCAGTCAACACAGTAGTGCTAATGCTGATGCAAGAACATAATCCACTTGCTTTACTAGTTCATAATCATTCTTTATCGTCAACTTGGTAGTTTTGTTGCTATTATACATTGGGTTAATATAAATTAATTTATAAGGAGTGGCAAAGAGAGGGAATTAATACTTGTGTTTACATCATTGAACACAAAAAGTACACTGTACTAATTATACTGAATCTAGTGACGAAGCCGGACATTTCACGTTAAGGCATTTCAGACTTTTCTAGATAAGGTTTTCTTAATATAAAAACACAAATTCATCTCAAATTTATCATAAATTTTTAAAAACAATGCCAAAGCGTCCTATTTCTGTTATAACTTCTTGATATTAATACTAATCTAACCAAGTCTCAAAGAGAAATAACAAAAAAAGAGGAATTAGCCACGAGTTTAAGTTCTAAAAATTCTCAAATTTAGTTAATTTCACTACTAAATTGTGTAAGTTGTGTGATGAAATCAAGTGCATGGACAAACATGAATACATAAATAAAAGTATTTAATGATCTCATAATTGCAAGAATGTGTGGTGTTTGGATTTGTGTCAATAATAAAGAAAATCAAGAGCAGGCCATGAAATTGGTTGCAAGTGTACAACAACGTTATTAATATTATATCTAACCATGCATATAATTATAACCACACAAAAATTTGAATTCTTCATTAATTCAAATGTTTCATTCTTTTTATATGTTATGAAATTGATGGGTCCTTTTCTTATAACAAACGCCTGAGTTAAATTTCGAAAGGTTCCATTCTGTGGTGATTGTATTTCTCCCTTTGTCATCTGATGAAATATGCTGTTCTAGTTCCAACCAACAAGTACATACAAAATATAACTGAAATTTTTAATGGAATATTTATCAGTGAAGACGAAAAATAAATACTTATAGAACTAGGTTAGTTAGAACTTATGCAATGTTTTTTAAATATCCTTAATGTTATCTAAAGAGATTTATTCAACTTTAAATTAAAAATTGTCAAATACTATACACATCCGATTCCATAAAATAGAGACTATTCTCTTTTAGGTCTGCTCTGGAAAATTAAAATAACACATTTATATTTTTGATAACTTATTTTTCTCCAATGAGGTGGATCACATTTTACATTAACAATGCTCTAATTAATTTTTCTTTCGTCTCCTTTTTTATCTTACCAATTATGTACTGAAATTCATGTGTCTCAAATGTTTCTATTTTTATGGGACCGACAGAATATTAGACTCATATATCCAATCTCCTAAACAATGGACCCAATTACAAGCCCAGGTTCAATACGTTGTCGTTTTAATTTCAACTACCAAAACTTGCCCAAGCTTATTAGTTCAAGGGTTTCTTCACGTCAATTTGTCCCGAAGAAAGAAACAAGCTCGAAAAAGGTGGATTTTGAATGCCTTTTCTTTCGTTCCCGTCTGTGTTCGCGTGGATTTGTTTGTGTTTATTATGTACGAACTGAGTGTTTTTGTAGATCTGATTTTCTAAATCCTCATTGTTTTTTTTTGTTTTGCGTTCGGATTTCAGATCGAATTGTAAAAAGTTCGAGGTTTAATACTCAGGTATCTACTAATGGATTTCAACAGATCTATGTATTGGCTACTTAATTTGCGTTTTTTTGTTTACCTCTTTGTCTTTTGTTATGGTATTTGTGGTTGTGCAAATTTTGATTTCAATCGTAAAGTGTATTTCTTCGAATTTTTCACCTGCGCTGAACGATTCTTCATCTGCTCCATCTATTACCTGTGGTTTCTTCTTATGCTCTAGTTTAAAGGAGATTTGTGGTTTTTGTGGGCTATTTTATGGAGAAGGTAATTACTAGTATTAGATAGAGCTGTCAGTTGAGGTATAGGAGCTTCTTATAGTAATACTTAGTTTTTAATGCACATGTTATATTCAGATCGAAAGTTCATTATGACTAAGTCTTTTATAGTATGAGAATTGTAGGTAAACTTTTGCAAAATAGTGAGTGTCTTTTGTTCACTTGCTGTAATGAGAATTATGTAGTACTCCGTATGAACTTAATATATTCACTTGAAACTTGTGTGTTTTAGACAATTTGGCTGCTAAAAGTTTCGATTATCTGTTTTTCAAGAATAATTACGTTGTCAATGATATTGAAAGTTGAGGAATTGTAAATTTGCAGGAAAATTTCAGAATATCATGACGCCTGTATTTTGTGGGAATTTGGACTTTGATGCTCGTCAATCTGATATCGAACGCCTCTTTAGAAAATATGGGAGGGTCGACAGAGTGGATATGAAATCAGGTAAGGTTCTGTGTTATATTAAGCTATTGTGATATCTATACTCTATAGTCTGTATGGGATCACACAGTGCTATTTGTACGTTTTAATTTTGACTTTTTTTTGTCAAATAATCATCATGGTTCCCCAAGAAGGTTCTGTGTTAGGTTTTTAGTGCCCTGTCCTGAATTGTTAGTGAAGAGGTTGATTCAGGAGGGGAATGATGTACCTCTTCATTGCCATTGAATATATAACCACAGGAAAGGAGCAGATTGATTGTATCAGTCCTTGTTTTGTGTATAAATTTTGACCAGCTTTGAAGGGAGCCTTTGAGTCTGTTTGGAGGACAAATATTTTATGTCAAATAATTGCTAATAAAAATGCTTATATATGTTATTTGCCAGAAGAAGAAACATCGCGTTTTTTCTGTAGCGGAACCTCCATGCTCAAAAGTTTCTTTGGCGCAGGATTCCTTGGATATTCCACAATCTTCCTCGATGGATGGTTCTCTGCGTTTATTTTCTGGCTTGTGCCCAAGATACATGTTCTTGTTTGTTCGAAAAAGAACCAATATGATCTGCCATGGTCCCACCATCCTACACTTTCCACCATTGCCTTTTGCATTCCTCATGACTTTGCCATCTCTTCAATTTCCGACATCTTTCAACATAAATAGCATGTTCATTCCGGATCCAGTGGCAGGTGTTGTGTTTTTCTTGTATGAATTTTTTCCTTTCTATCCCTCAGATCTGCAGGGGTATATGTGGTAGATGTATTAGTTCTACCATTTGGTAATTGAATGTCTTCACTGTAGCCATCTGAACTTTATTTGCATTTTTTGCCAGCTGAAGACCTATAGCTTGTTTTTTAACATCTGGGCTCTAATGCTCTACAGGCTTTGCTTTCGTCTATATGGAAGATGAGCGTGATGCAGGGGATGCAATAAGGAAACTTGACAGATCTGAGTTCGGCAGAAAAGGACGCCAACTACGTGTTGAGTGGACCAAGGTATATTTCGGATGGTCTATTTATAATATGCACATCATTCATTATATTCTTAATATTGCCTTTTGGCTGTTTTACTGCATTGATGTACAAGGATTGATTCATTTGATGCTATAACAAAATTGACATCATCAAATTTGAACATGCAGCAAGAACGTGGTGGCAGAAATCCTGACAGCTCAAGGAAATCTTCAGCCAATGCGAAGCCTTCGAAAACCTTATTTGTTATTAACTTTGACCCTGTCAATACAAGGACCAGGGATCTTGAAAGGCATTTTGAACACTATGGGAAGATATCAAATGTCAGAATCAGAAGGAATTTTGCATTTGTGCAATTTGAGTTGCAGGAAGATGCTACCCGAGCACTTGAAAGTGCTAAGATGAGGTTTGTTAATATTTAGACAGTCATGACTTGGTGTTTTCTTCGCTGGGTTGTGGGTGATGGTTACTGCAAAGAGAAGTACTGCCTAAAGATATGCAACCTGACTATCACCTAATGTTATATACCAATTTCAATTTGCACAAGAAAGATATGAATATGCTAGAACCTACTTTATTTGAGATGATTTGTGATGTGTGAGCTTCTGTGTTTTATTCTTCTAATTCAGACTGTTTTTCCTCAACACAGCAAGTTCATGGACCGGGTTATTTCTGTGGAGTATGCAACACGGGATGATGATGACAAAAGAAATGTCTCTAGCCCTGATAAAAGGGGTCGGGACAGGTCCCCACCCAATGGAAGAAGCTATGGTCGCGGTGGACGCTCCCCAAGTCCATACCATAGGGAAAGAGGCAGCCCTGATTATGGGCATGGCACTGCACCTAATTCTCGATCCGATCGAAGAAGCAGCCCTGACTATGGCAGAGCCGTAAGCCCGGTCAACGATAGATATAAAAGGTACTCCACTTCACTAATATTCATTTCTATATTTATTTTGCAATTTCATATAGTTATTTTTATGGTTGAAACTCGAAGTTGATTCAACATCTCATTTGTCATTTACCTCAGCCGCTCGCCTCGTGCTCGTGAAAGATCTCCTGTTCGTGAAAGATCTCCTCCCGTTCGTGAAAGATCTGACTCTTGATTAAGAAGAGCTGTTGAAAGAATTTGGTGGTTATTCGGTCTGTTCGGTTAGCAGCCCTTGTGAATCACTGTTATGGACAGTTTCCAGCTCGGTATTTGGTTTAAATGTTATGTTGTTCGCTAGAGATTCACCACTCCATGTAGTGTTGCTTGCTTAGAGATTTTGCATGAAAACTTATCTACTAGACTACTATAAGTCTGTAACTCTGCATTTTATTAAGTAGTATGTGCTTTCTAATTCCCTTTTTCTGATTATGGTTATCTGCTTTTGGTTATTCCGACAAATTTTTATGATGGGGTGTATTAAAGCATAATATAAACGGAGTAATACAGTTCATTAATAAGGATTTTTGTAACAGGCATTATAATTAAAAAAATTGTATTGCTGTTTTTGTTTTATCACTCTTTCGCATAGATTAACTATAAACAGTTGGTTTTTATATATAAAAAATGAAATAGAAATGTGTGGTATCGAATTAGTTTAATACTAACATAATTCAACAGTGGTCGGAAACATTTGGTTTGAAATTAGTTTAATAGTACTAACATAATTAGTTTAATACTAACACAATTGGTTTGAAATTGGTTCGAAACTCATCATCAGATCCAGATCTAAACAGTGGTTGGAAACATTTTGTAACGTTTTTTTATGTGAAATAATTAAATGTCTTAGAAAGTCGAATCGAGGATCAACTATTCATATTCTACTCTTCCTATAAAGGTTGGCATGACATCATTGAAAATAATAGTCAAATCTTATGGTAATTTTCCCATTACTATATTCCTTGTGCGAAGTAGTAAATGTTATTTCCGGGTAATAAATGTTGACTTATCTATACATGGACAAAAATAAATGATACTACTACCATATACCCTTACCTTTTTAATATGACCAAATCAATTTTATTTAAATTATTTTGTTATTAATTCTACAGTTTATTTACTAAATTACCCCTATTATAAATCAAATAAAATCTACCTGTAACAACTAACAATTCAATTATTCAAATCTTGTGAACAATATCTTGAAGCAATGAAATGGGAAATGATATTTTTAATTTTACATTACACGTATTTTATTTGTAATTAAATTTAAAAGATGTTCATATACCTTATTACTCCTACATTTATAAAACAGATTATTTGTTTATAAGAGTATTAATTCTGGAACGTTAACTATATACATTTACTTTTAAAAATACAAATTAAAAAAGGTTATATCTTACTTTCAAAAATACATATTTTTATAATGAGAAAAAAATTATATACCTTTACTTTCCAGATTCAATTTATTAAAAAAAGATAAAATAGTAGTTATATTTTTAAAATATTGATTAGATGAATTAAAAGTACTCCGCATTTGATTTTTTTTTTATCGTGATTCAAAGTAAAGTTTCAAAAATTTAAGAATTTAAACAATTTTATATTTAATAGATATGATACATTGTTACTGATGGAGTTTACAATTTTGATTTTAAGAATTTCATAACTTTAATTTAACTCTTTACATTCAAAATTTTTATTTCTTTAAATTCTTAATTTTTAGAACATTATGTTGAACCTATTACACATTTTTAACTCATCTATTAAATATCTTAAAGTACATAGTTAATATTTCTCCTTTTCTTATGCAATATTAGAGTTCTTAGTCCTGTTCACTGTAACATACAACAAATTAAAATTTAAGAATTTCATACTTTTGATAGTGGTAGTTCTTTACGTTCCAATATATTAATTTCTTTAAATTCTAAATTTTCAAACGTTACAAATGTACCCCAATCAAAAAATTAATTATATATTCTTAACTCGTCTCTTTCATAACTAATTTAAAGCTATATAGTTGATATTTTTTCTTTTCTTTTATAAAATATATTATAGTAGATCTTAGCTCAATTCACTACTATATGCAACAAATTAAAATTTGATATATGATATATTTATACTAATGGAGTTTATTGTTTATTTTAAAATTTTAATAATTTTACTCTTTATTTTCAAAAACTTCGTTCATTGACTTCTTAATTTTTACAATGTTGAGTCAAACCTCAATCAAAAATATGTTCTTTAACTCATCTATCATAAATATATGTATATATTTAATAATTTCTCTTTTTTTAAATTAAAATACTCCCTCCGTTCCATAGTAATAAAGTCATTTTGTCATTTCAGTACGTTCCATAGTAGTGGAGTCATTTCTTTTTTTTGTTAAAAGTCAACACATCTATTCTTTTACTTAACTCACTTAACATATTTTTTTCTCACTTAGTACTTTACTCCCTCCGACTTTATTCTCTCTTCATCACTCTACCTTTTTCATTTCCTATTTAATTTTTCTTTTACTTAAGTCACTTAACATATTTTTTCTTAATCTCCGTGCCGAAAAAGAAATGCATTCACTACTATGGAACGAAGAGTTGGTTGATAGAAGGTGGATCCTATTCTTATATAATTAGCTTTATAATAAAATGTGAGTGAGATAAAATTAGTGGAATGTGGGGTTCATTATCAAAAGCAGTACGGGTAAAAACAAATGGGAAGTTTATTGATGGATGGACGAAAATGACAAAATATAAAGTTTATTGGTGGACGAAGGGATTATTTTTTTTTCCACCAATTTCTTTGAACATTTATGTATTAAAATACGGAGAGAGGAGAGTAAGGTGTCGTTCAGTTACTATAACAAATTATCATAGAATATTTCGTACAAGATTAAGTTGTGAGATTATTTTAGTTGAAGGAGGACTATGACCAGTTATTACATAATTATTTAACTATAACTAAGTTGTGAGATTAAATCTCATAAAATAAATATAATACTACATATATAATCACGAGACGTAATCTTACAAACCAAAGCCTAAGAGTGTCCACTATGGCATAGCCCCCGCCGGGGCGATCTCGGGGCGGTTATAGTGGAGGTGAGTCCGCCCCCGGGGCGGACGAGGAGTGTGGGCGCGGTAGGCGGCGGACGAGCATGCGGCGACTACGGGGCAGACGCGGCGGATAGGCGGGGCTCCTATAGTGGAGCGGTGCCCGGCGCGGTGGTAGGCGGCAATTTTTTTTTTAATTCAATTTAATTCATTTATAAATACACCCCATTCAATTCATTATTTTCACACTATTCCAACTCTTCATCACTCAAAATTTCTCTCACTAGAATTTGTGGTATGTGCAGGACCACATCACATACCACACTCCAGGCCGATTTGATTGAAGAGGTGTGGGCACGTAGGAGAGGTGGCGGCGCAGTGTGAACAGCTTTGTGATTTGCACTAGATTAAATTTTCGTTGTATAATTTTTCCTGTACTTTAATACGATAAAAATTTGTACTCTAATTTTAATTTATTCACGTATAGTTATTTTCTTCTAATTACGTGTAGTCCGATAAATTTATTCATAATTGCTTGAAACATTAAAATAAAAATTTTTAAGCTATTGGTGTCCACCATAGTAGCGGAAATAAAAATTTAAGGTTGTGAACAAAAACTGGGTCTATGAACAAAAACTGGGACATGGCTATTTGGGGGTCCGCCTTATATTGGATATCCTAATGAACCGTGAATCAGTGACATTGTTTATCTGTCGTTATCTATTACTGTGGAGGGCAAAAACGTCTTTCATGTCAGTCAGACAAGGTCCACCTGACTGCACGTGCAGTAGAAAAAAGCGCAACGAATTACAGCACGCCGCGACGCCTACATGGCACGCCACGTCAGCTCACCACCACCGTAGCGTATTCAAATTTCAATCGAAAAATAAAGTTCTCAACGGTCAGATGCAGTGTTTCGCTCCTCGAATCCTGACCATCCGATCGCCCCCAACCCCTCACAGCTCACGCACCATATTCAGTTGTCCACTAAAATACAGTATTTTCCATTTTCCAGAGAGAGAGAAACGTTGGGGGTCAATTCTGGAAATATCTCCTTCCACGACAGAGAGAGAGAGAGTGTGTGTGTTTTAATTTTGAAATACTCCTATTCCTATTGTTTGGTATTTTGAACCGTAGCCGTTGTTCTCTTGCTGGGCATTTTGTCGGTTTCCATTAAAGCCCCAATTACTTTAACATTCCATTTTTCAAAATGGGTAAGCTGTATTCAAATCGAGGGACTTAGTTGACTCCATTGCGCTTTGCTGGCTTCTCCTCCTTCATTTCAAAATTATTTCAACTTCTCTCATTGCCACCAACACTAGTCTACTCGACCCTTTCAGCTTCTACTACTAATATTTTGTGCACAGAACAAAGGTAGAAACTTTCTCAGATTCTTGTTTTCTTTTCTGCTTGAGTGTGTGTTTTGATGCTGTGGGTCAGGTGGTTGTGAGATTCTCTTCTTTATTGATTCAAAGCTGAATTTAAGAGACTATAGATTTTGTTTTCAGAGGAAATTTTACACCTTTAAAGATTCTGAATGAACTCTGGGATCAATGCTCATTCTTGGCTTAATTTTGTGTATTGCTTTCACTCATCTCTCCCTCTCTCTTTTACTAGAGAAAAAAAGAGAAGGAATCCTCCAAATAAAGCTTTGCTCTTTAAGCTGTATTGTTTCAAGGCTGATATGCAAAGGAAACAAACTGCAAAAAAAAGAGATTCTTTGATTTTCTTTTCGTATCCTTATTTGGGGCTTCCTTTAATTTCAGACCTCAAATTCTGCTGCATGCTTCTTGAATTATTTCTGAGTGTGATTTTTGCTTGCAGAAAAAGTAGAGAAACTGTGTCTTGATGGCTGAAAAAAGTGTTGAGTGCCTTGAATGGTAGGCAAAAGACAAAAGCAAATTGAGGTAGCCAATGTCATTACATAATATGTGTATTTATTGCATCAAATTTTTTTTTAATTCTACTTTCTTGATATACCTGTATGTACAACTGGAGATGGAGACACATATCGTCTCTTCAAAGCCAAGTAGTCTTTTTCCCCTATCGAATACAACTGTGGAGATCAAAATTTTCCCATTTCTTGGAAGTTATGTTTGTGGCCTTGTGGGCCTCTTCCCACACAATTTTATCCTCACAATTGGATGCCCTCTAAGCTATCCTAATCTCTTGAAAAATATACTTAGGTTTACTAGTTGAAAAGTAAAGCTACATTCTTTCTGATAATTCTCCCCCTTTTATGTTTGTCTTGTTGCAATTTCTTTAACCAAAACATCAAGTGCTGAGGGCATATTGGTCATATAGATCATCTGCTTTTATTGGATGGCTGTTGGTAGAGTTTCTCTTTCATTGATTTCATTGTATACTTACCTCTTATTTAAGGTATTAGTAGTAAAAAAAATCATTATGTCTTCGTGTGAAATAATGATCCCAACCTTAACAAAAGCATCTCTTTCTGTGAGGGGTCTCTTGTGTGGGCTTCAGTACTATCTGTCGCCTCTCATTTTCAGTAAATGAGGATTTTGTGATCATGCAAGATTCTTGTAGCCCCTAATTTAGTCCCACTTCTTCCCATGAATTTATTGCTACGTTTTTTTATTAATAAGTGATGTATAATATAATCTTATATGATTGCAACTTGTCCACATCTCTCATTTTTTAAACATTTTTGCTCATTTGAGGAGCTACCTAGAAAGATCTGGTTCACAATTTGCATCCAATCATCTGTGATTCTTCGAATATCGATGTTTTCTTGAATGTTTTTACTGTGTTTCAGTGCTTGGTGATAGCTTGACTAGCAATCATGGTTGATGGTGCTGGAGAAAGCTCTGTGGTTGACAGTTTATCGACTGAAGAATGGCTCTCGTGTGCTCAAGGGCTCGTCCCGAGGGCATTGGGGAAGGCGAGGGAGGTGAAGGGGTTCCCGGGGAGGTGGAAGGTGATCATTTTGAAACTGGAGCAAGTGCCATCACGCCTTTCTGATCTATCCAGCCATCCTTGCTTTTCGAGGAATGCTCTGTGCAAGGAGCAGCTGCAGGCCGTGTCGAAGACGCTGAAAGATGTGATTCAGTTGGCAGATTTGTGTGTGAGGGAGAAATATGAAGGAAAGCTTCGGATGCAGAGTGATCTTGATGCAGTTGCTGGGAGACTGGACTTGAATCTGCGCGATTGTGGGCTGTTGATTAAGACCGGTGTGCTAGGGGAGGTGTCGTTCCAGTCTGCTGCAACAAGTAGTTTTGCTGAGCCGGAGGCTGCAGTTCATGGCAACTTGAAGGAGCTGCTCGCCCGCCTCCAGATTGGCCATTTGGAGGCGAAGCACAAGGCGCTCGACAGCCTCGTGGAGGTGATGAAGGACGACGAGAAGAGTGTGTTGGCCGTGATTGGAAGGAGCAATATTGGAGCATTGATCCATTTGCTGACCGCCACTTCGCCTCGGATCAGGGAGAAGACGGTCACTGTCATCTGCTCGCTTGCAGAGTCGGACACCTGTGAGAGCTGGCTTGTCTCAGAAGGCGTCCTCCCGCCTCTGATAAGGCTGATGGAGTCCGGGAGCAGTGTGGGGAAGGAGAAGGCCACCATTGCCCTGCAGAGGCTGTCAATGTCGTCTGAGACGGCTCGCTCAATCGTTGGCCATGGCGGGGTGAGGCCGTTGATTGACATATGTCGTAGTGGCGACTGCGTTTCGCAGTCTGCTGCAGCCTGCACGCTCAAGAACGTATCCTCTGTGCCGGAGACAAGGCAAGCGCTCGCGGAGGAAGGGATTGTGAAGGTGATGATCAATCTTCTTGACTGTGGGATCCTTTTGGGATCAAAGGAGTATGCAGCTGAATGTCTGCAGAATCTCACTTCGAGCAACGATGATTTGAAAAGATCGGTTATCTCAGAAGGCGGGATACAAAGCCTGCTCGCCTATCTGGACGGTCCGTTGCCTCAAGAATTAGCAGTTGGTGCACTGAGAAACTTGGTTGGTTTAGTGCCGATGGAGGTGTTGATCTCGCTAGGGCTTCTCCCCCGGCTGCTCCATGTGCTCGAGTCGGGATCCGTTGGGGCTCAGCAGGCGGCGGCGGCAGCAATCTGTCGAATCTGCACTTCAGCAGCGATGAAAAGCTCGGTGGGTGAGGCCGGGTGCATCCCGTTGCTCGTGAAAATGATGGAGGCCAAGGCCAACAACGCGAGGGAGGTTGCAGCGCAGGCAGTTTCTAGCTTGATGACTGTTTCCGACAACTGTCGTCTAGTCAAGAGAGACGACAAGAGCGTGCCGAACTTGGTGGCGTTGCTCGATCCCAGCCCTCACAACACAGCCAAGAAATACGCGGTCTCGTGCCTTACCCTACTCTCGTCGAGTAAGAAGTGCAAGAAGCTGATGGCCTCGTATGGGGCGATCGGGTACCTCAAGAAGCTGTCGGAGATGGACGTGCCGGGCGCGAAGAAGCTTCTAGAACGTCTAGAGCGAGGTAAACTCAGAACTCTGTTCAGCAGGAAGTAGGATAAATAGCCATCCTAATGTTTCTTGTTATTGTAAAATGGAAGTGTATTTTTGAAAAACTTGTGATGAAAAATGTTATGTTTCATTCTCTAAATGAAACAAATTTACCCATTCGATGAAATGGTATTAACAATATAATCCTCCTATCTATCATCCCTTGGCCCTTGCTATGTGTCGTGTTGTGCTCGTGTCGTGTTTGTGTTGACTCGTTGAGTTCAAGCAACTCTTACTTGACATCACTGAATTTAGATCTTGGTTGTACAGAAACACGGACAAAGATAAATTGATAAAGAGGACATTTATGTTTGTCATATTTATTTTTCTAAATTTAGTATTCTTATCTAACCTTTTTTCTGAATTTGTAATTGCTTTTATGTTTAATTAAGACAGTTAAGTTTTTAGCTGCCTGGCGACTGGCGCAACAGTTATGTTTGTATTTACTTTTGTCCCCAACATTAATATTAATCAGATATTTTGAATCCAATTATATGCATTGGGATTCTCATCCTATGTTAAATATTGACGACTTTATTTTGTCATTATGATAAATATGTTACTTTGTACTTTTTAGGGTTGTAAATTTTAGATTGATTTTTTAGTGTAATTAAATTAGTACTTTTAGTGTAATGAGAAAATTACTTAATAAGAAATATTTAATTAATAATAATATATTAATTAAATATCTTAATTCTTAATTAAAATAGAATTAGTGTAATTAATTTGGGACAAGCCACAACAGAAAAATACAAATAACATAGGACGGAAGGAAGGAGTAGTATTTTAGAAATTGTCATGAACATATCGGTTATGATTAGCTTAGTTTTACCGATTAGCTTTTAACTTGTCACGTACTATTATTTCTTCTTTTCTCCATTCCAAATTTATATAGAAAGTTAAATAAACAAAATCAATTTTAAAATATTAGAAATCGATTATAAGACATTTAATTACTAATGCCTATATCTTCTCATTGTATTTCGTAGAAATTGCACCTGTAAATAAGTGTTGCACTTTAACTGAACAGAAGTTTAAGAAATACTTAAGGAAAGTTAATAGAGCACATTTATTATTTTGGGATATCCATCAAAAGTATCTCATTCTCCACTAACAATGGATATCCATCAAAAGTATCTCATTCTCCACTAACAATACTCTAATCACTTTTTTTTCTTTCTATTTCTCTCTTATTTTATTAATAGTGCATTAAACCCGTACCGTTTCAAATGTTGGCTATTTTCTAGGAGTAGAGGGAGTACAATACACAACATTTTAGTGATTATGAGTCATGACTAGCATTAAAAATTATAACTTAGAACTATTGATAGAGAGTCGTCCTATATTTCAACGTTGGGAATGGATCCCCTATTGTGGCAACTTGTACAATAGAGAATGCTGTTTTTTATATCTTAATGTTGGGAATGGATCCCCCTATTGTGCCAATTTGTACGGGGGCTGCTGTTTACTAAAGGCATGATGTAAAGAATGAAATGTAGCCAATTAATTTAATACGGCTAATTAGTACTCCCTCCGTCCCATAGTAGATGACACACTTGAGAAATAACACGAGATTTTAAAAGATGTTATTTTGTATGTTAGGTGGAGAGAGAAAATAATATATTTATATTAATATGAAAGGGGATTTTTTCGGAAATGTGACTTCTTTTGTGAGTCAAACTAAAAAGGAAAGTGTGACATCTATTATGGGACGGAGGAGTACGAATATCTTACATTATTAGTTCGTTTCGGTAATTGTCGTAGTAATTAAACGTTTGCCATTTTATTTCCTATTTTGCATTTTCATTCTTTTTCATATTTACAAGTTTATATGTGAATACTAAACTCCCTCCGTCCCCAAAGAGTATAAACATTTGATTTGACACGAGTTTTAATGCATAATTAGAAAAGAAAAAGAGGGATAGAAAGAAAAAAGTTTTTAAAGTATTGATAGTGGAGAATGCGAGTCCAGTCTCATTAGAGAGAAAAGAGTTTTCAAAATTAGAAAGTTCATACTTTTTAGGGACAAACTAAAAAGAAAATAATTCATATTTTTCAGAGCCGAGGGAGTACAAAAATAATAGGAGTACTAAAATTAGGTGAAAACATATAAAAATAATACTAATATAATAATATTATGATTATGATTATCATACCTTTTTTTACATGAAAAAACAATTGTCTATAGCAAAATTTTTCTTTTATCCTAGTACAAAATACAATCACAAAATAACTCTCTCTATAAAATAAATAATTTATAAATTTTGATTACATCATTACTTAAATAAATAATTACATAAATAAATAAAAATGAAAGATGCTAGTACAATTAGCTGTATGAAAAAATAACTTATAAAAATAATTATCAACAAAGAAAAATTGAAGATGACATTTATATGAAAAATAACTTACAGTATATGTAACACCCGAGCGACATGCACATTGGTTCATGTGCGTGGGAGGATGACTATGTTCCGTATATCTCGCTTCGGGACCGCGCTAATACAACGATGTTTTATGTTGGCCAAGCACATCTCAGCCCATGGCCGAGCTTATGGGCACAACTGGCGCAGTCTGGATGAGTCCCACACCCTCCCCTCACAAAAGAATGTCCCTAGTGATCCGACGTGGACACTATGGGCATCCTTTGCGTGATAAACAAACATTTCCAAATCACTTAATTGTCATAGTTTTTCTTATATACTCTTATTTCTTCATCATATAACAAATTATAAACAACATTGCGTAGTACTATCATGTAATTTTAGACCTTTCTTTTCTCATTTTTGAAAACTATTTACTACTAACACGATGATGTTATAACGAATTTATATCGTAAAAACATATTTTCAGCTATGCCTGTTGAGAGATATTCAATATAAAATAATTATTTATCAAAGTAAAGAAAAGTAAAGCTTTGTCCTTAAAGCTTTATGATTTGTACATACTATAATCTATACATTCTTAATCTTGTCCTTAATTTTTTTAGATTTATGCATAAAAATAAAATTAGCACCAACTGTACAATCTCTTGCTCTTTTTAGATTATCGAAATATTTTCTCTTCAATATATTAGTTAAATCTTTTTATTTATGTAGAAAAATAATTTTAGCATAAAGTGTAGGCTTTTACTCGTTCATGATTATCTAATTATTTTCACTTCAATATAGTAGTATTAGTTATGTGATATCACTATCAATATATGAAGTTAAAAATTAATTTTAATGTTTATTTGTACTGTAACTGCAATTACTTAGCTTATATGTTTTAGTTATGTGATATCACTATCGATATATGAAGTTAAAAATTAATTTTAATGTTTATTTGTACTGTTAGCTTATATTTTTGGTGATATTTTGGATCATTTTCGCGAGAACTCATTTTATACAAAGACGCAAACACCTTGTTTATTCAATCATTAACTCATATTATACGCAATTGTGATTAACACACTAAAATTTTATTTTAGAATACTCTTTGGCCAATCAAAATATGTACTTTAATTTGGTTTCTAGATTTTTTTAGTTATTTTTCTTTTCCTCATCTTCGTTTTTAATATTGATTCCAAAAGTATTTGGATTTTCTAAAACATGCATAACTTTTAAGAAGTCCTCACTTGTCGTCCAAAAAATAAAACGACTTCATCTCTAGCCGTCCGACCACGCCCAAAGACCCAATTGTCAGGAACCAAGTCACATGACCATGCGGCGAGGCATGCAGCGGCGCGTGTGTGGGTTTTACTACCCATTTTAGTTCACTATAATTATTACATGTAATAACTTTGTTGTACATGTTTAATAAGTCTTTAACAACCAATGTGGGATATTAAGTATTAACACTCTAATTAATCATTTGGTTTCATCTCATAGCTCATTTATAAATCACAATTATGACCAATTTTAATTCATTATTTCTCATTTAGCGCAAATCGGTTTAGATAAAATGATATATCACGGTCATAGTAGATTGAAGCTATATCATTTAATTTCAAAAAATTAATTTTTTCATCATATTTACGACTCGTCAAAACCTTTGACCGGTGATGATTCCTACATTACATATATGAACTCCATATGGAGTGATATGGATCAAAATAAAATCAATACTTTTTGGATCATCTTCATTGAGATAGAAAAAGTAGTCAGAATCTGTCATGCGTTTTGTATTAAGATCAATTCTTGTTTTGATTAAAATCCTAAAATTTATACTAGGATTTTATAAAGTACTATCTCGTTTTTTAGCTAGTTATAGTAATAATTTTTTATTGTATTAAATCAGTAACTTTTGTTAGAATAACTATAACTTTTATGATGGTCAATTTGTACTCTTTTTCTTTTTTTCATTGTTCGTGAATAAATGTTTCATTTTACTTTTATTTTTATTTTTGGTAGGTGAAACTCCACATTCCATGAACTCATTCCACTTACATTTTATTAAAGAACTAATGGAGTATATAAAAGTATAACTCACCTTCTACTATTTTTTTCCACTTTCTTTTATAAAATCAAACAATTTTTTAAAACTCACACCGATCAAAATTAGGACATTTATTAGCAGACGAAGTGAGTAGTTATTAGAAGTGTCACTATAAATTTGATTTTTTTCATTCATAAGAACGATCATTTTAATAGAGCAACTTCTATGGACAAGATTCTTAAATTTGTGTTGGAAGTCATGATCAGGAAAACCTCACACAAATTTCTGTCATATTTTAAACTCCATTCATATTAAATATTTATCAAAAATCCAATATTCAATTATTTAACACGACACACAGAAAACTCATGGTCTCTACTCCACACTATAATTATCTGGAACCGTGGAAGTAATTTTCAAAGGAAAGCAAATTATAACATGAGCTCTAAAAAATATTATTGCTAAAAAAAAGTGACTGTTCTTAATCATATAAGTCATTGTTCTTATGATCAAACAAAGAAACCACGTTCAAAAGATTGCGTTTGAAAGCGACTTTTATTTAATTATATTGTTGTTATAGTTTTATTTCTTCAGAAGATGTTCTAGATGACATATCAATATACATGCTCATTGACAAGAATATCAAGTGCATCAAAAGCTTAGTCATCTATAGAGCCGAAAACAGAAAATTAGGGAACAAGATCGGCATCCATGCCATCCTCGTCGTCATCTTCTTCCAAAGCCAAGGCATGGTTAGGCCCTTCTTGTATCCCGCGCAACAAATCCTCCAGCAGACCTATTCGATCCAACAACATCTTCTCTTCAAGGTGGCGTAGTTCAGGGATCTCATCCCGCGATGAGTTTTGCAGCACGCAGTTGAGATTCTTGGGGTAAAACTTGAGCAAAAGCTCCCCATCTGGCTCCAGAATCTCCATGTTGAATGCAGGGAATAGAGGACGCCCAAGAACCCGAACGTAGCACACACTACATCATTAGAGACGCACACCATATTGAACCAAATGAATGTTCTTGCTATCTTCACTCAATAGAAAGATCCATATGGTAAATGTAAGTACGAGCGACTAACCATATATAGAATAATCCATCGATTTCCTGCCTCTGGACCCTACCCAACAGTTCAATCTGCATATATCCACCAACGCAGAGGACTGGATCTGGTAGCTTGAACGGCTGCAAGCAATTCTCCTGTATCAAATAAAGACCGTTATCAACTATGAGCACCCCAACATGATTATCCTTTTTGTCAATGGAGACACGGCACGTGGTACCGATAGAACTTTACTAGCCTATAAATTAAACAAAAGGGATGTCAAACATAATTGGTATTGTAATCTCATTGAACTGGCGACAATATTGAGATTTGAGGTCACATTAGAAAAAAACCAAACACAGAAAACAGATTGCATTTCCACTTAAAGGGCCTATTTTTTCATTTTTTTTCTCCAGTTACTTCTAACGAGAACTGTCTTCAGGTTGAACTACCATGCTTAAGATCATACTCAACAGATTCATTCCAGGAAATGTGCACACTTTTTTCACTAAAATGATGAAAAGGACAAGAATATTTACTTCATTCCTAATTAAAAGAAAAAAGAGGATAACCTGTGTCATGGGAAATTGTGGAGAAGTGTAAGTCCATACAAACTTGTCATCATCAGGTTTCTGCAATGGTAAACATTGGAGGTCATCTCCTATCTCTCTTGGGGATTTCAGATGGCCCATTCTGAATCTTACAAATTTGGCAGAGTATATGGGTTTTCCCATCTGGAAAAAAGCTGAACAGACAATGTAGCATACGAAAATTGTCAGAAACTCTACAGAAAAAGTTGAAATCCAAGTTCGGAGTGTTAAGAGAAGGGAGAGAACGAATTAAGGTCGAGCAAACCTTCAAATGGTTGAATATCGACTTCAGTAATAACCCAAATTCCTGCACTTAGTTTATAAACTAACGTCTCCGGCACGTCAGGATTACTTTGTCCTTTACTTGACCAGTATGAAGCTCTCCGAATGAATCTGTCCCTTGGATTCAATGTATTAACAACACTTTCGTCTGGATAATTGTCGGTGCTAGATGCACTTACTGCTTTTGCTATGCAATCCTTTGGTGAAACCTTCGATTTCAGGATGGCCTGAAGTAGAGATGCATAAGCCCAGTGATCTCTCTTGAGGACCGCCCATTCGACAGCACTACTGGCATTGACTGCAACTGAATTCGTTGTTCCTTCATTTCCATTCACTACTTCAACAATACCAGAGAGCTGCGGGAAGTTTTTTAAGCACAGCTGTTTTGCAAGCCCATTTGCAATCACTGGAAAAGGAAATAACACCATGCATTATTTACTAATAAAGCTCTTTCCTTTTTTTTCATTTTCATTATCACCGCCCCTATGGAATTAGAAAAGGTATTAAATAACACCTCAAAGGGATTAGTTGATCACAAAAGGTCAAGGTGATTGATTTAAGTGGATTTGAAAGTCATTAAGGTGAATGTTTTTCAAAAACACTTTTATTCTTTTGGGATAAAACACAATTTCTAATGAAATAATAGAATAAATCTTGGTAACTGATGACAAAGGAACTTTTGACTCTATTAGCTGACTGGTTATATGTGGAGCTAGCGAGGATTAGTAATCAGTAGAATTTGATTGGTTGGTAAGAAAATATAGGAAATACAAATAACTGTGGATGGCCTCTCCTTCCGTACACCATAAAAAATCCTTACTCAGAGCAAAAATAGCTAGTAACATAACATAAATATTGGACAGATCTACAAGATACAAGTAAAGGATGATGGCGTTAAACTACAGAAAGAGAATTACAAATGACAACTTAACCGTGATGTTTCATAAATATAAATAAGGAGAAGACGAAACATTACAACAAATTCAGATTTTTCTTCGTCAAAAGTTTTACTTCATGACTGTAAGGTAATGAGACAAAAGTGCATAGGAACAGTGGGATAAA
Organism: Salvia splendens; assembly: GCF_004379255.2. Lineage (NCBI taxonomy): Eukaryota > Viridiplantae > Streptophyta > Magnoliopsida > Lamiales > Lamiaceae > Salvia > Salvia splendens. The sequence goes on from NC_056032.1 coordinate 5,189,691, forward strand.
AAGATCACCATCATTGTAAAAGTTATCCATGCTATACTGAGATGACCCGGTAAAGAAATACTATCATTGCTTTTTATTTAAAGAATGGCTTGGGGGTGGTGGAGCTTAGCTTCATGGTATATTCAGTAATCAAGCACGCTTGTGATTTTGTCAACTTTTAAGCAAGGCAGTCCCAGTTCATCCTTGAATCCTTTCCAGTTATTTGTTGATATGACATTCTAAAATTTTTACTAGGTGGCTAAGCCTTTTGGCCAATTGGGATAATGTTGTCGGGCTACCAATGCTTGCACTGACCATTAACATTGTAGAAATGATGATTGAGCTAAGAACATTATATAACATCACAGTTGTTCTAGCTTAAAGGATACATCAAAGAAGTTACTGCTATATTCTATATATCAGCTCTGCAGTTCATGAAACTAGCTTGCAAGTACTTGGCAAGATGACACTCCACATATCATACAGGATCTTATGTTAGTATATGACAGAGCACATGAAGAGAAACCGCATTGTCGAGCAGCACAAAAGAAGAATAACAGTAACAACAATTGAAGACCATCAATTCCTTACCACTACAAAAACTAATAAATATGAAGGCACGTGCATAGATAATCTAAAGTCTAATCCACGTCACAAAACGGAAACAAAGAAAGTAAACGGTAATTGGTCACTGGTATCCGACTAATTAAAAAAAATGACGGTAGTAATAGTACGTGAAAGACAACATGCATATATGTACATTACCCAAATTCAATACCAAATGTTGCAGTATCTAGTATTATCTACAACTTCACAAATATGCTATAAGGCCAGGGAGTGACTTCTCTGTATCACTAGTTTTAGTTTGCATGAAGTGAGCACATAAAGTGCAAATAACAACTGCAGGGAAATAAAAAAGAATATCAACTTGTTTCACTAACCAAATCGGCGCCAATGACACGAGACAGCAGAGACAGTAGCTATATCAGCCGGGTCATCTAAGAAACTCATAACATAAAGGAAGACATCTGTCTCAAGCCAGTCAATAAAACTATTTGAAGTCTCTATTTTTTTGCAATCCATGTATTCTAACCAGCTGCAAATCATCAAAAGCTCAGGCTGCAACCACATATAATTGTGAGCGTAACATCTTCCAAGCACAAATATCATTCAAATCTGCACTGCCTATATTAAAAGGGTAATCGGAAGAGAAATGCCCCAATTTAGGTGAAAATGAAATACAGTAAAACTTTCTTTTTTTCAACTTCCAAGTTTCAATTTCTGCAATACAACCTAAAACTGAAACAGAATTCAGCTACCAAAGGAAAATCTGAGACATATAAACATAAGGGGGACAAAGATAAACGAAGTCATCAAATTGAGCTAACTAAAAAAAAGATGAAACGATAAAGATAAAAAAGCTAAATTGAAAAATGTTTCCGATGGCAAAGACAAATCTTAGCATCACCCAATGGTAACGAATTGTCTCTCACCCCTTATCGCTCGCACCTAAAACAGAAAAAGGATTATTATACAGATAAACTGGGCATTGATCAAGAGCACGAAAAGAATAATACTCCACCTTGACAACAAAGAAGCCATCAAAATATACAATTATTGCGCGCGTATATTTTGTATGTATAGCCAGAGAGAGAGAAAGGATGGAATGAGATTGGACTGGAGTTTTCTGGCCTATGATGAAATTCTGTAGGAATCAGTCTGGCTAAGTCAGCCGCTTTAATTAATTTTTCACCATTATTTTTACTAAAAAGTTCTATAAACTAAAAAGAAAATATTAGTACTAGTATTTTTAAAGCATTTCATTAATAAATAGTGATACACTTTTTTCTAGATGTATGAAATACTCTAGTCTTTATCTCATTCTAAAAATAAGGTGATTGAATAACTTTAGTGAAGAATAGGGTTATTTCATGAGAAGAAAAGCATTGAGTACTAGAAATGGAAATTGATTAATTTGGGAGATGAACTAAAATGATAAAAGTTCTATGTTTTTTACAATGGATGGAGTATATATTAGTTAGACCTCTCACCAATAAATTGATTCCCTCCATCTACATGAAAAATAGTCTTAATTATAAATAAAACATGTTTTAGTGTCTAATTGGTTAGGTGGAGATAGAATGATAAAAAATTTACTACTATAAATGACAGTCACAGAGAAAAATAAAGTGTGTAAAATATAAAAGAGAAAGAGGAAATGAGATAAGGTTAATTATTTCTATTAATAAGAATGAGAACTAGACTACTAGTATTTTTTAAACGGATCAAAATGATGATGATGATACTTGATGTTATGTACAAAATATGAAGCATACATCTTTTACTTATTTTGTACTCCTAGTAATTACTCAACGCAATAAAGTGATTAGTAACATTGGTCGCTTTAATTTTTTATTTGCCTAACTTTACAAATTGTAACAAGGTTGTGCTGCCGAATTTTTTTTCTTATATTATCTCATTTCCATCTCGCTAGTTGAAGCATTTTATGATACTCGTAAAATAGATGAATAATTAGTGAAAATAAAAATAGAAAACGTTAAATTTATAATTTCAACATGATTCTTACAACTCAAATTTTTCTTTCCAACAATTTTTGTGTAGAAAGTAGAAACCAGTGAGAAGTATAAATTTGAGTAAACTTTTCTTTGTCATTCCCAGCAATTAACCAAAATAATTACTAATAGATATCAACATAAGAAAAGAAACAAATAATCAAGGGATGAGAAAAAAAAAAGGTTAGAAATATGGTATGATGCAATGTTGTAGCCAAGCAGTGGCGGATTCAGGAGGCGGAAAGGAGCGAGCGCCTAAGGTCAGTCGAAAACACGGTAGCCGCCCCTCATCTGCAAATCTTTTTTTAAAAGAAGACGTCAAACAATGTCGTTTCTGGTTTAGTTTTACTCTTGACTAGCGGGTGCAGTCCAATACTGCTTGGTCGCAATGAGCAGCTTCTCCCTCACATGAGGCCCTCCTTCATGATCAGTCATCCTGCTCTCCCATTGCATCCCATCCACCACACTCTTCACGCCCACCAAAACGTCGACATCATCACGTATGATCACGCTGCCCTGAGGCCGGAGGATCCGGTCCATCTCCAACAGAATGTCCTCGATTTCACATCTGAAAAAAAATGTGAACACGCATAAGTCCCATGGGAGTGTCGAATGTGGCCTTGCCCTACTTCTACACTGGGTTCGGGCCGGTCGGTTTTGGCTTGATATTTACCTGCCCTTATACAATGTGAATATGCCGTTTGCATGAATGAAATCATAAGTTCTTGGATAAGTAGACATTGCTTCACACCTGTTGATGAAAAATTAGGACTATTGAAAATGAACAAATAAACATTGGCCAATTTTTTTATGCATACCAATTTTGGTAGGTCCCGATTAACCCACGCTCGAAGATGACCCCGAGTGTGTTGGTCTCGGCCTCGTTAGGGACCACGTTCATCACCCACACAGGGTCGTCGACTAGGGCAGCCGCAAAGCCTCCCAATCCAGCATTCATATCAAGCAAGTTCCTATACCTCCCCTTCTCAGCTAGCTGAAAATCAAGAGCCTTATAATGTGCAACTCTACTCTTCCAAAGCTCAGTATCTTTCTCAAATGTCTCCCCTGTTACACCCTCGATGCTTCCACTCCGGATCCTCGGGGGAACGGCTGTCAGCCTCTCCGGCCAACGGGCCACAGGGCCTCCCGACATCTCCTTGATGTCCGAAACATCGGGCAGAGGGGTCAGGCAGGCTTCCATCTTAGTGCCCCTGAGAAAGAAAAAAATATGGACATCATGATTTGTGAGATGATTATAAATTACATAAACAGCTAAAAAAAGGTGGTGATTCTTGATTTACCAAGCTTGATCAGGATTGTTGCTCTGGCAAAATTGAGGTTTCTTGAAGATTTTCCTGTTCTTTTTACAATGCATGTGATTAGTTGCCTTCTGCCAAATAGAAAGATCATTCCTCTGCACCAATTTCTTCCAACATAGACTCTTGGCAACCCGTTCGATCCCCCTCTGCTCCGTGTCAAGGTCGTCTCGTGTTCTGTTCCATCCCTTCCAGTGATTCTCCCAGTTGATGGGCGGTCCAGAGAGGATCCAGTAGCCTCCAGGCCGTAGAATCCTATCAACTTCGATCAAGTAGAGACCATCTGCTCGACAACGGTTTAAACACGGTTAAATATATAGGTGGCATTCGAGTTTATACGAGATTAAGTTGGAGTGGATGAGTGAGTTAGTTTTTACCATACTGTCCCCACGGGATGAGGCATCGCGAGCAATGAGCAATGTCGAATGCCCTAGAAGGGTATGGCAACCTCTCGGTCGCCATGATCCCGATTAGGGCCGGGACACCCCGCTCGAGGGCGAACTGGACCTGCGCTTCGTGCGTGTCTTTTGGCGCAAAGGACACTGGGAGGATGTTCCGAGAGAGCAAGTACGCTCCCCAACTCGCGACCTACAAAATGAGCGTTAGGTTCGAATATTACTTAGACAGTAGGATCATATCATCTAATTAACCGTGTTGCTTTCACAATCAGAAAAATCAATTCAAACGGCAACTTCAAAATGCAATTTAATTGATTAATTGCAACACGAGAATTATTAGGAGGCTACATTACATATATAATGTTAAAAATAGAAGCCACTTTATTGCTGCTCAATCATTTTGGGCCTAAATTTGAAGAATTCCACCAAAAATATATTCAGTGCGTCACTAATCTATCTATGACCAATATATGCAATCTACCACCCCTAAAATAAGATGGAAAATGCGACGTTTGCTATTCCAAGAGATATGTTACCAATTTAGCATAGCTCGTCGTTACTTTCCAAAATTCCTTGTTCTTCTCTAAATTATTGACTTCTCCATAAAATCATGTATATGCTTGGAGTGTAAATGAAGAAAATTGTAACCAATTTTTAGCTTATATACCCACTTTTAGGCACCAAATATCTGTCTGATTCTTCAAATTAATTATACACGCATTGAAAAGGGGATTCATAACAACTTTCTCCGTTTCTTTAATCTAATTTGCTAACACTTGCTACTAGTAAATTCTAATAAAGAGTACTAGTATTAACAAATTACTACCAAACAAATTACTCCATATATAATTAGTCAAAGGTCTGTTTCGAAAATTTAATTTACAATAACTAGCCTAGACATCTCTAACGTGACAGCATATTCTAAACCTGAGTGATACTTCGGTGAACAAGTTGACATATCACAAGCAATCAAATCGACAAATTTATTCAAATAAAAAAAAAGTCATGCCTAATTTCTGACCCAACCAACTCACTTTTCAATTATTCATGTTCCAAGATTATATCATGTAAAGTAGATAATCCCCAAAATCAAAACTCTAAAATATAATATGTCCACAAAAATCAAGGATGGGATGATATAATCAGATAAGTAAAAAAAGAAAAAAGGAAAATTCTGCACCCTTCCAGTAATTGTCCGCATTCATCATCTTTATCTTAGTTCCTATCACAAAATTGACTTTCGATAAAAATTAGAAAAATAATTTAAACCATCAAATTTAATTGAAAATACTAATATTAGAAATACTTACCCCACAACCAGTATCAATGGCGGTTCTGATCGAGCCATCGGCGAGGTTGATCAATTTTCCGATGTCATCAATATAGGCATCGGCGCCGCGGGGGAACATGGTGCCGCCGCCGGGGAACTTGAAGCGGTCGCCGTGGAAGCGGACCCAATTCTGGCCCGCCTTCTCGACCGTGAGGTGCTTGTGCGGCACGTTAGCGTACCACACCTCGTCCCTGCTCTCCGGCCACCGGAACGGCGTCGTATAGCCATGCGGCGCCGGAATCCGGCAGCGCAGCACCTCTCCCGCCTCGGGGCAGTGGCGCTCCCGGTACGCCAGCATCTCCCGGTCGAACCTCAGCGATCGTTGCGTGTCATGGCAGGGCGTGTACTCGGAGAGCGCCGCCTCGCACGGCGGGAGGTGCGCCGCACGCGCCGCCTCGGAGAGCTGCACGAGCAGCTCCGCCGTGTGGTGCGGGGTGAAGTCTAGTTCCGACGATGATGCGGCGGCGGGGACGGAAGACGGTGCGGCGGTGGTGCATGCGGCGGAGGGGAGGAGGGCGGTGGCGTCGTGCTGCCAGATTCCGATGAGGTAGAAGAGGGAGCAGAGGACGGTGGTTACGGCCATCAAGTAGAGGCTGGTTTTCTTGGTTTTCAAGGAAAGGTAGTGAGTGAGGCTGCCCCATGTCGCCATTTTTTCCCCTTCCACCAACCTCAACAGAAATTGGAATTAATCAAGAAACGCCACTCTCTCTCTCTCTATCTCTATTTATATAGAAATTGATGTTTAACTTTTGTTGGTATTAGTGTTTCCACATCAAATCTGTTGATTTGGAAGAGAGATATATATAACGGGGAGGCGGTGGAGCAACACGCGCCGACGCTCCCCCGTGATTCTGTAATTAAAGGGAGGTTCAAAAATGGAAGGAAAAATTTATGGTCTTGAAAGGGAAGAAATTGAAGAGTTTCCTGTTTCCTGTTTCCTGGTTTAATGAATTCTTACCTTCTATAATAATAATAATAATAATATATACGTGTCTCAGTGTCTTTGTTTTCTTAGGCCCTTCGAATCTGTGATAATTTTGTGAGACTATTTTCGAAATCGAATTCGAATTTTAATAGTAATAGTTTGAGATTGGGATTTGGCGATTAATGTAATTGAGTTTCTTCCATTAGAAATTATTGAATTGTTTCAATCTATTCGAGATTTTTTACCGCATTAGCTTGTCAAATGCATCTAATTATGCTGCATTGAATTGGGTTCAATCGTCAAAATTGTATAGGACAAATTTATTGTATATAGACTAGTATTGAACACGTTACGTTCAAATTGAAACTTATTTTTTCTTGATTAATTATATTTTGCACTTAAATGTATGTGCATGTATTGGTCAAATAGGTCAAATACAAGCCCAATGATGGTAGGAAATAAAACTAAGATTTCATTCTAATGATATTGAGGTTAACATATATAAAGTGTGAAATTTTTGTATTCAATATTGTTAGGATTTTACAGTTATAATTAACTTTAATAGACATTCTTTGATTAATTAAGTGGAACAAAAACTTTTATTTTTGAACAATTTCTTACCCGAAGTTTTTACTTTTTAGTTTCCCTTCCTTGGCCTCACATTGAATAAACCTTTTTAAATTATTGAATTTTCCAAATTTTAAAAATGTTTTGCCATTCTTTAATTTTAGAGTAAGGGCCAAAAGCGGTCCTAAACACATGACGGATTTATGATTTTGGTTCAAAACATTATATTTTGAATTATTGAGTCTCGGACAAATAAAAACGGATCAAATTTGGTCCATTTTTGACAGAACTGTTTATTTTTAACAGTCAAACGCTAATTAAATGACATTTGACTGAATTATTATTTCTAATTAATATATTTAACATTTTGTAAATAATAATTCTAGTTGACCTCACACTTTTTATCTTCTTCTTTCATCTCCTCCATAACCACCACCACCACCACACCACCTCCGTAGCCACCATTGCCATTGCCGCCATCTCCATAGCCTCCGCCATCACGGCGAGGGCCACAAAAACCGCCTCCGCCATAGCTGCCGTGAGACTGAACCTCGATGACAGTGATGCTACGGTCGTCCAATTCCTAGCCATTCATAGATAAGAGGAAAAAGTGTTGAATTAACTCTAGAAAGCCCAATTCAGTAAACCACTTCTGGGTTTCTTCTAAACCCTAAACCCTAGCTAATTCGATGTTTCTTAGTGGCCATCGTCTTCTTCCTCCCCTCCGCTGCTTCCGCCGCAGTTGGACGTCACTGTTACACTTAAGTTTTCTAACATTCCCAATTTTGAATCTGAATTTCCCTCTATTCACCAACACTTGTTCCACATCTTCATCCTAGCATTCCCTTTTCAACTTTTTCATCTCACTGCTCCCCAAATTCGCCGCCTCTTCCATTTCCAAACTCTCCTCCCACTTCACTACCCATCGCGTCTTCTCCTCCACCTCTCTGCACACATCGACCGCAGGCAGCCACCGCGGCACGTGCTTCAATTTCCCCTCATTGTACCACAAGCTATTATCCCTAGTTGTCAACACTCTACCCTCGACCGGAGCAAATCATCCTCAACGACGACAGCTGAGCAAACGGAATTTGATCCATGTACTTCTCGAACAACGGTGGCGGAGGCGGAGGCGGTTTCTCAGTCCCTCGCCGTGATGGCGGAGGCTATGGATGCGGCAGTGGCGGTGGTGGTTACGGGCACCGTGAGGACAGTGATGGCTACGGAAGTGGTGTGGTGGTGGTTATTGAGGAGATGAAAGAAGAAGATGAAGTGTAGGGTTCAACTGGAATTATTATTTACAAAATATTCTTAAATATATTAATTAAACTAATCTAGTCAAATGCCATTTAATTAGCGTTGATTGTTAAAATAAACGGTTCCGTAAAAAATGGACCAAATCTGATCCTTTTTATTTGTTGGGACCCAATAATTTAAAAGATAATGTTTTCGACAAAAATCGTAAAATCATCATATGTTTAGGACCACTTTTGGCCCTTACTCTTAATTTTAAGTCCCATATTTAGTATTATCTCAGTCAATACTTATCAATTTAATCATTCTTAACCGCGTTAATATCAAGAAATTAAAAGGGAAGGAAATTAAATGTTAGTTTTAGTTTTTATTACTCCCTTACTCTCTTTTCACATATACCAAATGGTGTGACCATATGTTCTACTGAAAAGAAATATTGTTATTATGAATAAAAATAATTACTCCATATTAAAAGTTATTGTTATTATATATAAAAGTGGTTGTGTTAACAAGTAAAGAAAATATCATGTATAAAAGATGGACTGTTCGGGTCTAAACCACGCGTTCACCCACATCAGCGCGCCTCTATCAATAATTGATACGAAAAACAAAACTATAGATTATACGCATAAACCATACAAAGATTCCAATAGGGGTTAAATTGCAAGGACATAATTATAAAAAAAGCATACTTACACATCAATAAAATGGATCAAATTCCGTTTAAAATTATTTATTTTGCCACCCAACCATGTCATACCAAACAAGTTGCTATCACATCGTTAATTGGGAATGCGTAATTAATGTTTATTATCGATTATCATTATATTTTAATGTTTCTAAGTTATGTCACAACTATTATATAGATAGGCTGGCGCATCAAAATTAACTACGCCTTTAAACCTAAATTAATATAGGGAAGAAAAACACTAACAACTGTTAATGGGTAGCTAATTTATTAGACCACAAAGGGAGAAAAGGAGATGCAAAATTAGATATTTCCACTTGAATTTTGGATCTTTTAAATTGAGAAAAGGCTATTGCATAAGTTTTGCAATTTACATTTTGTTAAAGGGGCCATTAATGATTAAATTTAGGGTTATTTGCATGTAAATATACAAACTTTTAATATTTTCTAGCTTTCTCCTAAACTTTTATTTCTGAATATAGATATATTAAATTTTGATTTTTTTATTTATTTTTCCACCAACAAACAATTCCGCCCAAATTAAGGTTAATGTGGAGTACACTTGACACATTTATCTATCAATGTGACACATTGATAGTCCTATAAAATTTTATTAGCATGTAAATACATGAACTTTCAATATTTTCTTATTTTTTCCTTAAATTCTAATTTTTTTCTATTTTAAATATATAAAATATGAGATTTTCTTTAATAAGAGCTAAGTCTTCTTGTAACAATAAAGTAGAGATATATAATTAAATAGTAAACTAAACAAAATATTAGTATATTGGTCTAAATACATATGGTTTCTTATATTTTACAAGTCAATAGTGAAACATTATAGTCCCTTGTCCCTGAAAAATATAAACTTTTAGTTCGACATGAATTTTATTAATGCACAATTGGTAAAGTAAGATAAAGGGAAAAAAAAAGAATAGTGGAAGTACTGTTAGTAAATTTTTTAGGGTCCATATTATTGGTAGTGTAGTTGAATTTACAAAATAAGAAAGTTCATACTTTAAGAACGGATTAAAAAAGGAAATAATTCATATTTTTAAAGGATGGATGTGGTATTTGACAAAAAATGTAACTTATGGGGAAGAAGTAGGGAGTGTACATCGACAAATAAGCATATAAAGGAGTGGCTCCTATGGAATGAATGTCAGTGCATATGACACGGACAAGGAGCGACTCCTGCTTATAAAGTGAAGGGTTACATGAATGGACCAAAACACATTTAAATAAGTGTGATTCTGATATTATATGCAGGTGTGAGACTACATATATATTTGATGACAGCAAAACAAATCTGATAGGTGCTACTCATACTAGCAAGATGTGTCATTCTTTTACAACGTCAACGTTACAAGAACTCTAGCTCGAGGCAATTCTAATATGAATGACCCTATGGGAAGCTTCTCATAGAGTGTGTAAGTAGGGATAAAGCTTACTAAAAAGACTTATGTTGGTACGATCAAATCTAAAATTAAGTTGAAATTACACAATGAATTCAATGTAAATTAACGACATTGATGAAATTAAATTTAGTCCGTAAGATCGATTCTTTTGCGAATACGTCTCCAAAGTAAATGTCAATTAAAACACCCCATCTCCATAAAATAAATCACATGGTGTAATGGTGTTCAAAGAAAATCTAAAACCATTCATGTTTGTCCCTAAAGTAAAAATGTGAGAAACACTAAATTAGATCACCCTTTTTAACCCACGACATTCCATATGAGGACGATAGTAGCATCCCATGCGAAAGTCACGTATAATTTTATCCATTTTCTTGAAATGCCATGTGAATAATCTTGCACTAGTTGCTTTCTAGAGCTAGGCTTTAGATGGATTTGATTTAAATTCCACAACTTTCAATAGTTGCTTTCACTAGTTTTAACCCATAACTTTTCACTAGTTGCTGTCTAGTATTAGCCTTTAGATGATTTTGATTAAAAGTCGAGTCTTGATTGATCGATCTACAATTGAGGTGGTTGTTTACTTTCTTTGTAAGTTGTTAAATGTATTTGACTTCACTATTGTTTATGTGGGTGACAGCCATTACTCCCAAATAAATAATCTAAATGGTGGTTAGTTAATTTATCAGGAATACTCTAGTCCAAAAAGAGTCCAAAATACTTTTTTTAAAACAAAAAACAAAAGAGTCCAAAATATGCCATTGTACAATTGTTTATTAGGAGTTCTCACAATTTTAATATTAACGGATAAAGTTGATCATAGTTAAAATGTGACTGAATCAACATTTATTGCTGAGATCCAAGACATTTAACAGTTTCTTCGATAAGATTTTCCTTAATCGAAACACTTATACTCAAATTAGCCATGAATTTATCAAGTCTCAAAAAGGTCTTGTTTTTATGCAATTTCTAGATAATAATTTTTTGAACAACGAGGAATAACAAAAAAATAGAGAATTAACATGGATTTATGTTACAATAGAAGATAGTACCACATAATTCTCAAATTGTTTAATTCTATAGTAGTATTGTTTTAAAAATATAATAGTAGTAATAAATAAAATTATCAAAATAATTTCTTAAATTCAAAATATTGATAACCAGTTCATTGACCCGTCACCCAACTTACGACATAGCTCTACCAATGGTTACAACTCACAATGGATTGAAACAGTACATAAATGTTTTTTATTATGTACATTTGACTATTTGGCTTTGTTTATGAAGTGTAATTAACTTTTACGAATTAGATAGCGACGCTAAACATATACTCGACAAAATAATTGAAGTCACTAATCATCACGATTATATATACTGTAGTTTTCGTTTCTGTGCAGAAATAATTAATCAAGAACTAGTAGCATGAACAAAGTTTAATTTATTCTAGTCAATTAAATATCGAAAATTAAAGTTAAATGCTGCTTTTTTCTAATAGGAGAGAGAATAAACTGTTAAAACTGTCAGGGAGTAATTAGCACACAATAATTGGCTGCAGAATTCAAAGTAGATTTCTGTTGCCTAAAAAGGTTAGCTATGTTAGGTTCAACACAAACCTACCTGCACCATGTGCAGCCAATATAATAGTAATAATTCTTCAAATCACATAATTTTATTTAAAAATTAGAAATTGGATTATACTAAGAATTTAAATAAACTTGAACTCCGTCTACTGGCAAGGACTACAATTGTCAATTTCCCCATCTCTAGATCTTGTAGAGATTTAAGCAAATGACTTACTAGCTAGTGTTTTTAATATTATTCAAATTTTAATTAGAAAAATGGAAATTATAAAGAAAATTGATAAATCGAGTTTTGTTTTATTGTATTTATAAAATTAATGCCATCCATGATTGTTTTCATGTTATCACATAATCAAACTAAATAGTAGATAAAATGGAAAAACTAAAGTTAACATATATAGGCTAGACGAAATGGTGTTCACATAAGTATGCACTAAGATATTTCTCTTCTCTCTTTGTGTATATATAAGAATTGGATGAAGAGTGAGCACCATTGGCGTACAATCATGTTCAGGGGCGGACACACATAGGAGAAGGGTGGGGCTTAAGCCCTCACCCAAAATGTAATTTTTTTTTATTTTTTCTACTTCTAAGTTCTTTTATATTTTTGAAAAATCATCCATAGCCCTGACAAAATAAGTGTCTTTGAAGACTAAATCATCAAAAATTATATGATAAAATGGCTGAAATAAATCTGAAAATATAAACTGCAAACAGAAATGGACAACAATGGCCGCCGAGTATTTGTGAAGAAGATGATTCAATTTATAATATAATAATACTACTAGTGTCTCAAAAACTGTGTCAAGTTATTTATTGAATGTAAAAGACTTTTCTTGATTGTTCATTTATTGTTATAAATTAATAGTGCTACTATTTTTTTCCATAACGATACAACAGATAAAATCATGAAATACATATGATGGTTTTATTTTTCTTTTTCTCAATAGATTAAATATACTATGATGGAATCACAAATTGCATAGTACGAGTATTAATTTTCCTTTCAAATTCATAACCTATTTTCAATAATATGTATTCTATAGGTTCCAACAAAAATAAAATATTTTCTTTTTTGAGTTATTCCATTAATAATGAAAATACCATTATTTCTACTTTTGTCTCTCTTATTTTTATCTCTCTTCATTAACTTACAAAATAACATTATATCAAATCTTATGACAAAAAACAAATGTTTCATATTTAATGAGACGGATGAGTACTATATTAACAAATAATAAACCAATCAATAGATTTAATGTTTTGGGTTTAATGCATTTTTATAGTTGTTGAGTTTGTGATTTTTAATAGTGTAATATTTTTTATGTACTATTTTCGTTGTGTAAAAGTAGACAATTTTGAAATGATACGAGTTTTTAATGTGCACTTTGTAAAATAAAAGAGGGATCGAAAGAAAATGATTTAAATATTATTAGTGGAGGACTAACAAAAATAAAAAGAATATTTACTATTCTGGAACGAATAAAAATTAAAATAGTGTTTGTTTTTATGTAACGAACGAAATATAGTAATACTCCTATATATAGTGATTATACGACATATATATATATATAGTCAGTCCCTACTAGGATATTTTTCTGTGTCCGCCCCTGATCATGTTTATAACTATTTTTCTTTCTATTGACAAAATTGTGGTCATAAGATATAAAAAAAATGGATGTAAGTTAAAAGATACTAGCAAGATTTTTTTTTGGTCACATGCACATTAATCTCTATGAATGAGTCAACCCCTTAAAATAAAGAAAATTACATTATCAATTGAGTTGTGTTTCGTATGTATTCGATGCCATGGGTCGATGTAGGATAACATAAATTAAAATCCCAACGTCATTAAGGACCACGTATGTACTACTCAAACAAACATTAATTAGTAAAAAATTCCGACAACATTGCAACTACGAACAAACTAAATATATATACTAAATCAAGGTGGTGATAAATTGATATTACATATACAAACAATATTCCCACGTCTCTTTCTATGTCCAAAAATTAATAATTGAGATTATTCTTTTAGTTTTATTAGAGTACTCTCTGTGTGTTGTAACCAATTTTTGTAGAGCATTCATTGTCGTGTTGTACCTTAGCCTTACGCATATTCCACCTTTTCTTTGCCAAAGTATCGATCATATAAATAGTAGTATTATAAAATGATGTGTCACGTTAAAAAGTCCCCTTGGAAATCCAAATTCCCATATTCGTATATCAAATGTATATTCCTTTTACGCATTATATTTCACCAATTCCTACAGATTTGATGTTTATAATATTATTTAGACAATAGTCTATAGTTGGTTTATTATATTTGTCCAAAAAAACTTTTTGATCCTACACATTTTGTGTGTTATCTTTTAGTTTTAAACAATATATTTTGATCTATATGTAACGGTTCCGTTAAAAAAGTTAACGATCAACCGCATTTTGACCTAAGTGGTGAATTAAATATAGACCAAAACACATGTATTGTTTAGGACCAAAATCTGAAAAACTTATAAAGTGTATCACCAAGTAGGTTTTTTGTGAAAATGTGTTTTGGACTTAAAAGGTGGTTGATCGATAAATTTTGACAGACCCGTTAAATCTTAATCAAAACATATTGTTTGGTACCTAAAAGTAACACACTTAATGTATAGAACCAAAAAGTTTTTTTTAGCAAATGTACATGACCAATTTTAAACTTGAGTTTTTTTTTTGTTTTTTATGGTCTTCTTTCTATATCTGTGTGTTAACTCGTAGTCCAATTTTACGGCCCAAATTTATAGTTAATGAGAATTGAGAGTAAGGCCCAGATTATTACTCTATTCCTTAAGAACAGGTAGTTATGAGCGTATATTGTGATCGCTGTTTAACGTGTATTATAAGTTAGTATTTTTTTCTTATTTTTTTGTACATTGTATATTATGTAATTATTATATGATCATCAAATTTACATGTTATATGATAATCAAAATTAGGGCTGGCTAAATATATTGATATACCGCACTTATCGTACTGAAAAAATACCGGAAATACCGAATTTGCGGTATACCGCAAGTTACGGTACGGTATGATACCTTACCGATAGATTTCGGTACGGTAAATGTATAGATTTTCCTATACCGCGGTATACCGCAATAAACCGCGTTTACGATATTTGCCAAAAATTCGATATATATGTTGTATTTAAAATTTATATAAAAAATAGTTAATATGTTAAAATCCCTAACCCTACTTCCACATTTTAGTTCAGCCGCCCCCTACCCCAAAAACACTCACGCAGATATGCAAATCAAGTCCTCTGTATAGATTTGATTGTAATGTAGTTTTAATATTTTGGACATTATTTAAATAAGTGAAATTTTATTTTAAATATTTGGCCATAATAGAATTTTTTTTGGTATGAAACACATGTATAACGATATGTCATACCTTATTTTGATATACCGTACTCAGTATGTCATACTTTATTTCGGTATAACATAAAAGTAAAGTATACCACAATACGGTATGGTATACCGCATAGACTATATGATAACGATATCAAAATAATGCGGTATACCGAAAAATTCGATAAGGTATAGGTATGTCATTTTCTCATACCGTAATTTACGGTACGGTATACGGTATGACATTCTCAGTGCGGTATACCGTACCGTGCCACCCCTAGTAAAAATTGATATTTTTTTGCCTGTTAGGAATAAAATTAAAAAATTAGGCCTGCTGTGATGTAGTGTACATTTATATTGGTTGCTTAGTTTAAACAATCTAATTAAAATTCTAAATTCTGAAAGAATATCAATTTGTGCAATTAAAATATTAGAATATCTGGATCCAAGCGTCCAAATTTTTTATAATTAAATCTAGACCAAACTAAAACAACTGAAATATCCAAATTTACAATTTTAATTATTACATATAGTAGTTTTAGGTTAGAAATATGGAAACCAATTTATATAGTACATAATTAAGATTTTTTTTGGTTTTTTATTTAAAAAAACTAATTTGAATCGAATGGAAAATTCTAAATTTAAAGGAAAATTAATGATGATAATTATAATAATATGAACCAAGTTTAATAGTAGATCAAATTGATTCGGTCCAATTGTTCGGGAAAACACTTCCGTGCACCAAAGGCTCCACCTAATAATACATAATTATAATTAGTCAAAATATAATAAATTGTAGTGAATTAGTTAGAGCATCCACAATGGCGCCTAGCGCACCGCCTAGCCGAGCCCCGGCGCTAGGCGGTCCGCTAGGCGAACCATTGTAACCGCCGAGCCGGTTTCCGGAAAAAAAATCGCCTAGCGCTAGGCGATGTGTGGGCGTTGGGCGATGCACTCGGCGCCATTGCAGGCTCCGGATCGCCGAGCGCATCGCCCAGAGAATTTTTTAATTTTTTTTATTTAATGTTTTTTTTATGAAACTCATTCTTGGTTGTTTCTATTTTATAGAGACATTCGTGAATGTTTTATGTTCCACTTTCGATGTGGGACAAACTCATTCTTGGTTGTTTCTCTTTTATAGAGACATCCTTGAATGTTTTATGTTCCACTTTCGATGTGGGACAAACTTATTCTTGGTTGTTTCTCTTTTATAGAGACATCCTTGAATGTTTTATGTTCCACTTTCGATGTGGGACAAACTTATTCTTGGTTGTTTCCCTTTTATAGTGACATCCTTGAATGTTTTATGTTCCACTTTCGATGTGGGACAAACTCATTCTTGGTTGTTTCTATTTTATAGAGACATCCATGAATGTTTTATGTTCCACTTTCGATGTGGGACAAACTCATTCTTGGTTGTTTCTCTTTTATAGAGACATCCGTGAATGTTTTATGTTCCACTTTTGATGTGAGACAAACTCATTCTTAGTTGTTTCTCTTTTATAAAGACATCCTTGAATGTTTTATGTTCCACTTTCGATGTGGAACAAACTCATTCTTGGTTGTTTATATTTTATAGAGACATCCTTGAATGTTTTATGTTCCACTTTCGATGTTGGACAAACTCATTCTTGGTTGTTTCTCTTTTATATAGACATCCTTGAATGTTTTATGTTCCACTTTCGATGTGGGACAAACTCATTCTTGGTTGTTTCTCTTTTATAGAGACATCATTGAATGTTTTATATTCCACTTTCGATGTGGGACAAACTCATTAATGAGGATGTTGTAATGTTATTTTAATTTTAATGAAGTGTGTTTTTTTAATTAATGTACTTTTAAAAATTTTAATATTATTATTGAATTTTCTCGTATCTGTGTCGTAAATTTAATTTCGTATTTTGTGTGATTGTTAATTATTTGTTTTATATAATTTTGAGTGATGTGGCTAGGCTATGGCTAGGCTATTTGCTTGTTTTGTTGATGTGACAAGAAGATTTTTAGTGTTGATGATGTGGCAGGAGGAATTTGTGGCTGGGTTATGACTGGGCTATTGCTGGGCTATTCCTATTGTGGATGACCTTAATGCTGATGTCCTAACAATATTTTGCTAACACGTAATTATTAATATTTTGAATTAGTGCCCACAAGAAACCACCTCATTATTCGAATTATTAATATTTTGCTAACACGTAAGTCCTAACAATGAAAATATTTGTTTCCAAGTGTCACCAAAAACTGGGATTTCTCTTTTCACACACATAATAAAATATTAGTATTAGAAAATGTGTATATGCTGACATTATCCGACGTGTACTTGGATTAACCTAAAACATTTGTGGCCGAAGAGTGTATGCTGACTCAGCAATCACTAACTATTGTTATCAATAAATTAAAATACCCATGATTTAATTTGTTTTAAATTTCATGACCCTATATGTTGATATAAGAGCATCCACAATAGCTTTCGCCCAATAATAGCTCAGCCACAAACTCCTCATGTCACATCATCAGCACTAAAAATCCTCCTGCAACATTATCAGGACAAGCAAATAGCCCAGCAATAGCTTAGCCACATCACTCCTAATTATATAAAACAAATAATTGACAATCACACAAAATACGGAATTAAATTTACGACACAGATACGCGAAAATTCAATAATATTATTTAAATTAAAAAAAAGTACATTAAAAAAATACATTAATTAAAAGAAAGTACATTAAAAAAATACATTAATTTAAAAAAAATTACATTATTTAAAAAAAAAACCGACCTCCGCCCCACTCCTCGTCTCCGTCGCCCCCGTCGCCACCGTCGCCGCCGGTACCCCCCGTGCCCCCTGGTCTTCAAATCGTCACGCATTGTAATATCCCAACCTTAGGAGAACTAGAAATTAGAATTTATATTAGTTAGTGGTTTTGTATGCATATGTTTTCTTTAGGAGTAAAAGAATTAAAGATAGGAAAAATAGAATTAATGAGAGATTTAGAAAAAAAGAAAAAGAGAAAGAAAAAGTTTTGAAAGAATGATGAGTAAGTTAAGGAAAAAGTATGTGTCTTATAGGGAAAAAATTAGGAATAAGAATATAGAAATTAAAAACAAAAATTGATCCCCATCCTTCTACTCTCTTTTTCGTTCCCTCTCTCTCCAAGTCTCTTCACTCTCTCTGTAATCTACACAACAGCCTGCTCTCTCCCTCCGATCAGCCACCGCGACTCCTCCGGCCACTCCATCGTGTAACATGTAAATCACTCCATCAATCCAAGCTCTCAATTCCCCTTCTTCCCCTCAATTTTGGAGCTTAGGTTGCAAACCCACCTCCACTTATCTTTGGAAAATAGTTGAAATTAGAGGTTAGATTCCTCCATAACCTCCTCAATCATGTTTCTAAGTATAGTAGTGATGTTAATTTGATGTGATTCTTTTTGTTTGGTCGAAAATTAGGGTTCATATAATTGGGGATTTTGTTGTTTTGATGCTTTGGTGTAATTTGGCTATTGAATTATGCAATTGGAAGTATGATATGATAGTTAAGCATGAAAATGATAGGAAAAATCTGATTTGTTTTGGGATTTCTTTTGTTGGAGAAATAGCTTGTTTGTAGGCTGTTGTGGTGCTGCTGTACTGATCAGTTTCGGCCACTTTAACATGCTAGAATTTATGTTTTAAAAATTTTAATGCATACTATCAGGTGTTGGAAAGATGTCTGAAAAATTTCAGAGCATTTCATCAACGTTTGCTATTTTTAAAAATTCATTTTAAACAGTCGCCAGAATCTGTCACAAACTGGCAGGCTGTAGTAAAACGTTCATAACTCCCTAATACCTTGGAATTTTGAGGAGAACCTTTTTTGTAATTAAAATAGATACCTAGAGGTTTATTTTGGTGTAGGGCTAGACCCCTAGCTATCACCGAGCTAAGTCAGTTTATTATGTGAAGATGATGTAATGCAGTCAATATTTTCTAAAGCTTTAAAAGTTGAGAATAAATGTTTTTATGCTAAAAGGGAGATAGATAGATGTGATATTTGTGCTTTAAGTGTTTATTTATAATTTGTATATGTGATTGTTTGAAAAATTAGGTGAACCGAGTGCAAGCACAAGTGATAAGGGAAAATGGTACCTCTAGGGTTGACTAAGCAAGTAATAGCGGTTTTTTTTACGTGTACAGGTAGTATACGCGTGTTCTAGAATTTAATTCCTTTAACTTCGAAAAATATTACTACTTGTTTGTGTGATTCGTATGCTTATGCCATAGAACTTAAAAATGATTGTGTGGATTTTGTATACTTCAAAGTGATGTAAATAGATATATGTGTTGAATAATGTGAAAGTTGAAGTGAAATAGTTGCGTTATGCCCCATTGCTTGAGTGAATCACAGGGTATAGTTGGCATGCCATAGGACAGCAGTACTGCACACATGTTGATCACTCGTCTTCTGGATAACCAAAGCGATGGTCTATATGATATATCGATAGTTGAAATGTACCCTATATTGGTAATATATGACAGTTGCCTTGCATAGGCCATATGGAAGATTACAGTGTCCGATACGGACTTACATGATAGACGCCCTCATAGGGCTACAGATAGTGTCCGTGTACCCGTGTCCATCACTAAGCATAACTTGGGGGGCTGAATGTGACTTTCCATTTTTGAAATAATATGGTTGCGCTTTGAATTCTTTAAACAGTTATGTTTTCCTCAGGTAAAGTTATGTTGTATTGTGTTATACAGTTCTGATTGATAGGTGTTATACAGTTCTGATTGATAGGTGATAGATGGTTATTGTTGAAAGTATTAGATGTTTAATATGATTGTGATGTTGTACAGTCTGTAAACGATATAGGTGAATCCTTTAAATGATTCAAACTGTTATGAATGCTTATACTGGGTGACATTGGTTTGAACTTGTATATTGATGCCGATATAAATTAAATATGTGTTGTACGACATTCCAGGTAATAAAGTGTTTACTTGTGATAGTAATATAGATTGAAGTTTTAGAGGTTTTATTCTGGAATGCGATTACACTACTAGCTTTTCGAAGCTCACCCCCCTTTCTTCTCCCTCTTGCAGAGTATAAAAGCGAGTGAACTCGCTAGTTGGCAGCAGCACGTGTCAAGTCACCACCTCCCTTTTTGCTGGTACAGTCGGAGTTTACACGTGGCATGCTTAGGTTATCTTTTGTTGTAAATAGTTGGGTTACGAATGTAAGGTTATAACCTTCTTTTTGCTAGTGGAGTTGTATATATCTAGCTAAACAGGTTAATGTTATTTTGTTATGTATAGTAGTAAATAGTGGTGTTATCAGATTTAGTTTCTTTTATGATAGTGTTGTATGTTGAGTGTTTGCAGAATGAAAAAAATAGGCAGATTTTGTTTTATCGATCGTACCGAAAAGTAACGTCACTTATTTGGTTAAAACTAACCGAGTAAGGGGGGTTACACGCATGCTCACGAGCAATGCGTGAAGAAAGCTCTTCTCCTCGGGGTCCTCTGCCGCCTTCCAATCGGCTAAGATCTTGACCATCTGAGCACGCGTTTGTTGACGCGCGAAGAATTTGAGATCCTCTGTCGACTGGCAAAAGGGGATGCCGACTGGACCTCCTGGGACCCCCCTCACCTCCCGTTGCGCCCGCCTTTGACCAACCGGGCGAGTTCGGCGAGCGAACGATGGAGGGGACGGGAGCTTCTGAGCACCCTCGGGGAGGTCGTGGGAACCACCGCTGCTGCCGCTGTAATCACCGGTATAGTTCAGTCGTTGCTTCTTCGGCCAGCCAGCGTTGACACCTGCCCGGAACTCTCGGAGTCGTTCAGCATCTCATAGCAGTTCCAGTAGGTGAACTCCTTATACAACCCGGGCTGGGGGAAGGCTTTCTCTGCTATCCTCCTGCAGTCATCCTCCGTTTGGCCACTGCTCTGCATGCGGAGACCCCAGCCCTGATTCGGTCCCACGCCTTCCGGCACCCTCCCCGTTGCGCGGCCTCTCATCCGGGTAAACTGCCTTGTAGGCTGCTGCTATTTTGGCCCACATGTTGACAATCCTCTAATTGTTCGAAGTGAGGGGATCATCGCAAACACTCACCCACGCCTTGGACAGCGCGACGTTCTCCGCATCCGTCCACCTCCTCCGTACAGAGCAGTCGTCCTCAACCGGCTGCGACGACTCGCCGACCCTCTTGCCCTTCCCCTTTGGGCGGCCCCGACCCCGCCCTACTCCCCCCGTTTGAACGGGAGTTTCCGGAACACCGAGAAGATCAAACCCCAACTCCTCTAAGGAGAAAGTCTCATATTGCGTGAACTGCGCCTCCGCTGGGGTGTGCGAAGAAGCAGTCGAAAAATCAAAACTGGGGAGATAGACGTTTTTCCCCCCCCCGGCGTCCCCTGCGTCGTCGGTACCCCTCCCGACATCATCTGCATCCCCGGTGCCCACCCCGGCATCATCTGCATACCGGGTGCCCACCCCGGCATACCCCCCGGGCGATCTCCCCCCGGCTACCATCCCGGGCATCATCTGCTGCCACGGGTACATGTTGTAGTACCTGGGCATCGGACCCCATACACCTCCCACGGGTACCGGGGGAGTTTGAGACCCGTTCGTCATTGGAGTACCTTTGTTGTTGATCTTGTACATTTCACGTTGTTGATCTTGTACATAAATTAAGATAGAGAGAGTACTCGTTAAAACAAGTGGTGCGAATGAAAATGACGTGCAAAGCGCGTATATATAGTGTTTCGAAAATTAAAACAAAAAAAGAAAATTTCGCTCGCCGGTCCGGAGCCTGCAATGGCGGCGAGTGGACCGGCGAGCGCATCGCCCCGCGCTCGCGAATCGGCGTGCGCTCGCCGATTTTTTCGCCGAAATGGCGCTCGCCGGTTATAATGGTTCGGCGAGCGCCGGAGATCGGCTAGCCGCTGCGCTCGCTGCCATTGTGGATGCTCTAACATGAATCGGATCTTATGATGATTTTATGTTTACGCGAATATCTACATATATTAATATTATAGTTTAGTCAAAACCACACTTTTTGACGCATATTTACATTAGTAAAATTATAATGAGCTTTTGATATATGCATTTGGAGGTTATCACAAGGTACAAAGGGAAGAATAACATATTTGTAACTAATTAAGGTGGCTTAATAATTTTATAATGATCAATCAACAACTAGTCCATGGTATTTTGTAACACTATCACTATATTAAACATGGATTGCATTTGTTTATGGTGGTAAAGTGATTTGACACTATGATTAAGGCATAAAATAGTTACTTAGGAGTTTATTAATGCGACGATGACTCATTCTTTTTTTTGAAAAATTAATGGAAAAGTGTATAGTGGAAAGGGGAAGATGCGACACATAATCATTTCTCATTTTGTAGTTATCAAACTTGTAGATGCCATTAGAATTTTGTGAATGTGGATAAGGCTCACACCATATTTGGATTATTTTTCGTGTGTATGAATTAAGCAAAAAAGCAATCGTATACAATCATTTATTTAAGTATATATAAATGAAAATATATGGAGAACGACTGCACTACAATACGATAAGAGCTAATATATTACACCACCATATATATGTTAATATACAAAAAAAACTTAGTAGTATTATTTTTTTTGAAAAAATCACTCAATTGATGATTTTTACTATGCAAGTCGGTCAACACGTCTGAGCTTTCCTGTATTTCATTTTTTCAAAATTAATCATGGTCCATGTTGTACCACATTGACTAAATAAGTATTTTAATTACTAGTTTCACAAAATTATTTTCTCAATTAGACACCCTTATTTTTCACCAGCTTTTATTCTCAAGTCAAGATATGATTGTTAATTTTATTGACAACTATCTGTACAGATAAAAGCAAAGCCACAGTTTCAACATTTTTAAAAATCGATGCTTTTAAAATAGAATAAAGGTTACAAACACTTAAACAGTTAGATAGAAACGAGTTAATTTCATGTGCCATAATTTGAGCTGGATTTTGACGAACTCTTGAATATAAATGTTTAAAATAATTTAAAATGAGTAAGTTTTTATGTGAAAGTCTAGAAATATGTCATCCATATTGTGCGTTGGTTTTATTAAAACATTTATTATCCACTCAATTATTAGATTTGATAGTGGGGTCTTTTGGGGATGGGATCAATGGTTTATCCACTTTTAGCAAATCTAAATCAATATTTGTATGCTATACTTCCTTTCTAAATATTTATCAATCAATTACTTTTCATTTATCAATAACGTACATGAAATAAATCAACAAATTTAATTTAAACTAATTGGACCACTTATTGAGGCACTAAGAGCATAAGAAGACACATGGCCCGTCATGCCACCTTGCCACGGCATGGGATCCAAACCTGGGGAGGCATATGCCAAGATAGCACGCTATAGCTTGTCGTT
Source organism: Salvia splendens (assembly GCF_004379255.2). Lineage (NCBI taxonomy): Eukaryota > Viridiplantae > Streptophyta > Magnoliopsida > Lamiales > Lamiaceae > Salvia > Salvia splendens. Next base: position 5,213,520 of record NC_056032.1, read on the forward strand.
CGCGATGGACCCGTGCTTTATCGTTTTTTATTCGATTTTTTATTTAAATATTTTTTTATAAATCTGATCAGAAATTTGTTTTTTAAGCTTTATTAATCATCATTTTAATTTTGTCACAAACATATTAATTTATTGTTTATGATTTTATCCCACCTGGTTGATGTTGTCCTAACTCCAAACTGGTGTCAAAAAAGGTGAAACTGTAGAGAGTGTAGGGGTGTGCATTCGGGTTTCGGTTCGATTTTTTGTCAAAACCGAACCAAAACCGAAAAACCAAAATTAGTTCAAAATCCAAACCGAACCGAACCCGAAAAACCGAAAACCAGAAACCGAAAAACCGAAAACCGAACTTAAAAAACCGAAAAACCCGAATAAAACCGAAAAAACCGAAAAACCCACAAAAAATAAATATAATATTAATATATATGTGTGTAATTTATTTTATTTTATATATACTAATAGAATATTTATATATAATATAAAATTAATAATACATATAATATATATAATATAGTAGAATTTATTAAAAGAATATACTATATATTATATATAATATAATATATTAAATTAATAGAATATATATATATAATTCGATTTTTCGATTTTTCTTAGCCCGAACCGAAAACTGAAATTTTTGTATTTTCAAAATCGAACCGAACCGAAATAACCTAACCGAATTTCAAAATTTCGGTTTGGTTCGGTTCGGATATTCGGTTTCCGGTTTTTTTGCTCACCCCTAAGAGAGTGGAACTGGAGGGAAAGCATAGAGAGAAAACCCTAAACCCTACGCAGTGACGCAATCCATCAACGATTTTTCAATTGAATTCTCTACAGTTGCATTTTCCACGTATATAAATAACTCTCACTTTTCTCATTGTCGCTCTTTACTCGTCATCTCTCTCTACAAACAGAGCCCCCATTTCTGAAATTTCCGGCCACCGAAATGGGCGCGAACGCTTCTTCTGCGGCGGAAGAGCCCGCAGGCCCGAGATCGAGGCCCAGATTGGAGGATATACCGGAATCATGTGTCGCCCTAGTGCTATCCTACCTCGACCCGCCCGAGATCGCCAAGATGGCCCGTATTAATCGGGCTTTCCGGGCCGCGTCGACGGCCGATTTTATCTGGGTTCCTAAATTGCCCTCCAATTTTGAGTATATTCTGTCAAAGCTGCCTGATCAGGCTCTACGGGACAAGGGGAAGATGGACATCTACGCCCGGCTGTGCAGGCCCATCACATTCGATGGTGGCACGAAGGTGTGTGAACGTTTTGCTTCCTTTTGTTTTGAGAATTGATTTCGATTTAGTAGGATTCATTGTGGGTTTCAGTTATGGGTGTTGTAAAGTTGGGATTATTATGGATATTTTGTGTTTGTGGAACAGGAAGTGTGGATTGATAAGAGAAGTGGAGGCGTCTGTTTGGAAATTTCTTCCAAGGCCATGGCGATAACCGGAATTGATGATCGGCGGTATTGGAATCATATTCCAACTGATGAATCTAGGTGACTTTCCTTCTCGTATATGTGTGTTTGTGTGTGTGAGAGAGAGAGAGAGCAGGAAGCATCTATACCTTGTTTATGGCACAATTCATTTCTTGATGTCTATGCAACCTTTCTGTCAATTTGTTGGTTATATTCTGTTATTAGTGGAGGAGAGTATCCAACTCTGAGCTAATGTTAGATGTGTGTGTCTGTGTGTGTGTGTGAGAGAGAGAGAGAGAGAGCATCCAATTCTGAAAATATGTCTTTACTATCTTTCTGGAAATTGATTACATAGTGTTGTTAATGGGAGAGAGCATCCAATTCTGAACTATCTATCTGGAAATGTGTTGATGTTGTGAATGTGTATGTAAACCAACCTTGATATCATTTGCCATTCCTCATTGCTGCAGATTCCAAACAGTGGCATACCTTCAGCAAATCTGGTGGCTGCAAGTGGACGGGGAGCTCGACTTCCAGCTCCCCAAAGGGACATACAGTCTCTTCTTCCGACTCCACCTAGGGAAAGTCGGTAAGAGGCTAGGCCGCCGTGTCTACAATCACGACAATGTGCATGGCTGGGACCTCAAGCCAGCACAGTTCCAGCTAACAACGCAGAATGGCCATCGTGCAGTCACCCGCTGCATGATCGAAAACTTAGGAAACTGGGCCAACTACCACGTGGGGGAGTTAGTTGTTGAGGACCCAAACTCATCGACCAAGGTCAAGTTCTCCCTCACTCAGATTGATTGCACACACACCAAAGGTGGCCTGTGTGTGGACTCTGTGCTGGTACGTCCGAGTAGTTTAGGGAAGGAGGTCCTCTCCGTGGATGGCGAAACGTGTAGGAAGCCTTTTGTTGGTTGCTGATGAGTGATGATAGAATTAGAGGTGATTGGTAGGAATTTGAGATGTATATATCTGCAATTTTTTCATGTGTGTTCTGTGATTCTTGCCATTTTTGGTGGTAGTTGGATGGATGCATCTTGTGTGTAAATATTCAGGAAGTCTGATGTTACTTTTTTGACAAGATTAAGGTTCTTTTGAGTCTTGTTCCAATTGTTGAGGAGATGAATTGTGATTTGGAAGCAACATGGCGTGTGTTGCAAATGTCAAGGATATTATTGATGAAGTTTTGTTTGGAAATTGTATCTTGGAATGTCTTGAAATTGGTATGACTTGGCGAACGGTACGAGAAATCGAACTTGAACTTCTATTGGAGAAGTGCTGAATACAAATTAGATTGAGCTGTACATGCAAACCCACTCTTCCAATCAAGATTACATTATTACACCATATTATTAAAATTAAATCAAATTTAAATACTTTGAAAAGTGCCTTCAAGCATCCCTTTAGGTGTATCATGTATGAAATAAAATTTGCACTATATTTCATTGTAAATTAGTAATCATAAGCTAGATACTAAAATTTTTAATACTCCACGATTAATTAAATCCTTTTGACTTACCATGGGTTTTAAAATATATGGTGGAAAGTAAGTTAAAAAAGCACATTTACATTAGTCATCCTTTTATCAACAACAAATTTAAACAAATTTTCTAATTTAACGAAAGTAATTTAATCCAGGAAGGCAAAATATTTATATTCAGGCCCATTGGAAAAGCCCATGTATTTACACGTGCGAAGCCCATTTATGCTGCACGCGCACGCATACACGAGAAAACAGCAAAGCGAAAGGAAGAGGGAAGAAGAGTATCAACAGAAACCCTAGATTACACCAACTACTGTTACTACTGCTCTAGCAATGGAACCGGAAGATAATGCTGCGGGACCTGTTATCGGGGACGAAGAGATTCACGCCAACGGCCGGGATGAAAGCGATTCGCAGCGCCACCGCCCCATCATCAGCGGCGAGCAGCTCGACATCGAGGCCTATGCCGCGCTCTATACAGGCCGCACGAAGACTACGCGCCTCCTCTTCATCGCGGATAAATGCGGCGCCCCTTCGATGGAGCTGGAGGCTCTGCGGATGGCGTACGACGAGATCAAGAAGGGCGAGGACACGCAGCTCTTCAGAGAAGTAGTCGGAAAGATCAATGGAAGATTGGGCCCGAATTACGGCCTGGATGATGCCTGGGCTGATGCCGTGGACCGACGGGCCGAGTCGAGAAAGGATAAGCTTGAAAATGAACTCAATGCTTACAGGGTAGACTGTCTACGCTCTTTTATCATTTTATGTTGTTAATCTTTAGTTTACTGCTGTACTGTCGATTTAATTTAATAATCTTGTGTGAAGTTTACCATGATTTTACAATTTAAGATGTGATCGTTGGTTTTATTTGCAAACTGTAGAATAGTTAATTTTAGGGTTTAGGGTGGGTTTCTGGAAAACTAGCTGTAAGGAAAATTGAAAAGGGAAAAAGTTAAGGAAACATTGTCTGGCTTTGGAAGGTGGAATTTGCTAATGGTTTTGGGTAATTTGTTCATCTTCTCAATATATTTACAGTAATAGACTGCTGAACTTGCTCCTAACTCTTGATAATGCTGAATGTTTCTGATTTGTTGATTGATTTACACTTGAATATTCAGCTTTCTGAAACTCTTGATAGTAAAATAATGATGTCAAAATTTTCCAACTTCTGGTAACTAAGTTATTAGCAGTCCTTTTAATGTTCTGCTTAGCACCCTTACTCTAGTTTTATCTTTTGCAGACAAATTTAATCAAGGAGAGCATTCGGATGGGGTACAATGATTTTGGGGATTTCTTTTATGCACACGGCAGGCTTGGTGAAGCATTTAAAAATTATGTCCGCACACGTGACTACTGCACAACCTCGAAACATATAATTCATATGTGTCTAAATGCAATTCTGGTTAGCATTGAGATGGGTCAGTTTACTCATGTTACAAGTTACGTTGGAAAGGCTGAGCAAGCTGTAGATGGCTTGGATCCTGTTACAATTGCAAAACTACGTTGTGCTGCTGGATTGTCTCACCTTGAAGGGAAAAAATATAAGCTTGCTGCTCGAAAGGTTTGTCTAAGAAACATTATGTTTCAAGGAACATTTTGTCTCACCAGTGAATATATTGTTTACTGTGGTTAAGCATGCAATGTGGAAAAGGCAGAAAATTTGTGTTGGCTGGCTGGCTGCTAACTTTGTTATAGGTAGAATCTCTATAGAGACATAACACCGATGGTTGAAATGTGATAGAGAATTTTGAAATTCATCTCTTAATACTAATGATTTGAAGTCATGAAGTAGTTTATTGAAATATACAACACCCTCTATGGTGCTTTAGATTTGAGATTATCATTGTTGTTGCTGCATATATTTTCCCTTGAATATTTTAATGATATCTGCAGTTCCTAGAAGTTGGCCCAGAACTTGGGAACAACTACACTGAAATAATTGCACCCCAAGATGTTGCAACATACGGTACTCTCTGTGCACTCGCAAGCTTTGACCGATCAGAACTGAAGGCAAGCTTTTACCTTGTTTTTATTGTTCTTAAGTGGTCATTTTCTGTGATTCAGGGAGTTTGTAACATGTAAATTCTTACCGCTTGAATTGTTTTTTTTTGCTAGAGCAAAGTCATCGATAACACTAATTTCCGGAATTTCTTGGAATTGGTACCCGAGATAAGGGAGCTCATTAATGATTTCTATACTAGGTACTGAGTTTACGTTGATCACACCATGAGAAACATAAACTAAGTCCCTGAGATAAACAGATAGATAGAACAATTTAAAAAAAAAACCCTAGCTCTGCAGTGATTCATCATGAAAGAACTAAATAAAAATAATAAGCTGTCTGAACTTGCATCTCTAGTTCCTTGTTTGACTTGAGATATTTTGTTTTACTGTACAGCCATTATGCTTCCTGTCTGGAATATCTAGGAAATCTCAAGACAAACTTGTTACTTGATATCCATTTACATGATCACGTGGAAACTCTATACGAGCAAATACGTAACAAGGCTCTGATTCAGTACACGCTTCCTTTCGTCTCTGTGGACCTTAATATGATGGCAAATGCCTTCAATACAAGTGTTACGGGCCTGGAGAAAGAACTTGAGGCCCTGATCACTAATGACCAGATACAGGTAATCATTTGCATCCGCTGCTTGTATAAATACATAGCTTCATTTTTGGCACTCTATGGTAAACATGTTTCTTATGTGTGCGTGACATCTACTGGCATGATCCTGCAGGCTCGAATTGACTCCCATAACAAGATTCTTTATGCTCGGCATGCTGATCAGAGAAATGGGACGTTCCAGCGCGCCCTGCAGACTGGCAATGAATTTGATCGTGAACTCAGAGCGATGCTTTTGAGAGCAAACCTCATCAAACATGATTACAACCTTAAGGCACCGCGGAAATATTAAGCCGAGGTCTGTATGAAAGGGATAGCTGCTACTTCGATGGAGGTTGAAAATTTGAAGTTTGGAAGATCACAGGCTATGGAAGAGGACTATCGACATTGTTGAATCTTCTATAGTGGACGATTGCTTCAATCATATTATGCTTTCGGTAAAAGGGGAATTAAAAGCCATGGGAGCTAGTCAGCATATGCAAACCACATTGATTTCTTGAAGATTTTCAACTTGGACGTTCAGAGCAATTTGATTTGTAATCATTGTAGATTCTGTGTTCATAGTCTGAGATGTTACTTAATTTGGTCTCTTTCTTCCATGGCTATTTGGTGTTTACCGATGTTAACTGGTGCAAAAAATATTAATGCTACTATATGGTGATAAACAACTATCTGAAATTTCAGTCAAAAAAATTACTCTTCAGATCAATTAATGGTACGCCTAAAGCAAGGAAACAGTTTGATTAATCAATGCAATCTAAGTTAAAACAAGATGACATAATCACTTCCATGGAAAATTTAAAAGAGTGTAGTTACATTGTTTCATTCATCTGAGAATGTGGAATTGCAGTCAAAGAAACGTCATCACATTCACAGTCCCTCAGCAGCAGCATTGGTTCCCTGGACAAAGAAAGACAGATGCCTTCTCGAAAAGGCTTTTGGAACACATGGTGCATTTGTGGCCTTTCATGTTGTGCCTGAAGAAAGGATAGGATGAAGCGAAAGAAGGCTGTTGTCTAATCATATTTTTTCACCCAAACCATTATACATCAAAAAAAACATCCCACCATTTACTGCTCTGCTAAGCTGTGACGTGACATCCTTGGATGAAATAGACGCCATCCATCGTCTCTTTGCTCTAGCTTCGTGTCCCAACTTCCTCAGGGAGGGACTCCTCACTTAGTTTCCTCAGTTCAGTTGCTGAGTGTTCATCAAAAATATTTCTCTCTTATATTACTATTTATTTATTTTCATTTAAATTTGAGATAGGTAAGACTACAAAAGATTACACAAAATTTAGTAGCGAGACTATGATTATTATTATTCCATATGATTTTGATACCACTTGGGTCGGTTGATAACTTGAGTTTGATATCTCTAGATAGCATAACATAAACGGCTGCCATTATTTAATCTTCAATCACACGCTTTTGTTGTACCATTTCCAATCCTAATTCCTGATTAGGCAATTAATAAGAAAAAGGATATTGCAAAACACCGACCTTGCATCGCGACAGCCAATTCAGATCTTCAAGAAACACTCACACCCACTGACACTCCACCACACTGTGTAAAGATGAGATCTTGAAGCATTTGCGCTACATTTGAGAGTGAATTCAGCACATGGCCCTCTTGAATCTCGCGTCTTCCAAGAACCGCCACGGGCGCCAATGGCGGCTGCTCGATGCCATCGTCGCCGCCTTCTTCGCCGCGCTTCTGCTCTTCTTCCTCCTCGTCTTCTCTCCGCTGGGAGACTCGCTGGCGGCCTCGGGGCGCCAGACGCTGCTGCGCTCGGATCCGCGCCACCGCGGCCGGCTGGTGGCGCTGATCGAGCACGGCCGCCAGGCGGTGGCGATCGACGCTTGCCCCGCCGATATGGTGGATCACATGCCCTGTGAGGATCCCAGGATCAACAGCCAGCTCAGCAGGGATATGAATTTCTACAGGGAGAGGCATTGCCCTCGCCCTGAGGAGACGCCGCTCTGTTTGATCCCGCCGCCTAATGGCTACAAGGTTCCCGTGCAGTGGCCGGAGAGTTTGCATAAGGTTAACTAAGTTGATTTCGGTTTTCAATTTTGTAATTGTTCCTTGTGTAGTTTGAGTGGGATTTGGAATTGGCATTGATTTTAGAAGTTTGCTTTAGCTTTGTTGATCATGTAGAGAGATGTGAATATGTGGCTTTTCTGTGAACTTATGTGTTCGAGTTTCAGCATGATGAGAATGCTTATTTAGTTCTTGGAATGAAATGAAGTTAATCTCACAGGTTGTTACTGATTTAATGGTTGGTATATATATATATATATATATATATATGTGCTCAGTTGCAGCCATAGTGTTGATTAGTGTATGCATTTTTGCATCTAGTAATGCCACTCCAGAGGTATAATGCAGTGGTAGCTGCCGTTGTTTTTGGTGATGAAGTACTTCTATACCTATTGAGAAATCTCTTCTAGATTCACAACTCAGTCTGCTAGAAGCAATTGAAGGCTTGCTTCGCCTCGTGTGATCATTAGCTTTGTGTTTTATATCCAGATTTGGCATTATAGCATGCCTTACTGTAAACTAGCAGATAGGATTTGGGAATTGGCATTGATTTTAGAAGTGTGCTTGTTAATCGTATAAGGAGATATCAATATGTGGCTTTTCTGTTGACTCATTTGTTTGAGCTTCAACATGATGAGAGTGTTTATTTAGTTCTTGGAATGAACTGGGGTCAATCTCAAGTGTAGTAACTGTTTTAATAGTTGATATATGTCGGATGTGTCTGCTTTTATATGTGTTCAGTTGCGCAGCCTTATTGTTGTTTAGTGTGTGCATTTGTGCATCTAGTGATGCAATGACAGAGATTTACTGTAAGTTGAAGGCTTGCTTCGTCTCACGTGATCATTAGCTTTTGTGTTTTATGTGCAGATATGGCATGATAACATGCCTTACAATAAAATAGCAGATAGGAAAGGCCACCAGGGATGGATGAAGAGGGAAGGTCCGTATTTCATATTTCCTGGTGGTGGTACGATGTTTCCTGATGGAGCCGAACAATATATCGAAAAGCTGAAACAGTATATTCCTATAGCTGGTGGAACTCTGAGAACAGCTCTCGATATGGGGTGTGGGGTAGGATTCATTCCTGCCCTGTTTCCTTATAACACTTACTATTACTGAATACAAGTCTTGAAAAATTGTGTCTTGTTTTCTAGGTTGCTAGCTTTGGCGGATACATGCTTTCTGAAGGCATGTTACCTCTTTCCTTTGCCCCGAGAGATTCACATAAAGCACAGATACAGTTTGCGTTGGAGAGAGGAGTGCCAACTTTTGTTGCCATGCTTGGCACACGTAGACTTCCATTTTCTGGGTTTTCTTTTGATTTGGTCCACTGTTCTCGATGTTTGATACCTTTCACTGCATATAGTAAGTCTTCTTCCTAATGGTCTCGTAATATATATCACTGTTCCCTAACGCATATCACTTGCACCTGTGCAGATGCTACATATTTTCTTGAAGTTGATCGGTTACTTCGACCAGGAGGCTACCTAGTCATATCTGGACCCCCTGTACAGTGGGCCAAACAAGATAAGGAATGGGCCGAGCTGCAAGAAGTTGCCAGATCTTTGTGTTATGAGCTGATTGTTGTAGATGGGAACACTGCAATCTGGAAAAAACCGATTGGAGATTCGTGTCATCCCAACCTGAATATATTTGGGCTCAACTTGTGTGATGAATCTGATGACCCAAGTTTTTCGTGGTAATTATGCATCAGAAGCTGCTTGTTATTATTCCTTCGAAACCTTCATCTGTCGCACCACCCTTGATATATCATATATATACCGAGGTGGACTTAGTCACTATGTTATTGATGTGCTCTGTTGCTAAACGGATTTAACGTTATTAATTTGCAGGTACACCAAGTTGAAGAAATGTATTAGCAGGACTTCTTCTGTTAAGGGAGAATACGCAGTTGGAGCAATTCCAAAATGGCCGGAGAGACTGACAACAGCTCCTTCGAGGGCTAGTGTCATAAAAAATGGAATGGATGTGTTTGAGGCCGACAAGCGTAGATGGGCAAGAAGGGTTGCTTACTACAAAAATTCCTTAAACATAAAACTGGGAACTCCCTCAATACGAAATGTCATGGATATGAATGCATTCTTTGGAGGCTTTGCAGCCGCCATAATATCTGATCCTGTTTGGGTAATGAATGTTGTCCCCGCTCGCAAGCCTTCAACCCTTGATGTCATTTATGATCGAGGACTTATTGGAGTTTTCCATGATTGGTGCGTGGAAGCCACATTTCCTCCTTGCTCGTTATTCTCTAGCATTCATACTGTATTCATCTTCGTATCTAGTGTTAAATCCATGTCCTTATTATGTCTTGAAAGTGTAATGTATTTAACTGATATTGTTTAATCGTTTCTTCCTGATTCTTGTAGGTGTGAGCCATTCTCAACGTATCCTCGTACTTATGATTTGATTCACGTTGATGATATTGAGAATCTTGTTAAAGATCCCAATTCCGGAAAGACCAGGTATTTTTCGTTCTCTTTTGTGTCAAACTTCTGACGATTCAAGTCACTCCATCATTTGAGAAAATCTTCCGTTTACATTGCTGTAGCCTGTAGTGCAATTGAGTTACTTGGCTCAATGTTTGTGTCGAAAGAGAGAAGTCTCCCTTTTCCGTGTTTTGATCTCAAACAATGTTTTCATTGCAGGTGTAACCTTGTAGATCTTATGGTGGAAATCGATAGAATACTGCGACCTGAAGGCACAGTTATCATTAGAGATTCTCCCGAAGTGATAGATAAAATGGAGCGAATTTCTCGTGCCATGAGATGGAGGGTCTCCGTACATGACAAAGAACCCGACTCACATCAGAGGGAGAAAGTATTGGTAGCAACGAAGAAATTGTGGAAGCTACCCTCTGGATCGCAGTGAAACCAAAAACGTGCTGGTCCATTGTAAGGTAGGTACTCTCGTGTAGCTTTGGTTTCAAATTTTCAATACAGTGACGGTTCTTGGCAATGAATCGTGTAGCGCTCTCGCATATATTTCACTCGCACCTATAGCACGATGTTAAATGTAAAAAACGAAAATCTATGATTGCCCTTTTACATTAGGAAGTCTGTAAAATTGTTGGAAGTTCAAATTTATTATGTCTCATTTCATTACATTGTGACTGCGGATTGCCTTAAGCTTGAGTTTCGTAGCACTAGATGGCTTTAAATGTATGATGATGGTCAATTCAAGATTTTTGTCGTTCAATGTCACATACATTTAAATAAATGCTACGCCACATTATGAAAATAATACTTGTAGCACTATTTCCCCTTTGATAATAATGGTCCATTATTTTGAGTCAAGATGTGGCTAGCTAGTTAGAACTACTTCGTAGATATAGATGACAAGAATTAGATGTTTTTATTTTAATTAGATTGACTGGTTTGGTTGATTAGGATAGGCTTACTTAATGTGGGTTGCACCAAATTAAAGCTCTCTTCCACCATGTGACCATCAACCCTAAATATCATTGAACTACAATACTTGTCACAAACTGTAGTGGGTGAGTCTCGTTCTTCACTACTAATATTTGTACATTTTTTTCTCTCTATTTCTCGTACTTTATTAATTTTGCAATTATATGTGTGTTGATTGATTCTTCACTAGAATTTGAATTTTTTTCTCTCCATCTCTCTTATTTTACAATTTTGCATTAAAATTTATGTGGCGGCAGTGGATGGAGAGAGGATTAGATTTGTATCCTAGACTTGCCAGTTGATACTACTACATGCTTAGATCAATATGATGAATTTGTGCCTTTTCAGTACTATTAGAGAAAAATATATAGAGCTTGGTTGTGTTTCACAAGTTCATATATTCTTGAAAGTTAGTTTCTTTTATTTTATTTCTTTGGTATAAGAGCATCCACAGCTGCGAGCAATTGCTCGTCCGTCCGTCCGTGCCAGCGGCGCGGCATCGCTGTCCACCGCTGCGCTCTTGCCGCTGGCACGGCGCTGCTCGATGCATCGAGCAGGCGACGTGGCGCGTTCTGATTGGCCAACGGCATATCCGTTGGAAAATCATTTTTTTTAAAAATCGAAAATAATACCAAAAAATATTTTCACAATCCCAAAAAAATGGCCGTTTTTTTACCCGTTTTTCTGTATTTTTTTGAATTTTTTTATCCCCCCCAAATCATCTATAAATACACACATTCATCATCTATTTTTCACATCAAATCATCTCTCATTCATATTTTTCATACAACTTATCTACACTTTCATCTCTCACTCAAAACCTCAAATGGATTTCACCCATCTCATTGCAGAAGCGGAGCGCGAAGAACAAGAATACTACAAACAACATCGTGCCGCTTATGAAGCATATGTCGCAGCGAATACCCCCGTCCCTCCTCCTCAACCATCTAGATTAACTCGCCGCTACATCCATCGTGACCGGGAGGGAGCCCACGAAAGGCTCGTTGCCGACTATTTTTCCGACCAGCCACGGTTTCCGGAAGATTACTTTAGGCGCCATTTTCGCATGTCAAAGCGCTTGTTCATGCGTATTGTCAACACATTGTCCGCCCGTGTTGAATACTTCCAAACAGGTCCAGATGCAGCCGGTCGGCAAAGTCTCTCGGCGTTGCAGAAGTGTACGTGTGCCATCCAACAACTCGCTACTGGGCAAACGGCCGACCTCTTCGACGAGTATTTGCATGTCGGTGAGTCCACTGGAATCCTTTGTCTTAAAAATTTTTACGAGGGCGTTCGTTCAGGTTTCGGTGATGAATTCCTTCGGGCACCCACCACCGATGATTGCCAACGGTTGCTTCGTCTTCACGAAACAGTCCATGGCTTTCCCGGTATGCTTGGCAGCATTGATTGCATGCATTGGCGGTGGAAGAATTGCCCGACTGCTTGGAGGGGGCAACATTTAAGCGGCCACAAAGGCGGCGGCCCAACACTTATGCGCAATCGCGAGGTCTCCCCCACGCCGAGGTGTGCATACGACGATGGGTGAGAGGATCGAAACAAGGCACACAATGCGCAATACCCGAACCCACGTTGAGCTACAAGAAGACCTAATCAAACACATGTGGGCGAAATTCGGTCACGAGTAGTGGGGTTTTTAATTTTATGAATTTAATTATGTAATTTTTAATTTTTAGGAGTTTAATTATGTAATTTTTAATTTTTAGGATTTTATTATGTAATTTTTATTTTTTAGGATTTTAATTATGTAATTTTTAATTTTTAATGTATTTTGTAATATTATTCCGGGTATTTTTAATGCATTTTAATTTTGTGGAAATGTTTTTATTTAAATTGAATAATGGAATGGTGGGACCTTTGTGTTCGTCCTTGCGGAAGAGCACGGATGTGGGTGTTGTTCTCTTATTTAAGAGCAGGCAGAAAAAATGGGGCCGGGTCCACATCCGTACTCGTTGGCAAGTGCACGGATGTGGATGCTTTTAGAATCACAATATAGCCAGAACTATCTTATAAACACTACATATTTAATGATCACCCATTAACGTTCTCTCTCTATCTCATTGAACACAGCCCCCACCTCTATGGTGAGGTTCATCTGCCCAGACTATGACCTACATTTACTTCACAACCCTACACTTTGCATATGATTCAGAAACATGCTACTACTAATCATTTTTTTTTTACTTTTCATCTTAGCTTAATTATGATTCTAACTGAGAGTGAAATAAATATTTGTATAATTTGGATTGCTCTAAACTCTATTTTAATTAATCAGACATGCAAAAAAAATGTAAGTGTAAAAACACAATATTGAATTATATGATTAATGGAACTAGCCGGTTGTTATTTGTCTAATTTTAAAAAATCGATTTGTTACTTTAGTTTTTATTTATATAAAAAAAATTGACGGTTAACCGATTCTATCGCTAGTAAATAGTAGTAGTAAATAAATTATCAATTACATAAGTTAAGTTATTTTCTATTTACTTTTGTTGATACGCTTATTTTTGCTTCTTAGATCTATCAGCAAAAGGAACGTGCGTTACATGTGTAACCAAATGTCATTTTGCTGTATAAAAGAAAGAAATAAGCTAGGCACATTAGCTTATAAATTGTGTTTACCATGTTTTTTTTAAAAATAGCTTATTACTTTGGAGATATTATAAATTAAGAAAAGTTTCGGATGGACATCAAATCGATTTAACGTAAGATAATCTAATTAATTATTCCTGAATATTTTATAGTAATATTTTAATATCTAATAAATAAATATATTCATCCAAATATATATTGTGTACTTCACATAATTACCCTTAAAATAAATATCTAATAGGACAATAATAGGTAATATATGGAGTATTTGTAACCAAGACATGTTTTCTTTTACTTTAGATATTTTAGCTGTCCATAATATAAAAATAAATGGATTTACAGTATAATTTTGGTTTAATTTTAACTGATTTTATTATTATCTTATCGAAGATTGTTTATCAAAATAAGGTTTTTTTTTCATTTTTCCACTAGTCTTTTTCTCTATCGCGATTGAAAATTGCAATACCTAAATTAGTATACCTTTTTCACTTTTCTTCTCTCCCATCTCATTCTTTGTTGGAAATTTTCTCCCCAACCTTGAAAAATCTCGGTGTTTTCTAATACGATCTTGTGTAAATGTGATGACAATCAACCACGAGATAGAATGATCAAACTATAAATTCACAAAAGCCTTAGCTTCAAGGAATTGAAATCAGTCAATGTCAAAAACCGCTCCAAAAACTGCTATTCCCACTATTTATAAGTGGTCCCAAAAACCCAAGAGATATGAAAGGAAATAATACGGAAATTAAAAGAAAATAACTAAAAATTTAAAGAAAGTAAATTAGGATCACTAAACTCTTTCCCGCTGACTGCATCATACTCCCCCTCTTGAAGAAGACTTGACCTCGAGTCTACCTCGGCCCCATCAACTGCTTCGTCCCCTTCATCTGCGGCGTCGGCACCTTCGCCTTGATACGGTGACAAATCTGCCACATTAAATGTAGCCGATACATTATACTTACCCCGCAGATCCACCTTGTAAGCGTTATCATTGATGCGCTTCACAATTCGAAAAGGGTCATCTACTCGTGGTTGCAACTTTCCCCAACGCCCTCCAGGAAAACGTTCCTTCCTTAGATGAATCCAGACCAGGTCTCCCTCTTCGAAAACCACTATCTTCCGCCTCCTATCAGCTCGCAATTTATAGCCATCATTCTGTCGGATAATGCGACGTCGAACCTCCTCATGCAACTCCTTAATCTGCTTGATCTGTTCCTCCTCATCACCACTAAACTGCGTCGTTGCAAGTATAGGTACCATATCCAATGGGGTAATTGGATTCCGTCCATAAACAATTTGAAACGGGCTCTTCCCTGTGGTTCTGTTCGTTGACTGATTATAGGCAAACTCCGCTTGTGCTAACACCAAGTCCCACTGCCATGGATTATCTCCAATCAAACTGTGAAGAAGACTCCCCAAACTGCGATTAACAACTTCTGTTTGTCCATCTGTATGCGGATGGTGTGAGCTACTAAATTTAAGCTGCGAACCCAGTCTTCTCCATAACGTGCGCCAAAAGTGACTCACAAACTTCGCATCACGGTTAGAAGTCAGAGATTTGAGAACTCCATGCAGTTTCACGATCTCTCGAAAATACAACAGTGCAACTTGACTAGCGTCGAACGTTTTATTGCAAGGAACAAAATGCGCCATCTTTGAGAATCTATCCACAACAACCATAACTGAGTCTTTCTGCCTCGGCGTACGTGGCAGCCCTAAAACAAAATCCAAGCTGACATCCTCCCATGGTGCATTTGGATCAGGAAGAGGTGTGTACAAACCTGCATTGGAGTGATGAGTCTTTGTGATATGACATGTTCGACATCTCTCCACAAATCGAGCCACATCTTGCTCCATTCGAGGCCAATAAAAATTAAGAGCAAGTAAGGCAACGGTCTTGTCCTTACCAAAGTGACCAGCAAGGCCACCCCCATGCGCCTCTGAAATAATTGCTGCTCTCAACGAACACTGTGGAATACACAATCTGTTTCCCTTAAATAAGAACGTCTCCTGTAGAATGAACTGCTGGAAATTCCCGGTAACACATCTTTCCCATGGATCACGAAAATCAGGGTCGTCACAATATAAGTCACAAAAGGTGTCAAATCCCACCACCCGAGCTTGCATGGTCGACAATAGGGAGTGTCGGCGGCTTAAAGCATCAGCCACCCGATTAAATGTCCCCGCCTTGTTTTTGATCACAAAATTGAACAACTGAATAAATTCAACCCACTTGGCATGTCGAAAATTCAACTTATGCTGACCTTGTATATACTTCAGTGCTTCATGGTCGGAAAATAACACAAAGTCCTTGGACAAGAGATAATGCTGCCAATGATTCAAACTGCGAATAATAGCATAAAATTCTTTGTCATAAGTAGAGTACCTTCGTCGCGACTCACATAACTTCTCACTAAAAAAAGCGATCGGTCTCTGATTTTGACTTAGTACCCCCCCAATTCCCACGTTGGAAGCATCACAATGAACCTCAAACACATCATCAAAATTTGGTAAAATTAACACAGGGGCTTGAGTTACCTTTAACTTCAACAGTTGGAACGCAGCGTCCGCTTCACTACTCCACACAAACTTGCCATCTTTCAGGCACTCAGTGATGGGAGCAATAATGCTATTGAAATCCTGAATGAAACGACAGTATAAAAAAGCTAACCCGTGGAAACTCCGAACATCATGAATGCTAGACGGTGTCGGCCAACTGGTGATGGCCTCTATTTTTCCTGCATCCATCCTGATTCCCTCCTAAGTAACTACATATCCCAAAGATGTTACCTCCTCTGTCAGAAAATGACACTTCTTCGCGTTAGCATACAGCTTTTGCTCACACAGAACAATAAAAATCTGCTTCAAGTGCTCCAAGTGTTGATCCACTGACCGACTAAAAACCAGAATGTCATCGAAATAAACCACTACAAATTTCCCAATAAAAGGCCGAAAAACTTGGTTCATGAGCCGCATAAATGTGCTCGGTGCATTTGACAATCCGAATGGCATAACCATCCACTCATACAACCCATCACGCGTCTTGAAGGCTGTTTTTCACTGGTCTCCCGGTCTTAGGCGAATCTGATGGTAACCACTGCGCAAGTCAATTTTGGAGAATACTCGCGAACCATGAAGCTGATCCAACAAGTCATCAAATCGTGGGATGGGAAATCTGTACTTGATTGTGATCTTGTTGATCGCTCTACTGTCCATACACATTCTCATTGACCCATCCGCTTTCAGAACCATTAACGCTGGGACAACACACGAACTCATGCTCTCTCGAATGATACCTTTCTCCAATAACTCCAACACTTGCTTCTGCAACTCCTCATGCTCCTTTGGCCGCAAACGATACGCAGCCTTGTTAGGAATGGGTGAACCTGGAATCAGATCAATACAATGTTGTATATCTCGCATTGGAGGCAAACCCGGCGGAATCGCTGCTGGTAAAACATCTTCATACAAGTTGAAAAGTGACTGCACTGCCTCGGGGATCTTCAACTCCACGCTGTTGCTCTCGACCACGACTAACACGTAGCATGTTGGCGTCTCCGATGTTGCTGCCACGAAAGCTGATCGTTTCAGCATGTTACTATTCTCGTTAGCTTTTTTGTCAACAACGGGATCACACTTCTTATCCGGACAAGCCCACAAGGTGATAGTAGCACCATCTTTTTTGAATGTGTATGTATTTTTAAACCCATCATGCTTGACCCTAAGATCAAATTGCCAAGGACGACCAAGCAAAATATGACAGACATCCATAGGAATTACATCACACCACATCTTCATATTGTTTCCCAATGGAAAATTGAACTAGACATCGCTTACTAACCTTCAATTCACTACCTTTGATCAACCATGATAGCTTATAGGGTTGTGGATGAGCAATCGTCCTTAATCCCAACTTTTCCACCATGATCGAAGAAACCACATTCTCACAACTACCCCCATCAATAATCACGTTGCATACCTTTCCTTTTGCAGTACACTTGGTCTGAAAAATATTGTGCCTCAACCATAGCTCTTCCTCTGCAGCTGCTACATTCAACACACGCCGAACCACCAAAGTAGCCCCCTGATCCGCATACACCAACTCGGTACTCACATCTGATAGTTCATCACCGTCATCTGATTCGTCAAACGTAGGAATACTATCGTCACCCACAAACGTGACCATCTGTCGGTTGGGGCAATCAGCTTGAATATTCCCAAAGCCTTGACATTTAAAGCATCGCACCGGTGTTCTTGACTGGTGCCCAGTTTCTCTCGGTGTAACCGCCGCTGGTTGTTTTGCTGTCGGAGCTGATGGCTTGGTTTGACCCGTGGTACTGCTACTGCCACGAAAAGGTGCTGCGTCTTTCCCTGACCAGCAATTAACTGTCTTCTTCCTTGTCAACTGTTTCTCCACATTCAAAGCTAGCCTGCACACGTCTTCATAAGTCCAATATTGTTGTAACTGCACAACATCAGCGATTTCAGGGCGGAGTGCCCCAAAATATCGAGCAATCGTTTGCTCATCCTCCTCGTCAACATCGCAACTCATCTTCAACCGATCAAACTCATTCGTAAAATCCTCTACAGACAGATCCCCATGCCTGCAGCCGTGATATTCAATAAAAGCCTCCTGCCTAAAGTGAGATGGGTGAAATTTTTGACGCAATAATTTCTTCATCTTTTCCCATGATAGAATTTTCTTTTTGCCCTCCCTTGATCGTTGTTTTTTCGTGTGTTCCCACCATATTGAAGCATGTTTCTTCAACTTAATTGCAACCAATTTCACCTTATCGCTATCACTGATGTATTTAATATCAAATACCCGCTCAACCGTATTAAGCCAATCGATGAATTCGTCAAGCTGGGCTCGACCTTCAAATTCCGGAATCTCAACCCCCATGCCGATATCCCATGCCGGATCACGTCCGTATTCGCCACTTCGGGTACCGTTCAGGTGAGCGAATGGATTCTCATCTCCTTCTTCGTTAATGAGGGACACATCTGTATCTGAATTTACGTCTGTCGAGGTCTCCAATCTATCCAAGCGCTCTTGGAGAGCTCGCACTTGTCGTCGCAGATCGTCATTCTCGACGTCACGCAGATCTTGTTGTCGGTTCCCGTCATCAGGGGGGTTCCTCTCCACGACCGCGTCCACGAGCACGTTCGGCCATGGATTATCAACCTGGATCACTGATACCACTTGATGACAATCGACCACGAGATAGAATGATCACACGATAAATTCACAAAAGCCTTAGCTTCAAGGAATTGAAATCAGTCAATGTCAAAAACCGCTGCAAAAACTGCTATTCCCACTATTTAAAGTGGTCCCAAAAACCCTAGAGATATAAAAGTAAATAATACAGAAATTAAAAGAAAATCACTAAAAATCTAAAGAAAGTAAATTAGGATCAGTAAACTCATTCCCGCTGCATCAAAATGACTATAATGTGGCCATTTAGTAGCCTTAAAATCTTTTGATTGGTTTCATCTTTACAAATGGCATGTTAATCAAAGTATCAAACCGTGCTAAATTTTAAACAATTATTATGTTTTAATTATAAATACGGTGTGAAAATAATGGAATGTCACTTTTTTCAACCACTTTGATCAAAATTAGTGAAATTGTGCCTTTAACAATAAAAGTGCACTTGTTGAAGTTCGTGGTGATAGTAATTATCAATAAATTGGGAAATTTGAAGGCGTATAAAATTGCTATTTCCCCATTTTAATGGCTCTTTAAAGAGTTTCATGAATGGCATTTATTCGAAAAGAGTTATTACATCTGCACCATAATAATATAAATAATTCTGAATAATTTATAAAATTTATCAATCCTGATTCAACTAGAATTCTAAGAGGACATAGAAATTATATAGCACCTTGATTATGATTAGTACTGTATTAATAACTAATAAATTACAATTAATTGGCATTTAAATCGTTTTCACCATATCTACCTAAGGTCTCATGGACTAATCTAATAGAGTGACATAATCGATTCGAACATATTAATGATACAATATTTATAATTGAATCACGAATAAGTTCTTGATTAAGCAGAAATGTAAATGAAATTTGCATTTTAATAGTTTTCTAATGAGTTTTTATTTGTGATAGTAGATTGGAAATTATTATTGCAATTAATCATCTAATTTACAAATGATTATTTATTCATTTTCTTTGAAAATATTGGAAAATATATAATAATTTGAGTTTTTATATTTGTATATATACTTTTTAAATTTGACAACGATTCAATAAGTTATGAGGTATCATGACAAACCACCAGAGTTATACTTATAAATGAAGTTTCCAAAACTTTGAAGCATGTGACAGAGTTATACTTATGAAGTAAAAATTTAATTTGCAATAATCAATGCCAAAAAGATAATAAATCTAGCCTAGTTATATCCATTGATGATCGATGTGTTAATAAAACTTAACCAGTTATTTAATGTTTGGCAAGTAAATGAGGGTGTAAATAGAATACATGCTGTTAAATTAACATTTTAAAGTACATTATATTTATGAAAAAACATGATTAGGAGTAGTATTTTCTTATTAGCACTTACAATGAAAAAATCTACTTTAATTATATACATGTATAAGAATTCGATTCAAAAAACTTAATACATATTGAGAAAATTACTTTCAATCACTTTGATGATCTATGGTTAATGCATTTTCTTAATTATCGGATTAAGACACCACCAAGTAGTTAATTTTATATGTTTAGTAGATATGTGAAAGCATTCATTATTAGCGTTTTATTTTTAATATAGCGACATGCAATAGCTTGGTTTTGGTTAGTATTTTATTTTTTAATATGTGTAATTAAGATCAATTATTATAAAACATTCTTTCAAGTATATATGCTTTCGTTAAAGCTTGGGCATAGTGATCAATGGACCATTTAGCTCAATTAAATAAATATACTACTCCGTTTAGATTTAGTGATTGACATTAATTTTCTTGCTAATTTCACAGTACTAATTTCTTATCTATACTTGATAATAATTACTTTGACCAAATTTAAATGTTAGGCCGAGTTTATATTAATGTGTATAGCAAGAAGCCTACAACTCTTAGGTTGGGTAAGATGCTATGCCTAATAAACCTTAGGGCTGGCAATTTTCGACACGACACGACACGATAATTCGACACGAATCCGCACGAAATTATTGGGTTTGGGTCAAGTCTTATTGGATCCGTGTCCTTATCGGGTTGACCCATTAAGAACCCGATAATTTCGGGTTGGGTTCGGGTCGGATGCGGGTCGGATACGGGTAACCCATTAAGAAATAATATTATTATTTTTATTATTATTTAAAAATATATATATTACTTTAATTTTTTAATTTCTTATAAATTAGGTTTAAATAGTATAAAATGAATTTTAATTGTGTAAATTAGGTTAAATTAAGGTTTAATCGTGTAATATTAGGTTTTAATCGTGTAATATCAGGTTCGGGTTGTTATCGTGTCGTGTCAACCCATATTATATCGTGTCGATAACGGGTTCGTGTCGGGTGCGGGTCGTGTTCGGATTTGAAGGTAACAGGTCGGGTTCGTGTTCGGATTTACAGTTTCCTTAACAGGTCGGGTTCAGGTTATGCCTTATTGGGTTGGGTCATTATCAGGTTGACCCGATAACGACCCAATCCGCACGATTTGCCAGCCCTAATAAACCTAATGCAGATTTTTGCAAATATACTTACTACAGTTGATTAAATGGAAACTACAAGCAATAAAAGTTGTGATGTAAATTTACTACACTTTTGTTGTACTTGTGCAATAATGTTTATTCCAATTATAAATGAGCTGTCTTATTTAAATGGACGCTAAATACTAGTTTAAGGGTAAGGCCATCCACAACGCTGTTCCTATACCGTTCCTATACCATTCCTTAAACCACTATTTGAGGGCCCCACTGTACTTTTTTACTCCATTCCTTAACTAAGGAACGGAACCTGCAACCCTCCATTCCTTAACCGTTCCTTAAATTACTATTCATTCAATTTCATTTTTTAATTTTATTTCCAACTCAATTCAATTAAAACAAACACACTTTAATAAAATTAAAATAACATTACAACTTAAAATTCAAAAAAATAGAAAAAGACATAATCAAAATCCTAAAAAAATAAAAATTGACATAATTTAAAATACAATTTTATAGAGAGAACCAAGAATAAGTTTGTCCCACATCGAAAGTGGAACATAAAACATTCAAGGATGTCTCTATAAAATAGAGACAACCAAGAATGAGTTTGTCCCACATCGAAAGTGGAACATGAAACATTCAAGGTTGTCTCTATAAAATAGAGATAACTAAGAATGAGTTTGTCCCACATCGAAAGTGGAACATGAAACATTCAAGGATGTCTCTATAAAAGAGAGACAACCAAGAATGAGTTTGTCCCACATCGAAAGTGGTACATAAAACATTCAAGGATGTCTCTATAAAATAGAGACAACCAAGAATGAGTTTGTCCCACATCGAAAGTGGAACATAAAACATTCAAGGATGTCTCTATAAAATAGAGATAACCAAGAATGAGTTTGTCCCACATCGAAAGTGGTACATAAAACATTCAAGGATGTCTCTATAAAATAGAGACAACCAAGAATGAGTTTGCCCCACATCGAAAGTGGAACATAAAACATTCAAGGATGTTTCTATAAAATAGAGACAACCAAGAATGAGTTTGTCTCACATCGAAAGTGGAACATAAAACATTCAAGGATGTCTCTATAAAATAGAGATAACCAAGAATGAGTTTCATAAATTCGCAAGCCCATCAAATATATATGGGCTAATACGAATTTCTAGTATTCATTTATTTGTAAAAATTGTTTATAAATATAAAAAACAATTTTTATAAATAAAAATATTTTTTTAAAAATTCATTTTTTTTAAAAAAAATGAATTTATTGCGTCAGCGTGACGACGCCCACTCGCGGGCCGGCGAGTGGGCGTCACGCACGACGCAAGGCGAGACACGTCGCCGAAGCGCGTGGCGGCACGGACCGTGCCGCGTCTCGTGCCGACGGCACCCGGGACGGCATGGGAACGGAACCGCGACGAAACGCAGCGCCGCAACGCGTTCCGCTACGGTTTCGTTCCGAAGGAACGAAACGCGGAATGCCCGCGGCCCGCGTTGCGGGTGCTCTAAGAGAACAACTACATATAATTTCCAATCATTTTTATAATTAAATTAGTGTCCTAACATGCACTGTCGCACATTGAAATGCTAATTTATGAACCAACTGTGACTTTGTTTTTGAATACTTTCACTCTATTATTATTTCTAAACATCCATGGAACAGATGGAGAAAATCATTTGGGAAAGGTGAGTGTACTGTAGCATATATACTAGGAGTATGTATCTATTTAATACATATAATTTTAAATCTTACACATTTACTACATCATTCTATAAGTAGTAGAAAATGTGGATTGCCCTTATTTATCAATTTATAAATCAAATATGGACCTCGTATTCTATGTTATAGCGTGATATATTTGACAAATTCAAAACAAGATCAAATTCAAGATTTTAAATTAAACTAGGAGTTTAAAGGCTAAGCCTTTTGTGTCATCTTGATATACTATTTACATGTTTTAGTACTCCCTGTGTCATCTTGATATACTATTTACATGTTTTAGTACTCACTCCGTCCCTGAAAGTTTGTTCCATTTTTCTATTTCTGTTCATCCTATAAAAAATTTGTCTCATTTCATTTTTTACCATTTTTATTAGTGGACTTCATATTCCACTAACTTATTATTACTCACATTTATTATAAAAATAATATATAAAAGTAGGACTCACACACCACTAACTTTTTTAACTCACTTTCATTACATTTCTTACAACCCGTGCCGGGTCAAAGTGGGAGAATGTTTGGGGAACGGAGGGACTACTTAGACTTCTCCTTCACAACTCTGATAAAATAGTTTTTTATAGCAAATTTATTGGGAAAATAAAGAAAAATAGAGAGAAGGTGTGATGAAATACTATTATTAGTTAAAAAATGACATACATCTTACTAGAGAGATAAATTAACCATAAATGAATAGAGACTAATTTTAATAAACAAACTAGGATGAATAATTATAGCAAGATCGATAAAAGGGTAATACAACTTGGATGATATTTAGTGTTCCATTATCGGTCTCTCATTCATACTATCTCACTTCTAAATTAATTATTTTAATATATTTATTATAATATAATAAATCATAATCAATACTACTATTTATTTTAAATTTGTAAGTACGGAAATATATGCTCTACTTTAGAATTTATCTCCTTTAATAATAAATTATTATCTGAAAGTAGTAATAAATTCTAATAATTATACTATGTCATAATTAGGTCGATAAACTCTTATAATAAATACAAAAAATCAGCTAAAGCATCCAAACTGAGATTAAAGAAAGATTATATGAAAAAATAAAAGTAGGATATGAAACGGGATGAAAAAAGTGGATCATCGAATCTAACTCGAACACAGTATCATGGGAACGTACTAGGAGTACCATTTAATGAAGGTAAAATAAAGTGGATTTTGTTATCTAACGGTTAGATTAATGCTATGATAAAATGTAAACTCTATAAATTGTACAAACTCCAAACTTTTCAACACAATGTCAACATAATCTCAATACAATGTCAACACAGTGTAAAATTTTAAGACACTGTGTTAGCTTTTTTGTTGCTGTTATTTTATCATGTATTGATATTTTCTAACGGTACAGCTTGCAGTTTGTACAATATTTAGAGTTTGATTTGATTACAAATATATATAAACTCGAGAGAAATCTATCAAATAAGATTTGTAAAAGACTAATGAGTTTAGGCAGATAGATATAGGAATACTAATAAAAGCGAAGGAAAAATTGTAGAATTACGTATTCGTTCATTGGTTAAACTAGATACGTAGTAATTATTAGAATAATTGTAGAAGACTCAAAGAATAAATATGCAAGCATTATAACTTATATGTTGTCTTAAGTTCACACTATATTTCTGGTTATAAAAAATTAAGTTAAAAATTACAAATGTTTCAACATTCATACTCTTTTTAATGATGATTAATTGATAAAATATAGTACTATAGTAATATACAAACTGAAACTGTACGAAATGATCCATTAAATTAGTAAAATTAAGAGGCTATCTAATTTATGTATAATTACTTCAATATTTTATGTATAATAGGGAGTATTTGATTATAAGTGGTGCGCTATAATGCTTACTTTTTTTTAAATTACTAATTTGTTAACTCATCAACACAGTGTATTAAAAATATCAACACGATCACATTAAAATGTCAATACAAATTTGTGTTGACATTTTAATTATCGATGTCAACACAATGTAATAAAATATCAACTAAGCTTATGTTCATATTTCAATGTCATAGTGTTGATATTTTTAATACACTGCGCTGATAAATTAGCAGAGTTGACAACTTAATAAAGTTAGCAACGAATACACCTCATATTATTAAATAAATTTTGAATATCAATTTGGTTTTAGAACATTGGAGTCCTATGCTCACAAGTCTTGATATGAATAACTAGTATATTTAATATTTAAAATAAAAAGATAGAACTGAAGTGTTTGTGTGTAAATAAAATTTTGAATTGGGAACAATCTCCAGGATTATAGTCTATTATCTCGGTCCTAAAAAAAAATACTCCATCACATTTTCTTTTTTATTTGTCATATAAAAAAAATGTCAAGTTCCATTCTCAGTAATAGTAAACCATCATTAGTAGGAGTATATTTAATTTAACTAGTAATTTTTCTTTCTTTAATACTCTCTCCGTCCAGGGTGAGTTGCGTTACTTTATCTTTTATCATCTACTATAATTAGCTTCATTTCTTTTTCTAGCTACAAATAATACATTTAATTCATCTTACTTTATTTTATCTTATGCTTTATTTTTTTTATTATACTTTAGTCTCTTCGTATATATCTAGCTACTATTACTAAATTAATAAAAATAAAAGGCTATCCAATTTATGTATAATGTATTAATTTTATATTTTATATATTATTTTAATAAAACTAAGAGAAATAAGTAGTATCTTATTTTCCTTTTCTATTTGTCACATAAAAGATGCCCAGCTTCGTTTCTAAAAAATGTAAATCATCATTAATATATTTAACTAGTATTTTTTATTTTCAATATTCTCTCTATTCAAGGATAGTTGAATCACATTATTTTTTTATCCTCCACTATAGTCAAATCATTTCCTTTTTAACAAAAAAAAAATACATTTAATTTATCTTACTTTATTATATCTCATATGTTATTGTTTTTTTATTTAACTGTTTTATTTTTTTCACTTAATTCGTAAAACACCATGTGCAAAATAAAATGCTTCATTTATATAGTGTGAAGGAGGAACAATTATACTATACTTTAGTTCTTGTTTTCTTTATTAATACATTCATTCATTTTTTTTAATTTCTACTCAACACACAAAATACTACTCTCATTGTCTCTTTTTTAGTGCCCAACTTTAATTTAACATGGGTTTTATGAAATATTTTCTTAACTTCAAAAAAAATAGTCTTCTTTTGCTTTTTTTTATGTCTCAAAAAAATATTCAATTTTTTTTATTATTTTTCTTTCTAATCAGATCAGATTTTTTTAGAAAATGAATGAAATATAAAGAAAAACTTAATGAAAAAACTTACTGATATAGATGAAACATACTTTTATAGGTTTATATACTGTTTTAGTTTTATAATAAAATCTGAGTGAGATATATTACTAGAATGAGATTTGTATACTAAAATAGTAAAGAATGAGATTTATATATTAAAAATAGGAAATGAAATGTAGATGAAATATATAACATGAGATCTATATTTTTAAAGAGTGAACTACAAAAATGGTCCATGGACTATGGGTTTATCTCGCCCATAGTCCCTGGACTTTAAAAATATCGCCAGACATCCCTGGACTAAGAGTTTATCTCGAAAATTGTCATTTTCACTGTTTTCGGTCGAAAATACCCTTTTGGGGGATTTAATTTTAAATCTGATATTATTTAAGTTATGTACTAAATCTGATATTATTTCAAAATTATCATTCTTCTTCCATTTTGTCATCATTTACTTTATTTTTTTAATTTCAATATTAGATTTAATTTTATAAAATTAAATTTTAAATTTCAATTTTTAAATATCAATAAATTTTTTTAATTAAGACTATTAATTCATGAACACTATAAATATTGATTAAAACTATTAATTTTTGTTATTTAATATAATATTCAGTTGAATTGAAGAAGTGCAGAAAAATAATACTATTAATTATGATGGAAAAATAAGAGCTATTCTATTTAGCCTTCGTTCGGTTGTTATAATGGCTTGTGATTGAATATTATGAAGTTGACTAAAAATTTGATCCTACTAAAAATTTTATATAGTAGTATTTTTGTTGAAAATTTCTAGTAAATTTTGATTGTTTTCAAATTAATAACAAAAAATATATTAGTCTTACATTAGATGCATAATTATTTCAGAATAAATCGTGTTATATGGTCTATTTATGGTTAAAGCTATTAAATATTGATTAAAACTAAGGCGTTGTCATACCTTATTGATTAAATATTAGACACTATCAAATATTGATTATGATTAATTTTTGTTATTTAATATTTTTATAATTAAAAAAATTTATTGATATTTAAAAATTAAAATTTAATTTTATAAAATTAAATCTAATATTGAAATAAAGAAACAAAGTGAAGGATGATAAAAGAGAAGAAGAATGAAAATTTTGAAATAATATCAGATTTAGTACATAATTGAAACAATATCAGATTTAAAATGTTAAAAGTGTAAAAAGACCAAATTGTCCAACCTCCAAAGGGTATTTTCGTCCGAAAACAGTGAAAAAAGACCATTTTAGAGATAAATCCTTAGTTCATGGATGTATGACAATGTTTTTAAAGTTCAGGGACTATGAGCGAGATAAACCCATAGTCCACGACAATTTTTTTTTTAGTTCACTCATTTTTTAAATAGTAAAAGTGAGAATAAAAAAACGAGCCACGTACTAATAAAGGACGGAGTGGATTTTCTCCAAAAATCTCATATGTGATCTGCAAAGTGAAACAATTCAACTGGACGGTGAATAGAAAATAGTCATTTCTCTTTTTACTATTTATATGTTTCTTTATTTAAAAAAGAAGTCAAAATATTCACTGCCGTCACACAAAATGGAAAAGAGAAATGAATCAAGACAAGAGGAAAAAATAAAAAAAATAAAGATTAGATGATTATTAGTGTGTGTGAAATGAGAAATAGTCAACCGACCCCTTTTCAGAGCTCTTCCGCTCGTACATATATATGTGGGCTTCCAAGACTCCACACAGTCACACTATTATTGCATCTATTCTCTCTCTCTCTCCTCTCTCCTCTCTCCTCTCTCCTCTCTCTCTCTTCAATTGCTGTTTTCTTCTCCTTTTCTGAGCCCAAAAATACAAATCCCTTTTCAGCCCTTTTTCTCCCTCTCTATCTCTCGTTTGTTTTCCTGCTTTTGTTGCACATGACAAGTTGCTTTCTGCAAGTCAAGCATGCAGATATTGAGATAACTGTGAACACCATGAAAAGCTCCTAGGTCTTTCTTCCCCAATTTCCTCTTCACATTTGAAAAAGATTGATTTTTTTTTTGGTTGGAGGGTTCTTGATTTAGGGGAGAAGAGAGAGGGATAGAGAAGGAAGAGCTAAAGCAGCAAAAACACAAGGGTTTTTCTTTGCTTGCCTTCTTTCTCTCTCTTTCTCTCACTAAAATCACCACACAGAGAGAGGCAGCAGGAGACATTTGGATTTAGGCCTTGTGTCTCTTCTACCTCTCTTCTTCCTTCTTCCTTCTTCTTCTTCATCTTCTTCTTCTTCTTCATCTTCTTCTTTTTTCCTTTGGACTTCCTGCAAAAAACACTGTACATTTCATATTGAAACATTTTCATATATTTGTCTCTCTCCATCTCTTTGGCTTCTTCACTGTCTATCAGATTTCCTGGTCAGTCCAAACGTTGCGAGGAAAATCTCAAAAGAGGGATTTTTATTTCATGAATTTTGGGGATTTTCTTGATAACAATTCTTGTAGTGGCGGCGGTGCAAGAATTGTTGCGGATATACCTTACAACAGTAACAACAGCATGCCCGCCGGCGCAATCGCTCCGCCTCGCTTCCTCGCGCAGTCTCTCTCTTCCAAGCCCATGTTCAACTCCCCCGGCCTCTCTCTAGCCCTTGTAATCTCTCTTCTCTCTCTATATTTTGTATGTGTATGTGTTTAACGTTTGTGTCTGTGGCGGCAGCAAACGGGGATGGAGGGGCAAGGGGAGATGGCGAGGATGGTGGAGAACAATGAGCTGAGCAATGTTGGTGGGAGAAGGAGCAGAGACGAAGAGCACGAGAGCAGATCTGGCAGCGACAACATGGACGGCGCATCCGGTGATGATCAAGACGCTGCCGACAAGCCGCCGAGGAAGAAGAGATACCACCGACACACTCCTCAGCAAATCCAAGAGCTCGAGTCGTACGTCTCTCTTCTTTTTCCAAGAAACCCTTTTGATATTTCCTGCCAAAGATTGCTTTTTTCTTTCTGGGTTTTGTTTTGATTGTGTTTGTTGTTTGTGGCGTCTGATTCAGTCTGTTCAAGGAGTGCCCCCACCCTGATGAAAAGCAAAGATTGGAGCTTAGCAAACGCCTTTGTCTCGAAACTAGACAGGTCAAATTCTGGTTCCAAAATCGACGAACTCAGATGAAGGTATTCACTAATCAATTTTATTAGTACTTTTTTGGTGGGGGTAAACTCATAGAATTTGAGGTTTATGATGATGCTTTGATTGATGCAGACGCAGCTCGAGCGGCACGAGAACTCGATTCTCCGGCAAGAAAACGACAAGCTCCGGGCGGAGAACATGTCGATAAGGGAGGCGATGCGCAACCCCATCTGCACAAACTGCGGCGGCCCTGCCGTGATCGGCGAGATATCCCTCGAGGAGCAGCACATCCGGATCGAGAACGCCCGCCTCAAGGACGAGCTCGACCGCGTCTGCGCCCTCGCCGGGAAGTTCCTCGGCCGTCCCACCCCAAGCTTGGAGCTCGGGGTGGGGGGCAACGGCTTCACCCCCCTAAACACAGTCATCCCCTCCGATTTCGGGGTCGGGATTGCCAGCCCCCTCCCTGTGGCCACGCCCAAGGCCGCGGGGATGAGCGTGAACCCGATGGAGAGGTCGATGTACTTGGAGCTCGCATTGACAGCCATGGATGAGTTGGTGAAGATGGCTCAAAGTGATGAGCCACTTTGGATTAGGGGCTTGGATGGTGGGAGGGAGATGTTGAATCAAGAAGAGTACTTGAGAGGCTCCTCTCCCTGCATCGGGATGAAGCCTAACGGCTTCGTCACCGAGGCATCGAGGGAGACTGGGATGGTCATCATAAACAGCTTAGCTCTCGTTGAGACATTGATGGACTCTGTGTGTGAAAATAAAAATCCAATCTTTAACTTGAATTTCTTGTTTTCCCTGAATCTTGAACATATTGATTGATATTGTGTGTTTTGACAGAACAAATGGGCAGAGATGTTTCCTTGTTTAATTGCAAGAACCTCAACTACAGAAGTGATCTCTAGTGGCATGGGAGGAACAAGGAATGGTGCACTTCAACTGGTAATAACAAAACCATCACTTAACATTAGGCATTGTATATGTTGTGCTAAGTTAGAACTATGTTGTTTGATTTTATTGTGTTACAATTTAGATGAAGGCTGCAATTCAAGTTCTCTCACCGTTGGTGCCGGTGAGGGAGGTGAACTTCCTCCGGTTCTGCAAGCAGCACGCCGAGGGCGTGTGGGCCGTCGTGGACGTGTCGGTCGACACCATCCGGGAGGCTCACGTCGGGGCAGCGTTCCCAAGCAGCCGGAGGCTCCCCTCCGGTTGCTTGGTGCAAGATATGCCTAATGGCTATTCCAAGGTAAATAATTTTGCCACTTATTTCAATTTCCATAAAAATTAAATCTTGCACATTTATTGAGTTTCAAGGGTTGGTGCATATGTTTTAAATTTAGTTTGTTGGAGCAACTGTACCACTAAGTTGGTTACATTTAATTGAGGAACACCTCCTACACACGCTCTCACTCAAGAATGTATCTATCTAAACTTGGTTGTTTTGTTGAAGATTCAAGAAAATCTAATCACTCCACCTAAATTCAACTATTATTATTAAATAATGGTAGACAAGAATAAGATGCTTCTCGTGAGACTAATATGAAAATTTGAGGCAGTCGAGGGGCTTAAAATAATGAATGGAAGCCTCTATTACTCCTATTTTTGCGCCTTGGGACACATTAATTTTCGTATGATTTTAGTATAATTAAACCTTGGTAGAATAAAACTAAGCATAATTTGATGTTTCTATTCCAATTTCAGATGCTGTCTCGATCCACACTAACTTTTTTTTAAATTATTATTATTAGAGACTGTATATTACCTGGTTCCAGCCTCATCATGTCTTCAATTTTCTACTCAAAATCAAATGACACTACTACTTAGTCAAATCCCAAGACTGATTTTTTGATTTGTCACGTGACATGCAGCATCTAATCTAATCTAAAACCCCAAATTTTGTCAAAAAAAATACAGTCTTTGTACGTATCTCCATGTCTCCTACCTCGACCCACCAAATCTTGCAGAATTTTGTGTTGCCTGTAATTTCGTATGCTATGCTTGTAATTATTTGTCTCTAATTATTGTACTTGCAACCACTATAGCAAAAATAATTTTGTGGGGTTACATTTTTTCTTTTGAACATGGGTCCTCTAACTTTTCTTACATTTATCACGAGGGGTATATTATTTGAGACTTATATGGCAATGCATCACCCATAGGTTACATGGGTGGAACACATCGAGTACGACGAGAGCATCGTCCACCAGCTCTACCGGCCCCTCGTCAGCTCCGGCATGGGTTTCGGCGCCCAACGCTGGGTCGCCACCCTCCAACGCCAATGCGAGTGCCTCGCCATCCTCATGTCCTCCACCGTCCCCGCCCGGGACCACTCGGGTACGTAGTATCTCTCTCATTCGCATCTTTGCGATCGCGCGTTTATTTTAATATAAAAATCACTCGAGTTTCGTCACGTGCAGCGGCGATCACGGCGGGCGGGCGGCGTAGCATGCTTAAGCTGGCGCAACGCATGACGAACAACTTCTGCGCCGGCGTGTGCGCGTCGTCGGTGCACAAGTGGAACAAGCTGAGGACCGAGAACGTGGATGAGGACGTGCAGGTCATGACTCGTAAGAGCATAGATGACCCCGGGGAGCCGCCCGGGATCGTGCTGAGCGCCGCCACCTCCGTCTGGCTGCCCGTGTCTCCTCAGAGGCTCTTCGACTTCCTCCGCGACGAGCGCCTGAGGAGCGAGTGGGACATACTCTCCAACGGTGGGCCCATGCAGGAGATGGCCCACATTGCCAAGGGCCAAGACCATGGCAATTGCGTCTCTCTCCTACGCGCTAGCGTAAGTCCCCTCATTCATCGAGTAAAAATTTAATTCATCTAACTTATATGTTTATATGTTTCCAATTAATTTTACTATCAAATAGTAGTAGTCCAATGTGAAAATAATAGAGCCGGAAATAGGTAAAATGACGCATGTGCCCATGAGATCTCAGCGAATCAGAACAGGAAAGGGATATGATTAGCTAGGCCAATTTCGGAAATTGGAATTATGTATAAGGACAAATTTGTCCTATAACTCAGCCTCTACAATCTACATAATATTTTGTAAATATTATTAAATATTACTAAAAGTCAATCTTTTGACTTTTAATGTCATGACATCCTTCACGACCTTTTCTTTCTTTATTCGAAACGTCAATTTACCGAGTTGACCAAGTTAGCCCTCGTGAGTGAAACTTACACATCACCTTTTTACTATACCATATCTGATCAGGGTCACTTTTGTAATTTTACGCAGGCTGTGAACTCGAACCAGAGCAGCATGCTGATACTCCAGGAAACCTGCATCGACTCAGCCGGTTCGCTCGTGGTGTACGCGCCGGTCGACATCCCCGCGATGCACGTGGTGATGAACGGCGGGGATTCGGCCTACGTGGCGCTGCTGCCGTCGGGGTTCGCGATCGTTCCGGATGGAAATGGGTCGGGCGACGGGTCGCTGCTGACGGTGGCGTTTCAGATTTTGGTGAACAGCCTCCCGACAGCGAAGCTGACGGTGGAGTCGGTCGAGACGGTGAATAACCTCATCTCCTGCACCGTTCAGAAGATCAAAGCCGCACTGCAATGCGAGAGCTGATTTGTTTGTATTTTGGTGAAATTTTTTAGTTTTTCTCTATATTTTGTGTGAGCCAACATTTTTAACTTCTGCTTTTTGGGGTTTTTTTTTTGTTGTTAAGAAAGAATTAAATTAGGTGGTTTGAAAATGCGAGGGCTTGATGTAATTTGAAAATGGTTTGTTAATTTGTCTAGCTACTCGAGGTGTAATGACTTGAAATTGAGGGGGTGAGTCAAGAACGAACCGCGCTCGAGTGGGGTGGCGGTGTTGGTGGTGGGAGGCGGCAGCCCCACTGCGGTGTGGCGGCGATATCAGCAAGGGTGCCGGTTCGGGTATTGACTCAGATGTTTTGCCCCTTGAATTGAGTTTGTGTGGAATGGATTTTTTTTCTATATATAGTAAAAACTGGTTTTCATTTATTTTTACCATTGTTTTGTCAAGGTGAATGTTTCTTCTAGCATTTATTGTTATAAATTCGGATGTTGTAGTTAATATTGCAGTATATAAATATTTAAGTGAAAATTTGTGATTAAAAATTGTAAATTTTGGTCAAATTTTTGTTTGGTATGCAACTTTGAAAATTGTTTGTTAAAGCCTAAAGGCAGGCAGTTTAATTTTATTTGGAGTTATTTTATGAGAAAATATGCAGGTAATCTATGCGTAATAATTTATTAATGTGGTGTATATGTCTTTTTAATTGATGTTGTGATTGAATAGGTATTAAATGTGTTATCATGTATAGTGATGAATATGTTGAAGATGAAGATTCAGATGAAAATTATAGACATGAATTTTGGTTGTTGTATATGAAGAAACCTCTTAAATTTATAAAATTATTTTATTTCTAAAAAAAGAGGCTTTTATAATTACCAATTTATTAAAAGTTTATTATAAGACAGAGGGAGTAATAGAATTTATTAAAAGTCATATTGAGTCAAAGTGGGATAGTAATCAAGGAACCGAGGGAGCTTTTATAATTACCAATTTTTTCTCTCTTCTAATTTATTCGTTCTCCATTCATCTCACTACTGCTCCATAAAATCTGTTGCTGAATAGAAATATTTTACTTAGAGTCAGATCGAGGAAATAGTATATATTTTTTATAATGCGTACATAATTATATTAGTTTTTAATTTTATATAATTATTAGAATTTGTATTCATTAACAGAAAATCACATTACCGTACGCACAGATGGTAATACTAGTTTTAAAACAATATTATCATCAATTTTTTGCAATTAAAATATAAAATTGGGGGGCATTGAATGAGGAATAGAGGTTGTTGGGCGAGGGGTGGTGAGGGGGCGGCATTTAATGCGTGGCTACAATTAATGCATACTCTCATTTTTAATGCATAGCAAGTCTCCCGTGCAAAATCTTATGTTTATACTCACAAAATATTTAATTTAATCTTGATTAAATATGTAGATTCTATCTCATCGTTTTAGTATGTATACAAAAAATGTAAGGGGATTACAAAAATGTATTCAACGCTTCAATTTAATAACCTTTGTTTGTATTGCTCAACAAATTTCGGATCAAATTGCACTCAGAGGCCGGAGCTTGAAGGAGATGTTACCTACAACATCATGTAAATTTTGGTTTGATAATTTTTTGACGGGATGTGTTTTTTTTCTAAATAATGTATGGCTGTGGCAATTTTGTTAAAAGGCTAAAATGATAGAAAATTTTGAATATTTACTATTTAATCTTTAAAAATAAAAGTAATGACATTTAGCAATTGTTTGGTAAACAGCAAGATCTACGTCAGATTCTTTGACTATCACACGTAAAATTCTTGTAGTAGTAGCAATTTATTTCAGGCTCGTTTGGAACTTTTTTAAAAATATATATTTTGCCGATATCTAGTTTGGGAAAACGGGAATTTAATGTAATTAATGATATTGGTATTTGGTGCACCATAAAAATGTAGTGATGTGATGCGCCCACGTCAATTTGAAATTATGAATATATCAAAAAAATACATGCTATCATAACTTTAAAAAAAATGACAAATTTATTCTTATTTTTGTTATATCAAACGTGAGTATATTTGAAAAATTTATTCTTATTTTTTCATATCAAACGTGAGTGTAATTTTGGATACCAACATATCTCCACAACTTAAATGACCAAGAATATTATAGTTATGTCTAATCTTCAATATAATTGATCTGAATTTCGTAATTATTTCGTTTGACTCGTAAATTCTTTTGAAAAAAAGTTTAATCTTAAATGATTTTTTGTGTTCATGAAATAAACCTTTTCAATTAGTTGATTATTTCCATTTTCTCAATGTCATTTCATCGATCAAATGGATTGGTAGTAATCCATATCTTTATACTATATGAGGGACCATTATTCTATAGAGTTTTTCACACACTCACCATCATCTTCTGCATGTGTGTGAACTATGTGACCTCCCTCCTATTACTTCAGAGTTCAGACCATCAATCAATCAATCAATCAATCACTTCTTCACAATAATGGAATTGTAGGTTTCACATTGTTGACTAGAAAATATGGAATATGTAAATTTTATTTTGAGAAATTATATCATGGAATCCGAAATGATTTGGCATTTGGGTGTCATATAACAGTAATAACATATAAATATATATACATGTACGTGACAATTATTGTGCAAACTTTTATATTTACATGTACATGACAATTATTGAGCAAACTCTTATGCCGTTGTGTGACCCACAATATTGTAGATTAAGTTAGGGATTGATTCCGATTCTAGCGCGGAATCGGAATCGGAATCGGCTCATGAAGGATATAGACGGTTCCGGTTTTGGAATTGAAACCAATGTTTCCCGTTCGAGTTCCAAACTTCCAATTTAAAATAAGGGGATTTTACCAATTTTTTGATTTATTAAAGATAAAACACTAGGCTTTGTATGTATTTTTTTAGCTCTTATACCTTTCTATTTGGTTCAAATAAAGTAAAAAATGATACTAGTTGTAGTTTCAAAAAATGATTTACTTTGGCATTAAAGCTACAAAAAGTATTTACGCTTGTAACTAAAACAAATACTAATAACGGGTCTCACGTTACGTGGCAACTTTAAAATCAACTAAATGGTCTTCATGTTCCCATGGGTGAAAGCTACAGTGCAGGCTTAAATTTGTTGAATTTTCGTTATCAAATTATCCCAAAAACCATGCTTTCCTATAAATTTGGAAACTTTCAAAAATATTCCAAGTCCAAAGGATAGACTTTCATTTATATGTCTATAGTATAAAAGGTCAATTTTGGAGGAGCCATGCTAAATGTGACAGACGGGAATCACATTTGAGTTGAATTTTTGTTTGGTTGATTGATTTATGTATTTTTATTCCTTATCTTCAACTAGCTCAAAAGCTAAGAAAAGAAGTCCTCCATATAAATATGATAATAGTACTACTTTTCTTCATTTAAAATTTTTGAATCTACTACATTCAAAACGTTAGATTCTACGACAAAAATATATTGTACGGGTTCTTTCTTGATTCAATATCTTTTAGAAGATGCAATGGTTGTTACATAAAATATTAAATTTAAAAATAAAAATGGAAATAATATAGTGGCCCGATTAATGGAATGGGTGAAATGGGTATCTTATCAAACCCATCACATGGAACCGAGCCCACAAATATCACCAAGTCTATCATGGTCCCACACAACCCATGCAAAAACAAAATTGGAAAAATTACAAAATTTCACCCATCATTCACCGACTTAATAATAATAATAATAATAATAATAATAATAATAATAATAATAATATAAATAAAAAGGCCAATTTGCTTATTGAATTATTATGAATTTGCCATGTTATGAGTTCTATATCCTAAGATTGTTAGATGAGCCAAGATTCGTCAAATGAATAATCACATAAGTAATTATGAATATAACAAAACAAATACTGCATGAATTGTTTATCTAGTTTGATATTATATGTATTATGTCCGGATATAATGTCAAGACAAATTTTTTACTATAAAATTTTCGTATACAATTGAGAAAATAAATATATATAGGCAAAAACAATGAACTATTATAATTCTAGTAATAATATAAATTGGATTGAGCTTAAATATATATCATATGGAAGTCCAACAGTAAGTCTCTAGTGCGAGAATTGTGGACGTACATCCACGTTAGCAATTCTTATTTTATTTTCTCTATTATATCTCACAAGTTATGATTTGAAATTTTTTGTCACAATTTATAAGTTATAAGAGTGAAAAATATTGATGGAGACTACAGTTAACAATGCCAATTATATGTCCTCACATACATGAATATACATATCCCTTGAGTTTATACTTGATCTAATTTGAGTGGAGATTCATTATTAGAGACATGAAGAGTATTTAGTACTACAAGATAAAAAGGTGGGGCAGGTGCAAAGTGAAAATTTGTCCCTATTCAAGAAAAAGAAAGATATAAGTATTTAGGAGGAAAAGGGAATGAATATATGATATACATCTTGGAAAGTAGGGGGCACACAATTAAAGAGCAGTCCCAATATGAAATCTAGGTAGCATTTAATTGAATTAATTGAAGTGGACCATTTTAAATGTACCTTTTTTCAACTAGTGTGTGAGTTGGAAAATTATGTAACAAATTGCAGAAGTGGCTGCTATTAAATATTGAAAAAGTCTTGGACATGATTAAGATTTTCAAAAGGGTTTGAAACTTGTTTTGACTTATGTGAATATCACTCTTATTTGATGCATGTTTAACGTTGTTTGATTTGATTTATATATTTAGTTAATTCTAATACATTAAATATATTATTGAAATTTTTAATTTCACAAAATTCATAAAAATCAATGTTTGATTAGTTACGTTATTAATTTATTTGAAATTATAGAGAAAATGAACAAATCGAGCTTTGATTTTTATGAATTTTGTCATAAAAATAATACCCTCTCTGTCCCACAATAAGAGTTACATCTTCTAATTTCAGTCCGTCTCACAATAAGAGTCACATTTCACTTTTACCATTAATGGTAAGTAGGTCTCACATCACAATAACCCACTTCACTCATATTATAAAATGAATATAAAAAAGTGGACTATATATTCCACCAACTTTTCTAAATCATAATTATTTATATTTTTTAAAACTCGTGTCCAAATCAACTGCGACTCCTATTATGGAAAGCAGGAAGTAAATCAAAGAAGCAATATGACAAACAAAGAAGAACGAAAGATAACAAATAATAGAAGAAAACTAGAGTTGTCAGATGGGCTTGTTTGACCCAACCCAGGCCTACAGGTGAAATGGGCTAGATGGAGTTTCTTTCTATATATCTTTGACTCAACCTAGGCCAAAGCCACTTATTAAGTAGGTTGTAGGCCAGACTACGTTGGATACAAAGAATCAATAGTTATTACACATATTTAGAGAATGTTTACTTTGTGCATCTAGAGTTACTTATATTAAGTCTCAAGATTAGGTTACCCCCATGTTTGGTTGGTCATATTATGACTATGACTTAATATCAGACTGAGTCCAAGAAGAATAGTCACCAGATAAGTCATCAGAGCTTACCCCCTGCGACAAAATTAATCGTTGTGTACAAATAATTAAATTTCCATATCTATCCTTTACTAATTATGCATGACCGCCAGAGAGAGCCACACCAACCGCCGCTGTATGGCCAGCGCTGACGCCACCAAATTCCTTGCCTCGTTAATCGCCACCCTCCCCCCGCCGTAAAGGATACCCTCCAGCTACCTGAATCCAGCCTCAAACCCCTCTCCACACCCAAATTCATCGAATCCCAAGCCTGTAGGAATATTGAATCTCACAAGAAAGTATGAATATGAGGGAATGACTAATTTTATTGAAGATGGAAGCAGCTATTTATAATAGCTTTACAAAGAAACATAACTGAAAATGCGCAGATCGCGTGCAGATCACGTTATAGCTAAAAATGTGGTAACAAACTAACAATAATTCAAATCTACCACACTATCCTAAAGACTAGGACATTGTGGAATGGAGGGAGCAAATGAAAGAAGCAATATGACAAAGATGAGACAAACAAAGAAGAAGAACGAAGGATAACAAAAATGAGAGAAAAAACTAGTTATCAAATGGGCTTGTTTGACCCAACCCAGGCCCACCGATGAAATGGGCTAGATGAAGTTTCTTTCTATATATTTTTGACCCAACCTAGGCCCAACCCACTTATTAAGTAGGTTGTAGGCCAGATTATGTTTATACAAAGAATGGATAGTTATTACACATATTGAGAGAATGTTTACTTTGGGGATAAACTTAATTCTTTCCCGTCCCAAATTATTTGTTTCATATTTTTTTTTAGATTATCCAAAACTACTTGTTTTATTTCATTTTTTTAGAAATACTTCTAATAGTATGTTGCTTCTTTGTGTTATTAGGGAATTCAAAAATATTTTTAGAAATACTTTAGTTTGCATGATTCTTTGTGATAATATATATCTTGAAAATTTGAAAATATTCAAATGGTATCGCTTCTTATTTTACTATGAAATGGGACGCAAAATCCAAAAGATTTGCATAATATATGAAAACTATTGAAAAATGAAATTAGTAATTAATATACGTATATTAATTGATTTTTAATTTTATTTTAAAGTTTTGAGCTCCATTTCTTATTTTATTTTTTCCAACCACATGAGTACATGACCGTTAGATCTTGGAAATATCAACCCCTAAAACTTTGGACACACCCTCCATGATTTTATAAAGTTTAAAAAATATCTAAACACCGAAATTATTATGTTGCAGTTAAATACTCCCTCCGTCCCGCACTACTCGCACTTATTTCCTTTTTGGGCGTCCCAAGTTACTTGCACTCTTTCCATTTTTAGTAAAAAAATTCACCTATAGCCGTCATTTTTTATTTTCCTATACACTCATTCCTTAATCTCCGAGCCGAAAAGGAAATGAGCGAGTAGCTCGGGACGGAGGGAGTATATTATTAAATCCAATAGATAAGGTGAATAGAGTTGGAAGGTTACGTATTGGATCCTAAGTGGGCCTTTTCTTCTGTTGGTTTTATGGGCATTAATTGGGCCCACCTTTTGCTTTTGTATAATTGGCAGAAGTTGGACAGAAATCATTAAGGTTAATCATTTGTTTATTTATCATTAATTTGAAATATATTTTGAATAAAAAACAAAAAGAACATGGATTTTGCTCCATATCATTATGTTTTTTTTACAAATGCACGAAAACATAATAGTATAACATTTTACTTAAAGTCTTAAACATAACAGGACATGCATTGAAAAAAGATTAGCTATTATAAGAAATTATAAATGTAACAAGAGCACGTAGTTATATATACAAAAGTTACAAAACGTATACACATGGGGTTTACTTAACTATTTCGATGTGAAGTTGGGCCTGGTGATGTTGAATAATTGGCAAAAGAAATTTATTGTTTTGGAATGCATTAATTAAGTGCATATACATAAATTGATAGATAGGGTTGAAATATGGCTAATTACATCAATTTCAGAATTTGTTTTCAACGTTTTAAATATCATTTATTGTTTATTCAGTGCCTTACGTAGCGTTACGAGTTGTAACTTTTTGTTGTGTGCATTCCTTTAAATACAATAAATTTTTGGTAGAATTAGGACTCGAAGATTAATATTTATTTTGCATTTAATGTAAATACTCTTATCGACGGAATAATCAAGAACATTAGTAAATGATCTACTATGGTCAAACGCTCTAATCCATAACAATTAATTGAACACTCAAACATCGTGAAAAAGGAAAGTCGATATAATATTTTCGTATAGCTCATATTTTCAGTTTTCACATTTCTTATTTACTTCAGAAGAAATCACACAATATAAATTCACGAAGTATTGGATAATAAAAAACATAAGAAATTAAAAAATCATAAAGGTATCATAACAATTAAACAATAATCCTAGCTGCGCAAGTCAATAGATTTCAAAATTTTAATTATGTGCAATATTACGGCAATCGCCAACTACTAGAAATTTAATAGCAAATAAGATTTACCCAATTTACAAAAGTATTAAAACTCAACTTAATTGTTAAAACTCTTTTATCTCCAATTAATGAATCTGGTATTCGAATATGGTAGTATTAAATCTAGCAATAAGTAGTTTTTATTGTCATTTTGATATATCTCTAAATAAAAATCTCATGTCATTTTTTTTATAAATGGTAAATATACCTCACATCTGCATTTAATAAAAAGATTTTATATTCCATTTATATTCACATTTCAGTATATAAAAATGAGATTTATAATAAACAAATCATTTCAATTCCATAAATTTTTTTACTACTACTCATTAACGTAGGGAACATTGTTTATAGGAGTACGAATTAAAAAGTGTATTAACTAGCACGCGTTACAGTCGCAAAAATAAAATAGGGTGTGAAGGTCGTACCCATAGAAGAATCAAGATTATTAGAGAGTTGAGATGTTCAAAATTTGAAATAGTCGTAAATTAACAGCAAAAAATAATAAAAGTTGAGTCAAAATTTCACACACCAAAATATAATCTCCCCCGAATATTCCGCTTCTCCCCCACCTAAAAACAAATAATCAAAAACAAAAAACAAAACAAAAATCATAATTTCGTCATATCTGATTGCTTATAGCCGTTGGATCAGCATCATGATAAATGACGGCCCAGAATCGAAGTCTGACCGCAGGTACGAAAACAAGGAGAAAGGAAAAATGGTGGGTCGGAAACGTATAATAATTAGCCTCGCAGCTTTGACTGAAAGCGAAAATTTGGACAAAGATAAAATAGAGACAGAAACAGAGAGAGAGGGAGAGAGAGGGAGAGAGGGAGAGAGTTTCTTGTCTGAAAAAGGACTTTTTTTTCGATTTCTCCTTTTTCTTTTTCGGTTTCTTTTGGAATTGCCTTTTCTCTCTCTTTATTTCAAGCCTTCCTGCCTCTCTCTCTCTCTCTCTTCTGTGTTACCATACCCAAACAGGGAAGAGGGAGAGCTAGAATAGATATCCCCAGCTCTCCTAATTTCCCCTTTTCCCGTTGTCTGCCCGTTGTTGGGTGAAGGAGTGATTGATAATCTGGTTTTCTTGTTTGGATTCAAGGCTGAGGAAAGGAGGGAATTAAGAATCCCATTTGGGAGTTTGATTGGTGTAGTTGGGTTGCTTTGAATTCGGTAGAAAAATGAATATGATGCGTCGGATTAAGAGCATTGCTTCGGGGCGCACATCCGTTTCAGATCACGTAATTTTTTTATTTAGTTTCTGTTAATTGTCTTCATTTTTAGTTTTAAATTGCAGAAAATGGGGCGAATTTTCTAGGAAATGTGAAAGTAGATTCTCCTATCTGTTTTATTATAATCTTATTAGATTTGGGTGACTTTTTTTTTCTTCTTCTGGAAATGTGGAAAATATTGTATTAATCTGTTATTGTAATTATAATCCTATTGAATATGTGTGCAGATAAGTTATGGTAATTAATTAAAGTAGGGATTTTTTTGGTAGGTTTGTTGATCTCTTTAGCTATATATGTGGTGGTGTTGAATTCTCTTAAGATTTCCTTGTAAACAATCAATGCTGGTATATCTAGTGTTTCTATGCTTAACATT
The DNA here is from genome assembly GCF_004379255.2 of Salvia splendens. NCBI lineage: Eukaryota > Viridiplantae > Streptophyta > Magnoliopsida > Lamiales > Lamiaceae > Salvia > Salvia splendens. The sequence continues at coordinate 5,256,076 of NC_056032.1, forward strand.
TGACATTCAAGATTTAATTAAACAAAGACCAAGCTGCCCTGATGTATTTATGTGACTGCATTTCCTTGTTGTTGGATATTGAATCTGACTTAAATGGATACATTTCATGTAAATTCTCGAAAAATGGTGTAGTGTGAAGAATTGTGCTTCACCTTGCGCATGTATTGATGTTGAGGTGCATGATAAGGTTGTGTTTTATTTCAGGAAGGCGATTCCAGCATTAAAAGGGTGAAGGTGGAACGCGGAATAGATCAGAGTGGCGCCTGTGATGTGAACGGTAGGCTGCCTGCAGAGTCGAACTCTATGAAAGGTGTTGCAGCCGCGTCAGATGTGCATGAGCTACCGAAGGAGATGAATGAAATGAGGATTCGAGGGGATGGAAACGATGACCATGATAGTAGTGTAACGGTTTTCCTTGCATATATATTTCCTTGTGAAAATCTTGAGTTTGTTGTATTAAACTTGTGAATTCTTTTCCCAGGATATCGAGCCAACTGTCGTTAGTGGCAATGGAACTGAACCCGGTCAGATAATTGTGACCTCAATTGGTGGCCGAAATGGACAGCCAAAACAGGTTACTGAATTTTGCTGTCTGAATGCTTTGGAACTGATGTTTAAGTAAGAGAACCTTACCTGATAGTAATTGAATTGCCTTCGTATATCCATAGGCGATGTCTTACATGGCAGAGCGCGTGGTGGGAACTGGTTCGTTTGGAGTTGTATACAAGGTACTACCTCGTTGAAAAAGGGATTCTGCAGGCTCTAAACATACGAAGTTTCACTTACATTCTCGCTTTTGTGCTGTAGGCTAAATGCCTTGAGACGGGGGAATCTGTTGCCATAAAGAAGGTTCTACAGGATAGGAGATACAAGAACCGGGAACTGCAGATGATGCGCTTGCTCAACCATCCTAATGTGGTTCAGCTGAAGCATTATTTCTATTCGACTACTGACAAGAACGAGGTTTACCTTAATCTTGTGCTGGAGTTTGTCCCTGAAACTGTTTATCGGGCTACAAGGCAGTATAGCAGAGTCAACCAGTACACGCCCATCTTAAATGTGCAGATGTACATGTATCAGGTACAGTTTGCTGTACTGCATATGCTTTGACATTTCGGGTCTTGATTTCTTATTGAGACCATATCTATTTTTGTTTAACTGCAGATTTGCCGTTCACTAAATTATATGCATAGAATTATCGGAGTTTGTCATCGAGATATCAAGCCTCAAAATCTGCTGGTATGATTGTTGTTACATTATTATTATTATTCCATTTTCCTTGTTGCATATGTGATTGTTTCTAAGCTAAAGTCAAGTATCTTTCGCTTAGCTCGATATGTTCTTTCTGAAGTTCGGTACATTTGACTCTTCATACAGGTCAATTCTCAAACTCACCAGCTTAAGCTTTGTGATATGGGAAGCGCGAAGATACTGGTATGCCCCTTCCCTTGCTCTCACATAAGATCGAAATCAAGACATTTTTAATCACCGGGGGGTTTCTGGTTTGCTTTAGGTACCCGGTGAACCAAACATCTCGTATATCTGCTCTCGATATTACAGGGCTCCTGAACTGATATTTGGAGCTTCAGAATACACATCTGCCATTGATATGTGGTCCGTTGGCTGTGTCATGGCCGAGATGCTTTTAGGGCAGGTATGTACTTATTTGTTGCCCTTCTACATTTTGGCAAATACGAAACCTACTGTTTGTACCTCGAGTTCTGATGATTACTCTTAAACCCACACAGCCTATATTTCCCGGTGAAAGCAGCGTTGATCAGCTTGTCGAAATTATTAAGGTGAAGAAAAATGAAGTGTTTTTTTTCCCTTGCATGTAACATAAAAGTGCTTGTACATAATTGATGTGTGTCGATTGTTTCGACATCAGGTTTTGGGAACTCCAACAAGAGAGGAAATCAAGTGCATGAATCCTAATTATACTGAATTTAAGTTTCCTCAGATTAAAGCCCACCCATGGCACAAGGTTTGTTCAGGAATACTCGATTCTTCTGCAATTTTTTTACGTTCTTGTGAAAGAGAGATCTAAATGAAGCTATATTTTCAGGTGTTTCACAGGAAAATCCCAGCTGAAGCAGTGGATCTGGTATCAAGGTTACTCCAATACTCACCAACTCTACGATTCACAGCCGTAAGCGTTTCTATTTCATATTTTGTCGTGTTTTATGAAATTAGATAGGATGTTGGATTGCCCTATCGCGTTGTTAACTGTACGTTCCAATTTTCCAGTTGGAGGCTTGTGCACACCCCTTTTTTGATGACTTGAGAGATCCAAACACGCGCTTGCCCAATGGTCAGCCGTTACCTCCTCTCTTCGATTTCACAGCTGAAGGTGAAGACATTATCATTTATTTTCTTCCATTGCTTTGGGAGTTGATACTGTTACCTTTTGTTTAAGCCTTTCTTTTTATGCTCCCAGAACTTACTGGTGTGCCTTCCGAACTGCTCAAACGTCTCATCCCCGACCACACCAAGAAGTGAATCCTACGGGTCTTTTGAGAGCGAGCTCATGAGTGTATCAACGAGATGAAGTTGCTGTATATGCTGGTGCGAGGTCAAAGATGAAAGGCGAATATAGTTTCAAGTTTCAACTGGTTCTTGTATATGGATTTGCATACAGTTAGGTATTAGATCATATATATTTCCAGTTTGCATTTATCCATATTCTAAATGGAAACCTGCAAACTGCACAAAATTTTAGAAGATTGTTCGGTACACATATTTTTTTTCTCCCCAAATACATATTTGTAAGCAACACATAAGCCACAGAATCTTGATGTTCTAATTCAATCAGAGCAGAGCTGCTAATGCTCTCTTTGTAAGATCAAGATTTCCATTTTTTCTGCAGGCAGAGAGCAACTTCTTTGTTTCATTGGATCTCTCCCCTGTTTGAAACGTGGCCGTTTCTTGTTTTTGCTATTTATGTCGGCTTCGCTGTCAATCACGATTCACGGCGGTCTCTCTTGAACAACCTACGCCACTACCATTGATTGAAACATTGATTAAATGCCTTTCACAATTAAATAAATGACTATATGGTTATGATATAATTGCAGCAAGATACAAATGTTCTAGTACAAGTTTCAGAACAAAGAAATAGGAGTACCACATTTTTAGTAACAAGATATAACTAATCGTAAAGATGTGCAATGTCCAACTTTAATTAGTCTAAATACTCTCTCCGTCATAGGACTGGGTAAAAATACCGAAATACTGCCCTTACCGTATCGAAAAAATACCAAAAATACCGAATTTTTGGTATACCGTAATTTTCGGTAGGATATCATACCTTACCGATTTATTTCGGTACGGTAACGGTATGAATTTTCATATACCGAGGTATACCGGGGTATACCGAAAATACGGTATATACCGTAATTTTAGGTATATACCGAAAATATGGTATACACCATAATTTTCGGTATATACCGATATCAATATATGCCAAATTATATCAAGTATATTCATACTTTTACCAAACAAATAAATATTTACATGTAGGTTGTCGGGTAATCATGTAAATATAAAATCAAATAAACTCAATTAGGAAAACTTGATATCGTTGAATCAATTAGTTTCAAACAAATATAAGATTTTAGTTAAATTAGTTCCAAACAAATATTGTTGAACGTTATGTGATTGCGTGGAGTTTAATTGTTGCAGTTTTTTTTATTGAATATGTTTGAGTTTGATTAAATTTCATGTTTTCTAAGTATTTTTTAAATTTTATTTTCATTTGTGTTTGTATTTAGAATTATTTACAAAATAATGATATTTTGGTATGTCGTATTGTAGTCCGATATACCGTAAAACTCTGGTATACCGTAAAAGTACGGTATACCGAATTTAGATATGACATACTGAAAATAAGGTATGGTATCGATATTGAAATTTGTCATACCGAAAATAAGGTATATCGAAGTTCGGTATACCGAAAATTTTGGTAAGGTACATGTATGATTTTTTCTCATATCGAATTTTCGGTAAGGTATACGGTATGATGGTTTCGGTAAGGTATACCGTACCTACCCACCCCTACTCTGTCCCATAAAAATATATGCACTTTCTATTTTTGTTCGTCCTACAAAAATGTGTGCATTTCATTTTCAAAAAGTTATATCAATTTAATAATGTAGGTCCCACTATCCATTAACACTATTTAACTACCATCCTCATCATCTCTCTTATTTTACCAAATTTATCTTAATTCCCTTGTCATACTCATTGCCCATATTTTTATGGGCGGAGAGAGTACAAAATATACGTATGAATGAAAATAAATTTACATTAATTATATATCACCGTCCCATAGAAATAGACCATATTTTCTTTTTTGTCCAGTCCAGAGAAATAGTCGAGATTCATTTATGATAATTTTTTTCTTCTTCTCTCCTACTTTATTATTTGTGAATTTCAACTGTTTTTCTCCTACTTTATTATTTGTGAATTTCAACTATTTTTCTTCTACTTTATTATTTGTGAATTTCAACTGTTTTTCTCCTTTATTTCATTGTATAGAGTGTAATGTCACAAATTTGATTTATTTATTGAATAAAGAACCATATCACAAATTTTCAAAATACTACACACCTCATCCAATTCGATCATCTCTCTCACACACACAGTGAATCGTTCGTCAAAATTCGACCGTGCGATCAAACACCCAATCAGAAAGAGAGAGAGCACAAATTTAAGAATTAAGACATTCAATCATCAGTGACACACCAAAAATAGAGAAAAAACCTGAAACGCTAAATTTTTCGCCCGACCAAAACGATGTCGTCTAACAGCGACAGCCCGTCGTCTCCCGCGGCCGCCGCAGCTGTCGACACTACACCGTTGCTCGGCGACCAGAGCCCCAGCAATCGCTCCTCCGGCTTCATCGGGCGCGTGCCCAGCCTCCGCGGCGCCACCCACTTCCTCCGCCGCGCCAGCAGCCGCGGCCGCTCGATGCGCGAGCCCTCCGTCCGCGTCCGCGAAGCTGCGGCCGAGCAAATCGAGGAGCGCCAGAGCGATTGGGCCTACTCGAAGCCGATAGTGACACTGGACCTCGTGTGGAACCTCGCCTTCGTCGTCGTCTCGATCTCCGTCCTCATCATGAGCCGCGATGAACGCCCCTCGATGCCGTTGCGTCTCTGGATCGTCGGCTACGCGCTCCAGTGCATTCTTCATATGGTCTGCGTCTGCGCCGAGTACATGAAGAGGTATTCCCACCGGAATTCGGAGGATAGTGGGAGAGGGCGGGTTGACTACGCCCGGAATTACTCCAATTCCAGCTCCGGAAGTGATGACGTGGAATCCGGGGGTTATTCTTCAGAGCACCGACAGACTGATGATGAAACTAGGTAAACTTCAATTTTTCTGATTTCAATTTTTGGGTTTTTAGGAATTCTTTGGGGGTGATTTTCAATTTACCCTTATCCCCCATTGTTTTCAATTGCAACAATTTTTCGTGATTTTGGAGCTGAATGTTATATTCAGATTGTGGAATCAATGATCCGTTAATGCTTGATTTGATTGCAGTTATCACTAAAGGGAAACTAATGAATTTGATAGAATCAAGTTAGTTTCTCCTGTCTTTCAAATGAGGCAAAATAGATAGGATGAAAGGAAGATTATGTTTGTAAATTTAGAAGTGATTAGGAACAGAAAACATGTTTATTGCCGTTTCCCCTACTTGAATCTGATGCTCAACCCGATTAACAAGTCATAAATGGCTATGGTTCCTGGAAATGGTGATCAGAGACTGAGTTACAGTTATTGATCGAGTATTGGTTACATGATATTTTTGTCTGGTAGAGTAGTGTTTAGATTTGCTTCACGACGGTGATAATTGAATTCGGTAATACGTACGTGCTTGTATAGTTCCAAAGGTTACATGCTTTAAGTAGTAGGAAACAAATTCTGTTCTGTTTTGTTATAAGGTGCTCCCGTGATAGTCGTTGCTGATGGATTTATATAACGGACACCACGTAATGTTTACCATCGTATTATCTTGTTGCTGTTTCTTATGTTTTATCAGGTTTTTTATTAGTTATGTTGTTATGATTTTGGCTTTGTCCTTGCTTTGATCGCTATGTATACATCCCATATGCATAGAGGAGAAAATGGAATCAGTAGGTCATGTATAGAGATAAGGAATTGATAATGGTGATTCTATGTTGATTTCTTTCTGGCAGTGTTGCTAAACATCTGGAGTCTGCTAATACTATGTTCTCGTTCATTTGGTGGATAATTGGGTTCTATTGGGTATCTGTTGGTGGCCCGGATTTGACAGCTGAATCGCCACAGCTTTACTGGTGCGAGCAAGTTATTTTTTGTTGATGCTGCTGGGATCACGACACACTTTTTTGTTCTTTTATGTGTTATCAATGTTGTATTTTGCAGGCTTTCCATTGCATTCTTGGCATTCGATGTGTGCTTCGTTGTGCTTTGTGTTGCCGTGGCGTGTATAATTGGAATTGCTGTTTGCTGCTGTTTACCATGTATCATTGCAATCTTATATGCAGTTGCAGATCAGGTAAATTTTTACGTCGAATCTAGGGTGACGCTTTTCTCCCTTGATTGAAAAAAACTCCATGTTACTTGTTCCATTATTAAGTGAAGATGCTGTATATGTGTTGTGTAATGATTTAAGTCATGAAAATATTGTACCGAGTTACAGTGTGAATTGGACCACCTGTATCGTAAATCTTCTATGACTGTTTGAATGTGTACTTCTGCCTCCGTTGTAACCAGTCACCTTCAAAACCAAAATGAGAGAATATGATACTGGAAGAGGACTTTATTGATTTATTCGACACTATATTACAGGACGGGGCTACTAAGGAAGACATTGAGAGACTACCAAAATTCAAATTTCGAAAAATTGGTGACTTTGAGAAGCAAAATGGTGAAATTCAAGAATCATTCGGAGGAATAATAACTGAATGTGACACTGATTCTCCCACAGAGCATGTTCTACCTCTGGATGATGCTGTATGTCTTACTAGACTCTAAATCGTTATGTTTCTTTATTTGTTGGGCTTTACAGATTTTATGCTAGATCTCAAGGGGTGCTTTAGTTTTCGTTAAGCTATCTATCTCCACTTAGCTAGCGTCTGGTTGGGAAAATCCTCGACCGTGCAGAATAAAATTAAAACGTCACCATTTGGTTGCTTGATGACATCTAAATGTTCTTCTGATTATAGGAATGTTGTATTTGCCTTTGTGCCTATGATGATGGGGCAGAACTGCGCAAACTCCCATGCCGTCATCATTTTCACTCAGCCTGCATAGACAAGTGGCTGCACTTAAATGCAGTCTGCCCTCTCTGCAAGTTCAATATACTGAAGAATGGCAGTCAAGTCGACAGCGAAGAAGCATAATCGAGGGATCTATAAATGATCAGCCAGGAGAGTCGTTTAACTTTGTGTTGGATGACTATAGCTTTCCTGATGCCAGGTAACACCATGAGAGCTGCTTGTTGTGTGCCTTTGATACCCTTTTGGTGCTTTCTTAATGCTGATTGTATATGTTTTCTTACAAAGAGTTTTTGTGGAACTTCTTGTTTCATGTAACATTCCAGATATATTTAGAATTAGGCTGTATGTAATACCAGTTTGTGATGTTAAAGAAAACTCATTTGGAGATAAAGCTGAAATCATCTGTGTTCAAATGTGTGTATACACATTTGTATGACATTAGGTAGGTGGTTGTGAAATACTAGTAATGAACTATTTAAATGCTTTTGGTTGTAGAAACCAAATTCTTTTTTCTCAACGAACACATATTCAATTTGCTATATAGGACGTATATAAATTCACTTTAAAATACACGGAAAGCCACGTGCCCATTTTGTAGACGTCCGATCTTAAAATTGCGCAATCTAGATTCGGTCTTAGTTGACATATATTGGATCGTCCACAATTGATACATGAAACTAACTTAATGTCTATGGGGTTTTCGGTTTGCAAGATTGTATCCCGAGATTAAATATGTAGTGTGTTTGGTTCATGAGATTCAATCCCACAACTCAATCCTAGATGGATAATCATGGGATAATTAGTCATAGCTAAACCTCTATGACTAAAATAATCTCACAACTCAATCTTAGATTATATCTTGGTATTATTTTATCTAGAAAATCGAACGCCGCCATAGGATAAAGGAATCCTAGTCACAGTTCCAATAGCAATGACCTTGCCTCTTTGATCTCTGTCACCTATTGGTTGATGCTTCAAATCCTTCTACTTATTTGTCGCAATCTAAATTGAAAATATTGAATCCGCCACAATCGATATGTAAAACGAAATTAATATTTATGGGAAACGGGAATACCACGAGCAATGGCCTTGCCATCTACCTTCGGAACTCGGGACCAAGGCTCCCCTTGCTCGGGGCTGATGACTCTGACTGAGAGGTTGACTATCCCATCTTCCCGCCATTCGCACCCTTCAACCTGTAGCTCAAAAAACTGAAATGATTCACGGGCAGAACCCCGCCCGAGAATTCATAGATGGGTATGTTGGCTGCCCCAATGAGCCTACTGCCTGCGCGCCTCCATTATTAGGAAAGCATTGGCATGCAACTCCATCACCAGCTTCTAATTCCATGTTGGGTAGCTCCCACCCTCCCTATCTGTACTCGTTGATCGCGAATTGAATGTGTCAGATCTTACGACGACGAAAACATCTTTCTTGACAAAGATGTTTATGCCTAACCTCAAACCCTCGGCAGAAATAACGGTGACCTTGATCGTCATTGCATGATTCTACTTGTAATGCCAGAAGGAGTGTATGTGTGTGCGCGCATGTATTGATCGAGGAGAAATTAGAGTCTTTATGTGTCGCATGCAATATGAAACATATAAAATGATAATCAAATAACGAGCTATATAATTGGTGGGCAAAATGATAATCAATTATATAACACGTTAATTGATTATCATTTTATATGTCCCTAGTGCATGTGACACATAAAGACCCTAATTTCTCCTCTGAGCAATATATTTTGTGTTGTGCTTATGAGAATGAGAATAGGAAGGGATCCAACGTTTTTGACTACATACTATTGTTCTACTTTCTCCTATGCAAGTTGATCTAACTTGTCACATTCGGACATATTAAATGGTTACTTCTACTTCTATTATTGACATTTTATTTGCGTCATATATTTCATATTGTCTGAAATTACAACCATCTCAATTTCATGATGGGTCCACCGTTCTATTAAGCAAAATTAGAATTGAACTGAAATTAGAATTCTATGGTATTGAATTTGAAGGAATTAAGTTACTCAATTCCAAATCCTTTGTTAAATAAAAATGATGTACTTGATATGAAATTGAATTTGAAGAAACTATATAGTGTATGCATGTGCAAGTGAGGATAGTGTGTGTGCAAGTGAGTATAGTGTGTGTGCATGTGTAGTGTGTACTATAAGAAGGCACCTAATTTGATAACTATTTGGAATTATAATTATCTACTTTTAAGATAGAACTCAGATTGTTGAATTGAAAGGAATTTGAATTGTAATTTAACCCCAAATCTAGATTATTTGTGGTACTAAATATTGATTTGGAATTGAAGGCTCCAATTCTAATTCTAAAGGCCCAATTCCATGAAAGGAATTGCATATTTTAATATAGTACTACTAATATACTCCTCCCGTCCTAGACTACTTGAGACGCGTCATTTAGGCACAATATTTAACAGCTGTTATTTAAAAGTTAAGTGAAAAGAATAAAATATTAAAGATAGTATTGTAATTAAACGAGCGAATAAACGAAGAATGAAAAAAACCTAGATATGAGTCGGGTCATGAGTTGTCGACGCCACACGTCGGGGTGCAGTGGGGCAGTACTGCGAATGTGATATTTTTTTCAAAAAAGGAACTGATATACTACCTAAATTGTTCTATTAAAAAAATTATTGACAAATCAAATAACAATATGTCAATATATATTAAATAGAATAAAATATATGTAGAAAGCCATGATGAATTAGGTTTGATTTTGATCGTTAGAGACAAACTTAGATAGGCCATGGTTGTCTTGTATTCGTTTGGAGTTGGATTTGGTCAGCTTGAATATGACAAGCATAATGTATATTCTGTTTCGCTATGGATATATATAGTTCCTTTTCATCTTATAGAAATAGATCAAGTTTTTTGTATGTTTTTTTATACGTTCCCACTTAATTATCTTTTAATTAGATAATTTCAATCATTTTAACTTTCATATGGAGTATATATTATATATGGAGTAGATATATTATAGATATATGCCTATGAGTTGTTTTTGTGTTCGAACATTACATGCATATGTATTTTGGTTCTTAAGTGTCGTAACAGAAAGGGGAACATCTTCGTCTGTTTTTTTTTTCTTCTTTTTTTATCCGAAAGAAAAAAGGATTGGAGCATCTGCAACGGTGAGAAGGAGTAGGGCTGGGGGAAAATACCGAAATACCGGCCTTATCGTACTGAAAAAATATCGAAAATACCGAACTTTTGGTATATCGTGATTTTCGGTACGGTATAATACCTTACTGAAATCTTTCGGTAAGGTAACGGTATGAATTTTCATATACCGCGGTATACCGCTTCATACCGAAGTTCGGTATGTACCGTAAATTAAGGTATATACCGTAAAATATAAATTTAATAGTATAAAATTATAAAATTTATTGTGAAATATAAATATAATTATGAATAAAATATATGTAATATATATATTTTTTAAATAAAATATAAATAATATTCTATAAACTCAAATTATCGATTTTCATTGATGTTGAAAGTAAACTATACCGCAAAAGTACGGTATACCAAAAATGAGGTACTGCATCGGTATGGAAATTGGTCATACCAAAAATAAGGTATACCGAAGTTCGGTACACCGGAAATTTTGGTAAGGTAAATGTATGATTTGTTCGCATACCGAATTTACGGTAATGTATACGGTATGGTGGTTTCGGTAAGGTATACCGTACCTACCCACCCCTAAGCAGGACAGCGTCCGTCGGTGCCAACGGCACGGAGACGTCGTCCGCCGCTGCGCTCGCGCCGCTGGCACAACGCTGCTCGATGCATCGAGCACGTCCGTGCTAGCGAGAAGGTGACATGGCCCGCGCTGATTGGGCAACGACATAGCTGTTGCATTTGAATTTTTTTTAAATCGGTTTTTAATTAAAAAACCGATTAAAAAATATATTTTCTCACTTTCCAAAAAAAATATATCCATTTTCTACCATTTTCTACCCACTTTTATTTTTTTTTAAATTTTTTTCCCCAAAAATACACATTTTTATCTATAAATACCCTCACTTTCACACCAAAAAATTCACACCACACTACACAATTCTCATCTACATTCTCTCATTTCCATTCTCATCTACATTCTCTCATCTCCATTCTCAATCTTTCTTCCACTCCTACAACATAACAATGTCCGGCGACGGCGATCACCCCCCGGCTCCCACGGTTGGAACCCTGAGTGGTTCGGTTCACAACGGTTTCCTAGTCAGGAAACGGAATTTTCGGCACATCCTCAAACCCAAAGTTCGGGAGTTCCGGGTGGCTACCGGCCTTATCCGATCGACGACCAAGATGCCCCCGAAGGGCTATACGGGTGGACACCCGAGCCTAGAGCGAGGTCGACCGCCCCCTCCCAAACTCCGACTCCTCCTACTCGCAGTGTCCGCACACCGTACACTCCGGCGGAGATGGAGCAATTGTTCAAGGCGTTCTTGTCAATCTCCGAAGATCCGGGGGTTGGCACGAACCAATCCGACGATCACTATTGGTGGCGCATCTATCACCGGTACAATGAAAATTGGCCGGCGGGAACAATCGAGCACAACGAGAGTATGGTGCGCAACACCATCTACCGAGTCAACGAAGAAATCCAAAAGTTCCAAGGCTATTACCTCTAGGAAGAACGGTCGGCGGGGAGCGGCCGGAGCGAGGTCGACGTCATCACTGCCGCGATGAACACTTACCAATCCATGAACTACAAGCCGTTCAAGTACCTCAATATTTGGCAGGAGACGCGGTCGCATCCAAAGTATAGGGGAGACGTAACATCCTCCTCTAGCGGCTCCTCCAAACGGTCAAGGTCGGTATCCCTATCCGACGCCGGCTCCGAAGACGTGGTTAGCCAACTCGCCGGAGCTAACTTGGGTAGCCTCAACGCCGGCCCGAGCGGTTCCCAACGCCGACCGCAGGGAAGGAAGAATGCGGCGACCAACCGCCGTTGCGCCGCGACTCCATCCGGTGATGCTCCCGAACCCGCTCCCGTTCCCGTGCCCTATGCGCCACCTCCACCCCCCACTAACTCGTTGGGGGGGGATTTTGGCCCAACTCAATATGGCCGATAGGTCAACTATGACCCCCGCCCAACTTCGATCACACGAGACCATGATATTGGGCCTCCAAAAATAATTGGGGGTAGTGCCGCTGGATGAATAGTCTTCCACGGGACATTTTTAGCTTTAATTATGTAATTTTTAATTTTTAGTATTTTAATTATGTAATTTTTATTTTTTAGGATTTTAATTATGTCTTTTTTATTTTATTTGTACTTTGTAATATTATTTCGATTTTTTTAAATGAATTTTAATATTATGGAAATGTTTTTATTTAAATTGAATAATAGAATGGTGAGACTCTTGTGCTCGTCCTTGCGAAAGAGCACAGCTGTGAGTGTTGTGCTCTTGCCTAAGAGCAGACAGAAAAAGTGGGGCCGGGCCTATAACCGTACTCGTTGGCAAGAGCATGATTGTGGGTGCTCTTATGTACTACTACTTAAGTAGACCGGTTAACAATGTAACTGTGTTGGTAACTTGGCGCGTTGTATATACTTTGTCGATGACTTTGATTGATTAATAATTAAGTGACTTGTTTTGCGTCTTACAACAATATCATAGGCATCGCAACGAAGTTGTATCATTTTAAATGAAATCATTTCACTTTTTAATTATGGTTTATATTATGAAGAAATGATTAAAGTAACAAAAAATGAAAAGTGAGACGGAAAGTAGTGTAATAGTATAACATTATTTTATTGTATAAATTATACTCCGTATATCGTTTAAATTGATATGATCTGATATTGTCACACAAGTAAATAATCAAGTATTGTCCAAGTCATGTTACTTTGAAATTATTAATTGATTGCATAATATGAATAAATTAATCAATGATTCTGTAATTTACAGGAATAAATCCGAATTTGATATAGAAAATCATAATTTTGATGCAATTTATTAATTACAGAACTCCTAAAAATCGACTAATAACTTGCCATGATTGATAGTGCAAGTGCGGCGGTGAATATTAAATTATTTTAATACTAGAAATCTTTATCTTCTGTCATCGAGCATTACATGTTTTTTCCATAATACGTGGGACAATCATTTTATAATAAGATAAAATTATGAAAATGACATTCTCTACTATGGACAATTTGACCCTTAATAAACAACATTGCAAGTAATCTTCCAAATTCCAGATAAATCAGCACTCACTGCAGTATCGTCAATGTGGATAATTACTTAGAAACATCCAATCTTTGTTGAAAAAAAAAAGAATTTTGGTAAAATTCTCTTACAATTTAAAAAATTGGCACTAAAAATTCTAAATTTTAATATTTTATGTATTTTTTCATGATAAATATTTTGATTTTCTATTTGTAATAAGCTACTTAATTAGCACATGCATGTTTTAAATTAATAAACTATTCTGAATAGGAATTGTACTCACATGTTTTAATTAAAACATGGTTGAGTTATTTGGTGAGGTAGATAACTTTAAGACAATGAAGTAGTCTAATCTAAAATCATATTTTGCCTAATCCCAACTTTCTTGTCAAATGGCCATTAAGCGTGTTGGAGAAAATGATAAATTTATGGGCGAAGTACTTATAGAACATTTCATATGCTACATAAGATAATCCCAATATTTTTTAGGATACATCTATCTTGATTTACACATGATTAATTTTTCCAACCGGAATGCCCGTCACAACCCCGGCCTTCCCATCCGCCGCCACGGGAACCCCGGGCCATGGCTCCGCAGAGCCACTGGGCCCGGGGCGGCGGCTGACCTTAACCGACAAATTGAGTATCCCGTTCTTCCCGCCATGAGCATCCCTGAGCCTATAACTCAAGAAGCTCAAGTAGTTAAGGGGCAGGAAGGCGGCGGCGAAGTCGGAGACGGGTATGTTGGCCGCCCCGACGAGGCGACTGCCCGAATGCGCCTCCACCGTGAGGAAACGGGCAGTGGCGGGCAGCTCCATCTGCAGCTTCTCGTTCCATGCAGGGTAGCTCCCGCCGTCGCGATCCGTACCCGTTTTCCGGGTGTTGAACGGGTCGGATCTTACGACGACGTACGAGTTCTTTTTCACTGGCTGATTTCGGCTGAGGCGCAAACCCTCCGCGGAAATGACGGTTACCTCGATCTCGTATGGCGAACCCTTTTTTGCCATCTTTTTATTTCACAAAGTGAGTGTGTGTGTGTGTGTGTGTGTGTGGAGATTAAAATTGGATAATGTTTGTTTGTTTGTGGAAGTGAAGTTTATATGAATTCGGAGAGAGGGAGAGAAGGGAGATGGGGGGAAGGTTGAGAGAAGGGTGGAAGAAAGGGGAAGGGTATTTCGGCGAATTAGATATGGTAACAAATTGTTACCTATTTTTCTAATTTGGCGTGTGCCTTATTTAATATTTGCCCTCCCTCTTTACTTAGATGACCATTCAAATATTTTGAAATTTCTAAAATCATGGAGTAGTTATTTTGGCAGATTTTAATTTTTTTATTCGGTTTGTTGGGATGTATGAAAACTAAAAATCAAATTTATTTTTAATATTATATTATACCTAAAACAAACTCAATTTGTGTTGGTTCATATTTGTAAATGTTATAAAATTAAGATTTTATGAATATTGCAACCATTTGATATTTTGTTAATTAGTCGATATGATATACTTCCTCCGTCCCACAAAAATTGTCTCACTTTGACCGGACACGAGTTTTAAGAAATGTAATGAAAAGTGGGTTGAAAAAGTTAGTGAAATGTGGGTCATACTTTTATATATTAGTTTTATAATAAATTGTGAATAGGAATGAGTTAGTGGAATATGAAGTCCACTACCAAAAATGGTAAAAAGTGAAATGAGACAAATTTTGTAGGACGGACGGAAATGGAAAAATGAGACAATCTTTGTGGGACGGAGGGAGTATATTATTATGATAATTATAGAAAATTAATTTTTTGGATTTTTGTTTGTTTAGGGATATATTCGTGCAATTTCAGTTTTTCGGGAAATTTTGATTTTTCAGGTTTTTTTAGATATATTTGTGTTTGATTCTTTGCTTTAGATTGATTTTCCGTTGTTCGGATTTCAATTTTCTGAGTTTGAATTTTTGGATATTTCTATTCGACTCGACTATAATTTTCACAAAATTTTGAATTTTTGATTTGGTTCGATTTGAAAAATAAATGAATTGAAAACCGAATACTCAGTCATACTTGATCGAACATGAGACTACGAATAACTACTTTCTTCGTCCATATAAATAAATATGTTTTGTCGTTTTTTCTATTTATAATAGTACTATCATTAGCTCTATTTTATCGGTTACCTACAATATATATTTTGAATTATTAATATTCGATTTTTTTTTTTATTAAAACTCCTGTGGCAGCTGATTATTCTCGTTTATTTTTTTGGACGGAGAGGGAGTAGTATATTGACCTAATTAAGAGAGGTCAACCTTGTAGAAGTCGCTGCACATTAAACGTGAACTTGCGTCGAATACATTATGCAGTTGTTGGTCTAACTATTTATTCAACTTTTCCAACTTTCAAATTACGTTTCCATAGAATCTCTTTCGTGTTATTCATCATTTATTTTTTTATTGTCTATTTCTTCTTCATTTTACTGTTATCATGCTAATCCGCGCTTTAAATGTGGGCTATAAGAATTTATTCTCTCATAAAAATAAAGAATTATTTTTAGTTTTTCGATCATATAGATTATACGTTTTTTTGTCAAACTAAAATCACCCTAACTCGGCCTCTCCCTATATATCTACTCCGTATTGATTATTTAGATATTGGATTTACTATAATTTACATTAATTTTTTATTTTTAATGTATAAAAATATTTATTTTAATCATAAAAGAGCTAGAAGGTTAATGCTTTTATAATTCATCCTTAGATATTACGTAGCAGATATGGATATATACATGAGAGATCGGGAGATCGACCGACCTCAATGCCGACGACAAGTACCGTCAGAAAACACAATTAATCAATTCGTTGATCCCACGACAACCTTGAGGTCTCAAAGGGGGCAAAAATATTTTCCCTCCATCCATCGATATAAGGTCCAATTTGATCGGACACGAGTTTTAACAAATGTAGTAGAAAATGAGTTGAAAATGTTGATAGAAGGTGGGTTCTACTTTTATATATAATGAAATGCGATTAAGATAAAATTAGTAGAATGTGAGGTCTATTTTCAAAAATAGTAAAAAAACAAATGAAAAACTTATTGGTGAATAGACAAAAATGACAACATGAGAAGTTTATTGGTGGACAGAGCCCGAAGGGAGTAATATTTGGAAAAACTTAGGAAATTTTTGAAAATAAATATTTAGTGAATAAATAATGTATTGTATGTATATGTGAAAGTATGTGTACAATTTTGACTGCCCCACCTGCGAATGAAGTTGGCTCGACCAACCCTTGTCTTTATGTAGACAACAATGTTTGACCACCGGATTAATGATGAACAACAGAGGAAGCAGAAACAAATTGGTTAAGAGGACTCTATAAATTAAAGCTTAATTTTGAAAGTTTCTTTTTTATAAAGTCGAATATATTTCTAAACTTTTAAAAGCATTATATGATTAAGCTAATAATAAGAACAATTAGAAACACATTAAATAAAAGTTTGTTGAGCATAGTACAATATTACAGTTGATTCCAAATATTTACTAATATGGTTTGAGCTAAATTTGCTGGATTTGGATCCGTTATTATAATGAGATTGGAGAAGACAAAAATAGTCAATTTTAAATGATTTACGTAATATATATATTGGACAAAATTAATAGAATATTTCTTTTTTCCAATGAAGCTAGGTCCCCCATATTAGAGACATTTGCACCTTACAATAAAACGTCAAAGAATTTCAATGAACTTGGCTGTAAATTGATGATCATATATATAGAAGTTATCGTTACTATTGAATTTACTAAAATTATCTTCATTTTAATAATATCTATCTTCTCATACTTTGTAATTTATATTATAAAAAAGAAAAAAAGATTTGTGGCTCTGAAATTTACAGAAGAGCTAACTCGAATCTTGGTAAGCCATTCTTGTAGCTCCACATTATCCATTAACTCTTCTCTCTCTTCAATCTCTCTCTGCTGCAGGGAATGCTGTTCTATATTTTAATTATTAAATTATAACATTAAAATATTAAATTTGTTTATTATAAAATAATTAAATGTGTGTGCATATTTCTCTCTCTCCCGCGAAATTTTCACCGCCTTTTTATCTCTCTCCTCTCCAGTGAAAGTCACTCTCTCACTTCCCAGAATATCCGTACTTTCCAATATCCAACAAAACTCTATTGATTTCAAACTCTTAAAAGTTGTAATCTTGTGCATATATCCTCTTTCCTTCCATGGACTCTCTCTTCTTCTCGCTCCCTTTTTTCTAGCTGTTGAGCCCTTTCTTTAATTACACAACATGCTGCTAATCTTACCTTCATTATGCTTCATTTTTCTAACAATCCATTCCAAAATTTGTTCTGCATATTGCTTATATATAGCTTCTTGACTTGGGCACTAAAAATTTCCAATCTTTTTATGAAAATTCGATCTGGATCATTGATTAAATCGTGTGTTTTGTTTTTCTGCTAATCAGTTTGATCAACTGTGTGCTTAGAAATGGAAGAAGAAGAAGAAGAAGAAGAAGAAGAAGAAGAGGGTGCCAGAAATGATGATGATAAGTATGTTTCCTTTCATGGGTTTTTGTTTTTCTTCTCTTCTTTTTCAATTTTTTACAATTTGTAATTCATTTGTTACAGCTGCTGATGTTTTTGGTGATTTTGCCAGTGATAAACTGCAGCTATATTGTGTCTGTGATTGATTGATTATAAGCCCTTTATGACGTTCATTTCATGTTTATGATAATCACTCAAGAAAATTGTCTGGTCCAACAAGGGGATCATCCAAGGCAAACTGGACAGAGGAAGTGGTGATTAATTAGTTTGTTTGATGTGTTCGTACGATGTTCGTTTCTGATCCTGATATTCATTTATGTACTGGTCTGAAACCTTGTTGATTCTCAACTATAATGTCTTGTTTTTGTGAAATAGGATAACATTTTGCAAGACGCAGTTCAAAAATATGAAGGGAAGTCGTGGAAGAAAATAGGCAAGTTTTGATGGTTTCCATTTAAATTGATCTTTGAGCTGAATACAATGATACTATAAATGAAACTGATGCTGCTTCCCTAGTTGAGATTATTGGCTCAATGAGTTTGATTTTGAAAAGCGAATTTGTTTTGCAGCTGGATGCCTCCCTGGTCGAACGGATGTGCAGTGCTTGCATCGTTGGCAGAAAGTTATAAATCCCGGCCTGGTTAAAGGGCCATGGAGTAAGGAGGTCATACCATATACCTATATTCTATGCAACAAAATGGAAGGAGTTCTGTCTTTATTTCTTCAAAAGTGTGACATTATCTTGTTGTTCGACTTCTGCAGGAAGACGCCATTCTCATTGAGTTGGTTGAGAGGTCCAGTGAGAAGAAATGGTCTGAAATTGCGGAACAGCTTCCAGGCAGGATGGGAAAGCAATGCCGGGAAAGGTTATCTAGTTGCAGTTTTGCACATGCCCTTGATGTGTTAAGATACTCATTTGTTTTATGAGAGATGTAACATTCACGCGATTTATTTAGGTGGTGCAACCATTTGAAGCCTGAGATAATTAAGGCACCGTGGACAGACGAGGAGGAAAGGACTCTGATCAATGCTCATGCTGAATATGGGAACAAATGGTCCATATTAGCCAAGCTTTTACCTGGCAGGTACTTTTTCTTTCAAGAATCCAGCTTATGTCAGTTCAATCATTGGTTATGATGCTTATGAAATTTGTTTTGCAACGCGTTTTGTGTAAGATTCAAACTAGGACTAAATGTATCTGATTGATTTGTTCTCTGAATCTACTAGGACTGAGAACTCGGTTAAAAACCACTGGAACTGCTCTCTGAAGAAGAGACTCTGTAGCAATCCTGCCTTTGGCTCCGTTGCAAATCATCCTCGATTATATGTACCTCCTTTGCAAACCAATAGTAAACAAGTTGCTTGCGATTCCACAGAAGCAAACCAAACATCAAGCAACATAGAGTTGAGTTCCGGTTTGTTTCATGGAAATCATAGCAATTTATCATTTGCTTCAGGAAATGCAGTGCCATCAACTTCCAGCAAGACTGTGATCATGGATGACCATCCAAGACTGTAAGATTCAAAGGCCTTGAATCATGGTACTAGAAAGACAGAAATACGAGGTTTTACTTCACTATGTGAAGACCATCCGTGTCACATGCCTTCTCTTGTATGTGATAATGGTGATCGAATTAGACCAAGAGGAGACGGTGGTGATAACCCTGCGAGTTCATCGGAGGGGTCATACACGGGCTTATGCTATGAGCCAATTCAGCGGGCGGATTTGGATATCTTCTTGTCGACTGGTAGGTTTCCAAGCACTGAGAGCTACATACGCCAACAGCCAAGACCAAGACGGGATGAAAAGGAACTGCCAGGTGATGCATACAGCAGAGCTAGGGCCATACTGAGGAGTGCAGCTATGAGCTACCATAATGTGCCGTCTATTATTAGAAAACACGCTATCCAGATATTGTACGGATGCGTTCCTGCACTGGAGGTAATCAAGTCCCAGAAGTAGATGATGATGATGATGATGATGATGATGTTCATACTTGCACTTTTCTCTCTCAAAGCTTGAGAAGCTTGCAGCCGTTGAATCTGTGGGGATTTGAAACAGAATTTGGCGATGCATGAGATTGAAATGATCTTTTATTGAGAGGGTTTCTGTGATCAGGTTTTATGAGAATCCTGCTTTGTGTAGCTCTTGATATCAGCCAATGCTGCAAAACAATGTGATGCTTGCTGCCGCATTGTGATTTTTAGTATAAGTATTTTTAACTTATGATTATGGTGGTTGTGTTTATCAGTTATGTTTAACAGAAACTTCCAAGAAATGAAGGAGTACCTAACTTACAATAATGTAGGATATTGACAGCTGAATATTAATGTTTACGCCAATAAATTTTGGTGTGTTTAATGAAGATGATTCCTGAAAATGGTGGTTTTTGCATTAGCTACTACTCCTAGTTTTCATGTTTTTAGACTTATCACAACTAGCATAGTATAAATTATTTTGCCAAACGGAACTTTCATGAGAGTAATTAATAAAAGTATTATTGTTTGAAAATCAAAATAATAAAGTTTCCATTTTTGGTCAGAACAATGTAATTTTAGGATATCCAATAAGTATAAAACTGAGAGGGATCCAACAACCTCTCAACCGTATTTTCAAATTCATCTTGCATCTCTCTCTCTCTCTCCTCTCTCTGTGTATCATATCTGCAGAGTCCAAAATGCCGCAGGGAACGCTTGAAGTTGTTCTTATCGACGCCAATGGTTTGGAGAAAACAGATTTTTTATGTATGTGAGATCTCTTTAACGTTCACTTGTGATGGTTTTTTGTAAGATCTATTGATCTGATAAAAAAATCCCATTCCTGGTGATCTATCTATCTATCTTTGATCATCTTTTCTTGTTTTTTGCAATATTACAACAATTTCGACAATAACAACATTGTTCGAACAAAAATATCTCATGCACTGAATTTATTAGTTTGATTTTGGTGCCTGGCAGCCAGCACAGATGCTTATGCCATAATCAAATGCCAAGATCAAGAGAAAACGAGCAAAGTTGCATCAGGTGCGTTTTCATTCTCAATCTTGGCCATGAATGTATCTACTTGTTATTCATTCATGCATGTTTTAAACTGATGATGAATGACAACTGTTGATACACCCAAAATCTTGGCTTGCAGTTGAACGATCGTCCCCCACGTGGAACGAGACCTTCATGTTTGCCATCTCTAGGGATGTTAAGGAACTAAAGATCAGGATAATGGATAAAGACACTCTTAGTGCTGATGACATTGTTGGTGAAGTGACGTATGTAAATCGCCTAATTTATCTGCTTCTGTATACGTACAAACTCTCGTTCTCTAATATGGTTTTTCAATCTTTTCTCGGATTCTCAGAATTCCTCTTGGGCCGGTGTTTGAATCGGAAAGAGTGCCATCAACTATGTACAATGTAGTCAAAGACGGGACATTATGTGGAGGGATAAATGTCAGCCTCAAGTTCAATCAACAGGTTGAATATAACCATGTAGTCTTAATTGGTTTTTCTTGAAAAGGATATATGATTTTACCATTCTTTGTTGTTGCAGACAACACGGAGCAGGGGATTTTCAAATGAGGATCTGGGAGGGTGGAAGTCATCATCAGCAATGGATTGATTTGTTCGACGATGCGAAGTTTCTGTTTCTACCGCTTGAAAGATCCTTGTATTTGAATTTCATTGTAGCAAGTAGCAACTGCATTGTTTTTAGATTTTTTTTTATCAGACCTCAGATTTGAGGAGACCAATTTCATTGCCTCTTAGTTTGTGGCAGATTTAGAGTTTTCAATAAAGTGTTAGAAGTTGTTTGATCAATTTGGTTAATGTTAATAGTTTGACATATTCTTGCATGGTATGGTTTTTAGCTGAGGATTTGTTGTATGATACATAGATTTTCATGTTGCTGAGGAAACATAGGTTTATATCTTAGTACATTTCTGAGTTCTGACTGCTTTTTCAGACATCAACCCTGGCCTAACAAATGAAACATATTTCATTACAAGAACACGAGATGATGATTCTGCAGGTCATTATCTGCAAGATGATAATTACAGAAGAAAGAGAGGAGAGATTACAAGTACAGGTCTTTATCTGCATTGACTTGTTATTATAAATAAAATGGAAAACTATCATCCCTTCCAAGGAACATCAACAAAATAAGACATAAAGAGAGAAAGGAAACTTCATACAAGAAATCAGTTTTGTCAACTATCCCTAGATTATGCAATCTTTGTTAACAGTTAAAGCTGAAATCTTGCCAAATCTTAAGTAGAGCAAACTAAGCAGATTGTCAAGGCAGCAAGAAGAACTTCGACATACACGGGCAATCAGAAAGCCCATTTTCTTGAAGGATATGACTTTTCCTTTGAAGGAACTGACAAGCCAACCTGTTTACTTTGCTCTTCGTCAGGTTCCTTACTCACGAGTGCAGTACCAACATAATGAAGCAATGCAGAAGCATCTTCAAGATTATTCTTCAAACTGAAGGATGTTGACATATAAAGCTTTGAGGGTTTCTTCTCCAATTTTTTTACTGTCTTTTCAAGCTCTGCAGATTCTAGGAACCTTTCTGTAGCTGCATCCCAAGAGAGCTCGTGTTTTTGAGCATCTGTCAGTGGAGCAGGCTGGTCTTGCAATGCTTTGCATGTTTCCTTCACAAAGCCCTCACTATCATCATACATTCGGCAATTTGGAAATTGCTTGAAGAAATCATTTGAGGGGTGATTTGCGCACACAACTATTTTTCCCATGGCCAATGCTTCAGCTGTTGTTGTGCAGACTACATCGGTTGTGCTAGGATTTAAGAACACCTTGTAGCTGAATATGGGAAAATTTCAGGACATCAGTAGCTCATAGTGTATCCTATTATGGAAGTAGAGACAAAGCTAGTGAACTGGACAACCTACGCATGCAATGGCATTTCACTTAATGGATAAAAATACCATGAAGGATTTAAGACTGAATGGGCTAGCAATATAGACAGAAATAAGGCATCAGAAGCAAGTATGTAAAAGTGCATGGTTTTCTTTGGATACATATACTTAAGCACACTCAAAAGGAATATTCTGGAAAAACTGGAAACGGATAAACGTCATCAAATCCCAGATTTAGCAGGCCATAGTCAGTGTACTCCTAGTTCCAGTACTGTATTCTAATTGACCAGTAAGATAGGCACATTTTTTCACTTTTCCAAAAAATAAAAATAAAAAAGTCAGGAAAATTTATATCCAAATAGTAAACTACTTACTCGTGAAACAAGGGATCAGCATGATCACGCCCAGGGTTAACCGTGACTTTTATTTCCAGTTTTTTTGCAGCTTCTTCAACTTGATCAGAGTCCTCCCCGCTGCCATACAAATCAACTTCAATGTCCGTTAATTCATTCTGGTTATCAGATAGGAGTTTGAGAAGCTCCATGTAGCCTTTGTGCCAGACCATCTTTCCAATGTAATATGCACCTTTGGTGAAGGGTTGGGTCTCATTGTTGTTGCTCTCTCTTTTTCATGCCAATTTCAAGGAACTTCGGATTTACTCCGAGGACATTGCAAATAACAGATCTTGGAAGCTCTTGAGTAGCAGCTGACAGTCGGATCACCTACCATTATGAACCAGACGTGTAATGTAAGCAACTAGCAGTCGGGCTATACTAATTGTCAACAATCAGAATCGTGCCCGATGTTTTCTGTCATATACAAATATAGCTTTCATAGAAAAATTATAAGCTTAGCTAATCGATATTCAACCGGGTACAAACTTTAAATATCTAAATTGGAAAATTCAGGTATGTATTAGCAAGTAGAAACTACAATAGAAACTATTTCTCCATAAAAGAAAAAAAAAGGAAAAAAATTAAGCAGTTATGGAGAGGCTTACCATGTGGCAGTATATGTCGACAACCCAACTGTTCATATATTTCAGCAAAAAAGCTTGGAACTGCCCATTCTTCTCTCTCTTCACATATTCGAGATAATTTGTGTGAACAACTCCTACAACCAGTCGAAATTTTATTTTCCATCTCTTCCCATGATGATACCATGTCAGGTGCTCAGGCTCCTCTAGAACTGCAACATCTGCCTCTTCATCAGGAATTACTTCAGTAATGTCTCCTAGAGCGATGATGCTCCTTTTATGTAGGGAAAACTGCAGCATGAGATTAACTTGTGTAAGAATATAGGTTTTCCAGGTGGAATTTGGTGACAGTAGTTAGTTGCAAATCATGCATTGAAAAAACATGGTGTTGAACAGTAAGACTTTTCAATTTCTGTGCAGACATCAAAACTATGCAAAATGTGGAACTTTATAATCCACGCTCTTCATGATGAACCAGTACAACCATATCCGCATATTATAGTTTGACTTACTCTTCCTGGGTAAAACCGTATTGCAAAATTTGAGCTGAATCCAGTCCTTTCACCAAGCCACTGGCGCACATAGGTTTCTTGTTCTGAAGCTGATTCAAATGTGATATTATTGGAATACACATGCTTTTGGTCCACCAGTTTCAACCAAGGGATAACCAAAGTAACTTTCCACCCACCATCTTTTGCAAGATATGCTGCACGAAACAGAGGGTTGACTGCAGTCCCGGTTAGCCATGGAAGGCTTCTTATCCATGCATTTATCAGATTTAGCCACAATAGACTCTTGGAAGATAGGTCACATCCCACAAAAACTGGAAGAGCTAACTTAAATAGGATAAATAGCGACGCCCTATCTGCAATGATAACATAAAACGATATCAATTTTCTAAAGAGCCGATCACCATGTTCTATCTATGACAGCACAAGGGTCCAACAAATTGCCATCAAATAAATATAATCAATTTCCATCATAATTACAAGACATATTGAAGCCTCATGCAAATCAGAAACTCAACGTGAGATTCCAACAGAGAATATTAAAAATCTAAATTACTAGTATTTTTTTTTAAATGGAAAGATAATCATGATCCAACAACAATAAGCAACTATGCTAAAATTTTCGTTAAGAGCAACACCCAAAACCTACCATATTTCCTTCTACGACATCCAAAAACCGTATCACATAGGCAGAGGTATAAAGAAATTTGAACATGAAACCTGAACTTCCGGAAAAGACGAACCAATACCGATTAAAATAGCAATGTTACGATCCGAACTCGTGATTTCCCAATGTTGATCGTAACTCCACAATAATCTCACGATAATACGCCAATGATCACTCACTTAGCTAAGAATTCGAGCTAAGACGAACGAAGTGGAATTGTAAGTAGAAGATTCTGATTACAAAATATGAATGTAAGTAGAAGATAGGAATGCAGTAGATCCACAATCTAGAGCAGAGAACAACAATGAGTAATATTATCAACAACAACCAAAATGAGCTAAGACTTCCTTTTATACTCATGCTTCACTCGTCACGCGTCTTGCATTGCACATCACTTGGCCACGTCAACTCCACCTCAGCTACAGCTAGCATGAGGATACCACGTGCTCATTTGCCAGCTGGATAACTAACTCCACCGCCAGCTGGATAACTACCTAACGAACTCCACAACTCCTTCGGCCTTTCATGTTGCATGCATCTTTACGCATGAATGATCATGCATGCAACAAGCAATATGAAAAAATTGCTCAACTTCTCTTAAAAGCAAAAATTTCCGTTTCTTACCTCAATAATCGCGTGCCAGGAAACGAGGAACTGTCGATTCCGCTACCTTTTGAAATTCCTTGAACGAGGAAACCAGTTAGGTTAACAATATAAGGATTTGAGCTGGAAATTAGGGGAAGATTCGAACGATGGAATAGAAATAACAGTTAAATTTACGGAGGGATGTGATTGGTCAGTTTATAAAGAGGAATACTCCATGGAAGAGGAAACACTTGACGATTAAAATAGCCTTATTTTATGTCCTTGAAAAGCTTATTTTTATTTTTTAACTAAGTTTTTGAAACAAAACAAAATACTACTCCTAGCCAATTATTTTTGGTTCTCTAATAACGATACATTTTCAAAGTTTTAGGGATCATTTTGTTAATTTCACTTCTTGTTTGTGTTTTTTGCAGTGAGGATTTAAATATTAAAAGTAATAAAATAAACTTGATTTCCATAAATCTAATCAAATGGGTATTAAATTAATGCTTCCAGCTTAAATAAATTTCACATCCTTGACAATTTAAAAACAGGCTTGGTCCAAATCATTGCTAAAATCTTGGGCTAAATGATAGGCCCAATACATTTTGCATTAAATGAGCCCAATCCAAAGCTAAATCAAAATGATACGTTCTTATTGCGTCAGAAACTAAGAATGATAAATGTATGATCATGATAAGATAAGATAAGATAAGATAAGATAAGATAAGATACACAATCCATTAATATATTGGTGGTATTTGGATGAGGGATAAGGTTTGTAGGTTGTTTCAAACTATTAGAACAATACTAATTCGATTTGGTCGAGCTCAAGGGATGTTTATAGAGTGGATTTAGATATAAAAGAATGTATGTATAAACTCAAGTAAGAACTTGATGAACACTTTGAACGTTGGTTCCTCCTTTTGAGAATTTTGGGTTCTTTGATTGTGGTTCAAAACAATTCGTTAACCTTTAAGGACTTGTTCGGTTTCCTTGGTATGATAAGAGTATAAATAAAACATGGGTTGCAACCTAGTATGAGATCTCTATCGACCTCGAATTTGTTATACATAAAGTGTCAAAGTGTGTAAGATATCTTTGTTGTCTGCAAGACTAACTAAGTAGGTTCACGCTAGCTCTTAAACCTAGTTGTTCACGAGTTAGCTTCCTCTAAGTATAATTAATTCATACTTTGATAACTATTTGTTTATCTCTATTTGTTTTTACTTCACTCACTTTCTATCATCATTGCTAATTCTGATGAAAAAAAATCTTGTAATGTCACCAAAGAATATCTTATAGATATTTCATATTTCAACCGTTAAGTCAAAGGAGTGTGAGAATTATTTATGTGGCGGAGTGATTATTAATATTTCGATAAAGGTTTGACATTTTATTAACTACTAGTTTACTGTATAGTATTTTAATTTCTTAATTACTTCTATAAAGTATTTTCCATTCATAAATATGCATTGCTGAAATAAATTTGAACCGTTCAGATGTCTTCACGTATTCGCTAGGTGAAAAGTCCAACATTTCAATCTCATCAATTTAATTTTGTAGGCCACCATACATATTATGATTTTGTTGAATCTTCAACCCATACATATTATACTACTCCTATAATGGATCAAAATTCTGGAAATATTAAGTATGATTTTGTTGAATCTACAACCCTTTCAACCCTTTTATTTGTATTGAATTTTATTTTATCGGATCACCTTTTCGAACAATTGCACACACAATAACACAATACAATGTAAAAAAATGTACAAATTCGAGGGCTCGAATATATTTGAATCCAGATATGTAATGCAAAGCAAACTCTAAATTATTACCTGAACTGTTAAAAAATATCAATAGATAACAAAATAACATCAATAGAAAATGTCAACACAATGTCAACGGTTGACGCTGCGTTAATATCAAAATCGTGAAATTTTACACTATGTTGACATTGTATTAATAATGTGTTAACGCTATGTTGAAAAGTTTAAATTTTTTATAATATATAGAGTTTGCATTTTATCACTGCTATTTAAATCCATTTATCAAATAAAAACCCAACTGAGTGAACAAAACATATCTAATTAGTTTTGTGGCTGAAAATGCTTAATTGTCGATTATAACAAATCTTTCCACTGAATATGCAATTATAGTATGACTTGTAAACACTGTAGATGCAATAAAATATGTTTTCAAAATTTGAAATTGTAATACCATTCGACGTTAAGTCAATTAGATCGCGAGTACACAGCCAAGATATTATAATAGTGCCATAAATCATTATATACTATGTTAGATACTACTCTTTCGATCTATAAAATAATATCTCATTCTATTATTTTGAAATATTCATAATTTAAAATCTCAGATTATTGTCTTTCACATTTGTTAAAACTAGACTAAGGAAGTTCATAGGGCATATTTCTGCCATGAAAATATTGAATCCTTCTTTCTCCACGACTCTGAAGGGAAGTTCATCAAGGATAATATAAGCATCTCCAATGGTCGGCGTCACCACCGGAGCGCCGATTTTTCGCCCACGCCGGTTTGACGCCGAACCATTGGAACCGGCGTGGGCGAAATCGGCGTCAAAATCGGCGTCGCCATGCCGATTCCCGCGCTGACGCCGGTTCCCACGCCGATCCTCACGGGCGCCATTGTGGCTCCCGGATCGGCGCCAAACCGGCGTCGGATTTAAATATTTTTTTTTTTTTTTCGCAAAACACTATATATACGCGCGTTGAACCTCATTTTCATTCGCACCACTTGTTTTAACGAGTACTCTCTCTCTACCTTACTTTCTGTACAAGATCAATTTAAGAAATGAGTAATGCCGGTGGTAGTGGTGGGGATGCGGATGAGTACGAGCGTATGATGAACGAAGAGCTTGATGCCTATACGAGCCGTGAGGTTGATCGATGGATGCAGAGTTATATGCAGCCGGCGGCACCTCGCCCACGACCAGTTGTCCACCGTCGACAAGTGGTGCATCGTGATCATGACGCTGCACATCAGCGCCTGTTCACAGATTACTTCGCAGAGGAGCCGCGTTTTGACGCCAACCATTTCAGGCGTCGTTTTAGGATGAGGCGGGACTTATTTATGCGTATTGTTAACGAATTGGAGCAGCGATATCTGTATTTCCGCTTCAGGCACGATGCGGTTGGCAGACCCGGCCACACCCCTATTCAAAAGTGCACTGCGGCAATCAGGCAGTTGGCCTACGGCACCGCGGCAGACATGTGGGACGAATACCTCCACATCGGTGAGACGACTGCCATCGAATGTATGAAGTATTTCTGCCAGGGCGTGATCGAAGTATTCGGTGATCAGTATCTCCGAAAGCCTACCCCCGAAGATTGCCGGAATTTGCTGCGGATGCACGGGGATCAGCACGGGTTCCCGGGAATGCTAGGCAGCATAGATTGTATGCATTGGGAATGGAAGAACTGTCCCGCTGCCTGGAAGGGGTTTTACACGACCGGCTACAAGGGAAAAAATCCCACGATGATCCTCGAGGCCGTGGCTGATTACCGGTTGTGGATTTGGCATGCGTATTTTGGGATAGCCGGTTCGAACAACGACCTAAACGTCCTCAACTCGTCGCCCCTTTTCAACGAGCAGTGCCAGGGCGTCGGTCCGGCCATCAGTTTTGTCGCCAACGGCAACCAGCATGATATGGGCTACTACTTGGCGGATGGGATATACCCTAGGTGGCCCGTCTTTGTGAAGACGATCCGGTGCGCATCAGAGCCGAAGAAGGCCTACTTTGCGACGCGGCAGGAGTCGGCGCGAAAGGACGTGGAGCGCGCATTTGGTGTGCTTCAAGCTCGATGGGCTGCAGTTAAGGGACCAACGCGTTTGTGGCATGTCGACTGCATTGCTGATATAATGTATGCCTGTATTATCATGCACAACATGATCGTCGAAGATGAAGGTGTACAACTGACTGATTGGGCCACCGACGATAATGAAGCAGGTCCAAGCCACGGCGTCATCACCGCCAACGTACGAGGTGGGGTACCGCACGATGAAGAAGCCCTCCTCCAAGCACATGCCGACATGCGTCAGACGGAGGCTCATATTCGACTGCAAAATGATTTAGTTGAAGAGTTGTGGGCGCTGAGGACTGCAAGGCGGTAGTTTTTATGCAAATTTATGTAATTTTTTAAATGTAATATTTTTAATTATTGTACTTTTTTTTATATTAATGTAATAAAAAAATTTTAATATTATTATTCGAATTTTCCGTATTTGTCTCGTAATTTAAATTCCGTATGTTGATACAAGTGTAAATTAAATTATATAATTGTTATTAGTGATGTGGATAGGTAGTGTGAAGGCTATTTGATGGCTATTTGATGTCCAGTTGATGTGGCAAGCTGATGTGGCAGGAGAATTGTAGTGCTGATGATGTGGCAGTGTGAAGGCTATTTGACGGCTATTTGACGTCCGTCAGCATTGGAGATGCTCCTAGACTCAGTTTGATTAAATCTCCAACTAATAAGGGACCCTGATCCTTCTTGGCCGAGCTTCATTTGAGTCTTTCCCACTTGTTGTTTCTTCAAACACGAAGCATGATGTTTCCACATTGCAGAGGTGCCATTATACTTCAAATCAGCAGCGATCAACTGGCCACACATCTTACATTTTCCTTTTCGAACTTTTACTAAAAAAAGAGAAATGACTCAACTACTATGGAACATACTAAAATGGCAAAATGACTCTACTACTATGAAATAGTTTTAGGGAGTAGTTAATCTTATTTAACTACTATTGACTCTGTTCTCCAAAATTGCCACAATCTTCTTTTGGTTCTTATACAAAAAAAATTGCCGATTTTCAATTATGATAATAAGATACTCCATTTGTTTTTTTTAAATAACAACTATTTTCATTTTGGGTCGTTCCTTAAAAATAGAAACTTTAGAATCTTTCTATTTTAGGACATGGACCCCACAATCCACTAATTCTACTTTCCCTACTTTTTTTCTCTTCATCTCTCTTACTTCACCAATTATTCTTACTTACTTTACTAATTATGCATTAAAATCGGTGTCGTTTTAAATATTTTTATTTTTTAAATATGGAGGAGTACTTAGTAATCTTACTTCATTTATAGAAGGGTAGTACCATCATTTAAGAGGATGATTGGCCCAGACGCGGCAGCCCGTATTCAATCGGAGGGCAGCACTTGTAAACCGTACAACTCAGTCTAACTAACTTGGCTTGTCTAGCACAGCACATTCCTTCTCACTCCTGCCCGTTTTCATCGGGCAGATGCTGAAGTTCGCTTCGCGTCTCATTCTTCACTCTCAACAAACAGAGTTTTCAATTGTCCTTCGCAATCTCCTTTTTCAATCTCCAAAAAAAGTTCAATTCCGGAATTCTCAAATCTAAATATGCACATGTATTATGGACATTAATATTCTGATACGACTTGACTGAGTCGTTTGAGTGTGTGTATATATATAGTAGTATATAACTATATATGATTGCAGGGCACACATTGTTGGCATTTGTGAAGGTGTGGAGAATCAGTTCGCTTAGGCTTTAGATTTTCTCCGATTGTGGATTTCAGGAACGTGAGAATGTGGAGAGTGGCGCGATCTGCTGCGTCGAGCCTCCGCCAGTCGCGGCGACGGATGTCGACAGAGATACCGGGGCCGTGTATTGTGCACAAGCGCGGCGCTGATATTCTACACGATCCTTGGTTTAACAAGGTTCGTCTTATTTGTTTCATTTTGTTTTCTAGCTTCATTTTTCTGTTATTGAGCTTTTCGGTTGCTGACGTCATTTGATCCTATTGGACGTGTTAGAAATTGGCATGTCTACGCGCTGTTCCAGTCGTTCAAAGAGTGTATCGATTTGAGATCGATTTGTTTCGTTTGTTCGTCCTATGTAATTTGATTTTCATTGTTTTAGATTACGTTCGAATTTTTCGTGTTGTTGTGAGTCTCTCTGTGGAATATTAGTGAATGCAGTTTCACGTTTTTAATTTATTGTGTTGATTGTATGCTGTTTAAGAATCAGTTCATCATGGAGCATATAAGGTACTGTAAGCTCTAGAGTAGACGAATAAATAGTTGTTTGCTATATATTTGAATTCTGCTGCTATTGGCAGATAAGATGTGGTATTCCGCAGTGAAATACTAATACCCTATGTTAGTTGATATATTCCTGGTTAAGGAGCATGATCATTTCTACAATGAGGCAAAGAACTAAATATTAAGAAGTCATATATGAATTGAAACCTTTCCCTAGTGATTAATTATATAACTGTTAAAATTTCAAACAATCAGGACACAGGTTTCCCTTTGACAGAAAGAGATAGGCTTGGACTACGTGGTCTGCTTCCACCACGAGTGATATCATTTGAGCAACAATATGGCCGTTTCAGTAAGTTCGCTAATTCTGTGCCTCTATTAAATTGGTAGATTTTGACTGCTTGTTCTTCATTTTCATTTTCTGTTGCTGCCGTTGCCTCCACCAATGCTTCTAAATGAAAATTTAACTGATGTAGTTTTTGTTCTTTTATATTAGGACATAGTGTAGTAACGATTCTAATGAATGTTATCTGAACTTTTTTTACTCATAAGTACATTTTGTCAACCTTAAATTTATCATGAATGAAAAGGATTAGAAGTTTGTGATATTTACATATGCAGTATCCATAGCAACCTTATTATTTGGGATAAAAAATCACATTGGGAAATTTGTGTGGCTGAATTGAATTATGGTTTTCTGGTTTATAAGTTGTTTCTGTATAGGTGTTATTTGTTCAATGTATGCAGTTTGGGGTGATTGATTTTCCATGTAATCTTTGGCTAGTTTTGCTTCGGACTACAGGGGTTTTGACTCTTAAAATTTTTGTTCTCTTCTTTCTTTTCTGGTATTATTAGTGGATTCATATAGATCCCTGGAAAGAAATACCCAAGGTCAACCAGTTAATTTTGTTTCCCTTGCAAAATGGAGAATTTTGAACAGGCTTCATGACAGAAATGAAACATTATACTACCGAGTAAGTTTGCGGACCCGCAGCTTCTATGGATGATAAAAGTATGGTATCATTAACTGGATGGTCTTCATTCTACCTTGTAGGTACTGATTGACAACATCAAGAACTTTGCTCCGACTATATATACTCCCACAGTAGGATTGGTATGTCAAAACTATTCAGGATTATTTCGGCGTCCCCGTGGAATGTATTTCAGTGCCAAAGATAAGGGGGAGATGATGTCAATGATCTATAATTGGCCTGCGCAGCAGGTATCATGTCAAACTTAGATACAATCTTGCTTATGTTATTGTGTAAGTACAGAGTAATCTTAACATGATTTTTGTGCAGGTTGATATGATTGTGCTGACAGATGGTAGTCGTATTCTTGGTCTTGGTGATCTTGGAGTTCAGGGAATCGGTATTCCAATTGGGAAACTTGACATGTATGTTGCCGCTGCTGGTATCAACCCTCAAAATGTATGTCCAACATGCTTTCTGTTTCCATGTGTAAATGGATGACAGAAGACTTAAGTTCACATGCATAGTTGCATACCCAGTGGTTCTGCAAAATTATCATACAGTATTTAATTTATACTATCAAGTAAACTATTATGCAGGATCCTTTTATATACATATTTTAATTATTATTGGTTACCTGCATATCTGTTTATCAATTTGTAGGTACTTCTTAGCTATAAATATTTTGTTCATGTTACAGAAGTCAGCATATACTTAAATAAACAATATTAATATCATTAACTGTCTGCTTGCTGTATCTTCTGTTATTTGTAATCTTACACTTCTTCTTATTTATATTTGGCTTTCAGATATTGCCAGTTATGCTTGATGTGGGCACAAACAATGAGAAGCTACTTGCTGACAGACTCTGTGAGTTTACTTATTTTAAGCTCACTTATATCTTCTGTTTTATTTACTTAATTAGTTATATGATTTCCTCTTTTTTTGTTCGGAAGTAATTTTTATCTTCAATGTACTCCATGTCTAAATGTAATTTCCTTACTATGCTTCCAAATGATTATCTCATTTTCAGAAAAGATGCATCAAGACAAGTAAAAGTTTTGTAATATCGAGAGTTTCATTTTAGTTTACCTGAAGATATTTGACAGATCTAGGACTCAGACAACATAGACTGGAAGGAGATGAATATTTGGCGATTGTTGATGAGTTCATGGAAGCTGTTCATGCACGTTGGCCAAAAGCAATTGTGCAGGTCTTTGTATTCAAAACATTTGTTTCAAAGATAATCTGGTCAAATGCACACTTACAATTTATTATTGGAACTAACTTCACAGTTTGAGGATTTTCAAATGAAGTGGGCTTTTGAGACACTAGAACGTTACCGCAAGAGGTTTTGCATGTTCAATGATGACGTACAGGTAAACTGCAACCAAATCCACTTTATATAACCACATGAAAAGTATATTAAAGAAGATGTTCCCCAAAGTGAAGCTTGAATATATGTTCGTATACCTGGCTTCAAAAACTACAGGGAACAGCCGGTGTTGCTTTGGCTGGGCTACTTGGTTCGGTTAGGGCACAAGGACGACCTTTGACAGATTTTGCAAACCAAAAAATTGTCGTGGTCGGGGCTGGAAGGTAGCTTATGGTATTTGGTTTAATAGATCATCTGCCTGTCTACAAACATGTTCCAGAAACTCTATGATTTATTGGCAGGTTTTTCTTTATTTCTTATTCCAAACTCGGAATTGCAGTGCAGGACTTGGTGTTCTTAATATGGCATTACAGGCTGTATCCAGAATGACTGGACCCGATGCAGATCCTCAATTTTTCCTTCTTGACAAAGATGTATTGACTAAGATCTTTAAGACATGATGAGTTATTGTTATCTCCACTGAAAAAATTCTAAGTTTAAATGTTTTTTTTTTGGGGGGGGGGGGTGAAAAATGATAGGAGTATCTATATTTTAAAATTGACTGTTAAAGTAGCGATTACTGGTTAGGGAAATAGTCAACACAAAGGGGGGGGGGGGTGGGGGGGGGGTTGAATATCTTTATGTGAAGTCTGGCCTAAATGTTTTTTTTTCTTTCATAATTTTCACTATGTACATTTGAAGGGTCTCATAACAAAAGAAAGAGCATGCATTGACCCTGCAGCTGCCCCATTTGCGAAATCTCAAGGAGAAACTAAGGAGCTTGGACTTTGTGAGGGTTCCAGTCTGCTTGAAGTAGTAAGTCTTCTCTGAAAATTTCTGAAAATTTCTAACCTTCATATCCTCTAGAGAAGATTGATGACTTGTTAAAGCTAGTAGCTAGAATAACTACTCTTTATTCTTTTTATGTTTCACCTGCAAATATTTTTGCATCTATTTATAATCGAAGCATTCTGATGATGGTGCAGATTAGAAAGGCTAAACCACATGTGCTTCTTGGTTTATCTGGAGTTGGTGGTGTCTTCAGTGAAGAGGTTGATTCTCAATTCCTAGAATCGTCTACCTATGTGTTTCATCACCTTGGATTGTTTCATGCACCTCAGATTGTCTACCTGTCTCTGAAATATACAACTTCAGTGTTCTCCTCAGGATCACTTGGTCGATCTTTATTTGACAAAATGATCTGAAAAGTGATAATGCATCTGATGTTTGGTTCCAAGAAAACCTGAAAAATTAGCATTATAAGTCACAAACCCTTCTGTTTCACTCATATACCATTACTTCACGGTATCATTTGGCGGCATATGACCACCCTTCATTCGAAGCCATTTAGCTCTTTTGACCTATGCTATAATCCACCCCCCCAATACTGATTCATCTCCTGCTTTAATATTTCTCACTTTATCCGTCCAACCTTGTTTCTGCCTGCCTTTTTGATGTTTTTTGTTCGGAAGGATTGATTCTGTCCTTAATAAAGTTAATTAAGCCAGCCATTTATATGTTTTGAAAGTAATTGGATTCTTTTTATTTTGTTGATCTTGTAATCAGATTCTACAGGCCATGAAAAGTTCAGACTCCATTAAACCTGCTATTTTTGCAATGTCTAATCCTACATCAAATGGTTTGGTTTTGCTACTTTAAATCTTTCTTATACTCATAATATGTGCATGAAGAGATAAATAGTAGTATTTGCTTTATGGCACAGCTGAATGCACGGCGGAGGAGGCTTTCAAACATGCTGGCAAAAATATTGTCTTCGCAAGTGGAAGCCCTTTCGATAATGTTGATCTAGGTATTAACTTTTGAAATGTGTTTAAATCTTTGGCCCTATGATAGTTGGTTGCACTAGTTTCTTTCCATTGTCTTTCAGGGCTGGTGTAGTAATAATCACTATTTAGAAGTATTGTGATTAGTGCCAATTTGTTCCGATTTTGCAGGGAATGGGAAGACAGGGCATGTGAACCAAGCAAATAACATGTACCTCTTTCCAGGGTATGATCATGTCAGGAAATATGCCTCATATTTTACTGTTTATGAGTTCTAATTCCTAACTTTGTACATATCTAGAATTGGCTTGGGAAGTCTGCTCTGTGGTGCTCGTATAATAACTGACAATATGCTGCAAGCAGCTGCTGAGTGGTAAGCTTAGGGACTTGGATCGTTTTTCATTAATTTGGCCCCCTATTAATTTCATATGCAAAACGCTTAATCAGAACAAATGGGATACTGTCTTCAGCCAAATATCTTAATCGAGGTTGTTCTTGCAGCCTTGCTTCATACATCACAGACGAAGAAATTCAGATGGGCATTCTGTATCCGCCCATTGATAGGTGCGCAAGTGTATCAACTTCATTCTATATGCTATATTCCATGGGGGTGTTTCTTTCCACAACTGCTTCTGAATCTATAGTTTTGTGTGGTCAGTATAAGGGACATCACAGCTGAGGTTGGAGCTGCAGTTGTGAGGGCAGCCGTGGCTGAACATGTCGCAGATGGACGCGGCATGGTGGGCCCTAAAGATTTGAAACACATGTCAGAGGTATGTGGGGATGAGCCAAAATTTCAACTTCATAATTTTTCTTGATTCAAATTTCTATTTCCTCAGCTCACTTTACTGGATTAACCATAAGTAAAACTCATCATCCCTACCCAGGCTATGTTAAGCTTCTAGATGAGATGTACAAGATTAGATATGATTTAGTCATAATATCAGTGGTCATACCTAAAGGTAGAAAATAAGTTGGTAATAATATCTAACGTCGATATAATTTATGTGGGATGCAGGAACAGATAATCAAGTATGTGAAGGACAACATGTGGTTCCCTGTGTATAGCCCTCTTGTGCACAAAAAGTGATGTGTTCCTTTATTTTCTTTTAGTTTTTAGATGATTATTTGTGCAGCACTTGTGAGAAAAGTTGACTGCAAATTAGTAGTAGTATCTTATGCATCCATACCAAAACCCCACAAAACCGTGTCTATAAACTGTCCGTATCTTACAATAAACACCAACAACAATCGGTTTATAAATAATCATATCATACCTTAAATATTCGTGGTCTCTGAACTTACTTCTTAAACCATCTTCATGTGCGCGTTATGTGTGCATGTTTGCTTGCTTTGATTAAAAGTATGATTGTGGTTGTGGATGTCCTTAGAGAGAAGCATTTACCTAGTGTTATAGTAACTTATAACACATGCTACTTAGCTTTCATGTAATGTAAATAAAACCTTTGACAAGTAAATACTTTATGAGTGCAAGTACTTGTGTATGTATGAGAGTTCCAGTTCTCATTCCAATTTGACTGAACGGATAAAATTTGATATTTACAGTAATATTTATCCTAAAATTTTAATACCAGTTGTCACAAATCTAGTGACTTAAATGTGAGTGTTTGTATGATGGAAGCATGGCAGTGTTTTGGAAAATTGTAGAAGCATGGCACTATGGCAGCGTTTTGGATCGGATAATCGAAGCATGGCAGAGTTTTGGAAAATTGTGACTTCCTTTTTTTTAGGAAGAAAAATGAGACTTTTGCAAGCTAAGGAGCACAACTTGATTCAATCAATAAAATTATTTGTAATTGAAGTTTTGATATTATCCA
Organism: Salvia splendens; assembly: GCF_004379255.2. NCBI lineage: Eukaryota > Viridiplantae > Streptophyta > Magnoliopsida > Lamiales > Lamiaceae > Salvia > Salvia splendens. Next base: position 5,293,723 of record NC_056032.1, read on the forward strand.
AAAATATTTAAATTGTTTCCTTAATTCTACTATTTAATTTTACAATTAATATTGGTAATATTAAAAAATTTATTTTACTATTAAAGCGTTAATTTTCTAAACAAACATGACACACTAGACAAAGAATATACATACTGCATATCATACATTTTATATACACAATACACTATACAGATTTTTACACAATTCACACACCCGCGTACACTCGCAAAAACTATTCAAAATATACAGAAAAATGTAAAGTATATATTTTAAAATTATATTAGATTAACAATTAAGAGCAATTTTAGTTAATTTTTGACCGACTAAGAGAAATTTAGAATTAAAATGGAATTTTATATTAAATTTTCTAATTTTATCAAACAAAGTATTTAAAAATACATTATTATAATTTTATGTTGTATTCTATAGAATTTCAATTCCATATACCAAATACTAGTAGTATCACCTTTTTTCACATTTTTTTCCAGTCACCATAAACTTATTTCTTTTTCTCTTTTTTTATTGGGACCATGCATACATAGGCTGGACAAGTTCTTGACTATTGATATAGATATGCATATGTCCCAATCACCCCTTTTTTAGTCTAGTCTAGACATGCCCACGGTTCACGAACCGGCGGTTCCGGTTCGGAACCGCCGGTTCCGGTTCGGTCGTCTTCGGAACCGGAACCGAACCGTGAGGCTATTTCACGGTTCCGGTTCCGGTTCGAAAACCGGCGGTTCCGGTTCCGGTTCGGAACCGCCGGTTTTCCGGCGGTTTTGGCGGTTCCGGTTTTCGAACCGGCGGAACCGCCGGTTCAATATATATTTTTTTTTTTTTTAATTTGAAATTTGGCTTTATACAATAAATCGGAACAAGACAATGCATAATTCAAGCACAAATAAGACGAATAAGGAGAAAATGAAATAAATTTTATTGATTTTGAGTTGTAACGGACAACGATACATTACAATTTACAATACATAAGTATACAATACAACAACATACAACAATATAATATAATTTACAAGTGTCGTCGCCTCGTGGGACTCGGAAGGTAAATAAAAAAAACATGAAATGGGGTGTAAAAAGGAAAAATTGAAAAGGGCTTGGGATCAACTTAAACTTTCAAAGTTAAACTTTTCAAATTTAAGTTGAGTTGCCTACGTATCCACAATTTTATTGAGGAATCAAAGCCCACGTAGTTCTCTTACCTTAGGATCAACCATTTTTTCTTGCAAAATGTTGCCCATTTTCTAAGCAAACACATATCAGCACGCCATATACACATTGCTGCATTTCTAATAGGGGCAATTTGATCTTCCAAAGCAATCAATGCATCTCGAACACACATTGATTGCTTTGGAAGATCAAATTGCCCCTATTAGAAATGCATCAATGTGTATATGGCGTGCTGATACGTGTTTGCTTAGAAAATGGGCAACATTTTGCAAGAAAAAATGGTTGATCCTAAGGTAAATTGTACTTGAAGATCATTAAAATATATTCCCCATTTGATAAATATCTTATTGGTGAAAAAGTGGGTATCTTTGAGGCAGATGGTACTGGAACACAAATTTATATATGGAATCTGGAATGATACTTCAAGATCATATATAAATTTGTGTTCCAGTACCATTTGCCCCAAAGATATCCACTTTTTCACCAATAAGATACATATCGAATGGGGAATATATTTTAATGATACATTACAATTACAAATAAAAAAACATGAAATGGGGGGGAAAAAAATTTGAAAAGGGCTTGAGCTCAACTTAAACTTTCGAAGTTAAACTTTTCAAATTTAAGTTGAGGTGCCTACGTATCCACAATTTTATTGAGGAATCAAAGCCCACGTAGTTCTCTTACCTTGCTTACCTTTTTGGTCGGCTGTGCTCGCCGTTCACCGCCCCCCGCCCCGTCGACTCATTGCTAATGTTGAGTGCTCTCGCTTCTGACCTCGTCATCGCCATCGGAAGAAAATTCTTCACCATCACTCTCTACACGGAAGTCGAAATCCGGCTCTTGTGCTCTCATGTCCGCCTTTGCCCAATCGTCAAGTAACATAGTGGCTTCCATGTTCTTGGCGGAGAGATTGCTCCTTCTGTCGTCTAGGACACAACCGCCGACACTAAAAGCTTGTTCAACGGCGACGGTAGAAGCGGGAACGGCGAATATCTCCTTAGCCATGATGGAGAGTATCGGAAACTCTTTGTCATGTGTTCCCCACCAATTAAGGACGTCAATTTGTTGAGTAGGAGGACCTGCATCTTGAAAAATAGAGCGCGATTCCAAATATATATCTAATTCACTAGTCGCTCTAGTCCTATTGGTTGTAGTACCGTATAGATCTTGCAATTGTGATACTACGTCGGGATCAATCATGATATTGGTAAAATCCCCTCCACCAAAATCAAATGTAGACGGAGTAGGAGGAGCACGTACCTGGTGAGCGGTGTTATACCGCATTTCATATTCCGCGTAGAGAGAACGAAGTGCACTATCTAACCTTAGTTTGATTTCATCAACATCCGGAATACTTAGTTCGAAGCATTCTCCTCTTGTCAAGCCCATTTCGCGGAGTTGAGAAAAATCCAAAGCGTGCAAACAACCATAGTACATGTCTAAAATTTTATAAACACCATGCAACTTCCACTTTGGATCCAAGCATTTTGCAATCAAAAACACATTTGGAATACGTGAAAAATATTTTAACCATTTTTCAACCATGTAAAACAAAATAGCCTTCAACTCAATGAATTGAGTATTTTTCACACAAGTTTTAAAACCAATTGCCACATACATGCAATGCTCCAAAACGCGCACAGAAGTAGGATAATAAACTCCGGATAACTCAACAGTGGCATTTTTGAAAGCGCGGAATAATCGAAATAAATCCATGCTGTGGTCCCAACAAGCGGGTATCAAAATCAAATCAGAAGGAACATGAGGACAACTTCTAAAAAAATCACATAAATACTCAATGTGGTTCAAAGTCGACTCCAACATATCATATGTCGAGTTCCAACGAGTTGAAACATCCAAACGAAAGTTGGTGTACCTGCATTGCTTACCATGACAATATCTCTTCCAAGCTCTACCAATAGGAGCTTTGTTATGAATCAACTTCACAGCAGTTCTAATAGGATCAACATACTTTTGCCACAAATCGATCGCATCTTGAACACACAAATTCAAAATATGGGCAATACATCGCACATGAAAATATTTACCATCAATAACAGGAGAACATGCACTGATTAGTTCATCTATGCTAGCAGTGTTAGCGCTAGCATTGTCAAAACCAATAGAAAAAATTTTATTGATCAATTGAAATTCATTCAAAACTTGAATGATCAATTGAGCAATTGCTTGTGCAGTGTGTGGTGCGGGAAATTCCCGAAATGCAATCAAACGTTTGTTTAAAGTCCAACTGTGATCAACGAAATGCACAGTGATGCCCATATACGAATTTTTACAAAAACAATCAGTCCACACATCAGAACAAATAGAAACTTTATGCCCTAAGTTAATAATAAACGTACCTAATTGCGACTTCTTTTCCATGCATTGTCGAACAACGGCCCGAGTCATTGAAGTTCGACTCAAATTTTTGGCAGCGGCATTATAAACTTGCCGCATACTCGACTCAAAAGCATCGTTATCAAAAGCATTGAATGGAAGATGTTTCATAACGGCAAATCTAGACATCACATTAAGAGCATTTTTGTGATCATATTTCAAAAGAGTATTGCTACACGTACCTGATGTTTGGGATGAACCCGTCCCACTACCGGTCCCGACTCCATGTTGAAAGTTGAGTTGAGTTTGGGTTGGAGCGATACCAAACTCGACCGGATGCGCTTTCTCCATGTGACGGGTAAATGTACCGTATCCTCCACCCCTTCGGAATGTGTATACGTTTTCGCAATAGTTGCAATACACATTATAAGTGTTAGGATCGTTACTATCTTGTACCTTCTTGAAGTGTTTCACCATGATGTTGGAGGTTAAAGACCTTTCAGCTGGTCTAGGAGGTTGAGGAGGACGAGGTTATCCACGACCACGCCGACTCCTTGGTGGTGGTGGGGGTGGCATTTCTTGAACCTCTTCTACCTCCTCCCCCTCCTCCTCATCGTCATCATCATCATCGTCTTCATCAACATTCACAGGGGTTGGACTTTGTTGGGAATAGGCACCGCGACCGGGAGCACCACTACCGGTACCAACATAAGCATCGCCTTGGTATTGAGAGCGAGAGAGAGCAATAGCATGTGCCACATCTTGCTCTTCTCGAGCCTACAAAATAATATTTGTATTGTAAATACAAAATAAAATTATGAACAATAATGTAATGTAATTCAAAATTAATTAAATTAGAAGATAATAAATATTAACCTGCCACTCATCCATGTTCATTTGAGAAATTTCATCAATAACGGATCTCCGAGATGGCCTCTTGGCCTTTCCCTTTCCCTTATCAACACGACCTTCTCGGGATGAAGACATATTGCTATGTAGAGTAGAAGTAGAAATGTAGAAATATGGAATAATATTTTTTTTGTTTTAGCAATTGAGAAAGGAAGACAACTTATAGATAGAACTACGGGAACAAGTATAAGTGTATAACAATGCGTAATAAGAGTAGCACTTGCGTAATTAAATGGAAGCACAATAGCACAAATGAGAAATTGGAGACAAAGAGAGAGAATTGGGAGATTGAAGAGAGAAACTCTTATTAACACAAGAGTGGGGTGAATGTAAATGAGGATAGAGGGGGGTATTTATAGATAAAAATGGGGGGAAAATGGAAGAATTTCGAATTTGAAATTTGAAAAAAAAAAAAAAAATCAATTTTCGCAAAAACCGGTGGTTTTTGGCGGAAAACCGCCGGAACCGCCGGTTCAGTCAATGAAACCGTCTGCAAAAGCTGCGTCATGTCGCCTCGTTTCTCGCGCCGCATCCGGAAGCCCTGAACCGGCGGTTAACCGCCGGTTTTCACGGTTAACCGCCGGTTTACGGCCGGTTAACCGCCGGAACCGGCCGGTTTTTCAGCTGAAAAGCTGCCGCCGGTTCCCCCATCAAAATGCCTCGAAATTAGCGCTCGAACCGGCGGTTCGGCCGGTTAACCGCCGGTTCCGAACCGTCCGGAACCGCCGATTCGGTCACGGTTCCGGTTCGAAATATCTTGAACCGGAACCGGCCCGCAACCCGAATTCCGACGGTTCCGGTTCGGGATAAAGTCCACGGTTCCGGTTCGGAACCGGAACCGGCGGTTCCGGTTCGGCGGTTAACCGCCGGAACCGGAACCGGTGGGCATGTCTAGTCTAGTCTATAAAACAAAACCACACGATCTTGTATCCATAAACAGTATTCCACTTAAAAAAAATTGGACACAATGTGATCCGAGTATATCTATAAGATATTCTATATCTCTATTATTTTATATATTATTGATTTAGTATATATTTCCTATTTCTTGATCACTAAGTTAGATTAGTAGGAAGTATTATAAATATGAGCCCATGTTATTTTTTGAATCATTCATTGAAGAAATACAATTTATCTTTTTTTATTCGTCTTTTACTTTTAGTTATTTACTTTCACTGCAAATTCATCTCGTCAAACCCTAATTGACCGAGAAATCTAGGCTGCTCGACGGGGAGACCCCGCGAACGAACCTAACCCTTCTCCGGGGACTTCGCGCTGCCGGAAACGATACGAGTATCATCTGGTGCTTTCATTGTGATCTCATCCTCCGTATTTCCGCCATCATATCATACACCTACACTGACTACGTCCATCACTAGTTCGACAGACATTTCTCCTTGCCACTGCCACGCCTCTATCCGTCAACATGTACCAGCAACGACAATTCTGGGAGTTGCAATCGCTCGACCAAGGATTGCAATATGATGTGCCGTCGTTTAGCGCGGCGGATCAATTACAACCCGATCCATACCACTAGGGCCATCAATTCGACCACCACACACAACCGCCGCAGCCACGACCCTCTTCCTGTTGGGACCCGCCTTGGTATCACTTGCAGCAAGAGTACAAATCATGTGTTCAAGAATCCCCAACCGGCTGGCCATCTACCTGCTGGGACTTGCCGATGCCCTATCAAACATCAGAGTATCATAGCCGCCAATTTGGGTACCATCCCCCACTAGTCCAGAATCAGTTTGCTCACGACGCCCACTACCAACTAGAAGCGTACCAGCAACGGGCTGTTGACCAGCTGCCTGCGCAGTCGCCCTATACGGGCTTTGATTTGCCGGAACCACCGCCATATCCGGGTTCGGAGCCTCTCGGCATGGCACGTGATCCGTGTTAGGAATTCTTATATTCATCTAATGAGCGCAGCGGAAATTGCAGACAAGAATAACAGATCTAGATTCATAATCATATTGCAAGTTGAGCACGTAATACACAACGGAACTAAATCTTACTTGTTGTTGTGTTTTCTTCTACGATTGTGTCCTGCAAGTTGAATCCACTACTATCGAGGTCCACGTGTATTCTGATCCGATGCAGGAACAATTCCTCTGTACAATCGCTCTATAGAGAAAGCTAGGAATTCTCTACAAAGCTTTACGTATTTTCTCTCTAATGTTACGATATTTCTCATCTCCCACAATGGAGAATAAATAACCATTATATAGACAAAGAGTCATTAGGGTTTCATGATTGTTGGGCTTATGGACTAATTATAATTATAGCCCAACTATAATTATTTAATCCATATTAATCTAATCTAGCCCACAGCTTGGCACGTGATCCGGTGACGTCGAATTTGGAACCGAACCTACAGTTCGCTACCTTGGTCTCACAGCTTGAGCACTTGACTGCAACTATCAAGCAATTGACGTCTCGGATGGATGCAAACAAACGCTGCCTGGGCGATCCACACGCCGCGACACGACCTCCACCAGACCCTACAGCCAGTGTCATGTACACGGAGCCGGTATCGTGTCCCCTACCACAGATGACCGCCGCCGCCCCAGCTGATCTCCATCACGATCCATCTAGAAGCTCGCTGCCTGTTGTCGTTGCTATCCCGCCTCCACCAGCCACAATATCTCTGTCGTGCTACTCCAATTTCGGGTATGACTCGATGGAATTAATTATCGTTGATAATGATGAAGAGGAAAAAAATATTATTCATTCTAGTGTTGATGTTAGTGGACCAATTTATGGTAGTAAAGATGGCATAGATGATCCATGTAATGTTGTTTTTACTTGCCGAGAACCTATACATGTGGTGGAGCATAACAGGTTGGATATTACAATGTTGAGCAACAAGATTGATTCATTTTTGTTGAAAGAGGACGAAGATGGTTCCATTGAGGATATGAAGATGGTTCCATTAAGGATATGAAGAAGGTAATTGCCTGTGTATATGCGGTTTGGCATGTTGGTAATGTTACAAGTATTAATCATCGATCAACTTTCCTCGACGCTGATGCACGGTTGATTCCTCCGTGCAATAACGTGCAATGTTTGGGCATGCATGGATGCGTTGACAAGCTCCCTAGTCACACGCACTATCTTCTTGCGAGGCATAAATCCAGTCAGCTAATGGATGACTTCTCAAATCTCGGCGGTACAAGAAGCATGGGAATAATATTGAAGTTGGCAAGAGTACTTGTATCCCTTCTTACAAATGTTGCTCACCAACGAATTCATGGAGGATGTTCTCATGAGGGGAAGGAAGGAGAGAAGTATTTTGTTGATGTTTTGCTTGATGTACCGGGAAATGGGAGAGTTCGTGGGCGTATGTATACATTTGATACAGGTGGGGATACCTCGCCAAAGCTTTTGTTCGCCACACTCTTCGTTTTGTCGTGGTTTCCACCTTGAGGACAATGTGAATTTTAACCGTGGGGGAGTTGATACGAGTATATCTACAAGATATTCTCATATCTCTATTATTTTATATATTATTGATTTAGCATATATTTCCTATTTCTTGATCACTAAGTTATGTTATTAGGGAGTATTATAAATATGAGCATTTGTTATCTTTTGAATCATTCATTGAAGAAATACAATCTATCTTTTTTATTCATCTTTTACTTTTAGTTATTTACTTTCACTGCAAATTCATCTCGCCAAACCCTAATTGGCCGAGAAATCTAGGCTGCTCGACGGGGAAACCCCGCGAACGAACCTAACCCTTTTCCGGCGACTTCGCGCTGCCGAAACCGATACGAGTATCATCGTATCACAGTGGCAGATGCAGTTGACCACCTCGCCATGGGCGGACGCAGTAAAGGGAAGGGGAGGGCTTAAGCCCTTCCCCAAATTCTTATTTTTATGTTTTCTCTACTTCTAAAATTTGTAATTATTTTTAAAACGGTCATTAGCCCTCACCAAATTTAGGTGATTGAAGAGTAAATCATCAGAAATTGAGTAAGAAGAGGGGCTGAACTGAATATTTGTAGCGGTAGAAAGAAAGAACAATGACAGTTGTGTCTTATTGAGGAAGAGACTTAATTTTAAAAAATTAAAATATAATATTATTTTATTAATAAAGCACCGGCTGCATTAAATGATTCCACTTATTAGCTTATTATTTTAAATTAAAAGTCCAACTGAAAATTCAAATGTATTTTTAATAAAACTGATGCTTTAAAAAGTTCATCGTATTAAATTAATCTTTTTATTTAGGAGTGCACACTAATTTATGGAAACATTTCCTATTTCACTCTTACCTTTATAATTTATGAGTTCTATTATTTATTACTCTCTTCGTCCAATTTTAAGAGTATCGGTCACTTTTTACGCACTCGTTTTACAAAAGTGATAATTCTCTCAACATTATTTTCTCTCGTACTTTACCATTTCTCTACTTTAATTATTTATTATCGTTTTTTATAAAATGGGTTCGCAAAAGTGACGGGAAACTGAGGGAGTATATTATTTTATATTTTTTTCTCATTCTCTTACTTTATTAATTATGTATTAAAATTTATACCATTCTCAAATTGCCTATTTTATTGTGGATGGAGAGAATATAGTATAGCCCCTACTATCGAAAATTTCTGCGTCCGCCCCTGCACCTCGCACCACGACGGTAATAAAATTGTTTATGTTGGATTGAAATTAATTAACTAGTACTAGTAGTAATAGTATTTAATTTTATTGTTGATGATTGATGATTGATGAAGTACTACTATTTTTTTCACTTTTACTACCATATTTTACTACTATTGAAACAGATATGCATATGTCCCAATCACCCCTTCTTTAGTCTCGTCTATAAAACAAAACCACACATTCATGTATCCATAAACAGTATTCCACTTATAAAAAATTCGAAACAATGGCAGATGCAGATGACCACCCCTCACCACGACGGTAATAAAAAGTTTTATGTTGGATTAAAATTAATTAAATAGTACTAGTAGTATTTAATTTTATTGTTGATGATTGACGAAGTACTACCATATTTTCCTTTTACTATATTTTACTACTATTTCAGATATGCTTTGGTTAGCGGCGCCAACAGAGGAATTGGGTTGGAAATATGCAGGCAGTTAGCATCGAAAGGAATGGTGGTGATATTAGCAGCAAGAGATGAAAAAAGAGGGCTTGAAGCTCGAGAAAGTCTGAAGGAATTGGGTAATGTGGTTTTTCATCAACTAGATGTTGCCGATGCTGCTAGTGTTGCTGCTGTTGCTGATTTCGTAAGAAGTGAATTCGGAAGGCTAGATATTCTGGTATGGAATCAATTTTGTCGGAAATCCAGCATAAATGTTCAGATATCAACAGAGTTTTGAGATTTACTGACACGATTTCCTCTTGATACAGGTGAATAATGCTGCAAGTTTAGGACTAAAGATTGATGGAGATGTGTTGGTTCTTCATGAGCAATTCGAGGCAGATGTTGCTTCAGTTTCATCTGGAGAGGTTATATTACACTTTATATTCATGTCAATTGTAGGAAAGAAATGAGACAGTAACATCTACTCCTACTACATTCAATTGTAGGACTGAAAATTCTCTTGTTCATTGATTTTATGTGTTTATTCGTCATCTAATTTTTCACGGAAAATCCAATTCTCACTAGGTCTCTCTCAACAGAGAGGGGGGAAGAAAAAACTAATGAGAATATATGACATATTGATATTCATATACTCTAATGTAGAAGGATAATTATTGTAATTTTATATTTTCTTACTTAAGTAGAAGGGATAAAGTAGTAAGTAGAGAGTGTGTAAAAAATGATGTCGCATCAGGTATATACTTGAAATGAATTTGTTGGAAATTTTGATATATACCATGATTTTTAATTATATTATATTTTATTGGGATTTGTCAGAGTCTGTAAATATATTTTAGTGTATTTATTTGTTCATGACCGAGTAAAAATGAATGAACAAGTAATACTAGTACTAAGTACTCCTGTTACTTGAAATGTACACTATTAGGGTGTGTTCACTTTCCATTTTATATATTCAACAGATTTATATCAAGGTCATAATTGAATGGGGATGGCCCACAGAAACGTTTCTACTATTTGATGTTTAGTTTGCATGAAATAACACCAGATTTGGTAATGTAAATAATATTTTTTAAAGATTCCTAGTAAACATTGACTAAAAAGCCCTCACTCTTCCATCTTAAAGATTCCTAGTAGACATTGAAAATAGGGGGTTATAGAAGGTATTTTGCCTGCAATTCTTGATTCAATTTCCAATGCAGTTTCAATTAACACCAATTTTGCAAGAATTCAAAACTGATTATCTCAGCAAGGAACAGTGAGGGCCGACGTTATTTCTAGGGCCAACAAGAATTATTTCTCAGAAAGTGAACACTTGTTAATTCCAAGAATTGAGGCCTTAACTTGCTATAACCAGGAAACTGAACACACCCTTAATATTAAATGTCACATATTGTAATTTTGTGTTTACCGTAATTTATTTAAGTTGCAGCTACAAGAATTGGTGCATCCGAAAGCAAAGGGAACACTTATGGAGACATTGGAGTGGGCACAAGAATGCGTCAACACAAACTACTATGGTTTAAAAAGAGTAACCGAAGCCCTCATTCCTCTCTTGCAGCTATCTGAATCACCAACAATTGTCAATGTCTCCTCCACATTAGGGAGCTTAGTGGTACACTTTCAAACTCCATTTCTGGTCTAATTCATCATATATAGTATTTGATTTCTGTTAAGAGTATGAAGCATGAAAATAGAATCACTCCATTATTTACTAGTATGTACTATATATTTTAATTAAGACTATGTACATTGTTTATGTATAGAGCTGATGTAGATGTACTACATTATATCGAACTGGCTAAATAATTCTTATTTCCGTCTCTCTTATATTCGTGTTTTATTTGGTAACAGCTTCAGCCCAATGAATGGGTAAAAGGTGTTTTGAGCAGTGTAGATGGGCTCAAGGAAGAGAGAATAGATGAAGTTGTGCAAGAATATCTCAAAAACTTCAAAGAGGGTTCATTGAGAGAGAACAAGTGGCCTCTTCACATTTCAGCCTACAAAGTGTCCAAGGCAGCTGTGAATGCCTACACTCGGCTAATGGCCAAAAAACACAAGGCTTTCTACATCAATTCCGTGTGCCCCGGTTACACAAGAACGGAACTTACCTACAATCTTGGTTTACTTACCGATACCGAAGGTGCAGAGGCTCCGGTGAAGCTGGCCCTAGCGCCAGAGGGAGGCCCCTCCGGCTCCATCTTCCGCCAGGCGGAAGTCTTGTCATTGTTCTAGACGTACTAGTCCCTTATTGTTATTGTTATTTTACTTTGAATTTAATAGGAGTAACACTTTGAGTGTTATTATACTCTGAAATAACTACTTAATTAGTATAATACTCTTATGAATGGCTGTGTGATATGATATCAAAACTCACTAGATGTAACATATGTCTAGGGCTATTTGCTGTTTCAAATATGAAATTTTGGTAAAGACTCTGTTCAACACTAAATCTGTTTATTCAATAATGTTTGAATTATTAATTGAAACCACAATACATTATCTAATAAGTCCCAGGGCCATTTTCCGATGCTCAAATGTCGTTTTGTTAGTTACTAAGTAAAATTGGCGACGGCCGACTAGAATTTTATTTGGCCAAAATTTACTGTATTATTTTTTCGACAATTTGCTTAGTAAGTAAATTATGAGACTAAAATTTGTAAATATCCTCATATTTTAATTAATTACTCTTTCAATAATTTGCTTTTAGAAGTAGTTATGAGAATTTGACTAAAATTTGTAACTATCATATTTTTTTTAATAGTATTGGCACATATCTAGTTAATTAAAAACAATTGTTGTGTGGACTGTAGGTAAGGGCGTGTATCCCTCTATCACATAACTCAAGTTGGACCGAATAGTCATAGGCAGGCAGAGCTATGCAGAGCTATGAAAAATTGTGACTATTTTTTCTTTAGGATTATTGCTACTAAAAGATCTAAGACTTTTTCATCTCTGGTGGCGTGTTGTAATATTAATAAGCAATAAAAGATCTAAGACTTTTTCATCTCTGGTTAGGGGTGGCACGGTACGGTATATCGCACTCAAAATGTCATACCGCATACCGTACCGCAAATTGTGGTATGAGAAAATATCATACCTATACCTTACCGAATTTTTCGGTATACCTCATTGCGGTATACCGCAAAATTCGGTATGATTATTTTCGATACCGTTACCATATCGTCTATGCGGTATACCATACCGTATTGCGGAATACCGTACTTTTACATTATACCGAAATAAGGTATGACATATCGAGTACGGTATACCGAAATAAGGTATGACATACCGTAATACCGGTGTTTCATACCAAAAAAATTCTATTATAGCCAAATATTTAAAATAAAATTTCACTTATTTAAATAATTTCCAAAAGATTAAAACTACACCATAATCAAATCTATACAGTGGACTTGATTTGCATCTTCGCATATGTATGTTTGGGGTTGGGGGCGGTTGAACTAAAATATGAAAGTATGGTTAGAGAATTTAACATATTAACTATTTTTTATATAAATTTTAAATACAACATATATATCAAATTTTTGGCAAATATCGTAAATGCGGTATATTGCGGTATACCGCGGTATAGGAAAATCTATACCTTTACCGTACCGATAGATATCGGTACGGTATCATACCGTACCGCAACTTGCGGTATACCGCAAATTCGGTATTTTCGGTATTTTTTTCGGTACGATAAGTGCGGTATTTCGGTATTACGGTATATTTTGCCAGCCCTATCTCTGGTGGCTTGTTGTAATACTAATAGTCTAATATCACAATATAAAGATAGCACATCTTGTTTGAACTATCACAATTACATTCTTTCATTTCATACACAAAAAAAACAAAAAAGGGAAAAACAATGGCAGATGCAGCTGTCCAACCTGCAAAGCAAAGGTAATTAAGATTTTGTTCAATGAAAATAAATTATGACTAAAGTCTGTCTTTTTTCTCAAAAATTGGGCCCTCACAATGTATTTTGGCCTGTCCATATAGTGCCAAAATTACATTAGAGACATATTACATCCTACTATTATCTTATCTATCGAACTGAATGTTACCATAATATACAGGTATGCATTGATCACAGGAGCAAACAAAGGAATCGGGTTCGAAATATGCAGGAAGTTAGCTTCGAAAGGGATGGTGGTGATTTTAGCAGCAAGAGATGAAAAGAGAGGCATTGAAGCAAGAGAAAAGCTTAAAGAATTAGATAATGATGTGGTTTTTCATCAGCTCGATGTTGCTGATCCTGCTAGCGTTGCTGCTGTTTTCGAGTTCATCAAATCAAGATTCGGAAGGCTCGATATTTTGGTACCAACAACGATCCAATCAATACGATCATTACTAATGTTGTTGATTTTTTTGAAGTATGATACTGGATCAATGGTGTGCAGGTGAATAATGCAGGAAATCGTGGGGTAGATGTTGATGGTGATGTTTCACTTCTTGAAGAGTATATTGCGGCTGACTGCGCCTTTTTCGTTGCTGGTGGACAGGTTAGTAATTGTCGGAAAAGTAAGGATAATAGACGTTTAAATCACGAATTCTGACCACCTCAATAAGATTTGAAAACAGAATTATTAATCACAAAGATCCAACTTTTTATGATTCATTCATTCATGTGCATGAAAAAATCAGAATATTTGTTACTAGCTCCTTGTTAGTGATGTTGAAACTATGTGATTTAATTTTATTAAGTTTATGATTTAAATGTGTATTATTGATGTGCAGGCGGAGCCGTTTCGTCCGAAAGCAGAGGGGAAGCTTGTGGAGACATGGAAGGGAGCGGAAGAATGCATGAAGACAAACTACTATGGTGCAAAAAGAGTGACAAAAGCACTGATTCCACTTCTGCTACTCTCTGATTCACCAAGAATCGTTAATGTCTCCTCCATGTTAGGATGCTTACTGGTATGGTAATCTTCTTCTCACTTCATAATAACTGTTTCACATTAATTAATAATGGAGTAAAAAGGAATATGCGTAATTAGATTACTCGATCGACATAACAATTTCCGTTAAGAGTCCACTTTCATTTTTTTACCATAAATAGAAATTAGTTCTCATATTCCATTAATTCATTAAACTTACATTTTATAACAAAGCTAATAAGTAGTAGTACTACTAGTATATAAAAGTGAGACTCATAATATTCAACTAATTTTTTCTAACTCATTTTTCTTCATATTTCTTAACAAATATGAACTTTTAATGGGGGACGGAGGGAGCAATTGATACGACGATATTAATACGTGGCTGGGAAATTGTACTCCATGATTGATGACTGATCATGATCTTATATATCTTCTTCAGCTTCAGCCGAACGAGTGGGCAAAGGGGGTGTTGAGCAGCAAAGAGGGGTTAACTGAAGAAAGAGTAGATGAAGTTGTGCAAGAATTCATCAACGATTTGAAAGAGAATAAAGTAGAAGAGAAGCAGTGGCCTCCTCACCTTGCAGCCTACAAAGTGTCGAAAGCGGCTCTCAACGCTTACACTTGGCTTGCAGCTCAACAACACCCGCGCTTCCTCATCAACGCTGTGTGTCCCGGTTTTGCTAGGACGGATATTACATACAATCAAGGCCAGCTGAGTGAAGCCGAAGCCGCTGAGGCTCCGGTGAAGATGGCGTTGCTGCCCGATGGAGGGCCGTCGGGCAGCTTCTTTCATCGATCGGAGGCCTTGTCTTTGTGATTTCTATCTTGTGTTGATTTCATATATACATATACTAGTTTACTTGTATCACTTAGAGCTTATTACACTATTTCCTTTCCATAGTAAATATATATATATATATATATAGGGGAGCGTTATTCTCCTTTTCACATCTTAGATCCTTTTTCCTTCTTAATATTACGCGTTAGATCTAAGGCATCAACGGATCAAATTGATTCTATAAAACTGGTTCCGTGTTGCATTATAGAAGGTGGTTGTATGCATTACAGGGTTATTATTGACATTTGACGGAAAAGTAACTGCCACATTTTGGTCTCTGCGAATAATGCACCACATGGTCACGAGTAATGCATATAATTGACTATATAATGCACAATATGTGAACTGCAATGCATACGAATAAGATGTACCATGTTATGATGTTTGGACACACGTTTCTTGTTTCCCCTAAGGGTTTAATAAGCTTAGGGGCTAGGGTATAGTACGTAGACAAGTATGTAATCTTCACATGGTAACGAGTAATGCATATAATTGACTATATAATGCACAATTTGTGAACTGCAATGCATACGAACAAGATGTGTTGTGTTATGATGTTTGACACACGTTTCTTGTTTCCCCTAAGGGTTTAATAAGCTTAGGGGCTAGGGTATAGTACGTACGCATTAATAACAAATTATAAAACGATACGAATAATTCACCAAATTGTCACGAGTAATGGATGTTATTAACTATATAATGCACAATATGTGAACTGCAATGCATACGAATAAGATGTACCATGTTATGATGTTTGACACACGTTTCTTGTTTCGCTAAGGGTTTAATAAGCTTAGGGGCTAGGGTATAGTACGTAGACATTACTAACAAATTGTTGTTATTGGAATATACGTATGTGCATTATTTGGTTTAGGTAGTGCATTATGTAGCTGTTAATTGTCAATATCTCAGTATATTATGCATTATTAGAGGTATTGTGTATATGGGTTAATCAACAGATTGAAGATTACATACGTGTATTTAGTAATGTCTACGTACTATACCCTAGCCCCTAAGCTTATTAAACCCTTAGGGGAAACAAGAAACGTGTGTCAAACATCATAACATGGTACATCTTATTCGTATGCATTGCAGTTCACATATTGTGCATTATATAGTTAATAACATCCATTACTCGTGACAATTTGGTGAATTATTCGTATCGTTTTATAATTTGTTATTAATGCGTACGTACTATACCCTAGCCCCTAAGCTTATTAAACCCTTAGGGGAAACAAGAAACGTGTGTCAAACATAATAACACAGCACATCTTGTTCGTATGCATTGCAGTTCACAAATTGTGCATTATATAGTCAATTATATGCATTACTCGTTACCATGTGAAGATTACATACATGTCCACGTACTATACCCTAGCCCCTAAGCTTATTAAATCCTTAGGGGAAACAAGAAACGTGTGTCAAACATCATAACACAGCACATCTTGTTCGTATGCATTGCAGTTCACATATTGTGCATTATATAGGCATTTATATGCATTACTCGTGACCATGTGGTGCATTATTCGTAGCGGTTTCCAGCCTAGATTAGATTACTATTGTACCCTCATAATGCACAAAATAGGACAAATAATGCAACACGGGATTAATTACCCAATGTTGATCTTGACCGTCCATTTCTCTAATCTAATGGCTGATATTAAGAATGAAAAAAGAGGAAATATAGGAAAAGGAAATGAATACATCCCTATATATATATATATATATATATATATATATATATATATATATATATATAGGGGTGTGATAAAATACAAACTCTCTAAAATACAAACTATACAAACTTTAATCATACTCACTTAATACAATTAATCAACGGTTAATATAAGAGATTTTTCTAATGTCAACATTTTGACATCGAAAAATCAGAATTTGGACACCCCCGTCGACAGAATTTGTACACTCCGTACATCCCCCGATGACATAATTTGTACATTCCGTTGACATCGACCCCCGGTGACAGAATTTGTACAGTCCGTTGACATAATTTGTACACTCCGGTGACAGAATTTGTACACTCCGGTGACATAGTTTGTATAGTTTGTATTTTAGAGAGTTTGTATTTGATCACACCTATACATATATATATATATATATATATATATATATATGGGTTTACTACATTGTGAGTAGTGTTATTTGAACGTATTGAAAATATTATTGTTAGTATATACTCTTATATATATATACTATTCCACGAGTTAAGTTTAGTACACTCTCCATCCATCCGATAATAACACGTGTTCCATTTTTCTATTTCGGTCTATCTATTTAGATAGAGCATATTCAAATAACCTTTTAAGTACAGTATATATTTAGTTAATATATATAGGGATGTATTCATTTCCTTTTTTCATATTTCCTCCTATTTCCTTCTTGATCTCAGCCGTTGATTGTCTCCATCTTGTGGGCGAAAATATTCAATAAAACCAGTACATTTTATTCAATTAAATGCGTGGAAGGTCATAATAGGGAAACATTAAGTTGGTGGTTATGAAAACTTCCTTGATTTCCTCCCTTGAAGATCTGCAATTTTCGTTTTAGTTTTTACACGTTGAAATTCTAGCCTATTGGTTACCGGATCCTCGGTATTTCAATCGTTTATCACCGGCGTTGTAGCAATCGTTGTTCTCTCAATAATGGAAGAAGGTAATGCAAGCATTTTTGCTCCGTATGCGTGTATTTGTTTATGTATCGGAGGTCTCTATACCAATTCAGATCAGTCCTTGTATTTGCTACTTATTGAGCATGTATGTCGAGTATTGTGAAATCATGTTTAAACATGATGTCCAGTTTTGATTTGTTGCCGTTTAGGGTTCATGTTATGTTATAGGGTTGCCCAATTCTGGGGGCTAGGGGCGTAGTATAGGGTGAGAGACAAAACTTCTCTGAAGGCCCGAGATTATGTATCATTCCTTTTGGGTTTAGATAACGGCGTGGCTAGTGTACTAGTTTTAATCGGTATAAACAATGCACCAAATGAGAATGGATAATGAATTTTATTGACTATATAATGCGTACTTTGGGAACTGCAATGTATAGGATAGAGTAAATAATGAGTGAACGTGATTATGAATCATTCGTTCGGGGGTTGGGTTTAGCTTTCGGCGTGGCTAGGGTAGTAGTTTAAAACGATACAAATAATGCACCAAGTGATGATGGATAATGAATTGTATTGAGTATATAATGCATAATTCGTGTTCGGCAATGTATAGGTTGGAGGAAACAATGACTACCCGCGAGTACGAATCATACCTTTTTGGCGTTAACCGGATACATATAATGCACCAAATGATTATGCATAATGATATCTATTGTCTGTATAATGCATAATACGTTGGAGGACTTAATGAAGGAGTGCGAGTATGCCTCATTCCTTTAGGGTTTAGATGTGTCGTGTTTCGATGTTTGGCACACGTTTCTTGTTTACCCTAAGGATTTAATAAGCATAGGGGCTTGGGTATAGTACGTACACATTAATAACAACGTTTTAAAATAGCGCATGTCTGACCTATATATAAATCACGTATTTTTGTAATTTACATATTTTACAGAACAAAGTTATGAAAAAGGTGCATTACTTGTCAGAACATTAGAATGCTGCATTGTACATTTTTGCTAACCCCTTTTTTGCTTTTCTGTATAGTGAGTGTTGTTCCTGAATGTTCTCTGGAGCTGAAGCCTCATGTAGGACTGAAATTCCAATCCTTGGAATTCGCTTTTGCTTTATACGAGGTATATGCCCGCGCAGTTGGCTTTGATACGCGCAAACAAGCGATGAGGAAGGTGGATGATGTCACAACCTGGTATCTCGTTGTATGCAATAGGGAAGGAAAGAAGAAGTCGGACGAAGATGACCAGCTGAATGTCCTGTCTGGTTTCAGTATCAAGCGCAGGAAGTTGTCTAAGCGTTGTGGTTGTAAGGCTAGTATATCTTTCAATCAGTAGTAATGCAGTTGTAGACTACAATAATGCACGGGGTAAAGTACAAATTTAAGCGCTATAAGGTATACTAGATGAATTTAAGCACTAAGCACAAAATCCAAATGTAAAGCTCAAGTGATGCACAAACCTATCATACACTTGTTCTAGCATTTAAAGATCAAACATTTCACTCCAAGATATCACAATTCAACACTCCACACCAACAAATCACTCCCAAGATCCAATTAATCAAACATATAACAATTCACACCTCGCTCGAACACAATCTCACAACTTTTTCTAAAAATTCAACTCATCTCAATCACAAGTTTCAACAACAACCAAGTTCAAAGTACATTATCCAAAAAAGGCCACAAATCAACTCATTCAAGTCCTCATTCCACAATGAATTCAAGAATTAACACCAAAACAAACCAAACAAACAACACATCCTAAAAAATCCTCAAAAACCCACAACTATGCACAAATTCATCATTTTCTTGCATAAATCACTCAATAGTCAACAATAATTCATGGGTAAAGAAGATAAGAGGGAAAAATTCATACCTTTCGGGTTTAATTGAAGTGGAAATCAAAAATTAGCTTCTGGCCCTGTTCTTACCAAAATTCACCGATTAATCGGTTAAAAATGTATAAAAGAGAGAGTAGGAGAGAGATTAGAGTGTAGAAGTTAGATTGGAAGAGGGGAATTGGGAGGAATTTGCCAGAATTCGGATTTGGGAGACTAGAGTTCGCGAGAGAGGAGGCACCTGGTTTTCTGTCGGGTGATTCCGCGATGGCAGCTATATATGCGCTAAAAAACACCCGACCAAGTGATCTGGAAATTAGAAAACACCCGGTCGGGTTTCTTCTCTGGACTCCGACCGCTTCCTCAAAACACTCGACCGGGTTTTCTATCTCGGCATAAACACCCGGCCGGGTTTCTTCTCTGGACTCCAACCCATTTTTTTCCGTTCCTTCCGTTTTCACCCATCCAAGCCTATTTTCCTATTCCAACACACTAAAACAAAAACAAACCCAACCTGAAAGTATTCGGGCTCGTTAAAAACACCAAAACAAACACTAAGAAAACTCCTAAAAATGAGAGAAAAACACATTGACTCAAATAAAATAAACTCTAAACTTGTACCAACTAGGGGTTGCCTCCCCATAGCGCAATTGTTTAGCGTCGTTTGCCCGACGGTCTTCAAGCTTAGCACCTATTTTCCAACCTTACTCGGATAATGTCATCGTCTTTGCTTTAGCGGCCAAATAGAGCTTGTATAGCCGCTTCTTCCACCAAGTGGGCTTCACATATTCCCCAACAACACTTCCTTTAGATCCTCAATTTGCCAATTTGGCCACCTTCTTCTTTTTCTCCCCCGAACTATGTTCCTCCTCAAGCTTAAACAACTATTTGGGGATAGATATCTCCTCCAAAGGCTTATCAACCTCATCATCTTTAGCTTTCTCATGTGCCACTTGTATCATCTTGCAATCTTCAACTTTCAAGAGCATCTCTTCCACTCTCTTAGACTCTTCCACCTCATGACGTTTCATCTTGTCCAACATAGAGAGGATAGTCGTCTTGTTTCCATTCCTAAGGGTGAGTTCTCCCTTAGTGACATCAATTAGAGCTTTCCCGGTTGCAAGGAATGACCTTCCAAGGATGAGACGGACATTTGGATCTTCCTTCATGTCCAAAACAACAAAGTCCACGGGGAAGATGAAATCATTCACCCTCACTAAGACATTCTCAAGGACTCCATTGGGGAACTTGATGGATTTGTCCGCCATTTGAAGGGTAATGGTGGTTGGCTTCAAGACACTAAACTTCAACTTCCGGAAGAAGCTTAAGGGCATGAGATTTATGCTTGCCCCCAAGTCACACAAGGCTTTAGTTTGCTTATCATTTCCTATCACACAAGAAATGTTAAAGCTCTTCGGATCTTTCATCTTTGTCGGCATCTTTTGTTGGATGATTGCACTACAATTCTCGGTCAGCTCACGGTTTCATAATCAACCAACTTCTTCTTCTTGGACATTATCTCCTTTAAGAGCTTGAGGTATTCGGGCATTTGTTGGAGAGCCTCAGTACTTGAAGATCTCAAGGAACTTAGCAAACTTCTCATCCAACTTCTTCTTTTGCACCACTTGAGGAAAAGGAATTTTGACTTCTTTTGGCTTTGTTGGAACAATTGCCTCGAGTTGAACCTCGGATGGCATAATAGGTGATTCCACCCCTATCTCCTCTTCTTATTTCCCTTCGGGCACTTCTTTAGCTTCCACCTCGGGCATAGGAGGACTCTCATAGCTCGTCCCACTTCTCAAGTAGATTGCCTTGCAATCTTTTGGATTTGGAATTGTAGTGCTTGAGAATTGTCCCGGTTGATGTATTTGTCCCACGGCTTGGGCAATTTGACTCACTTGGTGCTCTAAGGCTCCCAATCTTGTGGTGACCTCCACTACCGCGGTTTCCACTTTATTAATCCTCATGGTGGAGTGTGTCATGATCCCATCGGTCTTCTCCATGAATGCTTTCAAAAGCTCATTGGTGACATCACTCGAAGATTTTAAAGTGCCGGGTACATTGGCCGTCCCACTTGGTGCTCCAAATCCGGGAGGTGGAGTTGGTTAGGTAGCATTACTCGGATTCCCATATGAGAGGTTTGGATGCGCGTTGAAAGGTGGGCGGTAGTCTTGATAATTACCACCCCATTGTTAGGGTGATAATTGTTGAAATTTCTTTGGTTTCCTCCTTGATGGATGTAATTCACATCTTCAACGGTCGGTTGAGGTTCTCCCATGGGTGCCACCCCCACACTAAGGCTATCCACCTTTTGATTCAACATCATCATTTTAAAGTACCGCATCCACGACCGAAGCTACCTGCATTGAACCATCTCGGCCCGAGCTCCAACCCTTGCTAGTATAGGCAAACCTTTGAAGCATCTTCTTGCACTCATCGACTCCCTTGTCCAAGAATGATCCCCCCGAGCCAAAGTCTAATTGACTCTTGATAAACTCCGAGCATCCATTGTAGAAGAGGCTCACTTGATGGCCCGGAGATAGCCCATGGTTGGGGCACTTCTTCAACAAAGCGTTGAATCTCTCCCATGCTTCAAACATGGACTCTTGGCTCTTCATACTAAAGTAAGAGATCTTCGCTTGAAGGTTGAGAGTGGAGCTAAGAGGAAAGAACCTATCCAAGAACTTTTGGGCTAAGTCGTCCCAACTTGTAACCGAGCCCGACTCAAGGTTATCAAACTAATCTCTAGCATATCCCGATAATGAGAATGAGAATAGCCTAAGCTTGATTGTATCGTCGGGAACCCCATTAAGCTTAGTTGTATTGGCAATCTCCAAGAATTTAGCTAGGTGCCTATTAGGATCCCCCGTGGGCCTTCCCAAGAAAACACGTTGCTCCACAAATTGAATCAATGTCGTCTTCAACTCAAAATTATTGGCATTTACCCTTGTATCATAAGGTGGAATTGGGATATGGACATTCCCAAATGCATCTCTAACCGGTGCTTCTCTCCTCCTTTCCTCCTCTATTTCCCTTCTCATCTCCGCCATTTCTTGTTGTAGTTGGAGAATGATTTGGTCTTGATTCAATGGAGGGGGAACTCCCCCATTGTTTCCATGTGAATTTTCCATTGGCTCAACTAGATGTTGAGCTCGTGCTCTCCTCCTTTGTCGTCTTCTCCTTCTATTGGTGGCTTCTATTTCCAAGTCAATCGACTCAAGGGGTGGACGCCTTGAGCGCGTGAGCATACACACCTACACAACACAAGAGAAGAACAAAGGGAAGTTAGAACTAAATAAGAAAATTAAACTAAATAAAGCAAGTAAAATGTCTAAACTAGTATTCTCAATCTTGTCACAATATCAAACACAAAAGCAAATTTAGTCCCCGGCAACGGCGCCTAAAACTGGCTCATGCTAATTTTGCATTAAAAAGCGTCACCCACAAGTGTACGGGCTAAATAGCATATGGTAAGCTAAAATTATCGATCCTCGAAAACTAAAAGCCGGTTTGAGTATTACGATGCAACTTTGAACACTATTTAGACTACTAAAAGGGGGTTTTGGTTTTCTATAACTAAGATAAAAAAACAATTAATCAAGTAAAGACAAATAACTAAGCAAGACAAACAAAGGATGGTTTTTCACACAAATTTGGAAAGGTAGGGATATGGATCCGTTAATATGGATCACGGGTTTCACCTAGGGATCATGCTCATCTATTAGTTCTCATGTGTGGCTAGGAAGGTCGGGTTAATTGGTTAGACCCCCTCTCGGGTGCATCTAACTTGTGGATTAATCCCTAATGTATGAGTCTCCTCCATACAATTCAAGATTAACTCCATATAACAACGGACCCAAGTCCTCTCTCTAGCTCATGCATTTCTCGATTACATGTAACGCACGTAGTTGTTGATTACCTAACCATTCTAATCATGCATCTCTCAATGTCATTAATTAGAACAAGATATATCAAATTGTTAGCTAGGCAATTGGATAATAAGAGCTCAATAATCAACATAAACCAACACAAGAGATAGATAGCATAAATCAAGGATCAACCCATGGATTTCATACAAACATCACCACATCCCTAAAGGAAATCTAGCTACTCATAGTCAAACAAAAGAAAATACAAAAGAAACAAATGAAAACATAATGGAAATGGAAACAAGCACTCCTTATAGGTGGAATTGATGTTGGGGAGAGTCTTCTTCTTCAATCTCTTGAAGATGGTAGCCTCCTTGCCTTCAATCTCTTGATTTCTCTCTTGATTTTGCAGTGTGGGAGGTTAGGGCTCGAATGTGTGAAGTCCTCTTTTATATCCGGAGTGAAAATCAGGGTCAAACGAGTAACAGCTGAAAACACCCGACTGAGTGATCTGCAGGTGGCTGAACACCCGACCGGGTTTTCTCTCTAGATCCCGCAAGTTGTACGAAACACCCGACCGGGTGTTTTGGAAAATGGAAAACACCCGGCCGGGTGAACCTACTGGAATTCTCCTCAAAATTTGCCTCGGCTCGTTCAGTCTGTTTTTCATGCCGTTTCAACCTGTTTTCATCACAAAACTACGACAAACTCATTAACTCACTTAATTAGTGTATATATGGTGAAAACCTATATTAAACACCTTAAATCATCAAAATCACTATCTAATCACTCATAAAACAATCTTAAAGTGTGAGTTTGTCACTGCCCAAGAAACTTCTCATCTATAATGGGAATGAAGGAATAGTATATTATTGATATCGATAGTTGGAAATAATTTGATAGGTGTATTTAAAGTACATTATCCTCAAATTTAAAAACAAGTGGGAATGGGCGATGCATGGAAACGTTTTTGGAAATTGTGAATTTTCATTCTATTAGGAAGAAAAATCAGACTTTTTTAGTTAGGTTGCGTGTAGCGAAAAATCATACACTAATATTTGTAATTCCTCCGTACTTTCCCAAAAAACGACACGAAAAAAAATCAATATAAAAGGCAGCAGAGCTAGATTGAATTTGAAACAACAAACTGGTAATTACAAAGTCTGATTTGAGAGAGAAAATAAAAGGGAAAAACAATGGCAGATGCAGGAAAAGAAAGGTATGCATTGGTCACAGGAGGTAACAAAGGGATTGGGTTGGAAATATGCAGGCAGTTAGCTTCGAAAGGAATAGTGGTGATTTTAGGATCAAGAGATGAAAAGAGAGGCATTGAAGCAAGAGAAAAGCTTAAAGAATTCGATAATGTGGTTTTTCATCAGCTCGATGTTGCTAATCCTGCTAGCGTTGCTGCTGTTTTTGAGTTCATCAAATCAAGATTTGGAAGGCTCGACATTTTGGTAACCAAAACGATTCAATTATTCTTGATTTAAACTTATTTTTATGTTTTAAAAGATAAAATATACTAGTACTCCTACTAATTGATTGGTGTGCAGGTGAATAATGCAGGAATTCGTGGAGTAGATGTGGATGGTGATGCTTCGGTTCTTGAAGAGTATATTTTGGCTGACTGCAGCTTTTTCGAGGCTGGTGGACAGGTTTGTTATTGTTGGAACGTAGACTTTGTGATATTGATTCTAAATGAAATTTGACTAGACTTTGTGATTTAAATTATTCATGTAAAGACGCAGCCATTTCACCCAAAAGCAGAGGGAAAGCTTGTGGAGACATTGAAGGGCGCGGAAGAATGCATGGAAACAAACTACTACGCTGCAAAAAGAGTAACACAAGCCCTCATTCCTCTTCTGCAACTCTCTCATTCACCAAGAATTGTTAATGTCTCCTCCACTTTAGGTTGTTTAGTGGTATGGTAATCTTCTTCACACTTGATAATTGCTCATATATTCATAATACTACATTTTACTATATACTTATGTGTATGTAATTCAGCTTCAGCCGAATGAATGGGCAAAAGGGGTGTTGAGCAGCAAAGAGGGGTTAACTGAAGAAAGAGTAGATGAAGTTGTGCAAGAATTCATCAAAGATTTGAAAGAGAATAAAGTAGAAGAGAAGCAGTGGCCTCCTCACCTTGCAGCCTACAAAGTGTCGAAAGCGGCTCTCAACGCTTACACTTGGCTTGCAGCTCAACAACACCCGCGCTTCCTCATCAACGCTGTGTGTCCCGGTTTTGCTAGGACGGATATTACATACAATCATGGCCCGCTGAGTGAAGCCGAAGCCGCTGAGGCTCCGGTGAAGATGGCGTTGCTGCCCGATGGAGGGCCGTCGGGCACCTTCTTTCATCGATCGGAGGCCTTGTCTTTGTGATTTATTTCGTGTTTATTACACTATTTATTCCATCTATGGGAAGCTACATGAATAAATGGATTTGAGTTGATATTTCCATCTAAAGTGTTATACTATTCGATGAGATATAGATGTTCCGGCAATCATTGTAAACAAAAAAAAAAAAGTTTTACCCCTTTCGTCCCGGATTAAAATGAGACGGTTCTTCTAGGAACAATAATTAAGAAAAAGATGTTTAGCTAGTTAAATTGGATGATAGTAATAAAGTACAAGAGAGAAGAGACTTAATTTTTCCCCCATAAAAAAAGGAAATGAGTCAATTAACATGGGACGTTTAGTAAAGGAAGATGAATCAATCTGTATGTAATTTGGTAAAACTGTTAAAATCATACACAATGGCGGCGATCGAATAAGAAGACGCTTGTCGGGCAGCCACTTGGCTTCTGCTGAGATCTGATTCAGTAGCCTATAATCTTCACTTGCCTTTCCAAATTCAGTTCGAAGAAATGCGATAATTCGGAACACGGAAAACGCATTACTACTAAATAAGCAGCGTTACATCTTTCAATTTAAGAGGAGATGCTAAAGCGAGGTAAATTTCAACCCAAAATTTTGCTCCTTATTCTCCATAGCTGAGACAATGTCATTCCAAATTGTAAGCTCGCTTAGTTGCAGAAAGAGTGTTGGAGAGAAGCATTGCTATGGTCATAGGCCCAACTCCCCCAGGAACCGGGGTGATGGCTGAAGCAATCTTGCTAGCCTCCTCATAACATACGTCTCCAACGAGCCGATATCCACGACTGCAGCTCGTGTCCTGTTGTGCAAAAAAACATGAATTTAGCATGCAAGGAAAAAACTGCAACGAGGAAGGAGATTCCAACAATAGAAGGCAAACCTCAAATGGATTGATTCCAACATCGATGACAACAGCACCAGGCTTGATCCAGCTACCTCTGACCATGTTTGGCTGCCCCACCGCGGTGATTACAATGTCTGCTTCTCTAGTGATAGCCTCAGGATTCTTTGTTCTTGAGTGGACGACTGTAACAGTGGCGTCTTCCCTCTGCAGAGCAAGAAACATTAGATTAAAGTCAAGTTTGATCGAGGTGGTAAGTTTTTTTTTTAAGGTTCTGAGTAGAGTATCATGTTACTTGCAAGAGAAGGGCAGCTGGCATTCCGACAATATTACTCCTGCCTATTACAACGGCCCTCTTTCCCTTGATTGGGACACCATATCTGTGCAACAACTCTATGCATCCTTTGGGCGTACACGGAACAAATAGTGGTTCTCTATCTCTCATTGCCAGGCGGCCAATATTCAGTGGGCTAAATCCATCAACATCTTTCTCAATGCAGACCGCATTCAAAATATTTTGCTCATTCATATTCTGGCAGAAGACACGAGATATAATGATATTTCATAATCAGAAGGTAATAACGAAGAAAAATTATGAACTCTTTTTACATATAGAGCAATCTAAGGAAATGGTTGCTGAGGTTATACTTCATTTACACGACTACAATAATACAAGACATATCTTGTACGACAAGGGTGTCAAGTATGCTTACTGAATTGCATGTGCTGTCAGGAACATCACTAGGAACATCACTAATTTATCTGAGCCAAATCTACTAGAAGAATTTAATATGTACTTAGTTGCTACTATATCAATCATAATTCTCTAACTCTGTGTTAGAAATTTGCATAATTCATGAGGCAAATCAGAGTACAAATCCACAGGAAACATAATATTCAAATTTGGAGGCTTACGGAAGGTAGAGGCAACTGAACAAGGATACCATTAACTGCAGGATCATCGTTGAAGGCTGAGATATGCTGAAGGATTTCTTGCTCTGAGCAGTCTTCAGCTAAGTGTACTTCGTAAGACTTGATCCCAACTGATTCACAGGCTTTTTTCTTGTTGCGTACATAAGTTGCAGAATCCTTCCTCTCTCCAACAAGAATAACAGCCAGTCCAGGAACAACACCGCTAGATTCCTTCATTTTTGATATTTCAGCAGCTATTTCCTCTCTGATCTCTTTCGCAGTGGCTTTTCCATCAATAACCTTAGCAGATACCTCAGTGACCAATGCAGCTGTATAACATCCAATGTGAAATAAGAATGCATTCAAAAGAACAACTACTACATGTGTTCTACAGTTACAAGAAGAAACACAATGCAGTGAATACATAACATCCATCACCAAACACTGCCACCACATGCCTCAATATAAAAAGTAGATACACATTCAAAAGATTTGGGCCAACTTACAAATTGGTGATAAAAAATAGTTCAAGTTAGTAGTCTCTAAACCCTGATGTCGGTAATACATCTAAAACTAACATATAATGTGTCAACTTTAGTGTTATTAGACTACAATGAAATGGTTTAAATAGAGTAAGATATCAGTAAGCCTCTTAAGAATTCTACAAAAAGGAAGCTTGATACTGTACTCAGCTCATTTGCAAATGAATTGACGAAGCTCAATCATACCACATATATAAATTAAAGCAAAGACTGATCATACTTGAGTTATTAAAAAAGGTATTGCTTCACTTGATTGTGTATTATGGCATAATTGCACGACTAACCAAATTCACTATATCATCTCATCACTACTTAATCTCGTTTTTATACAATTACAGTAAAATTCAAGAAAACAAAATCCAACTCGAGGTTCTGAAACACAAACAAGCTATGGCTTTACCATCAAGTCTCCAAGAAGTTAAGCTACCAACTTTGTTTTATTTACCAGCATCCCTCTCCCCAATAGACAACTTCATAAGCCAAAATATGCTCCCCCAACCCCCAATGAAACCCGAAAATTCAGTGCCAAGAGTTTTTCATAAGGAATATTCGATAATCGATCATAAATCGGTCACACGATCACTTCTCAACACAACACAAATGCATAAAGCTCATCCATAAGCAAACTCCAATCCAGGCGCAGATGTAATTGAGCACAACCAATTCAAAAACTAACCAATACGCAAAACTTGAGCAAATATGAGCAGAAAAGCATGCTCTCACCATTTACAACGGACGAATTGCTGCAGGAGGAGTAAGTTTTGATAGCTCTACTCGTTCTGAGGAAGGCCGGAGAACTCCGCGAGGCGCGCACCTGGACGGTGGTTGTAACGAAAACTCGACGTGAGCAGCCATCTGAGGCGGCGGCGGCGGTTCCGAACATAGTGGCGGTGGAGGAGGTGGCGGCGGCGGATGCCATCTTGAGACGGAGGAATTGGAGCTGGAATCTCAGCCCTATGCTTGCTCTTCTGCTTTTGCTTTGATTTATGAATGTGTGAATGTATGAATTAGGGTTCTAGAAGTGATTTAAACGGGAAATTGCAAAAGTAAGGTACTCTGCCTCTTGAGGGTTTCCTCGCTGGAAGTTTAACAAAGGTCGAGGAAGAAGATTTTGAAGAAAACGGCGCCGTTTCATTGCGCTAATTTGTAGCACCAAATTTTAATCTTGGGAATAAGAGCATCCACTATAGGAGGTAAGGGGGCGAACGAAAATCTTGGGCGAGGGTGGGGCGGTCTATAGTGGATCGGACGTCCGCCCCGGGGCGGACAAGAAAAATGGGGCGAGGGTGGGGCGATAGAGGCTTCGCCTCCTACGGGGCGATGGTGGTGGCGGCGGGGCGATCCGGGGCGATCTATAATGAGGCGACGGGCTATGGACGTCCGCCCCGTTTGAGTTTTTATTTTTTTTTTAATTTTTTTCAAAAATTACATCTATAAATACTCCTCCTCCACCATCCATTTTTACACACTTTCACACACTTCATTTTCACACACTTTCCCCGCATTCACTTTCTACACTTTCACTCTAAAAAAATGCACGTTGGAGACGACGAATCCCCCGGCTCGCACGAATCGGGATATGGCGGCAATCCTTCCCAGCCGTCGGGATATGGCGGCGTACCGTCGGGATATGGCGGCTTTCCGTCTCAGCCATGGAGTTGGAATCAACCTCCCCAGCCATGGGCATCGAGTCCAACTCCGCCACCATCTCAGCCTTGGAGGTCTTCTCCCACCCAACCTTTGGCGAGGAATCTGAGCCGCTCGGCGTTTGGAGATTACAGACCCAACCTCGACGCCCTTCACCATGCGCGTCCGGATACCCCTTTCCAATCCAGCAGCTCTCCTTTCACTGAGGCAGATCAAGACGCACTGGATACGATGTTCAATCTACTTAGTTCCGGCATACCGGATGCGCCCGTTGCGACGAGAGTCGGAGAGTCCGAACGCGGTGGCGGTGGCGGTGGCGGTGGAGGATCGGGCAATGTCAGCGGAGCCGGCGGATCGGGCAGCGGCGTCGGCTCCGGTGGCGGTTCGGCCAGCGGCTCTGTTCAAGTCGGAAAAAAAAGTCCATCCACTACACCAAAGCGGAGTCTGTTGCTGTGGCGAGGGCGTGGGATGCCGCCACATCAGACCCCATAGTGGGCACCGATCAGACCGAGTTTAGCTTTTGGAAGCGCGTCGTGCAGGCGTACAACGAGTTCAAACCTCGCGACGCCCTCCCGCGTGACGGGGAACAGCTCCGCAAGAAGTGGTCTAGGATTCTGCCGGCGATCCAGCGGTTCGCGGGCATATACCAGAACAACCTGCTCCATGCGGAGAGTGGCCGAAACGAGGCTGACGGGAATGAACTTTCGATGGAGCAATACCACACGCTCGGCCATCCGAAGTTCACAATGTGGGAGGAGTTTCTAGTTCTCCAGGACTGCCCGAAATTCAAGGCCATCTGTGCCCAAGAGCAGGGTCCGGCGACGAAGCGGATAAGACACAACATTGCCGGGGACTACAGCAGCGGAACCGGCTCGCAATCGTTCGACATGAACGAAGAGCAAGCCGCAGAACCCTCCGCTACACACTCTAGGCGCGCCCGCCCTCCGGGACAACGTGCCTCTATCCGACGCGCTAGAGATGCCGGCGGTTCCTCCCGACGATCGTCGGCGGCTTCTGGATCACGCGCCCCGCAGCCCGCGCCTATACCGGCTTCAAGGGCCCCTTTTTCCAACGAGATCTTGAGGGGTAACGTATATGCGCAGCTGGCGCATGAATTGAATGATGCCTGCAGCAAATACAAGGCGGCAACCGACCCGTACATCAAGAATATATACTCCGACCTCATACGTCGGATCCGGCGCATTCTGCGCTTGGCTAATGAGGGTCCTGGGGCAGCGGCGGCAGCGAGGGAGACGTTGAAGGCGATGGAGAAGGGGATGGAGACGAGGAAGAGGAATCGGACGACGCCACCGATTAGACGGTGGCGGCGTTTTTATTTGTATTTTTTTTACGTTCGTTGTATAATTTTACCTTGCCAATACAACGAATATTCGGTCCCAATTACCTCGTTTTATAATTATTTCAATTCAGCTGATTTAAAATCGAAACGAAAAAATTAAAATAAAAATTGGTTATAAAATTTTGGGGCTATTGGAAGTGTCCGCCTATAGTGAGGCAGTGGAGGAAAAAATTGAGGCTATGGACAAAAAAGTGGGATTGTGGATAAAAAAAGGGGCGGGGCTATTGGAGATCCACTATAATAGATTTGTTTTAGAAATAAAATTACTACTACTAGTAGTCTAGGACTCTAGTGTACTAGAATGATAGTAGTAGATTGCAAAGAACTTCATGAACTTTCTTAAAAAAAATTATTATCTCTCCGACTTATTCAAGATGTTCATCTTTCTTTTTAGTTTATCTCATTTAAGATGTCTATTTTCTATATTTGTAAATAAATTTATCTCTTTTCTCTTCTCACTTAAATACTCCATTCAACTATTATTTTCTCTCTATATTTACTTCACCTAACAATTACTCATAAAATCTCGTGTCACTCAAGAATTGAACATCTTGAGTGGGACGGAGAAAGTATTTTCTTCGTCCATAAAAAATAGTCTCATTTATGGGCGTCACGGATTTTAATGAGTAAGATGAGGAGAAAAGGTAGGTAGAGAGAGTGAAAAAGTGGTTGAAGTATGATAGAAGAGAAAAAATAGATAAAACATGAGATATAAACTTTCCATTTTTAAAAATGGGAGTTTTTTTTAATGCACAACCCAAAATGATAAAATAAGACTTATTTTCGTAGACGTAGGGAGTACTCATATACAGTTCACTAAACAAAATGCACGACTCAACCTAATATATTTGGCACAATATTATAGCTTTCAGATGAAATGGTAAATAGCAATTTTTACACTTTAATTCTAATACATACGTGAACAATGTTTTTGTCTCTCCCTCATATTTCAACTAGTAGTTCTTGATGCAAATTAAATAATTAATTGAGTGTCAATATTTTTACTATATTTTACCACTCAATAAATTATTAACGTATAGTATGTACATATCGATATTCCTCGTAATCGTATTGAATAATGCAGTAATACAAACTACAAGCTCATTGACCTTATAATCAATTAACAAAAAAAGATACTACTACTATGAATTATTATTTGAAAAATGAAAACTGAGTTTCTTGTTTTATGGGGCATACTGGATACAGATATTTTACCACTCGCTAAATTATAAAAATAAATAAAAACACAGTCATACATAGAATTGAATTTGGCTTATGAATAAGACATACACAATTACATTCCTGGAAAATCCCCCACACAAAGTGTGTAATTAATTCGAATTACAACAAATCGAACAACATAACTTGAAAACCTAAACCTAAACCAAAACGTGGAAAAACAACTCAGAAAATCTCGGCTGTATAGTTAATTAATTAATTAATATACCAAAAAAAGAGAGAAGCGCCATCTCTCTATAACTAGTCTTCCGCCTTCTCCTCCTCAGCCTTCTCCTCCTCAGCCTTCTCCTCAGCCTCAGCCTCAGCCTCGGCCTCGGCCTCATCCGGATCCGCCTTTGCCTCCCCGCCATCCTCTTCACCCCCTTCCCCCGCCGCGTCAGCAGCTGCAGCGGCGGCTGCAGCTGCTGCACGGTGCTCTTCGTCGTTCTCGGCCGAGCTCTTCCTGCCAGCCTCGATAACGTGCTGGTAGTTTCCCTTCTCCAAGAAGAGCTGCTGGAAGTGGTGCTTGCAGTAGAGGATCCCGTCGAGAGCGGCGTAGGATGAGTGCGTCAGCGCGCACCCGCCGTGCGCGCACTTGAAGCACGATTTGTGGAACGACTCTCCCTCCAGCCCTATCTGCATTTCCATGAAATAAAATTAGGGTTTCCAAAGAGGGGAAATAAGCCCTAGCTAGAAATGGAAGATCACCTTCTCGAGTGGATACACAGTTTTGCCGCATGCAGGGCATTTATCTTGGGTCCCACAGAACATAGTAGACACTTTGCTTGGTGCCCTTGTCTGCATATTGTCACATGTAGTACGACTATAATTCATGACATTGTTGTTTCATATTCAAGATTTTCGATTTGGGGTTAGCATCAAAGTGACTCAAGTATAAATTTGAGTGAAATGAATTGAAATGGTAAAGAATGGACTCCTATTGCAGGATAGAATGGTAGTTCTGAATTTATGGGTGCATGATTATATCATTATATGTATATAAGTTAATAGTATTTAATAATTATATAATCATAACATGGAATAACAAAATCAAACATTTTGAGGTACTTACCAGGTCCTTCTCATGTTTTCCTGTTTCACATTCATTACAAGAGACAGAAAAAGTAAAATTATCAATAAAAAGGGATATAATCCATAGACAAATGCAATATACTATGTAGAAACTGAATTATCACCAGGTTGAAAATTCTTGCTAAAATTTCCAGACTCCTTAAAGAGCTGTTCAAAATGGGTCTTGCAGTAGAGAACTCCATCCATGGAAGAGTAGTTGCTCATCTACCATAAAAAAATTCAAAATTATGATTAATTATTTGTGTAAATATATTAACAAAATAATCATAACATCATGCACATTAAATAAACCCATAATCAAATGTCTCTTTTTCTCTAACTAATTACCACAAGAGTGCCTTTGCAATGGCTGCATTTGAAGCATGATTTGTGATAAGTTTGTCCATCAGCAGACAACAAATCCACAAAATAAACTGTCTTGTCGCAAGCACTGCATTTGTCCTGAGTTCCAGTGAATGATGATGCCATTCTCTCTCTTTCTGATCAAATTATCGAATCGAAATATTTCTCACTTTTTAATTTCATGCTGTAAAATGGAAAAGATTTCATCCTATTATTGAAGTGACACGTGATTGGATATCAAGTCTTTTGAATTCAATGGAGGATTATGATACAAAAATAAACTGATGGATAATCGACTAAATTGGAAGGAAAATAGGGTTAATGTTTTTTTACTTTGTGTCCATAATTAGATAGTACTAGCCTATGTGAATTGAGGGCCACAGTTTTCGGGAGGGAATTATTTTCATTTTTTCCATTGTTTATTTGATGGTAGTTATGTTAGTTACAAACTTACATATAGAGTTCGCGACTTAAGCGTAGTTTTCCACTCTTCCTCCTATTTTTCATGCAATAAACTCTTAATAATTCTTTGAAAAAAATGGGCTAGGAAATTATTTGTTTCACTGAATTAGATCTCTACACACATGTCTCATTAAAAAAAATTATTCCACGACTTCAATTCCACAGAATTAAACTTGCTAGATTAATTTATAATATAGCTCCAGCCTCCAAGATAAATAAGGGTTGACAGATATGTGGAGTTGATATAAAATCAAAATATTGTTATTATAAAACGCTTGCATTCAACGTATAAAATAAATGCATTCTTATTTAAAATCAAATGCATTGGAAAAATAAATTTTCCGTTTAGATTTGAATTTGGGTCTGTATTCATCAAATAATTTTTTCATGAATCGATTATTGAACAAAGTTTTTAATCACTCATATATATACATGGAAAGAAACGAGGATGTGCCAGTTTTGAGGATCAACAAGATTAACCAAAGACATAAATAATCTTTTTTTGTCATACAAAAATAAATACTACTACTACGAATTTTATTTACTGCATTATGTTGTTCTTTGAAATTTTGAGATTGGGTTTTATAGGGATCAGATCATCCAGGATTCACTAATTACCGAGACTTCTTTTATTGATATTGTTCTGAGATGGCTAATCTCAGAGATACAATCCAAGATACAAAGGTAGAACCAAGATTACAAGAAATCTAAGTACAACAATACAAAATAGGAAACCCTAGCTACAGGTCAGTTGACCACTGGTCAGACCACCAAGCTTCATCCTACTTGTATACCTGCACACTGAGTAGCACCGTTAGTATTATAAGGAATTGATCCTATCGGATCAAGAACACAACAGAGCTAAGCAACTAAGGAAGAATAAGCAGAGATGTGGCTCAGGTCGCAACAGCGACTACACCAGGCCAAGAACCTCCCTGATACGCTCGGATTTTGCACTGTTTTAAGGCCATTATTTGGTCCGTTTTTTATATCAAAGTTGCATTCCATGTCCATTATTTGCATATTTCATATATTTTGGTATTTTGACACGTTTTGTGAGAAATATGCATATTTGAGCTTAAAAATGGAGTCAAAACGCGAAGTAGGAAATCTGGAATTTCTGGGAGTGTCTAGCGACCGCTGCAACATTGTTGGCGACCGCCGGCGCTTAGCGGCCTGTTCCGGGAATATTGTGCATAGAATGAAGACAATCCCAACACTGCTGGGCAAGGCGTGGCGACCGCCACCTAAGAGTCAGAAGCCTCGGATCAATGCATGGCGACCGCTGGCCAAGGTGCAGCGGTCCGCCACAAAAATGCGGCGAGCATATTTGCCCTAATTTTCTCTCCAAGATTTACCATATTTTGCAACCCTTTGCCTTATTTGAAGGGGGTGATTTCTCCCCTATATATAGCCCCTCAAGCTTCATCATTAGGATCCTCTTTTTGCAACATATTTTCTAGAGATTAAAAGTTAGAGTGTTTCATTGTGCAAGGAGCTGGAGTGTCACACCTTTACCCCTCTAACGTATATTCTTATAGTAAATAAATCAAAAAAATTTAAAACTTTTAGCCCACATGTCACATAAAACACTAATATAGATACATTAAAAAAAACAATATTCATCTATATCTCCCGAAAAATATTGATGGTTTATATAAGCCACTAACTCAGTGTATAAATTTCACCTTTAATTCACATTACAATTATCAAACAAATTTTCTTAGCAACACATATAACCATAAACATTAAATATCATAAACAATTTCACATCCATATGCATATGCTTCTATGCCCAGCTTATTATTCTGTGACAAATCAAGCCTGGTATCTGCTCGGGATTTCCAATATGCGAATATGATTGACCCGTAGGTCCCAATATAATTGTCTCGTAGGTCCCACTGTGATTTGACCTGTAGGTCCCAATATGATTGACTTGAAGGTCCCACTGTGATTTGACCCGTAGGTCCCAATATGATTTGACCCGTAGGTCCCAATATGATTGACCTGAAGGTCCCAATATATCCACTGTGATTTCAGATCCGGTGCAAGACTGTCACAGATCTTATTTAATTCAATGATTCGAATAAATCCAAAATCATGTGTAAACATGCCCATTGCATCAATTACATATTTCTATCATATTCCATCAAATAATTCCTTTACAATATATAAAACATATCCAATGCACCAGTCAGATATTCTTATCACATTCCACAAAATAATTCCAACTATCACATAACTAAGGGCATCCACAGTGGTGCGGATGTTCCAGCTGACATCTCAAAAACACCTCATGCCACGTCATAAGGACATCCCACTGCACAGTGGTGGACATCCCCAAGGACATCCCGGCGGACTTCCCACAATAATAAAAATTCACAAATTCACCAAATTAAATAATTTACGGAATCAAACAATTTACGGAATTAAAATTTTGACACAAATATGGAGAAATTGCAACCACTTTATTTTAAAAAAAAACATACATAGTACAAAAAAAACATACATAATTATTAAAAAAATTACATAGTTAAAAAAAAACCGTCGTCTCACTCCTCGGATTCCCCGCCGCCAGTACCCTCGTCGTCCCCGCCGGTAGTCCCCTCGTCGCCACTCTCCGCCATGTCTCCCAACCCCAAATCGCGCCGCATACTGTTGACGATATCCTTCAGCGACGACCTGTAATGCGATCGATCGATGTCCGCCATTCAACCATTGCACGTAACATGGTTTCATGTTGCACGATGCAGGCGAGTGAGGAGAGCTCGGGATCGTTTTGGGTAGGAGCTGTCGATTGGGCCTCGGCGGACCCGCTGGCGCTTTCACTCGCCATCTGCGCCGCAGACTTTTGCCCCACCGGGCGACGGCGGCGGGCCGACGCTGAATGTGTCGGGAACTCTGCCTCGGCGGGGGGG
The DNA here is from genome assembly GCF_004379255.2 of Salvia splendens. Lineage (NCBI taxonomy): Eukaryota > Viridiplantae > Streptophyta > Magnoliopsida > Lamiales > Lamiaceae > Salvia > Salvia splendens. Next base: position 5,330,993 of record NC_056032.1, read on the forward strand.
AGTTCGTGGGAACCAGCACTGCTACTGTACTCCCCGGAGGCGATGATCTTCGTCCGCTTCGGCCAGCCAGATTCAACACCGCAGTAAACTTGGCTGAAGTCTGCACCACAAGATACACATCCCAATATTTGAATTCCTCGAAGTCCGCCGTAGCGTCTTTGAACTGATGGTGAGAAAGAAGCTTCACATCCTCGGCAGACATGCCGCTGGTTACCGAGAGAAGGTTGTTTGGGTAAATGCCGGCAAATCGGCTGAGCTGCCTCTTCAGCCGCTCCCACTGTTTCCGGCATTGCTCTCCGTAGTGAGGCTTCCCGCCTGGCGGTTTGAATTGGAGGTAGCTTTGACTAATGCGCCACCACATCCTGTCGATATGCTGGTTAGCCCCGATATATGGATCCTCCACTATATGGATCCACGCCTTCGCAAGCGCGATGCACTCCTCTGTGCTCCAGATGGTCCTCTTTTTCCCGCTTCACCATCGTACCCCGCCGCAGGCGAGGTAGTGCCCTGTCCCATGCCCCTCCCTCTCCATATCCTCCCCCTCTTCCCTGTCGCCGTTGGTGCGTCTGTGGGAGAATCCCGGATCGGAGATAGCCCCAACTCCTCCATCGAGAACGTCTCAATGCCAGTGAACTGAGTCTTGAGAGGAGTACTCGAGGGGTTGTCCGTCGACAGTAAATCCATATAGGGACGATAGACATTGTTCACCGGTGATTGGGGACCCCCTGCATACCCCCCCCCCAGTGACAGGCGAGCCCTGCATCATCCCCGGCATCATCATCCCGGGCATCTGGGGCGGCATCATCCCCGATATTCCAAGCATCATCCCCGGCATTGGGGTCATTCCGGCACTCACCCCGGGTATTTAGGGCATCATCCCATACCAAGGCGGGTACATGTTGTAGTACCCGGGTATCATCCCTGCCGTCATTTGGGGTTGGGGCATCATCCCCGCCATTTCGGACATCGTGGCGGACATTGGGGTACTTCCGCCAACGGGAAAGATCGGTCTCTGTGACTCGCTCGTGGAGGGGAAATCACTATCGCGGTGCTTGTAATAGCCGAGACTTAGATTTCTCGGGAATTATGAAATAAAATACTAGAACTTTTATTGACGAATGAAAGAGTATTTTTATTTCTTGAATAAGGGTACAAGTACAACTTCAGAAATTTCAAAGCCACCAAATTTCAAGTGTTTGGAATTAAATACACACCAATAAACTTTTACATGTTAAGAAAAAGAGAGAATTTCAAATAGAAACCCTATCTCTTTACAAATGAAACTACTAGCTTCGGGCCCTTCTTCTAGCATGGTTTCGGCCCAGTTTCCGATGGCCCGTTGGGCTGAACAGACGAGACAGCAACCGAGAAGAGTCAGCCTCTTGTCCCTGCCAGAAAACAACAAGATAAACAAGAGGTTACATAAGACACTAAAGCTTTTAGTTGGCAAAGTAAGCAAGGATAAGGAACAAACCTACTTTGAGCTTTGAAGACCAAAACTTACCGAAAAAAAAAAAGAAAGGTAAGAGGTTGCTTTATCCCTGCACTCCACGGCTCACACCAGCCAAACGAGCAGCCACCAAGCACGGCAGTTCGGCACCGAGTTCGGCAGTTCGCCACCAAGCACGGCAGTTCGGCACCGAGCTCGGCAGTTCGCCACCAAGCACGGCAGTTCGGCACCGAGTTCGGCAGTTCGCCACCAAGCACGGCAGTTCGGCACCGAGCTCGGCAGTTCGGCACCAAGCTCGGCAACTCCGTGATCTGGAGAGAAAGATCAAAACATGAAGAAGAGCTCGGCTGTTATGACAACTCGTTTCAACAGCCGTTAGATCTCCTCAATCGTTTACAGAGACAACAAGAGAAGTGTATTAAGAAAGGGAAGGGGAAACAATACCTTGCAGAAATGTGAGTGAGTGTTGGACCGAAAGAAGCAAACTCCAGCCAGCAGGCTCCCCTCCAGCTAATACTCTGCAAAGCTGCAGGTAACAGCCCTTGCTTTCCCTACCCAAACCGGTTATAGTCCGGAAATCAGCCCCCACAGTGCCACCTCTAGTGTGCACCTGCAAAAGAAGACAAATTCATGAATGAATCAGAGTACAAGGCAGCACAAAACACCAAAATCAGTTAAAGAATGCTGCAAGGTCAGCCAAGTACCTCAGTCATTGTGCAGCTTTCAGTTACAAGCTGTGCATAAATATGCCAATCTCCTCCTCAGTTCCATCCCCCACCACACAACAAACTAGTTACTAAACGGAGCAGCAAGCGGAGGAGCAAGAGAGGTCAAGACCAAGGAAGGGAGTAGCTTAGCAAGTTCAGCGGAGTTACAAGGGAAAGGTAACACCCATCAGCTTAAATCTCAAGTTTAATGGCATCATTCGAGCATGATAGAAACAAAACATGGAAACGATTTATGATAACATGAGAATCTGAGAAATCAGTAAACCTCCCTTGCACATACCCCAGCCTCATTAGGATGCATGTCTAGGGTAGTGTAGCACTTTTGAGACTGGAGGAAAGGAACCATGGAATGGTGTCTTCCACACAGAATCAGTCACATAGAAGCACAACCACATTGCTTTTCAAACGCGAACTAGGACTAGACTATGACAAGAGAAAGAAGATAACTAGTAGGAACTTAGCTTCGGCGAGGCGACTGCCTGATTAAACGGCGCACTGCTACGAGGGTCTCCGCAGCGGCAGAACCGCCGTCTGCGTGTCACCCCTAAGCCGAGGGGTCCAGCGTCGCCGAAGGGAGGAAGATGGAGGCGACGGCAGCGTGGACCGAGGGATGCCGCTGAAGGACGGAGAATACGACGTCTTCCCTCCACGGGTGACCCCTCCGCGAACAAAACGTCGTCAAGATTGCCCGTACAAGGTTATGCCTCAAAGGGGGAAGAGATGGTGGGTAGTGGGTCGCCGGTTAGACAGCGACGAGTCCTCCACCTCCCCAGGTTTCCGAATTTTAGACCCCTTCTTGCCGAGTAGGAGACAGAGGGTGGGAGCGGTCGTGCGATGCGGAGAGGAACGGAATAGAAATGGGCTGACTCCGGTTCCTCACACGCCGGCGAGGAGCGCTGAAGGTGGCGGGGTGCGAAATCGCCGAGAGGAAGGAGAGAAAGGGGGCTAGGGTTCCTCATTTTCAATTTGGGGATTTTTTGAGAAATGAGAGAGAGATAGTGACGATGGTTGGTGAAGGGGGTATTTGGGCCTTTTCCACTATTCATCACTTGGGCCTGGAATTAATTAAGCTGGGCCAGATTAAATGAGAAGAAGAAAAGAATTGGGCCAATTAGTTAAGCTGGACCGAAAATGCTTAATGAAATAATACCTTGGCCCAGATTAAGTAAACTCCTTGCTGGACTTAAGAAATTAGTTCTCGGTTTAATACTTTTAGTGAAGAGCCTCTTTTCAAGTATAATGGAAATTATTTCCTAAGCCACGGAAGAAAAGAACTTATAAGCCGTGAGTGAAATAAAGGCCAGTGAATAATTAAGGCGGACTATAATAGTCACAGAAAGTATTTCTTAAATACTTAAGATAATCCGAGAATTCTAATACCGAACGGGTCAGCCGGTTACAGAACAAATTAAATCACCGATTTAAAGATTTAAGACTTCTAATTTTAGAAGGCAGAAATTAAAATAATAAGCACACGCTTAGGCATGCATTCATGCAAGATTTTTGAGGTCTAATTTAAATATATTAATTTTGTAAAGGAACGTCGTCGTTCGACGCATAATCTCAGAACAGGGGAAAGCACCTATTTTGCAAGAGTTAAGCAATTGAGGTGTGGGCTTCTTTCCTTTTTATTTACAGAACTCTATGAGAATAAGTGTGAACGTTTGAATGAATTGTCATGCCATGTTTTATTTTGTGATTGCCATTCATGGTTAAAACGAATTCGGGTCCCAGTAGGTCAGTAAATCCTACTCGGACTAGTGTACACATAGGGACCGTGAGCTAGCGCAAGGTTGGCCGGTTCGTGGGTCGTGAGCTAGCGCCAGGTTGGCCGACCCAGTGATCGTGGAATGTGGCCACATTCCCGATTCACACAGCTTGACATGGTATATCATCAGAAAGTTAAAAGACTGCAGTCTATTTCAGAAAGAAATAACAGATTTTAGTGACCGGGACTTGTTTTCAGAAAAACCCCGCGTTCACTCAGCTTGGCAGACAATTAAAAGAAAAACAGTTTTCGGCATAAGCCACTGAGTATATCAAGTACTCAGCCCTGCATATTGTTTTCCTAAATGTGCAGGTTGATCGATCGAGGCAGAGGAGGTGTTGGGACTGAAGATGAAATAAAAGAAGGGTAGCTAGTGTAGTATGTCTCCATACATGTTATACTTGTCTTGGAACTCTTCCGCTGCATAGACCTAGCTTTGTCTCAGTAAAGACAATGTCCCCCTTTTCACTCTGATGTAATAATTTGCTATTTTGATGACTTTTAGACAGTATTTCCTTAATTTCAGTAATTATGATGATGTGTTGAGACCGTTTAGAATTTTTAGTCGCGAAATAGCTGCGCTTTCTTTGACTAGGAAGTTGTGGTCGTGACAGAGTGGTATCAGAGCACTTTTCTTTCGCTCTGACCCAAGAACCTCCTTTCTAAGCCTCAGTCCAGAACAGTAGCACTAGGCTAGAAAGTGAACAGAATGATCAGTACAAGATCCCAACACCTCAGCTCGACACGATCAACTGCACCAGAAACAGGGGTCGACGCCCGCTCGTCCAGAAAAGAGAATTCTGAAGAAAGAAAATATTTTTTCATTTTGAGAAAGAAAATGAAATTTTCTAAGTTTTTCCAGAAAAAGAAAATAATTTTCACAGCCCTCATGGGAACGAAAATGTTTATTTGAAATGCTTGCAAGATGCAACGTGATAGCTGATACTTTGCATGAGATATGCTTACTGTATCTGTGTTTTATGAGCTTGACATGAATGTATAGATGTCATGGGGACTATGTATGTGAACCTAGAGTGCTTTAGAGAAGTACCTTAGGTGAGACATGCAGAATCAAGTATTAGCAGATTGAGAACTTGTTACCGCCTTCCACGGCGACGAGACCAACTGAACTCATCAGTTAGGGAGAACCCCTAATTCCACAGAATTTCAAAAAAAAAAAAAAAAAAAAAAAAAAAAAAAAATCAATCAACAACGAACCAGAAAGTATCGTTGCAATATCAATAGACAGCAAAGAAAGGAAGTCCATTCCTTTGAGCATACAGATAGTACATATATAGATATATGTGTATACCAGCCGGTTATGAGACATAGCCACAGACAAATCTAGTACGACCTCTTCGAGAGACAACGACTCTGTTCATACCATCTTTTACAGCTTTTCGCATACTTGTATATGCATACTTTCAGTTACGAGCCGTTTTGAGGGCTTTTCTTCTTTTATGTAGAGATGGCACGACAGCGTTTTACCCACCGACGCCCACTCCGGACAGGTGCTGATCCAGATGCGGTGGTACGTTACTACAGGACGTACCGGCGTTGCCACGGGGACACTCTCGCCGAATTCGTCGCCCATTATGGTAAGCTATGGGAGGAGGCGAATTGGCATGGGGTGAAACCCTACGAGGGCATCATGAGACTGGTGGAGTTGTTCCCACCGGAGTGGCAGGGGTGGATGGCAACCACAGCCCAGTTGTACACTTCTTCGCGGCCTCCGACCTATGAGCCGATAGGAGACATGCCGGGCTTCTTGAGTGCAGTCTCGGCAGGGTGTTTCCACTTTGGGAACGGGCCCCCGCCAGACATGCAGGCCCCGGGGAGTGAGCGGTTCCGTAGCCTGCCACCTTTGGCCCTGATGCGGGCGGCAGACGGGGTATTTGAGGAGGGACAGTCGTCCCGAGTTCCCGGCCGTCGCAGGAGTAGGGCAGAGATAGGAGATGTGTCGGAGTCCAGCGACGAGTTTGAGCCGATGGAGAGTGGCACAGGAGGTGGAGAGAGCAACGAGGATCCAGAGGAGGAGGATCCAGAGGAGGAGGATCCAGAGGAGGAGGATCCAGAGGAGGAGGATCCAGAGGAGGAGGATCCCGAGGAGGACATAGTAGGGGACGATGATGATGACGAGGAGCCGCAGATTGGCAGTCTCACGGACCAGATAGTGGGGGTCAACCCTCCACAGCCCCTCGAGCCACCACCAGAGATTCCTCCACCACCCATGGAGCCATTTCCCGAGGAGTTGGAGCAGCCCCTCCACCCAATAGATGAGGCGTTCTACAAGGGGCTATACTACTACGCCAAGCATGTGGACAAGGATTTCGTCTCCGACCTCGACGTACCAGTGGCGCCTTGCATGGCCCCAGAGATCCCGCAGCCGGTCGTCGCCTCCGAGGGCGAGGAGGAGGTATGGTCACCTATAGAGATGCCCCTCCCTGGGACGAGCCACGACGACCCGATGTGGATCGACAGTGACTTGGAGTAGGGGTCGGTCAGACGGGTCATAGCCGTGCTAGCGTAGTAGATTAGTTTCCTTTCTTTTGTAGAACTTCGATGATGTCATATGTAAAAGATATTAAGACCTCGCGAGAGGCAATTTTCCACTCTATGATGAATGCATATGACGTTGCACAAATTATGGCTCCTATTGATTTATTTTAAGTATATGCATGAAAGAAAATGCATAAGATATGAAATGAATCCTAAAGAGATACACACTTTGTTATTGAAGAAAGTGAATAACTAGTACTAACATCACTTTATAAACAGAATGCCTCCCAGAAGACAAGCAGGCAGGCCGAGAAGGTACGCGCAAGTACCAGAGCAGATACCTAGGAGAGACCAGGCTGGGGGAGCAGGAGCACAACCGCCACCTCCTCCACCACCGCCTCCTGCAGTGCCGGAGAGGCGAGTGGAAGAAACATTTCTCAAACAGAACCCACCTGTGTTCAATGGTCTGGGGAATCCTGCTGCAGCAGAGACCTGGGTGCGTGCGATCGAGCGCATCTTTGATTTTCTTCGGTGCACCGACAGAGAGCGACTCTCATGTGTGAAGTTTCAGCTGGTTGAGTCCGCCGACTTCTGGTGGGAAGCTAGGCGAAAGGTTATGACTCGCGAACAGTTGGAGCACCTGACCTGGGAGGAGTTTAAGAATGAGCTGTACGGCAAGTACATCCCCAAGAGCTACCGCAAGGCCAAAGAGGTGGAGTTTTACAGTTTGAAACAGGGAAAGATGACAGTGACCGAGTACGATAGGTTATTCTGTGACATGTCACGCTATGCGCCTGAACTAGTAGACACGGACGAGAAAATGGCCGAAAAGTTTTGTACTGGCCTGAGATCGGAAATAAGAATGGCTCTGGCCAGTCATGGAGGTCTGTCTTATGTCGAGTCATTGGGCCGGGCCCTGGACATTGAGGCAGCTATGCCCAAAGAGAGGCCGACGACACATGTCACCACTGCTCCACCGCCGCCACAGCAGCGGTTCCCTCGAGAAAAGAGGAAAAGGGAAGGAGACCGAGTCCCGACTGATGCTAAGCAACCACAGTTTGCCCCTAAGCCACAGCAGAACCGTTGGTACCAAACTGCCCCGACTCCAGCTGCGGAGCGCAGAGCCCAGGCACCTCTATGTGCGAGATGCTCGAAGAGACATGACGGCGAGTGTAAGGCCGGGACTGGTGGATGTTTCCACTGCGGGCAGAAGGGACATTTTGCCAGAAACTGCCCGAGCAAGGCGACTGGAACGGGAGGACAGCGTCCGCAACTGCGGGCACTCCAGGTTGAACCAAGGAGAGAGAAGGCGATGCTCCCTGCACCACGTCCTCAGCGACAGCTACGCCCGAGACTTCCCCCACAGGCAAGAGCCTTCGCACTGCAGCAGAAGCAGGCCAGGGCCGAGGAAGGGAAACGGGAGCAAGGCAATTTGGCAGGTATGGGAACTCTCCTCAACGTACCAATCGCCCTTTTGTTTGATACCGGTGCATCACACTCCTTTATATCAACATCTTGTGTGGATACTTTGAACTTGCCTACGGACGTGATGGAACATAGTATGAGGGTGTCCTCACCCGTAGGAGGCCTGATAGATATCACACGAACGTGCTCAAACATAAAATTTTCCATGGGAAACCTGAACCTAGTAGCTCATAACTTACATGTGATGTTGATGTGGAGCGTCGACATTATACTAGGAATGGATTGGTTAGCCGAGAACTACGCCACAATCCGTTGTAAGGAGAGACAGATAGCGCTACAATACCCTGGGACAGAACCCGTAATGTTTCATGGGATCTCCATGAGGAAACGAAAATCGATTATTTCTGCCCTGCAAGCAACAACCATGATGAGGAAAGGATGCCCTGCATACCTCGTCTTTTTGAACGAAGAAGAGAAAAAGGACAAGAAAATTTAGGACGTGGCAATAGTACGAGAATATCCTGATGTATTCCCAGAAAAGCTACCAGGCTTGCCACCAAACAGGCAATTGGAGTTCAGCATCGATCTGGAACCAGGATCAGCTCCAATATCAAAGGCGCCTTACAGAATGGCACCAAGGGAGTTAGAGGAACTCAAAATGCAATTACAGGAACTACTAGACCTGGGCTTCATTCGACCCAGTGTGTCGCCGTGGGGCGCACCAGTACTTTTTGTAAAGAAGAAAGATGGCACCTTAAGGATGTGTATCGACTATCGAGAGCTGAACAAAATAACCCTCAAGAACAAGTATCCTTTACCGAGAATCGACGACCTCTTCGATCAGCTGCAAGGAGCTGGAGTGTTCTCGAAGATGGATTTGAGATCGGGTTATCACCAGTTGAGAGTTCGACAAGACGATATACCAAAGACTGCGTTCCGCACCAGATATGGCCATTATGAATTTACGGTAATGCCTTTTGGGCTTACCAATGCTCCAGCTGTGTTCATGGACCTAATGAACCGCGTGTTCCACCCGTACCTGGACAAGTTCGTTCTGGTCTTCATAGATGATGTGCTCATCTATTCGAAGAACGAAAAGGAACACGAGGAACATTTGAGAGCCACCTTGGAAACGTTAAGAGCCGAGAAACTCTATGCTAAGTTCAGCAAGTGTGAGTTCTGGCTCAATGAAGTGAATTTCCTTGGACACATAGTGACAGCAGAAGGGATCCGAGTAGACCCCGCTAAAGTTGAAGCCGTGCAACGTTGGCAGTCACCAGCAACGCCCAATGAAATTCGAAGTTTCCTAGGACTGGCAGGATACTACCGAAGATTCATTGATGGGTTTTCTAAAATAGCAAGGCCGATGACTCAACAACTCAAGAAAGGAGTTAAAGTCAACTGGACCCCAGAATGTGAAGCAAGTTTCCAATTGCTTAAGGAAAAGTTGACCACAGCGCCGGTGCTAGCCGTACCAGAGGCGGGAGTCGACTATGTGGTGTATACAGATGCATCGAAGGTCGGACTCGGGTGCGTGCTGATGCAGAGGGGTAAGGTGATAGCATATGCGTCACGCCAATTGAGGCCGCACGAGTTGAACTATCCGACGCACGATCTGGAATTAGCAGCAGTGGTCCATGCGCTGAAGATTTGGAGACATCACCTCTACGGAGTTCGGTGTGAGATCTTCACAGATCATAAGAGTCTCAAATACTTTTTCGAACAGAAAGATCTGAATATGAGACAGCGCAGATGGCTGGAACTAGTCAAGGACTACGACTGTGGTATAAACTACCACCCAGGCAAAGCCAATGTAGTAGCAGATGCTTTGAGCAGAAAGACAGCGCCTCAAGCAGCTGTTTTCCTCACACAAGAGGAAGAGCTTATCCGGGAATTCGCCAAGATGCGGCTGGAAATAGTAAGAGCCCCGGAGACAGTGGACAGCAGAATATCCACCTTGGTCATAGAACCAGATTTAAGAGCCAGAATTGTGGAAGCCCAGAGAGACGATGACGCTCTAGAAAAGATCCGTCTCAGAGTAAGGACGGGAAAAGGGGAATACTACCACGAAGAGGCGGATAATGCTCTCACTTTCAAAGGGAGATTATGCGTACCCAATAAGGAGACACTCAGAAATGAGATCATGAGTGAAGCTCATGAGACACCCTATACTGCCCATCCTGGAAGTACGAAGATGTATCAGGACTTGAAGAAGCAATTTTGGTGGGATGGCATGAAGAGAAGCATAGCGTCATTTGTGGAAAAATGCCTGGCTTGTCAGCAAGTGAAAGCTTTGCATCAACGACCCTATGGAAAGTTGCAGCCTCTCGAGATTCCAGAATGGAAATGGGAGCATATAGCAATGGATTTTGTGACAGGATTGCCAAAATCACAACGGGGAAACACGGCCATCTGGGTTGTAATCGATCGCCTCACCAAAAGTGCTCATTTCATACCAATTCGTATCACATACGGTTCAGACAAGTTGGCACAGATTTACGTGCGAGAGATCGTACGTTTACATGGTGTCCCAGTAACGATCACCTCAGATCGAGATTCAAAATTTACTTCTAGATTTTGGATAAGCCTACAGCGAGAGTTAGGCACTCAGCTGAATTTCAGCACAGCGTTCCATCCACAGACGGACGGACAGTCCGAAAGGACGATCCAGACATTGGAAGATATGTTAAGAGCTGTAGTGCTCGACCGTGGAGTGAGCTGGGAGTCAGTACTTCCACTTATAGAGTTCGCCTACAATAACAGTTACCAGGCAACTATTGACATGGCTCCATACGAGGCATTATATGGGAAAAAGTGCAGATCACCACTTTACTGGGATGAAGTTGGTGAGAGAAGGATTCTCGGACCGGACTCGGTAGAGGAAATGATAGAAATTGTCCGACAAATCCGAGGGAGAATCAAGGAAGCTCAAGATAGACAGAAATCCTATGCAGATGCTCGCAGAACGGATTTACAGTTCAAGACAGGAGACAAGGTCTTTCTGAAAATATCCCCATCGAAAGGGATAACCAGATTTGGCGTCAAGGGCAAGCTGAAACCGCGTTTTATCGGACCTTATGAGATCCTAGAAACAGTCGGCCCTGTGGCGTACAGATTAGCGCTCCCGCCAAGTTTCGGGAATGTTCACAATGTGTTTCATGTATCACAGTTGAGAAAGTACGTGTTTGACCCCAAACACATAGTGCACCAAGAAGAAATGGTGTTAGAACCAGATTTGAGCTATGAAGAAAAGCCAGAAGCAATTCTGGACAGAAAAGTTAAAGAGTTGAGAAATAAGAATATTGTAACAGTGAAAGTCCTATGGAAGCATCACGGCCGCGAGGAGGCGACGTGGGAGCTCTAGGACCAGATGAAAGAGAAGTACCCACAGCTTTTTACCTAACTGAGACAAAATTTCGGGACGAAATTTTTGTTAAGGGGGGTAGAATGTAATAGCCGAGACTTAGATTTCTCGGGAATTATGAAATAAAATACTAGAACTTTTATTGACGAATGAAAGAGTATTTTTATTTCTTGAATAAGGGTACAAGTACAACTTCAGAAATTTCAAAGCCACCAAATTTCAAGTGTTTGGAATTAAATACACACCAATAAACTTTTACATGTTAAGAAAAAGAGAGAATTTCAAATAGAAACCCTATCTCTTTACAAATGAAACTACTAGCTTCGGGCCCTTCTTCTAGCATGGTTTCGGCCCAGTTTCCGATGGCCCGTTGGGCTGAACAGACGAGACAGCAACCGAGAAGAGTCAGCCTCTTGTCCCTGCCAGAAAACAACAAGATAAACAAGAGGTTACATAAGACACTAAAGCTTTTAGTTGGCAAAGTAAGCAAGGATAAGGAACAAACCTACTTTGAGCTTTGAAGACCAAAACTTACCGAAAAAAAAAAGAAAGGTAAGAGGTTGCTTTATCCCTGCACTCCACGGCTCACACCAGCCAAACGAGCAGCCACCAAGCACGGCAGTTCGGCACCGAGTTCGGCAGTTCGCCACCAAGCACGGCAGTTCGGCACCGAGCTCGGCAGTTCGCCACCAAGCACGGCAGTTCGGCACCGAGTTCGGCAGTTCGCCACCAAGCACGGCAGTTCGGCACCGAGCTCGGCAGTTCGGCACCAAGCTCGGCAACTCCGTGATCTGGAGAGAAAGATCAAAACATGAAGAAGAGCTCGGCTGTTATGACAACTCGTTTCAACAGCCGTTAGATCTCCTCAATCGTTTACAGAGACAACAAGAGAAGTGTATTAAGAAAGGGAAGGGGAAACAATACCTTGCAGAAATGTGAGTGAGTGTTGGACCGAAAGAAGCAAACTCCAGCCAGCAGGCTCCCCTCCAGCTAATACTCTGCAAAGCTGCAGGTAACAGCCCTTGCTTTCCCTACCCAAACCGGTTATAGTCCGGAAATCAGCCCCCACAGTGCCACCTCTAGTGTGCACCTGCAAAAGAAGACAAATTCATGAATGAATCAGAGTACAAGGCAGCACAAAACACCAAAATCAGTTAAAGAATGCTGCAAGGTCAGCCAAGTACCTCAGTCATTGTGCAGCTTTCAGTTACAAGCTGTGCATAAATATGCCAATCTCCTCCTCAGTTCCATCCCCCACCACACAACAAACTAGTTACTAAACGGAGCAGCAAACGGAGGAGCAAGAGAGGTCAAGACCAAGGAAGGGAGTAGCTTAGCAAGTTCAGCGGAGTTACAAGGGAAAGGTAACACCCATCAGCTTAAATCTCAAGTTTAATGGCATCATTCGAGCATGATAGAAACAAAACATGGAAACGATTTATGATAACATGAGAATCTGAGAAATCAGTAAACCTCCCTTGCACATACCCCAGCCTCATTAGGATGCATGTCTAGGGTAGTGTAGCACTTTTGAGACTGGAGGAAAGGAACCATGGAATGGTGTCTTCCACACAGAATCAGTCACATAGAAGCACAACCACATTGCTTTTCAAACGCGAACTAGGACTAGACTATGACAAGAGAAAGAAGATAACTAGTAGGAACTTAGCTTCGGCGAGGCGACTGCCTGATTAAACGGCGCACTGCTACGAGGGTCTCCGCAGCGGCAGAACCGCCGTCTGCGTGTCACCCCTAAGCCGAGGGGTCCAGCGTCGCCGAAGGGAGGAAGATGGAGGCGACGGCAGCGTGGACCGAGGGATGCCGCTGAAGGACGGAGAATACGACGTCTTCCCTCCACGGGTGACCCCTCCGCGAACAAAACGTCGTCAAGATTGCCCGTACAAGGTTATGCCTCAAAGGGGGAAGAGATGGTGGGTAGTGGGTCGCCGGTTAGACAGCGACGAGTCCTCCACCTCCCCAGGTTTCCGAATTTTAGACCCCTTCTTGCCGAGTAGGAGACAGAGGGTGGGAGCGGTCGTGCGATGCGGAGAGGAACGGAATAGAAATGGGCTGACTCCGGTTCCTCACACGCCGGCGAGGAGCGCTGAAGGTGGCGGGGTGCGAAATCGCCGAGAGGAAGGAGAGAAAGGGGGCTAGGGTTCCTCATTTTCAATTTGGGGATTTTTTGAGAAATGAGAGAGAGATAGTGACGATGGTTGGTGAAGGGGGTATTTGGGCCTTTTCCACTATTCATCACTTGGGCCTGGAATTAATTAAGCTGGGCCAGATTAAATGAGAAGAAGAAAAGAATTGGGCCAATTAGTTAAGCTGGACCGAAAATGCTTAATGAAATAATACCTTGGCCCAGATTAAGTAAACTCCTTGCTGGACTTAAGAAATTAGTTCTCGGTTTAATACTTTTAGTGAAGAGCCTCTTTTCAAGTATAATGGAAATTATTTCCTAAGCCACGGAAGAAAAGAACTTATAAGCCGTGAGTGAAATAAAGGCCAGTGAATAATTAAGGCGGACTATAATAGTCACAGAAAGTATTTCTTAAATACTTAAGATAATCCGAGAATTCTAATACCGAACGGGTCAGCCGGTTACAGAACAAATTAAATCACCGATTTAAAGATTTAAGACTTCTAATTTTAGAAGGCAGAAATTAAAATAATAAGCACACGCTTAGGCATGCATTCATGCAAGATTTTTGAGGTCTAATTTAAATATATTAATTTTGTAAAGGAACGTCGTCGTTCGACGCATAATCTCAGAACAGGGGAAAGCACCTATTTTGCAAGAGTTAAGCAATTGAGGTGTGGGCTTCTTTCCTTTTTATTTACAGAACTCTATGAGAATAAGTGTGAACGTTTGAATGAATTGTCATGCCATGTTTTATTTTGTGATTGCCATTCATGGTTAAAACGAATTCGGGTCCCAGTAGGTCAGTAAATCCTACTCGGACTAGTGTACACATAGGGACCGTGAGCTAGCGCAAGGTTGGCCGGTTCGTGGGTCGTGAGCTAGCGCCAGGTTGGCCGACCCAGTGATCGTGGAATGTGGCCACATTCCCGATTCACACAGCTTGACATGGTATATCATCAGAAAGTTAAAAGACTGCAGTCTATTTCAGAAAGAAATAACAGATTTTAGTGACCGGGACTTGTTTTCAGAAAAACCCCGCGTTCACTCAGCTTGGCAGACAATTAAAAGAAAAACAGTTTTCGGCATAAGCCACTGAGTATATCAAGTACTCAGCCCTGCATATTGTTTTCCTAAATGTGCAGGTTGATCGATCGAGGCAGAGGAGGTGTTGGGACTGAAGATGAAATAAAAGAAGGGTAGCTAGTGTAGTATGTCTCCATACATGTTATACTTGTCTTGGAACTCTTCCGCTGCATAGACCTAGCTTTGTCTCAGTAAAGACAATGTCCCCCTTTTCACTCTGATGTAATAATTTGCTATTTTGATGACTTTTAGACAGTATTTCCTTAATTTCAGTAATTATGATGATGTGTTGAGACCGTTTAGAATTTTTAGTCGCGAAATAGCTGCGCTTTCTTTGACTAGGAAGTTGTGGTCGTGACAGAGTGGTATCAGAGCACTTTTCTTTCGCTCTGACCCAAGAACCTCCTTTCTAAGCCTCAGTCCAGAACAGTAGCACTAGGCTAGAAAGTGAACAGAATGATCAGTACAAGATCCCAACACCTCAGCTCGACACGATCAACTGCACCAGAAACAGGGGTCGACGCCCGCTCGTCCAGAAAAGAGAATTCTGAAGAAAGAAAATATTTTTTCATTTTGAGAAAGAAAATGAAATTTTCTAAGTTTTTCCAGAAAAAGAAAATAATTTTCACAGCCCTCATGGGAACGAAAATGTTTATTTGAAATGCTTGCAAGATGCAACGTGATAGCTGATACTTTGCATGAGATATGCTTACTGTATCTGTGTTTTATGAGCTTGACATGAATGTATAGATGTCATGGGGACTATGTATGTGAACCTAGAGTGCTTTAGAGAAGTACCTTAGGTGAGACATGCAGAATCAAGTATTAGCAGATTGAGAACTTGTTACCGCCTTCCACGGCGACGAGACCAACTGAACTCATCAGTTAGGGAGAACCCCTAATTCCACAGAATTTCAAAAAAAAAAAAAAAAAAAAAAAAAAAAAAATCAATCAACAACGAACCAGAAAGTATCGTTGCAATATCAATAGACAGCAAAGAAAGGAAGTCCATTCCTTTGAGCATACAGATAGTACATATATAGATATATGTGTATACCAGCCGGTTATGAGACATAGCCACAGACAAATCTAGTACGACCTCTTCGAGAGACAACGACTCAGTTCATACCATCTTTTACAGCTTTTCGCATACTTGTATATGCATACTTTCAGTTACGAGCCGTTTTGAGGGCTTTTCTTCTTTTATGTAGAGATGGCACGACAGCGTTTTACCCACCGACGCCCACTCCGGACAGGTGCTGATCCAGATGCGGTGGTACGTTACTACAGGACGTACCGGCGTTGCCACGGGGACACTCTCGCCGAATTCGTCGCCCATTATGGTAAGCTATGGGAGGAGGCGAATTGGCATGGGGTGAAACCCTACGAGGGCATCATGAGACTGGTGGAGTTGTTCCCACCGGAGTGGCAGGGGTGGATGGCAACCACAGCCCAGTTGTACACTTCTTCGCGGCCTCCGACCTATGAGCCGATAGGAGACATGCCGGGTTTCTTGAGTGCAGTCTCGGCAGGGTGTTTCCACTTTGGGAACGGGCCCCCGCCAGACATGCAGGCCCCGGGGAGTGAGCGGTTCCGTAGCCTGCCACCTTTGGCCCTGATGCGGGCGGCAGACGGGGTATTTGAGGAGGGACAGTCGTCCCGAGTTCCCGGCCGTCGCAGGAGTAGGGCAGAGATAGGAGATGTGTCGGAGTCCAGCGACGAGTTTGAGCCGATGGAGAGTGGCACAGGAGGTGGAGAGAGCAACGAGGATCCAGAGGAGGAGGATCCAGAGGAGGAGGATCCAGAGGAGGAGGATCCAGAGGAGGAGGATCCAGAGGAGGAGGATCCCGAGGAGGACATAGTAGGGGACGATGATGATGACGAGGAGCCGCAGATTGGCAGTCTCACGGACCAGATAGTGGGGGTCAACCCTCCACAGCCCCTCGAGCCACCACCAGAGATTCCTCCACCACCCATGGAGCCATTTCCCGAGGAGTTGGAGCAGCCCCTCCACCCAATAGATGAGGCGTTCTACAAGGGGCTATACTACTACGCCAAGCATGTGGACAAGGATTTCGTCTCCGACCTCGACGTACCAGTGGCGCCTTGCATGGCCCCAGAGATCCCGCAGCCGGTCGTCGCCTCCGAGGGCGAGGAGGAGGTATGGTCACCTATAGAGATGCCCCTCCCTGGGACGAGCCACGACGACCCGATGTGGATCGACAGTGACTTGGAGTAGGGGTCGGTCAGACGGGTCATAGCCGTGCTAGCGTAGTAGATTAGTTTCCTTTCTTTTGTAGAACTTCGATGATGTCATATGTAAAAGATATTAAGACCTCGCGAGAGGCAATTTTCCACTCTATGATGAATGCATATGACGTTGCACAAATTATGGCTCCTATTGATTTATTTTAAGTATATGCATGAAAGAAAATGCATAAGATATGAAATGAATCCTAAAGAGATACACACTTTGTTATTGAAGAAAGTGAATAACTAGTACTAACATCACTTTATAAACAGAATGCCTCCCAGAAGACAAGCAGGCAGGCCGAGAAGGTACGCGCAAGTACCAGAGCAGATACCTAGGAGAGACCAGGCTGGGGGAGCAGGAGCACAACCGCCACCTCCTCCACCACCGCCTCCTGCAGTGCCGGAGAGGCGAGTGGAAGAAACATTTCTCAAACAGAACCCACCTGTGTTCAATGGTCTGGGGAATCCTGCTGCAGCAGAGACCTGGGTGCGTGCGATCGAGCGCATCTTTGATTTTCTTCGGTGCACCGACAGAGAGCGACTCTCATGTGTGAAGTTTCAGCTGGTTGAGTCCGCCGACTTCTGGTGGGAAGCTAGGCGAAAGGTTATGACTCGCGAACAGTTGGAGCACCTGACCTGGGAGGAGTTTAAGAATGAGCTGTACGGCAAGTACATCCCCAAGAGCTACCGCAAGGCCAAAGAGGTGGAGTTTTACAGTTTGAAACAGGGAAAGATGACAGTGACCGAGTACGATAGGTTATTCTGTGACATGTCACGCTATGCGCCTGAACTAGTAGACACGGACGAGAAAATGGCCGAAAAGTTTTGTACTGGCCTGAGATCGGAAATAAGAATGGCTCTGGCCAGTCATGGAGGTCTGTCTTATGTCGAGTCATTGGGCCGGGCCCTGGACATTGAGGCAGCTATGCCCAAAGAGAGGCCGACGACACATGTCACCACTGCTCCACCGCCGCCACAGCAGCGGTTCCCTCGAGAAAAGAGGAAAAGGGAAGGAGACCGAGTCCCGACTGATGCTAAGCAACCACAGTTTGCCCCTAAGCCACAGCAGAACCGTTGGTACCAAACTGCCCCGACTCCAGCTGCGGAGCGCGGAGCCCAGGCACCTCTATGTGCGAGATGCTCGAAGAGACATGACGGCGAGTGTAAGGCCGGGACTGGTGGATGTTTCCACTGCGGGCAGAAGGGACATTTTGCCAGAAACTGCCCGAGCAAGGCGACTGGAACGGGAGGACAGCGTCCGCAACTGCGGGCACTCCAGGTTGAACCAAGGAGAGAGAAGGCGATGCTCCCTGCACCACGTCCTCAGCGACAGCTACGCCCGAGACTTCCCCCACAGGCAAGAGCCTTCGCACTGCAGCAGAAGCAGGCCAGGGCCGAGGAAGGGAAACGGGAGCAAGGCAATTTGGCAGGTATGGGAACTCTCCTCAACGTACCAATCGCCCTTTTGTTTGATACCGGTGCATCACACTCCTTTATATCAACATCTTGTGTGGATACTTTGAACTTGCCTACGGACGTGATGGAACATAGTATGAGGGTGTCCTCACCCGTAGGAGGCCTGATAGATATCACACGAACGTGCTCAAACATAAAATTTTCCATGGGAAACCTGAACCTAGTAGCTCATAACTTACATGTGATGTTGATGTGGAGCGTCGACATTATACTAGGAATGGATTGGTTAGCCGAGAACTACGCCACAATCCGTTGTAAGGAGAGACAGATAGCGCTACAATACCCTGGGACAGAACCCGTAATGTTTCATGGGATCTCCATGAGGAAACGAAAATCGATTATTTCTGCCCTGCAAGCAACAACCATGATGAGGAAAGGATGCCCTGCATACCTCGTCTTTTTGAACGAAGAAGAGAAAAAGGACAAGAAAATTTAGGACGTGGCAATAGTACGAGAATATCCTGATGTATTCCCAGAAAAGCTACCAGGCTTGCCACCAAACAGGCAATTGGAGTTCAGCATCGATCTGGAACCAGGATCAGCTCCAATATCAAAGGCGCCTTACAGAATGGCACCAAGGGAGTTAGAGGAACTCAAAATGCAATTACAAGAACTACTAGACCTGGGCTTCATTCGACCCAGTGTGTCGCCGTGGGGCGCACCAGTACTTTTTGTAAAGAAGAAAGATGGCACCTTAAGGATGTGTATCGACTATCGAGAGCTGAACAAAATAACCCTCAAGAACAAGTATCCTTTACCGAGAATCGACGACCTCTTCGATCAGCTGCAAGGAGCTGGAGTGTTCTCGAAGATGGATTTGAGATCGGGTTATCACCAGTTGAGAGTTCGACAAGACGATATACCAAAGACTGCGTTCCGCACCAGATATGGCCATTATGAATTTACGGTAATGCCTTTTGGGCTTACCAATGCTCCAGCTGTGTTCATGGACCTAATGAACCGCGTGTTCCACCCGTACCTGGACAAGTTCGTTCTGGTCTTCATAGATGATGTGCTCATCTATTCGAAGAACGAAAAGGAACACGAGGAACATTTGAGAGCCACCTTGGAAACGTTAAGAGCCGAGAAACTCTATGCTAAGTTCAGCAAGTGTGAGTTCTGGCTCAATGAAGTGAATTTCCTTGGACACATAGTGACAGCAGAAGGGATCCGAGTAGACCCCGCTAAAGTTGAAGCCGTGCAACGTTGGCAGTCACCAGCAACGCCCAATGAAATTCGAAGTTTCCTAGGACTGGCAGGATACTACCGAAGATTCATTGAGGGGTTTTCTAAAATAGCAAGGCCGATGACTCAACAACTCAAGAAAGGAGTTAAAGTCAACTGGACCCCAGAATGTGAAGCAAGTTTCCAATTGCTTAAGGAAAAGTTGACCACAGCGCCGGTGCTAGCCGTACCAGAGGCGGGAGTCGACTATGTGGTGTATACAGATGCATCGAAGGTCGGACTCGGGTGCGTGCTGATGCAGAGGGGTAAGGTGATAGCATATGCGTCACGCCAATTGAGGCCGCACGAGTTGAACTATCCGACGCACGATCTGGAATTAGCAGCAGTGGTCCATGCGCTGAAGATTTGGAGACATCACCTCTACGGAGTTCGGTGTGAGATCTTCACAGATCATAAGAGTCTCAAATACTTTTTCGAACAGAAAGATCTGAATATGAGACAGCGCAGATGGCTGGAACTAGTCAAGGACTACGACTGTGGTATAAACTACCACCCAGGCAAAGCCAATGTAGTAGCAGATGCTTTGACCAGAAAGACAGCGCCTCAAGCAGCTGTTTTCCTCACACAAGAGGAAGAGCTTATCCGGGAATTCGCCAAGATGCGGCTGGAAATAGTAAGAGCCCCGGAGACAGTGGACAGCAGAATATCCACCTTGGTCATAGAACCAGATTTAAGAGCCAGAATTGTGGAAGCCCAGAGAGACGATGACGCTCTAGAAAAGATCCGTCTCAGAGTAAGGACGGGAAAAGGGGAATACTACCACGAAGAGGCGGATAATGCTCTCACTTTCAAAGGGAGATTATGCGTACCCAATAAGGAGACACTCAGAAATGAGATCATGAGTGAAGCTCATGAGACACCCTATACTGCCCATCCTGGAAGTACGAACATGTATCAGGACTTGAAGAAGCAATTTTGGTGGGATGGCATGAAGAGAAGCATAGCGTCATTTGTGGAAAAATGCCTGGCTTGTCAGCAAGTGAAAGCTTTGCATCAACGACCCTATGGAAAGTTGCAGCCTCTCGAGATTCCAGAATGGAAATGGGAGCATATAGCAATGGATTTTGTGACAGGATTGCCAAAATCACAACGGGGAAACACGGCCATCTGGGTTGTAATCGATCGCCTCACCAAAAGTGCTCATTTCATACCAATTCGTATCACATACGAGACAGCAACCGAGAAGAGTCAGCCTCTTGTCCCTGCCAGAAAACAACAAGATAAACAAGAGGTTACATAAGACACTAAAGCTTTTAGTTGGCAAAGTAAGCAAGGATAAGGAACAAACCTACTTTGAGCTTTGAAGACCAAAACTTACCGAAAAAAAAAAGAAAGGTAAGAGGTTGCTTTATCCCTGCACTCCACGGCTCACACCAGCCAAACGAGCAGCCACCAAGCACGGCAGTTCGGCACCGAGTTCGGCAGTTCGCCACCAAGCACGGCAGTTCGGCACCGAGCTCGGCAGTTCGCCACCAAGCACGGCAGTTCGGCACCGAGTTCGGCAGTTCGCCACCAAGCACGGCAGTTCGGCACCGAGCTCGGCAGTTCGGCACCAAGCTCGGCAACTCCGTGATCTGGAGAGAAAGATCAAAACATGAAGAAGAGCTCGGCTGTTATGACAACTCGTTTCAACAGCCGTTAGATCTCCTCAATCGTTTACAGAGACAACAAGAGAAGTGTATTAAGAAAGGGAAGGGGAAACAATACCTTGCAGAAATGTGAGTGAGTGTTGGACCGAAAGAAGCAAACTCCAGCCAGCAGGCTCCCCTCCAGCTAATACTCTGCAAAGCTGCAGGTAACAGCCCTTGCTTTCCCTACCCAAACCGGTTATAGTCCGGAAATCAGCCCCCACAGTGCCACCTCTAGTGTGCACCTGCAAAAGAAGACAAATTCATGAATGAATCAGAGTACAAGGCAGCACAAAACACCAAAATCAGTTAAAGAATGCTGCAAGGTCAGCCAAGTACCTCAGTCATTGTGCAGCTTTCAGTTACAAGCTGTGCATAAATATGCCAATCTCCTCCTCAGTTCCATCCCCCACCACACAACAAACTAGTTACTAAACGGAGCAGCAAACGGAGGAGCAAGAGAGGTCAAGACCAAGGAAGGGAGTAGCTTAGCAAGTTCAGCGGAGTTACAAGGGAAAGGTAACACCCATCAGCTTAAATCTCAAGTTTAATGGCATCATTCGAGCATGATAGAAACAAAACATGGAAACGATTTATGATAACATGAGAATCTGAGAAATCAGTAAACCTCCCTTGCACATACCCCAGCCTCATTAGGATGCATGTCTAGGGTAGTGTAGCACTTTTGAGACTGGAGGAAAGGAACCATGGAATGGTGTCTTCCACACAGAATCAGTCACATAGAAGCACAACCACATTGCTTTTCAAACGCGAACTAGGACTAGACTATGACAAGAGAAAGAAGATAACTAGTAGGAACTTAGCTTCGGCGAGGCGACTGCCTGATTAAACGGCGCACTGCTACGAGGGTCTCCGCAGCGGCAGAACCGCCGTCTGCGTGTCACCCCTAAGCCGAGGGGTCCAGCGTCGCCGAAGGGAGGAAGATGGAGGCGACGGCAGCGTGGACCGAGGGATGCCGCTGAAGGACGGAGAATACGACGTCTTCCCTCCACGGGTGACCCCTCCGCGAACAAAACGTCGTCAAGATTGCCCGTACAAGGTTATGCCTCAAAGGGGGAAGAGATGGTGGGTAGTGGGTCGCCGGTTAGACAGCGACGAGTCCTCCACCTCCCCAGGTTTCCGAATTTTAGACCCCTTCTTGCCGAGTAGGAGACAGAGGGTGGGAGCGGTCGTGCGATGCGGAGAGGAACGGAATAGAAATGGGCTGACTCCGGTTCCTCACACGCCGGCGAGGAGCGCTGAAGGTGGCGGGGTGCGAAATCGCCGAGAGGAAGGAGAGAAAGGGGGCTAGGGTTCCTCATTTTCAATTTGGGGATTTTTTGAGAAATGAGAGAGAGATAGTGACGATGGTTGGTGAAGGGGGTATTTGGGCCTTTTCCACTATTCATCACTTGGGCCTGGAATTAATTAAGCTGGGCCAGATTAAATGAGAAGAAGAAAAGAATTGGGCCAATTAGTTAAGCTGGACCGAAAATGCTTAATGAAATAATACCTTGGCCCAGATTAAGTAAACTCCTTGCTGGACTTAAGAAATTAGTTCTCGGTTTAATACTTTTAGTGAAGAGCCTCTTTTCAAGTATAATGGAAATTATTTCCTAAGCCACGGAAGAAAAGAACTTATAAGCCGTGAGTGAAATAAAGGCCAGTGAATAATTAAGGCGGACTATAATAGTCACAGAAAGTATTTCTTAAATACTTAAGATAATCCGAGAATTCTAATACCGAACGGGTCAGCCGGTTACAGAACAAATTAAATCACCGATTTAAAGATTTAAGACTTCTAATTTTAGAAGGCAGAAATTAAAATAATAAGCACACGCTTAGGCATGCATTCATGCAAGATTTTTGAGGTCTAATTTAAATATATTAATTTTGTAAAGGAACGTCGTCGTTCGACGCATAATCTCAGAACAGGGGAAAGCACCTATTTTGCAAGAGTTAAGCAATTGAGGTGTGGGCTTCTTTCCTTTTTATTTACAGAACTCTATGAGAATAAGTGTGAACGTTTGAATGAATTGTCATGCCATGTTTTATTTTGTGATTGCCATTCATGGTTAAAACGAATTCGGGTCCCAGTAGGTCAGTAAATCCTACTCGGACTAGTGTACACATAGGGACCGTGAGCTAGCGCAAGGTTGGCCGGTTCGTGGGTCGTGAGCTAGCGCCAGGTTGGCCGACCCAGTGATCGTGGAATGTGGCCACATTCCCGATTCACACAGCTTGACATGGTATATCATCAGAAAGTTAAAAGACTGCAGTCTATTTCAGAAAGAAATAACAGATTTTAGTGACCGGGACTTGTTTTCAGAAAAACCCCGCGTTTACTCAGCTTGGCAGACAATTAAAAGAAAAACAGTTTTCGGCATAAGCCACTGAGTATATCAAGTACTCAGCCCTGCATATTGTTTTCCTAAATGTGCAGGTTGATCGATCGAGGCAGAGGAGGTGTTGGGACTGAAGATGAAATAAAAGAAGGGTAGCTAGTGTAGTATGTCTCCATACATGTTATACTTGTCTTGGAACTCTTCCGCTGCATAGACCTAGCTTTGTCTCAGTAAAGACAATGTCCCCCTTTTCACTCTGATGTAATAATTTGCTATTTTGATGACTTTTAGACAGTATTTCCTTAATTTCAGTAATTATGATGATGTGTTGAGACCGTTTAGAATTTTTAGTCGCGAAATAGCTGCGCTTTCTTTGACTAGGAAGTTGTGGTCGTGACAGTGCTCCATTTATCTTCGAAAGAAAAGTATTTAGAGAGAGAGATACTCGTTAATACAAGTGGGGCGAATGAAATGAAATTCAACGAGCCGTATTTATAGAATTTTCAAAAAAAAAATTAATAAAATAATTGGGACGTCCGCGCGGACGTCCGTGGGGTCAACGCAATGGCGGACGTCCCGGGAACGCCGCGGAACTCCGGTGTCCACAGCGGACGTCTGTATCCGCGTCATCTTTGCACAATGACGGACATCCCGCGCGGACGTCCGGCACGCCGAGACGGGCATCATTGCGGATGCTCTAAATTAGGTTCACATCATACAATTTAAATATTCGCTCCAATCTTACATATAGCAATGAACTGCGAAACAATAACATATGTAAAAATTAATAATGTGATTTATACTCACCTTATTACTAATAATGTAACTGATCTCCTACTTCTACTTTTTGAACTTACAATTCTCAATCATGTAATTCTGCTTTGCATCTCTCGTATTCTTCACTAACTTCACTAAAACTTTTCTATTTTAATTCTGCTAGAATACCCACTTCTAATAGCTTTAGCATCATGCATTTTTTACAAAAAATATGAAAGCTTCCTCCTTCAAAATCCTACCAAAGTTAAATTTTCTATTAGTGATACTATGACTATACACATTGTCTAACCAAAATACACATAGCATAAGCGAAGCTCACTCACAATTTTACATGTACTAGTTGTTACACGTCATATACGAAGCAAAAGTAAATATCCTCCAAGTAAAATGTTGTAAACCTCAAAGATGTACACGTGTATGCATATATATATATATATATATGGGAGCATTATTCTCCTATTCATCCCTTAGATCCTTTATTCTTCTTAATATGGGTCGTTAGATCTCATTCATCAACGGTCCAGGTGATCTGCATTATTACACTATAATGGTGCATTATTAGTCGGTGTGCATTATTCAATTGAAAATCTGCATTATTACACTATAATGGTGCATTATTAGTCGGTGTGCATTATTCAACTGAAAATCTGCATTATTAAATGACACGTGGCACCAATCTAACCGTCGGATGACAAAATCGTAGGGCTGAGATTAAAAAGAACAAAGAACAAAAGATACAAAAAGGAAATGAATACATCTATATATATATATATATATATATATATATGCTAAAATCTATTATGTATTTTATTATTTTTGTTAGCTACTTATATTTCAATGCTTTGAAATCTTATTTGCATGGTTAAGTGTATGCATAAATATAAGTGTAGGCACACAAGTATTATATTGTAACTATACATATTCAAATTTGGACATTTCTAGACTTAAAGTACCGTTTTTTTTACAATACTGCCTATAATATCAATGATAACATAATGGCAATAAAATAGTGTATGTTTTAGGTTAGGGATATTGCATGAAGAAGGATTCAAGAACATCAAAGCTACAAGTATTCAGCTTTTGGGGTGAGCTAGGTTAGGGATATTGCATGGCAATACTATATTGATATTTTGATCCAAAACCCTAAATTTATAGTTTTTTATTTTTTTAAAAATTTAAATAATAATAAAATGAAATTACACATGACAATTTATACATCATTAGATTTCTAAAATCCTATGGTCTAAAATTAGTTGTAGTTAACAATTAAGGAGTGAGTTAGCAATTGATCACACACCTATAAATTAATGTATTAATAAATCGTATATCTTAAAGCGTATTTTGGAGTATTTTATTCGTCCATTGTATGAACGTGTACATATATAGCATGAGAGGGAAATAACCAAAACTAAAATAAAAATTGAAGTGAAAAGGCCTATTGGGCTTACTTCTTGGGCTTACTTCTGTGATGAAGGTTGGAGTCCTATAATGAAAGCCCAAGAGCAATAACAGGTGACTTGTAAATTTGATATAGAATTTACTTAATGTATTTATCTTGATTGTAAATCCTATATCAAATTCTAATATTGACATCAAATCCAATTTATTGATGATAAATATTTATAGACTGTATTTATTAATTAAATGACATTTTGATTAATCTATAATTTATGAAGTGGAAATACATGACACTCTCACTGAATAACAACCAATAAACTGACGCATGTAGTTTAAGTGTTTAACTAATGTAATTATATCAAATGGAGTACGAAATTGTTAATTGTTATCGTTTTGTAATTAGGATTACAATTGCCATTACGAGGCCTGTAAAATTATAAACCCTATTTACCTCGATGATCGCAAAATATATTCTTCTTATCATTATTTCGTTGGTCAATATCATAAAGCATGCAGTCATTCAAAGATAAAGCAATCACATATTTATACTAGTGTTTTATGAAAGTTACTCAGAAATCAATAAAGTAAAGAAGGTACTTGTCTATGTGTTCTTAATTACGGAATAAAATATGATTATAAATTATAGTAGTAATATACTAGTACTATTTTGAAGAGGAACGCTAAATATAGTTTTCCATTTATCCTTGTTTGTAGTCAAAGTGATGGAGCCACGTCGAGAGAGAGAGAGAGAGATGATTTGGCATTTTCTATATTTCCATATAATCCTGCACCATACATATAAACTAAGTTATGCCAGTCTATCAAGGTGGCGTTCGGTTGCCATGACTAATATCATAAGACTATCCATCTAGGATTAAGTTGTGGAATTATTTTAGTTGGAGAGGGAAGACTATGACTAATTATCATGAGACTATCCATCTATGATTAAGTTGAAGGGTTCAATCTTATGAACCAAACATGATACATATTTAATCATGAGATTTAATCTTGCCAACCGAACACCCCACAAAAGTACTTTCAAGAATCGAGCTTTCCTCATAAATATGATTCTTCCCTCATAACATAATTCGAATGTAGTAACTTAGTTGATAAAGATGAATCAACACCTTTTTCATTTCACGCGTATTCAACAGGCGTCATTCAAAACGAAATTTTTTTTGAGTCATTCAAATATGATATACCAGATAACCCAAACACCACCCAAATTTGCAAGCTATGGCATATCTAGAATTTTCGATTTGTTTATGTGAATAACAGTTTAGTTGATAAGACGTTTCTCCTCCAATAGATCGAAGGTTCGAGTCATCATGAAAGTAGATAGAAAACAAACTATCATCAACATCCTTTCTTTCTTTTTCTCATGCTATCTCAAGTAACGTCTCACTATATTTGACTTTTAATTAGTTTAGGGAATACATAATTAGATATAAATAAATAGTACTCCTAGTACTTAATAATTGATACTAAAAAAATGAGGATACAATTGTACTCTCTAATTGTTCCCAATCACTACTTGCGAGTGGCAAACATAAGAGAAAAAACAAGAAAGAAACACCACATAGGTTTTAAATACCCCAGATAAGACAACATATACACCATTAAAGAAAGAGGAAAATGGAAAAGGAGGTATATCCATGAAAGTAATAGAAAATACCTTTAAGCAAACAAGATCAATAAATTGGACAGACCCCAAGATTTCAAAATAGCACAATCATGGCACTTAGTAACGAAAATGAAACAAAAATTACCTAGGAAGTCCAGCAGCATAGAATGCACCATATTGCTAAAGTATTCACCCCTGAAATCGATTCTGCTGCGCATAAAAGAAACGACAATCGCGCTATAATAAACAAAACTACATAGTTTAACACAATTAGGAACTCAAAAGGGATTGTTAATTTAGTATTTTGTGAAATCTTTTGTCCCTGTCCCCAGAAGAAATGCAGCACACACACTCATTGCACCAAAACACCTATAAAAGAGAGTGTCCTGAGTAGGTAAAAACAGATATCAAAGGCATGGAGGGAGATGGGCTGAGAGCAAAAAGTTTCAGGGACGAAGACTACAACACAAGAAGGGTGTTCCTGAGGAGTTATCCGCTTCACTGGGGCACGGAATCTGAGGCTGAAGAAAGCGTTGAAGCAGCAGCAACTAAGCACAGCAAAGAAGAACCTGCAAAAGTCACAAAAAGAATAAACAGGAAAAAACCAATTAAGAAGATAGTCCTTGCAGCGGTCCGATGGGGAGAGGAGAGGATTCTAGTATTCAGAAGGTTCAAGCATAAGATCACTATTTATGTTGTTAATTGTGTGCCTGTCAATTCAAAGTACCTGCTGTACTGATATCAGTTAAATGAATCTTTTGCTGAAATAGCTGATGTTTTTACATATGATCTTGAGCCTTGTGTACTTGCATATATAGAGTGCTAATCTTTACAGAACACGTCCAAATATATCAACTTGCAAGGAGTCATCCCTTGTCTGGAGCTCATTCTATAAAAAAAACAAGCACTTCTAAACCAGAAGTTGCAAGTATCATTGTATGTATTCTCATCACACAGGGAACTATAATAATTGATGGACTGTGTGCACTTACTCATATGAGAAACAGCCAACCTTATGAATTAGAGGAGGATGACAATCAGGTCTATGCCCAACAAATCAACTTAGGCAAAAATATATAAACAACAAGCCCATGTAGTTATATAAAGTTTCAATCGTTAACCATTCTAAGAATGATTTTAAAGGAGCTGGATGGCGAGGATGGGAAGGAATGGAACTCTCGATTACTATTCATACTGTAAAGATGGTTAAATGAACTTCCAATTTCCTCTGCAAACCAAGGTGTAGGCTAACCACAGGCAATTAACACCATGATGTTCCCACAAAACATTGCGCATCATGCTGGCTGATATTTTTTTAAGTACCCAATAAACTCAAATCACGCAAAAAAAAGAAGAAGCATTTACTCTTAGAAAAGTACAGTTTTGGAAGAAACGCCAGAAAAAAGTACTATGCTGCATCTTCCATTCAATTATCATACAAATAGTATCATGATCCAACTCAAAGTAGTAGAAAATACACCATCCAGAACCAAAAATTCCAAGGCGAATCTCAAACCATTCAGCTACATGATAGAATCAGTAATAATGTTTAACATACAGTGATGTCTGTTTAGAAGAAAATTATTGAAACTCCCATTGCAAAGCTCCCCACGGCTACCCAAGGACTGAGTCTCTCACCTGTAAATAGGATCAATTATCGCTTGTTCAGAGCCCAAGTACATTTGAGCCTTTGACAAGCATCGATAAAATCTCAAGTTATGAACCATAGTTATTAACCTAATAATAGACCAGCTAGTGGAATTTGTTAGTTCAGCAGAGTATAACTTTCACCGGTAATAATTAAAAAATAGAATATGATTTTTAGAATCAAACTATTACTCCTATTATATTAGTTTCACACTAGATATACCCTCACAAAGACATTACATCCCTCAGAAACCAATATTCTCAAATGATCCATGGTCTTGGGTAAATAAGAAAGCAAATGCTGGGCTTTTGTGCTTAAAACTTGTAGTGGCATTATCGATTTTATAAAAATTTCAGTCCGAGTGCTTTTCCACAACACGCTTTTCTGAATAAACGAGTCCTACAACTCAATCAGCATTGGAAATTATTATTAGAGGATACCTATTCTAGCAGCTTTCCAGAAAACGCCTCGAAACCTGCCATAACAACAAAATATCAGAATGGAAGTAGCATCATGTTTTCAGAGACATGACATATAACCAGCCCAGATAGCCAATTAAAAAGTATGATGGCATAAAGTTCCAAAAGATGGTGGACCGGATTTAAAACAATACATTTTCAATTTTCTCACTCGCCATTTGATTGTAGAGATAACAAGCATTTATCTGGAGTCTAGTCTAGAACACCAAAGCCAAAATAACTTTTGCACAGAAATGGCAATAAGCACCGAGGAGCAGTCACATAGCAACAATAAAATCAAGATTTCAAGTTTCTAAACCCTGCTGCAGCAATTGGCCTATCATTACATGTGACAAGTTGCTATTGTGTGAAGGTGGATAAATAAATAAGAGCAGCTAACTGGACCAAGTCCAATGGAAACGGCTTACCATTTTATTTGAAACTAGCAGTGAACGTGAAAAAAACTTACCCAGTTCTCTGTTCAAGAAGTGCAGGAAACTGCATCTTCACATATGTGCAGGAACAGATGCCTAACAATACTACTGTCAGGAATGAATGGAAATTGAAGAGAGCTGACTGAAAATTCATTAAGCATAACATCAGAACCAATATTTATGTAGCTATGAGAATGCAAACAAGAGTGGTACACAAATATCATATCGTCTTCCAGAAATAAGAAACTCACCATGTTTGAACTATCCTTGCTGAGTTATTTCTCTGCCACCCAGTATATCTAAGGATGTATAAGACACTCACTGACATAAAGAAATTTCAAAAGGCACACATCAATAACTAAATAAGAACAAATATGAATATGATATACAATAATTTAGATTTCTAATTCTTAAAGAATCACTAAACAAGTCTGCATATCTCAAATGTTTCATCTGTTGAAAATAAGCATCAATTCGAAATTAAAAATTGGATGTCATTGAAATCATAAATGCGTCCCTTAATTTGTACACGTACATATATATGCAAATCATAAACTATAAAGCAACGCTTGCTGATACAAGAAACAATGTGATTGAACACTGACATATATCATGGCAATGAGTAAACAGAATAAGAACATTCCAATAAGCGCACCATATATAAGTAAAATCTCAGCAAATGGGGATAATATATATAGATCACACGGCACAACTGTTAAACAGGGAATGAGATACGCAATCAAATTCTAATAAGCAAACTACTAATACAATTGATCAGCACTAGATGCACTTTACCACCAAGGATTTAATTCAAATTTATTAGAGCGCAGGCCGAAAATATCATATCTTCAAATCAAATATTGACAGAAGGAGAAAAGATCTTAAAGCTATTTGGGGGAGGGGGGGAGAAGATTACCAAATTCTAAAATTTATGAATAGTTAAAATAGATACAAGTTCGTAACAATATTCAGATTGAAATCACTCCAATTCTCCAAATTTGAGCTGAAGACGAAAATCTGACGCTTGCTTCCGAGCTAAGCACTGGAGACGGGTTGTGTGTGTTGTGTGTGTGTGAGAGAGAGAGACGAGAGGGTGTAGATCTACCGAATTAGGTCTTGCCACGTCAACAGAGCGTAATTTTTATTCTGGTTGGCGGCGCAGCCGAGTATAAACTCGCTGGCCCAAATATCCCATTTCGGGCCTTGGTGGAAATCCGGGTTGTATCTCTAATCTCTCGGTGTGGGCATAGCTCAAATTGGGCAAAGCATTTTCCAAAAACAAATACATAAATAAAAAAGAAGAATAATTACGTGGACCAATGAACGTGAAGAAGCCGTGATTGGCCGGTCGTTTGTGGCTTATCCATACCATTTCCATTTCCATTTCCATATTGATCACATGACAAATTTTAGGAATTAATTTCCATATTGATCACATGACAAATTTTAGGAATTAATCCTAGTTTGATTTCAGTATTTCAGTACGACTTTTCAATAATTAGTGGGAGAATTCTATAATTTGATAATGATAATTGATGGTTGGGCGAATTTTTGATAGTGATGAATGCAGGAAAATACAGATCACGACACAGAGATTTACGTGGTTCGATTTACTGAGGTAAATCTACGTCCACGGGAAGAAAGGAGGGCAAGATTGTATTGCTTGATCTGGTTTTCCAGCTTACAAATACAGACTTGCTATATGATATTTTATGTCTAGAGAAGCCCTCTTCTATCTGATCTAAGTTCTATTTATACATTGAACTAAGATCGTGGCTTGCATCACCACTAACTAGGTCGTGGCTTGCATCACCACTAACTAAGTAGTGGATGTCGTGGAGGTCATGAGATCCTGCATGGGTCCACTATCTCTTTGTTTGGTCCGCTATCCTGCATGAGTTGACACCACTAAATAGATCATGTAGTGGAGGTCGTGGAGGTTCTGCATGAGTCCACTATCTCCCAGTTCGGTCGAATACTGAGACCGAACTTCTGAACTATTGCCGAGCAGCTTTTGCCGATCTGAGAGTAGAGCTTGATTGGTCGGCTTTTACCGAGCTGTAGGCTGGAGCCGGACTCTTTGGTAATGCCGAACTGATTGGTTGGCTTTTACCGAGCTGTAGGCTGGGGCCGAACTCTTTGGTAATGCCGAACTGATACTCTTCCTTGGGCTTTGGGCTGATGGGCCGTCACTGCTATTGGGCTTGTTTAGTACGTACCCCATCACTACCCCCCCCCCGAAAAGCGAAGTGAATCACTTCGGCGAAGCGAGTCACTTCGGCATTCTGGATAAAGGTACGGGGGAGGCTGACGTCAGGGGACGTGCCTTGCGCGTGACTGCATTAAATGCGACAGTAAAATCCGGCCGTTGAATCCTGAAAAGGTGGGATTCGAAACGGTGCGATGATTTTGAAATCTTCTCCGAATCTGATAAATACGTCCTTTCTTCATCATTTGATCACTTTTGCTATTGCTTCTTCTGCATTCTCTCTCTTTTGCGAAAAAATTTCCTTCCGCTTTCAAGAATTTCTTCAGAATTTTTTCAGACTTTCAAAGAGTAAGAACCATGTCTTCTTCTTCTTCTTCTGAGTCAGGTAGCGGTAGGAAAGGGGGTAAGGGGTCTTCTAGCCGGAAAGAATCCGGGGAGAAGACCGTAGAGTATTTTCACAGCATCTTGAGTAAGGATACTGTGATATCCTTACACGAAAAATATTTTTTTCCTGGGGGGAAGGTTGCGATTCCCGACGACCTTCATAGGGCTGACTCGCCGCCGGAGGGTTACGCCACCGTTTATGAAGCCAGCTTGGAATGCGGGCTTCGTTTCCCTCTTCCCCCTGCCTTTGTAGAGCTGCTAGATTTTTTTCAACTCCCTTTAGGTCAGGTGACTCCGAACTCTTGGAGGCACTTATCGGCCTTTGCTGCCGAACTGCGTAGGCTAGATAAGGATCTGTCTCTGAGGGCAATCCTTAATTTCTTCCAGTTTAAGAGGAAGGGATCTTGGTTTTACTTGATCCCTTTACAGCCCTTTAGGGCCTTCTGCAAAACCAAATGGCCGAAATGGCAAAATCGCTTCTTTTTTTATAATAGGACTTCGGCTTCGGACTTTTCCTGGAGAGGGCCGAAGTCCGTTATTCCTCATCCTCGGGTAGAACCGTTGGACGAGCTCGAGGCCGAGCTCAATAAGATTCCCATGATTAGGAAGCAGTACTCGGAGTCTGAGCTCGTCAAGGGCGACTTCGTGTTCGACTCCTCGTCTTCGGACGAAGAGACTGAGGGTGAGGATTTCTTTTTTATGCATTACTGCCTTGACGACGAAAACTAACCTTGTTTTCTTGCTTTTTGGCAGTGAACTTGCTAAACAAGATTAGCCGCAAATCCTCCGAGCTTAAGAGGCCGGAGAAAGAGAAGGCTACCAGCTCGGCGCCTGATGCCGAGAAGAATCCGAAGAGGCAAAAGACCTCTTCTTCGGATCCAAAAAAGCCGGAGTCGACTTCGGCAAAGGGGAAGGGGAAGACCCAGAAGCCCCCAAGAGCGCCAGAGAAAGACGTGGTCTTGGCGCCTCCTTCGGAACATATCTGTGAGCCATTTTTATGGCCCACAGATTTTGCCGAGGTGAATTCTCTTCTTGATTTTCTGGCCTTGCTTTTTTCCTGTATTTTTTTGGTGGCCCCTGTTGACTCTTTCCTTTTTCCATTTTCAGAGGAACGATATGCTCTCCAAGCTCGTCGCCGTTGAACTCTCCAAAGCGTCCAACGATTATGCTGAGATGCAGAGGAAGTTGGCGGCTGCTCGTCACCAGGCCGAACAGGCTAAGGCAGACTTTGAAAAGGCCAGAGCTGCTAGGATCTCGGCCCAGGATGAAGCCCAGTTTGCCAAAAACCAGCTCGTCATCCAGCGAGAGCAGACGAAACGGAGGGATGCTGCCGCCGTGGTTGCCCAAGGGGAGGTTCTCCGTGCTTTTGCGGAGAAACTCTTTCTGAGCAATCAATTTTCGGCCTTTGTCGGTGATCTGCTGAAACTGATGACCGATAATGCCGAGCAGGGGCCCGAAGTCGTTCTGCCGCTGTACGGCCGAGAGATAGCAGCTCGTCTCCAGAGTCTGCCGCTCCTTGAGGAGCTTGCTTCGTCGTCGGTCCTGCTTTCTGCTGACCGAGTTCGTAGTTGCCGAGCGGACCGGGACGAGAATATGGAGGCTATCTTTGCCTCCTTAGGGTCAGTTTCACCCGCTCCAATTTTCCACGGAGAGGGTGAGACCGAGCAGCCTGATCAGCAGACCGGAGACAGGCAGGCCGAGCAAGAGGTGCTGCTGATCGGTGATGGGGGCACCGAGCAGGCTGGGAGGAGCAGGGAGGCCGAGGCTGAAGCTGAGGCAGACAAGGAGAAGGAAGCTGAACCTCACCGAGGAGCCGGAGACGAAGCTGGCGAAGTATGATTTCGTCTCCCTTCTCTTAGTTTAGTTTCTTCCTTCTTGTAAAATGGCCTTGAAGCCCTCGTGTAAAAAATTTTTTCTTATGAATGAAAAAATTCTTCTTTCTGCACTTGTGTCTTCGTATAGCTTTTCGTACTCTCTTTTACTCCTGTTGTGGTTTACTACCTGCTCAGTAAACTGAAATGCCAAACTGACATAGATTCCACAAGGAATGCCTACAAGTAGATGATCTCAATGATCTACTTGTCATTTCGGCATTCCAAAATGGAATCCTGCCCGGAGCTCTCTACAGAAAGCTCGTGGAATGCAGTCCGCAAACAGCTCAACAGATGTGCGACATTGCGGACCAGTTCTCCCGTGCCGATGAGGCAGACCGTCGCAAACGGTCTTTAGACAGCTCATCCCGAGGAGACAGGAGGAAGCCCGATCACAGCGATCAGGGACAAACTCGCCGAACTCCTTTTGGCGATCAGGGACATCCTCGCCGAACTCCTTTTGAAAGGATTCAAAGGACTCCGGTGCAAGACCGATTGGGGCCACGTCTCAATCCTGAGAAGCCGCCCGCTCAGTTCGTACCATTGAACAAGTCAAGAGCGGAAATTTTCGAACTGCATTCCGATATGTTCGAAAAACCAAAGCGGATGACGAAATCGGCCGCGCGTCGACCTCAGGATCAATATTGCTCCTTCCATCAAGACCACGGTCACGATACCGAGGAGTGCCGACATTTGGCTGCAGGTATTGATGCTCTTGTGAAAGCAGGGACATTAAAAAAATACCAAAGCAAGCAGCCGAAAAAGAACAAAAAGCAGAGAGGTGCGAACTGCGCTCCTCAGGATCCGAAAAGGCAACAGGATCCCGAAGACGATGACGAGCAGCAATATGATGGAGTAATCCTGACTATTGATGCTCTCCCTGCCGGGAAGACTAAATCGTCCCTGAAGTCAGAGCGCAGAGGCTTCAATCGAGAGGAGCCAACGCATAAAAGGTTGAAGCAGGACGAAGTGATTACATTTTCAGATGCAGATCCCGTCCCGGCCATCTCTCCTCATCAAGACGCTATTGTCATCCAAGCCGGAGTGGCAAACAAACTGATCCACAGAGTGTTTGTGGATACAGGAGCGTCAGTCAGCATTCTTTTTAAAGAATGTTTCGATAAACTAGAAGTGGATCCAGCTCGGCTTAGTCCGGCACCACTTCCTCTGAAAAGTTTCGCCCAGGAGGACACCCGCCCTGAAGGTATTATCAGCCTTCCGATCACGGTGGGAAAAGCGCCTACAAGCTCCAGTACGATGATCGAGTTCTTTGTGGTAAAAGCTCGGTCTCCGTACAACATTATCCTGGGAAGAGACTGGCTCAACGCAGTTCGGGCCGTTTGCTCTACTTATCATCTCACCATCAAGCTCCCCACTAAAGGGGGGATAGCGGTCATCCGAGGTGATCAAAAGAGAGCAAAAGAGTGTCTGCAGATTGCGCTTAAAAGTGCCGAGCAATCAGATCGGCATCATCAAGCATAGCAATCACAACAGCCGGAGTCAGAGGCAAGCGAAATGACCGAAGTCACACCAGAGCCGAACTCAATGACCGTTCAGTTATACGAAGATGATCCATCCAGAACGGTCAAGATCGGTTTCGCGGGAACGCCTCTACTCCGGGAAAAGACCATCCAGCTCCTCAAGGAGTACAAAGATGTCTTTGCATGGTCTCCGTTGGACATGACCGGAGTGCCCTCTGAGGTAATCACTCATCGGTTAAATATTGATCCATCAGTCCGGCCTATAAAACAGAAGCAAAGACTCTTTGCGGCAGAAAGAAATCAAGTCATCCATGACGAAGTCCGCCAATTACTGAAAGCGGATGTATTATTCGAGGTGAAATATCCCTCTTGGGTGGCCAATCCTGTGATGATCAAGAAAAAAGAAGGAGGATGGCGGATGTGCATAGATTTTACCGATCTAAACAAGCACTGTCCTAAAGATTGCTATCCCCTTCCGAACATAGACAAAAAAGTAGAAGCTTTGATCGGCTTCGAAATTTTCTGTTTTCTTGATTTATACAAAGGCTACCACCAAGTCTTAATGGATGAGAATGATGCTCCAAAAACGGCTTTCATTATTGACTTCGGCATCTTTGCTTATAAAAAGATGCCGTTCGGTTTAAAGAATGCCGGAGCCACATATCAAAGGATGGTAGATAAGCTTTTTCGGCATTTGATCGGAAAGGAGGTTGAAGTGTATGTTGACGACATAGTCGTTAAAAGCAGAAGCACTTCGGAGTACGAAGACAATCTCAAGTCCACTCTCGACGTGCTCCGAAAAGCCAACCTCAAACTCAATCCCCAAAAATGTACCTTTTTGGTAGATTCGGGAAAGTTTCTAGGTTGTTGGGTTTCAAAGGAAGGACTCAAGGCAAATCCGCTAAAAGTTCAAGTTGTTCAGAACATGGCAATGCCGAAGTCCATACATGATGTGCAAAGGCTAACTGGATGTCTAGCCGCACTGAATAGATTCCTTTCCCAAGCAGCCGAAAAGCAAATGCCATTCTTCAAAGTGTTAAAGAAGGCACCAAAGTTTGAGTGGGGAGTCGAGCAGAAAAAGGCTTTTGACGAGCTCAAAAGTTATTTAGCCGAGCTTCCTATTCTCTCTGCTCCAACAGATGCTGAAGTGATATTCTTATACTTAGCGGCATCGGATCAGACCATTAGCGCTGTGCTTGTACGAGAAGAAGGCCTAAAGCAGCTTCCCATCTAATTTACAAGCCGAGCATTAAGAGGTCCAGAAACAAGGTATCAACCTCTGGAAAAAATTGCTCTGGCATTAGTAAATGCAGCAAGGAGACTGCGGCCATATTTCTATGCTCACAAGGTATGCGTCTTAACCGATCTTCCACTTCGGCAAGTTTTGACCAAGCCAGAAGCATCAGGCAGAATCGCCAAATGGGCCATAGAGTTGGGAGAACACTCAATCGAATACCTACCTCGGAAAGCCATCAAGGGACAAGCCTTGGCAGATTTTCTTGCAGAAGCAAAGTTCGATCAAGCAATCCCTGTCATTGCCGAACAGAAAAATTCTACCAATGCCGAACTAGCACAGCCCCTGGAATCCGAAGTAGAGCCACCGGACTGCTGGAGCGGATTCGTAGATGGAGCTTCGAATAAAACGGGAAGTGGAGCTGGTATTTTACTTATCGCTCCCGACGGACACGAGGTAACTTACTCACTTCGGTTCTTATTCCCAACTACTAATAATGAAGCCGAATACGAAGCTCTCCTTGCCGGACTCAAGCTAGCGCAAAGTCTATTTATCAAGTCTCTCAAAATCCATTGTGATTCACAAGTCGTAGTGAATCACATGTTGGGTACAAGTGAAGCCCGTGATGAGAGGATGAGGAAATATTGGGACAAAGCGCAAAGCATTAGCCGAAGTTTCTCTTATTTTCGGATAATCCGCATTCCCAGAGCGGAAAACAGCCGAGCAGATATTTTAAGTAAGTTAGCCTCATATCCAAGTTCAAAGGTGGAGGAATTGATGCACAGAAGCATTGATGAAGCTGAGGTACTTTCAGTAGCCAGCTCGCCGAACTGGATGACGCCGATCTTACAGTATCTAGATCAAGGACAACTGCCCGAGGATAAGAGAGAAGCTCGGAAAATCACATGCCGAGCCCTTCGTTACGAACTTCATGGAGGAGTCCTATACAGAAAGTCCTACCTTCAGCCGTTATTGCGATGTGTAGGGCCAGAAGAGACGGACTACATCCTTAGAGAAGTTCATGAAGGATCTTGCGGTAGCCACATCGGAGCTAGAGCTTTAGCTAAAAAAGTTCTGAGATGGGGGTATTATTGGCCAACTTTGGTACAAGACGCAGTGCAGCTCGTCAAGACATGCACGAAGTGCCAAATCCATGCAAATATCCCAAAGATGCCGCAGACCGATCTATATGCTATGCAAAGCCCTTGGCCTTTTATGCAATGGGGCATAGACATAGTGGGACCACTACCACAAGCTCCTCGGCAAATGAAATTCCTTATCGTTGCCGTGGATTACTTTACAAAGTGGGTAGAAGCTGAACCATTAGCTACGATAACGAGCTCGAAGGCATTGGATTTCGTCTGGAAGAACATAGTGTGCCGATTTGGCTTACCCCACATCCTCATTTCGGATAACGGGACTCAGTTCACCGACAAGACATTCAAGAATTGGTGCCAAGAGCTGAATATTCAACAGCGGTTCACTTCGGTTTCCCACCCACAAGCAAACGGACAAACGGAGGTAACAAACCGTATCTTGGTGAAAGGGTTGAAAGCTCGGTTAGAACAAGCCAAAGGACAATGGGTAGAAAATCTCCCTCAAGTCCTATGGTCCTACCGAACTACACCCAAAGCTTCCAACGGTGAAACTCCGTACAGTCTGGTGTACGGCGCTGAAGCCGTGATTCCGGTTGAGATCGGCGTACCCAGTCCCCGAACTCTAAATTTCTCCTCAGAAATGAATGATGACGGACTGAGAGCCGAACTAGATCTGGCCGAAGAAAGAAGAGAATTGGCCTGCATAAAAACAGCCAAGTACAAGGAGCAAGTAGCCCGGTATTATAACCAAAGGGTGAAAAAGCTGCAATTTCAAGTGGGAGATCTTGTCTTGAGAAACAACGAAGTAAGCCGAGCAGAAAAGCTGGGCAAGCTCGAACCCACATGGGAAGGTCCATATCGGGTGTCAGAAGTCCTCGGCAAAGGGTCTTACAAATTGACTCACATGTCAGGAGAACAAGTACCCCGAACATGGCACATTTCCAACCTCAAGAAGTTCCATTTGTAAGAGACAGTCCGGTCAGTCCGTCTTGTGTCTAGTTCGGTCCTAGAGGTATGTGTTTTCTTTGTTTTTTTACTTTGTCTATGTGCTTTTTGTTTGTCTATGTGCGTC
The DNA here is from genome assembly GCF_004379255.2 of Salvia splendens. Lineage (NCBI taxonomy): Eukaryota > Viridiplantae > Streptophyta > Magnoliopsida > Lamiales > Lamiaceae > Salvia > Salvia splendens. Next base: position 5,370,090 of record NC_056032.1, read on the forward strand.
TCGTTCGTTTATGTGCGTCTTGCTTGTCTAGGTGTGTTTTGTCTGTCTATGTGCGTGTCGTCTCTTACAAATGTTACTGAGGTATCTTGTTCTTCAAAGGCTGATCCCCTTTTTAGAACATATATAAGCCAACGATTGTGAGTCCAAGCTTCTAAGGAGGATACAAGACCACAATTCAGCTTAAAAAACAAGCAGTTCGTCTGAAACGAACTGCAACAATAAGCCAACGATTGTGAGTCCAAGCTTCTAAGGAGGATACAAGACCACAATTCGGCTTAAGAAACAAGCAGTTCGTCTGAAACGAACTGCAACAAAGGGAAAGTCCGATCCACGCGATAAAACTCGCCGAATTAGGACAAGGGAAAGTCCGATCCAAGCGATAAAACTCGCCAAATTAGGACACAAGCTTAGTCCGGTCAAAGAAATTTACTTCATAAGACCAAAGACGAGTCCGGTCAAAGAAGTTTATTTCATAAGACCGAGGACCATGTCCGGTCAAAGAAGTTTACTTCATAAGACCGAGGACAAGTACGATGAAATTATTTCGCTGAGCTGTTAATACGCAGTGTTAGAAGCGAAATGAAAATTTCATTTATTAAATCTTGTTCGGCATACAACTCCGCTACCCTACAAAATGGCGTTACGCTATTACAAAGGACTATTCTACTGTCCAGGGTTGCTAAAGTTGAGCCACCTATTCACAAAATCCCCATGAAGCCGAGTTCGGGCGTTCCGGGCAGCTGAAGAATAAGCAGGTTGACGAGATGCTCTGATCGACCTGCCGCCTCTTCCCTGAGCCCGAGAAGCTCTAGCACCTCGGCGGCGAATAGTCTCTTCACGAATCATTTGCCGATCTTGCTCACTCATAGTCACCGCTCCTCCGACGTCCCCTGACGTCAGCCTCCCCCGTACCTTTATCCAGAATGCCGAAGTGACTCGCTTCGCCGAAGTGATTCACTTCGCTTTTCGGGGGGGGTAGTGATGGGGTACGTACTAAACAAGCCCAATAGCAGTGACGGCCCATCAGCCCAAAGCCCTAGGAAGAGTATCAGTTCGGCATTACCAAAGAGTTCGGCTCCAGCCTACAGCTCAGTAAAAGCCGACCAATCAAGCTCTACTCTCAGATCGGCAAAAGCTGCTCGGCAATAGTTCAGAAGTTCGGTCTCAGTATTCGACCGAACTGGGAGATAGTGGACTCATGCAGAACCTCCACGACCTCCACTACACGATCTATTTAGTGGTGTCAACTCATACAGGATAGCGGACCAAACAAAGAGATAGTGGACCCATGCAGGATCTCATGACCTCCACGACATCCACTACTTAGTTAGTGGTGATGCAAGCCACGACCTAGTTAGTGGTGATGCAAGCCACGATCTTAGTTCAATGTATAAATAGAACTTAGATCAGATAGAAGAAGTTCTCTAGAGATCAAATATCAAATAGCAAGTCTGTATTGTAAGCTGTAGAAAACAGATCAAGCAATACAACTCTGCCCTCTTTTCTTCCCGTGGACGTAGATTTACCTCAGTAAATCGAACCACGTAAATCTCTGAAAAAATTTCATCGTGCTCGTCCTCGGTCTTATGAAGTAAACTTCTTTGACCGGACTCGTCTTCGGTCTTATGAAGTAAGCTTCTTTGACCGGACTCGTCTTTGGTCTTGTGAAGTAAACTTCTTTGACCGGACTTGGTCCTCGGTCTTATGAAATAAACTTCTTTGACCGGACTCGTCTTTGGTCTTATGAAGTAAACTTCTTTGACCGGACTCGTCTTTGGTCTTATGAAGTAAATTTCTTTGACCGGACTAAGCTTGTGTCCTAATTTGGCGAGTTTTATCGCGTGGATCGGACTTTCCCTTGTCCTAATTCGGCGAGTTTTATCGCGTGGATCGGACTTTCCCTTTGTTGCAGTTCGTTTCAGACGGACTGCTTGTTTCTTAAGCTGAATTGTGGTCTTGTATCCTCCTTAGAAGCTTGGACTCACAATCGTTGGCTTATATATGTTCTAAAAAGGGGATCAGCCTTCGAAGAACAAGATACCTCAGTAACATTTGTAAGAGACGACACGCACATAGACAGACAAAACGCACATAGACAAACATGAAACCCAAGTAAAAAACAAAGAAAGCACATACCCCTAGGACCGAACTAGACACAAGACTGACCGGACTGTCTCTTACAAATGGAACTTCTTGAGGTTGGAAACGTACCATGTTCGGGGTGCTTGTTCTCCTGACATGTGAGTCAATTTATAAGACCCTTTGCCGAGGACTTCTGGCACCCGATATGGACCTTCCCATGTGGGTTCGAGTTTGCCCAGCTTTTCTGCTCGGCTTACTTCGTTGTTTCTCAAGACGAGATCTCCCACTTGAAATTGCAGCTTTTTCACCCTTTGGTTATAATACCGGGCTACTTGCTCCTTGTACTTGGCTGCTTTTATGCAGGCCAATTCTCTTCTTTCTTCGGCCAGATCTAGCTCGGCTCTCAGTCCGTCCTCATTCAGTTCTGCTGAGAAATTAAGAGTTCGGGGACTGGGTATGCCGATCTCAACTGGAATCACGGCTTCAGTGCCGTACACCATTGAGTTCGGCTCCGGTGTGACTTCGGTCATTTCGCCTGCCTCTGACTCCGGCTGCTGTGATTGCTATGCTTGATGGTGCCGAGCTGATTGCTCGGCACTTTTAAGCGCAATCTGCAAACACTCGCTCTTTTTTGATCACCTCGGATGACCGCTATCCCTCCTTTAGTGGGGAAGGAGTTCGGCGAGGAAGCCTCTGATCGCTATGATCGGGCTTCTTTTTGTCTTCTCTAGATGAGCTGTCTAAAGACCGTTTTCGACGGTCTGCCTCATCGGCACGAGAAAACTGGTCCGCAATGTCCCACATCTCTTGAGCTGTTTGCGGACTGCATTCCACGAGCTTTCTGTAGAGAGCTCCGGGCAGGATTCCATTTTGGAATGCCGAAATGACAAGTAGATCATTGAGATAATCTACTTGTAGGCATTCCTTGTGGAACCTCGTCATAAAGTCGCTGATCTTTTCGTCGCGACCTTGACGTGTAGAAAGCAGCTGAGCCGAAGTGATTCGGGCTTCCGCTTTCTGAAAGAACCTCCTGTGGAAAGCATCCATTAGATCTCGGTAAGATCTAATGCTGCCTTGGGGGAGGCTATCGAACCACCTTCTTGCGTTCCCGATAAGCAGCTCGGGAAACAGCTTGCACATATGGACCTCATTGAGACCCTGGTTCACCATGTTATACTGATAGCGTCCCAGGAAGTCATGAGGATTCACTAACCCGTCATAAGTCATCGACGGAGTTCGGTAGTTCTGTGGCAAGGGAGTTCGGGTGATATCGTCCGAGAACGGAGTCTTCAATGCTCCGTACATGGCGAACCCGACATCTCTTCGGTATGGAGGAGATGGAGTTCTCCTGTGATTCCGGTACCGAGGAGGAACAGGAACATGTCGGGGTTGAGGATTCTTCTTCCTAGAAGACACGGCACTACTGCGGTAGTGACTTTCATGTCTGGATGAGGAGGGAGAATCCACCGTTTTCGTCTCCGGCTTTTGGCCCTTTTGCAGGAAAATTAAGAACTCTTCCTGCTTCTCGGCCAAAAACAACTTGACAGCCTCGTTCAAATTGGGCTGCTGGGAAGACTCGGTGCGATGAGTCTTTGAGCGGTTTGTTCCTTCTCCGTGAGAACTGGAAGTAGATTTCTCCCGAGGCCGTTTTCCAGACCTGCGGGCTGGACTAGCTTCCTCATGGTTACCACGAACGGTATTATGGGTGTTACGTGATCTGGTATGCATTTTTTTTTTTTTTTTTGGTGGAAGAGGATCAAAAACTCGCTTTATCACAAATTTGGTTCTCTGTTTCCCACAGACGGCGCCAGTGATGGTTGGGCGAATTTTTGATAGTGATGAATGCAGGAAAATACAGATCACGACACAGAGATTTACGTGGTTCGATTTACTGAGGTAAATCTACGTCCACGGGAAGAAAGGAGGGCAAGATTGTATTGCTTGATCTGGTTTTCCAGCTTACAAATACAGACTTGCTATATGATATTTTATGTCTAGAGAAGCCCTCTTCTATCTGATCTAAGTTCTATTTATACATTGAACTAAGATCGTGGCTTGCATCACCACTAACTAGGTCGTGGCTTGCATCACCACTAACTAAGTAGTGGATGTCGTGGAGGTCATGAGATCCTGCATGGGTCCACTATCTCTTTGTTTGGTCCGCTATCCTGCATGAGTTGACACCACTAAATAGATCATGTAGTGGAGGTCGTGGAGGTTCTGCATGAGTCCACTATCTCCCAGTTCGGTCGAATACTGAGACCGAACTTCTGAACTATTGCCGAGCAGCTTTTGCCGATCTGAGAGTAGAGCTTGATTGGTCGGCTTTTACCGAGCTGTAGGCTGGAGCCGGACTCTTTGGTAATGCCGAACTGATTGGTTGGCTTTTACCGAGCTGTAGGCTGGGGCCGAACTCTTTGGTAATGCCGAACTGATACTCTTCCTTGGGCTTTGGGCTGATGGGCCGTCACTGCTATTGGGCTTGTTTAGTACGTACCCCATCAATAATAATAATAATAATAATAATAATAAGCATTGGTTTTGCTTAATTATTCAGACGAATTATGTAGAAAGGCCTCAAAAAGCTGAACTTTATCCAAAAGAAAAAAGAGGAATTTAAACACTGCAATCATATTTATTTTTGTTTTTTTGCAGTTTAAAATATCAGAATCGGTTACGGGGCTCTCAAAACTACCCTGTCTGTCTGTGCTCTGTTCTTCTCTGTTGTTCTATGTTCTTATTAGTTCCTGCGAAATAGGAAAAAAAGTTACTGAAATTATTACTACTGACTTCTGTTGATAAATTTTGCATTTCTTTGGTGCACTCATCTGGTAAGTTCAGCTCATGTTCTGTTCATGATTTTATTTGCTTCTTGCAGCATAATTTCCTAGATAGCTTTCGAAGTTTAATTTTGCCTTGCTTCATTTTCCCCCATTTGCAAACTCTGATTTTTTTCACCTGCTTATGTCTATTGTTGGGTTCTTTCAGCTGCAATTTTGTTGAGTTTCTTGAGTTTTAAATCACCTACTATTAGAGAAGCTGAAATTTTCCTCATTTTCCCCTAAATTATAGTAGTGTTTCCCATTTATCAGCAGATGTGAACATTTAACATGGCTACGCTATCTCTAATATCTGGCAACTGTGGGAGGGGAAGGGGAGATGGCAATGGCTTGATTTGGCATTTCTCGAATAAGTTTTTGGCTGGTGATGTTCATGGAAGGCTGAGGCTGCGGAATTTTGAAGCTCCGAGGTTAGGACATCATGGGAGGAATTTTCGAGTGGTGGCTGGTGTTAGGAAGGGGAAGAAGCACGACTATCCGTGGCCGGATAACATTGATCCGAATAGCAACGCGCCACTCACATATCTCTCCCACTTCAAGCCTTTGGAGGAGAAGCCTAAACCTGTCACTCTTGCCTTTGAGAAGCCATTGATAGATTTGGAGCAGAAGATCATTGAGGTTGCTGTTGTTGCATTCTTGTAGTGACCCTAGCTAGAATTCTGGTTTTAGTCCTATGTTTTTAAGGTTGGTTTTGGGAGTGATGATGATAGTGATTATTTTGTTTCTTGATTTGTATGTAGGTTCAAAGAATGGCTAGTGATACTGGATTAGACTTCACTGACCAAATCAAATCTTTGGAAATGAAGTATGAACAGGTAGGTTTTGAATTTGAACTGACTGATTTGGATGCTGTGTTTTAGTGTCTGGACTCAATTGATATTGTGTTTTCTGCCTTTTTTGCAGGCTTTGAAGGATTTATACACACATTTGACTCCGATCCAGCGCCTGAGCATTGCTCGACACCCCAACAGGCCCACCGTGCTTGATCACATCTTGAACATCACAGAGAAGGTGCATTTCTTGATCTTTAATTTCCTTGCATTGAAACTGTGCTGATGTAAAAAAATGATGGAGACTTAACTGGATATGTTGTTGAAAAAGTGGGTGGAGCTCCATGGGGATCGCGCAGGTTATGATGATCCAGCCATTGTGGCTGGTATAGGGAGCATAGAGGGCCGGAGCTACATGTTCATCGGGCACCAGAAGGGACGGAACACCAAGGAGAACATCATGCGCAACTTTGCCATGCCAACCCCCCATGGGTGAGTTCAGATACCACCTTGTTTCTCCTTAAAGCTCGACTACTTACACACCACACAACAATGCAGTTATAGGAAGGCTTTGAGAATGATGAGATATGCTGATCATCACGGATTTCCCATTATTACATTTGTTGACACCCCGGGGGCCTTTGCTGATCTGAAATCTGAGGAGCTAGGACAGGTCTTTGGCGTGTATACATGTATCTATCTGAATGCGTTTTTCTGCTAGCAATACTAATTAGATTCTTGGTGCAATGGTGCAGGGTGAAGCAATAGCCTACAATTTGAGGACAATGTTTGGCCTTAAAGTTCCAATCATCACAGTAGTGACCGGTGAGGGTGGCTCAGGTGGTGCCCTTGCAATCGCGTGTGCCAACAAGTTGTTGATGCTCGAAAACTCAGCATTCTACGTTGCAAGGTCATAATCATGAATTCCGTTGCACTAATTTCTGCTACTTTCTATTAGATTAATTGTGATTATTGTGACCTTTGCTACTCATAAGTATCATCTTCTGTCACTCTAAACCGTCCTCTCTCGTTTTCTCTCATCTGCCAGTCCGGAAGCTTGTGCGGCTATATTATGGAAGTCATCCAAGGCAGCTCCTAAGGTATATGATGTTGTAACTGACTAAATATCTTTCTTGGGCTAAACTTTGTCACAATTATTATCCGAGTAAAACAAAATTAATTAGGCTGCTGAGAAGCTGAGGATTACTGCTCAAGAACATTATAAGCTCAAGATAGCAGATGCGATCATTCCGGTAAGCAGCATAGTTCCTATTACATACTCTCCGAAAAAAAAAATTAATAAGAGAAGATAGAAAAGAGACTAAAATTAAGCAACCAAAATTTCAGGAACCTCTAGGTGGTGCACATGCTGATCCTTTGTGGTCATCTCTGAGGATCAAAGATGCCATTCTCCAGGAAATGGAGGTAACAAAAATAAACCCTTGTGTTTTGGCAGTTTAAATGCTCCAAACGCCTTTCTTGAGCTCGTTGGGTGCAGGAGCTGACAAGGATGACGACCGAGGAGCTGCTTGAGCACCGGAGGCTCAAGTTCCGGGCCATTGGAGCAGGAGGGTTCAAGGAAGACCCTGATCTGGAGCCTGAGAGGAAGCGAAATATGAAGGCATCTGAGGTGGGTGCACCGAGGTTCAAAGACATAGAATCCGAGATTGATGATCTCAAGAATACCATACTCGAGGCAAAGGGGCCGTCTGATCCAATCACGGTTCAGAAGCTGGAGAAGCTCGAAGAAGATCTTGACAATGAGATGACGAAGGCATTCATCTCAATGGGGTTGGCTGATAAGATTGAGTCCCTCAACTTGGAGTTAGCTAGGTCTCCGAATCCTGATAAGGCCATGAGTGAAGATTTGAAGGAGAGGGCAGATGAGATAGTGCAGGAGATCAAGAGGAATCTGGCGCGCCCTGGCGCATATCTTGTCCTAAAGGGGAAGCTCCAAACACTCGAAATCGCTAACAAGCTCCTTGAGGCGAAAGCAAGCAGTGAGAAGTTGAAGATTGAGCTTAACCAGAAGCTTTTACCAGAGATCAAGCAAAAATTTGAGGCTTTGAAGAGGGCTAGGGAGAATCTAGCACGCGGTGATGCATTGGACGAGGATCTTGCATCAGAGGTTGAGGAGGCGAAGGAAGAGCTTGAGGAGGTTCTGAGATCGGCCAAGTTGGAGGTTGTTGGAACGACGAAAAGGGAGGCCTTGAATCCACTTCATGAAGTGAGAGAGGAGATGGCGAGGCTCGACAGAGAGATCAAGGAGGAAATCAAGAATGTGATTGATAAAAAGGGGCTTGGTTTAAAGATTGATGAGCTGAGAGAAGAAGCTGTGAAGGATTCTAATTCGGAGAAAGTGAAGAAGATGGAAGCAGAGATAAGGGAAGAGATTGCAGCTGCACTTGTTGGAAGCCCTCTTAGGGAGAGGCTTGAGAGTTTGAGGAGGTTGCAAGGGGAGTCACCCGACACGGGCGTCTTGCAGGAGCACGTTGCCCACAACAATGGGACTGCTCGGGTCTAGTTGATGGAGTGAACGATCTTAGTTATGAACGTGCATTGATGTTGTTGTTGTTGTGTGATTTGGGATGTTGCCATTTCTTGGAAATTTTGTATCAACATGAGTATTTATGTTTTACTAAAAAGTTATATTATGAGTAATTAATTAAACTCGAATATTTAAAGTTCCTCAGCTTTTTATTTAAAATGATGATTGAATGCTTATTTGTGCCTTTTTGGTACATGTTCTTCCAATATTCCAATCAATTATATATTATTCAAATTTTATTACACTTAATAATAAATAGATTGAATCAGGCCATCCGCATCCCTGTCTCTTAACCGTCTCATCTCTTCGCTATTAATGGGTTACACTGTACTTTTCACCACATCTCTTAACTAAGAGACAGCACATGTATCCCTCCATCTCTTAACCATCTCATCTCTTAACTATTCATTCAATTTCATTTTTTATTTTTATTTCCAACAAATTCAATTAATAAAAACACACTTCATTAAATAAAATAAAATTACAATTTAAAATCCTAACAAAATAAAAAAACACATAACTAAAATCCTAAAAAAAATTAAAATACATAATATAAAATACAATTTTATATAAATTATAAAAACTACTCAGCCGGTGAATCATCCCCCGAAGGCGGTGACAGTGCACTCAAGCTACTTGGAGGCGGAATACCAATTTGTCTTGTCATATACTCAATTCCGGCAACATGGGCTTGATATTGGGGAGGCGTCATGCGGGAAGTGTCAGCCATCGTGGCGACCAAGTACATGGACATTAGGGTGTTCGAGCCCGAGCCCGCCTGGCTTGATTCGCCTCAGCCCCTCCTCCCTCTAACCACCTTCACCGCCTTGGTCCCTTGCGGCCGACGACGTGAACGGAAGGAGCCCTGCATCGGTGGCCGTGCGCTCAAACTCTTGTGAGGCGTTGCCTGACCCGCCCTCACTAGACGAGTATTGGCCACTCGTCGTGTGCTTCGTGCGTTTCGAGCTCGAGCTCAACGTCTTTGACTGACTCCCAAACATCGACATGTTTGAATTCTTTATTGCTGTCGTCTTTAAAGACTCGCAAAGCCGCTCTCAGAATGCCGGCTCCACTGGCTCCGCTTTGGTAATTCGCCGCTTCATTCTTATAGATCCCCCAAAATTTTTTGACATCTGTGTCGATTCAGCCAAAATGACTGCGGAGCATCTTCAAGGTGCGGCGGCGGCCCCCTTTGGCTTATTCTCGTTGTAGGCGTCAGTGACCTTTTCCCAAAAACACTTGCGGGTTTGTGATTCCCGACGATGGGATCGTACGAGATGCTGACCCAAGCGTTGAACAGAGTCATCGTATCCTTGCGGCTGTATGGATGACGACCTACATCCTCCTCCTCCTCCTCCTCGGCGTCGAATGCGCTAACCCCGGAGCTTCCACCGCCTCGTGGTCCTTCCGGAGTGGGTTCATCTGGAAAATTCTCCCTAATTTGGGATAATCCTTGCGATTGCCCATACCTCGGGGCGGAGGGACGAGAGTATGCATCCACATCAAAATATGGTGTTTGGTACGCCGCCGGCGTCGACGAGCCTTGGGTGCCCGGCGTCGACGAACCGGAACCGAAAGCACCCAAGACATTGTACATGCCCCCAGTCGCCAAACGTGTTCAAGTCATAGCCGTCGGAGCCGCCAGAGTTTCCGTTGCCGGACATTTTGACAGAAATTGGAGAGGAAAGAGAGATGATTTGAAAAGAATAGATGTGTGTTTGTGTGTAGAATGAGAATGAAAGAGGAGTATTTATAGAATAAAAAAAATTACCGCTATTTTTTTATTTTTTTTCTTCTGAAAATCGAATTTATGTAAAAAAAATATTTATTGCGTCAGCGTGACGATACCCACTCGCAGGCCGGCGAGTGGGCGTCAAGCCTAGCACCATCGCTCGCCACGTGGCGCTGGCGCGCCAGCTCTGCCTCCGGGACGGGACAAGGGACGAGACCGGGACGAAATGGAGGATTGCATCGTTGTCTCGATGCGGTCTTGTCTCTTCTAGACGAGACCGAGACCGCATCGAGATGCGATGTGGATGGCCTCATACTATTTCAAAAAGAAAAACAATTTTTGATGCTTAATAATTTTATGTTTTCATATTTATAACTGAAAATTCCTAAAAAGCTTAATTTATAAAATGTAGGGCATCGTGTTTAATAATTTCAAAGTATAGACCCATTTCAGCAAATAAATAAATATCTATCTCACCCTAGAGTGGTCACATCTGTGTAGACTTCCCATTACTCTCTTTCAACGCTCGTTTTCTAAGCCCTAGCTTCAAAAATCTCAGGATTAATTCCTCAATTTAACCTGCAATTTACATTTTGGTAGTTTTTAGAACCTTTTGTAACGTAGATCGTTCTGTAGGTTGAGGTTCTGTACAAATTTCTTAGCAATTCGTAGATTTGCACGTAAATTTGCCGATTTATTTTGTCGTGTGGTTAAATTTCTATCCATTAACTACCACTAGGTCCGTGCGATGAGTTCACGTGCGAGATACCCGCCGCCGGGTATGGGCGGAGGCAGAGGAGGCTCCGGCGGAGGTGGAATGAACCAGTACGGTGGAGGTGGAATGAACCACTACGGCGGTGCAAACCCTAATTTTCAACCTAGATTTTACAATCAACAGTATGGGCAGAGGAGTCAAACGCAGAACTTTCAGAATAATCAATCGATGCAAAACACTCAGCCGCAGCAATGGCTGCGCAGAACGCCGCCAGCGGACTCCTCCGCTGATGAGGTTGAGAAGACTGTACAGTCAGAAGCTATTGATTCGAGGTCAATTTTTTTTTTTGTATTAGATTCGCTTGAGATTTTGAATGATAATCAGCTGATACTAAACATATGCCAGTGTCGAGGATTGTTGTTAATGATGTGTAGGAAATTAGGCATTGTTAATTCAAGGTAGTATTTTAACTAAGAATAATCTCGTAAGATCGACTTGCTAGAGATGCTCATATGATCTGTAGCGTGTGTTTGGTCTCGTATCTTTTTTGCTCGGGTCATTTCCTTGGTTTTTCCCACATTTCTATATGTTGGTATTCTTCTAATGCATAGTTTTATTTAAGTTACATACTGGCTTTTTTTTCTTAATCAGTTCGCAAGATTGGAAAGAACGATTGAAGTTACCCCCACCAGACACCCGATATAGGACTGAGGTAAGGTTTGTGGAATTGCATTGTATGGTTAATGTATTGTTGGAATTGGTAATGTTTCTTCCACATGAGGCTCTCACAGGGTCAGACTCATGTGTGCGTGCTTACTCTCATTTTACAATAGGTTTGTTTATAAAGTTGGTTGTTTTCTACTGGCACTTTTATGATGTCGCAGCTGATTCAATCCTGTCGAGTAATAACACTATACAGGTTGTCTTAGACTAAGACTAGTTATGGGCTGGATCATGACATGATTATAAACCTATAACACTACCTTAATGATTTCCTCACTCTTTTACACAATTTACCTGGTGTTGCCATCTTTTCAAATTATATAGCTTGTCTGTTTGGAGATATCACTTGCTGCCACTGCTATCCTGGCTGAGTGTAATTTAAAAATAGAAGTATGTTGGCTGGACAAAAAAAGTTGTACTGTGTATCTTTAACTAAGCAAGTTTGAGATGGATATTGTTGTTAAGTTTTAGATTCTAGGTGATGGCTTATATGCGCATATTTCGCCATTTATTTCAGCATGTTGTTACTGTAGTGCTGCATAACTAGTATCCTTATTGCTTTTTTTTTTGTCTTTCAGGATGTTACAGCTACCAAAGGAAATGAATTTGAAGACTACTTTTTGAAGCGTGAGCTACTAATGGGAATATATGAGAAGGGTTTTGAAAGACCATCTCCTATCCAAGAGGAGAGTATTCCTATTGTTCTCACGGGAAGTGATATATTGGCCAGGGCCAAAAATGGAACTGGGAAAACAGCTGCCTTTTGCATTCCTGCTTTGGAGAAAATTGATCAAGATAAGAACTATATTCAAGGTTTGAATCGCACTGTTTGGTTTCCTGCAAATGTATATGGCCTTGTCTCTATGACCACTAGTATTTAACTTTGTGCTCTCTAACTGAGCACAAGAGAAATGTGGTGTATGGATTTATAAATTGTATTTTCCTGTAGTGTATAAGTTGTTGCAAATGAAATATTAAGACTTAAGATGCATGAAGATGGATACTGACTATGTGAAATTTCTTTTTAAGTCTTTGGTAATACTGGATATGTCATTCATGGAATCATGGGCTACACTAGATCCCTCATTTAGCAGCTAATTCTTGCATAAGACCATTTTGGCATTTAAATTTACCTTTATTAATGTGTATACTACCTTCCAATATATTTACTAAGTCGTGCCAGTTTCCATATGCATAATCAATCTTCAGTAAGCTTTAGTTATATTTTCTCAATATTTGATTTTAAGCTGTTTTTGACTCTGTTCTTGTTTGGTGTTCTTGTTTGCAGCTGTTATTCTTGTCCCAACCAGAGAATTGGCTCTTCAAACGTCACAAGTATGTAAAGAACTTGGGAAGCACTTACAAATTGAAGTCATGGCCACTACTGGTGGAACTAGCCTAAAGGATGACATAATGCGGCTGTATCAGCCAGTTCATTTACTTGTTGGGACTCCTGGAAGAATTCTTGATCTTTCTAGAAAAGGGGTTTGCCACTTGGATGAGTGCAATATGCTTATAATGGATGAGGTAAGTATTCTAGGAATATTTTTAACTGTTATATGCTCATGCATTTTGAATTGGAATAATTGTTATCTTCTTGGTTTTGGGTTTTGTTGCTACATTTTCTCGGCTAAGAGCATCTCCAACCATTTATATCAAACTCAAACCCATTTAATGTCGTCAAATAGTATTTTACTCCAACCATTTACGTTAAACTCAAACTTAAAAAAGAATATTCTCTATCCACTCACTTTTTAGATTCACAAAATCTCATAAAGTGATTTGGGTATGTTATAGTGTAAACCCAAAAATAGGTACTTCTTTGAAACGAGATGGGTTTTGAGGTACCATTGGAGCTATTTTCTTACTATATTTTGGGTTTAAGAGTATCATTGGAGGTATTATGTTCTGTCATTGTAACATTTCAAGCATTGATTATCGGCATGTATAAAGTGGGTCACTCTTACCCTTGTGCTAATATCTTTCAGGCAGATAAGCTTTTGTCTCCGGAGTTTCAGCCTTCTATTGAGGAGTTAATTAGCTTCTTGCCTACAAATCGTCAGATCCTTATGTTCTCCGCCACATTCCCTGTCACTGTAAAAAACTTCAAAGATCGATACCTACGTAGGCCCTATATCATCAACCTCATGGACGAGCTAACCCTGAAGGGTATAACCCAATTTTATGCGTTTGTGGAAGAAAGGCAGAAAGTTCACTGCCTCAACACACTCTTTTCTAAGGTTCTAATCTCATTTATGTATGCACATATACACATATTACATAGTTATAAAGACATGTTTATAATTAGTACATGTTTCTTGAACTTGACTTGTTTATCATTTTTGCAAACAGCTTCAAATTAACCAGTCAATCATTTTCTGCAATTCCGTGAATAGAGTTGAGCTTCTTGCCAAGAAAATCACTGAACTTGGGTATTCATGTTTCTATATTCATGCTAAAATGCTCCAAGATCATCGCAACAGGGTATTCCATGACTTCCGTAATGGTGCCTGCAGAAATCTAGTTTGCACTGGTTTGTTTTTTAGACCTCAGTTTTCTGAATTCTTCTTAGTCAGTTTTGTTTTGCCTGAAATCATGTTTACCTTTATCTATTCCGCTGATGATCATGTCAAAATATTATTTTTGCTCTCTAACTATTTTTCATCTTGTAATTTAACCTTGTTACTGTTGCAATATTTTTTTTATGGAAGAACATATTGCCGATGTGCTTAGAATATTAATACTTTTTCATTTTGTGTAGATTTATTTACAAGAGGTATAGATATTCAAGCAGTTAATGTTGTCATCAATTTTGATTTCCCTAAGAATTCAGAAACATATTTACACAGGGTATGTTGATTCTTTTAGTTTTATCCTCACAAATATGTTTCTGTGTTGATTATCTTATTCCTATTATTGCTATATACCAGGTTGGTCGATCTGGAAGGTTTGGGCACCTTGGTTTAGCTGTGAATCTGATCACATACGAGGATCGGTTCAATCTGTATGATATCATTTTTCAGTTCCCTTGAACTAGTTTACCAGGTCATGTTTTTGGAGAAGGCTTTCTCTAAATTATTCTATCACTTTTCAGGTATAGAATTGAGCAAGAACTAGGGACTGAGATAAAGCAGATCCCTCCACATATAGATCAAGGTATATACTGTCTGTGAGATGTGGTGGTGTCATCGGTTTTCATGGTTGGAATGGGGTAAAGCTGGTGAGTTTTCAATCAAACCCATGTCATAGTTTTCCACTTGAGATTATCTGCAAATGTCTGTACTAATGCAAACTTATCTGTCCTATTTATTGATTGCCGTCGTCTTTCTATGGCAGCGACATTTGTCGTCTTTCTATGGCAGCGACATTTGTCCCACTATGGAACTTGCGCGTTCAATCAATTGCCCATCGGAGATTTATCCAAAATCGTATCGTATTGTTGGGTACAAAAGACTTGCTTAAAAGTTTGAGCTCTATGTCTAGGACCTGCTTTTCTGTATGTTCAATCCCTAATAAAAATATTTGCTTCGTCTCTGTTAACAACTTTACTGGTTATTTTTCTTAATCAGCAGTATTTCTTTTCTTGTTTTTCCATATTTTTTGTGAGTCCAGATTATCTTTTTTCATTTTATCAATTTTTGTTTGATTTTGCGATCATGTATAAAGTATTATGTTTATCTTCCAACAAAAATAATTGCTTTGTCTCGGTGCATATTTATATGCACTTTATTCAGAGTTGAGTGGTTAGAATTAAGGGATAGGAGATGCAAGAAGAATAATTGAACATGTATTAGAAGGGAGAAAAAATTCTGTAGTTTAGATTTGATGTTTAGATAGAAATATTTATTACTATTACATTACTTTTTTTATTTTAAGATATACTGGTTTAAGTTACTCCATATTAAAAGCAAAAAATGGTATTGAGACGTAAAACCATAAATTAAGGAGAGTGCTTTAATAACTAATCAAATTATATAATGGTGCAAAAGGAATAAGGGCTGCAACGCGTCTCTCCCCCCTCTCGGTCTCGTCTCGGCGAGATAAGATGGCAGCGAGACGGAGATGCAACCATACATCTCGGTCTCGGCTCGGCGGACGTCTCGGCCCCGAGGGTGGGTTGGCGAGACGCCTCGCCACGCGCCAGCGCCACGTGGCGAGCGTTGGCGCTAGGCGTGACGCCCACTCGTCGTCATGCTGACGCAATAAATAATTTTTTTAAAATTCGATTTTAATAAAAATAAATAAATAAATAAAAATTAAAAAACGGTAATATTACTGTTCAACGGTAATATTACCGTATTACCGTTCAACGGTAATATTTTAATTTTTTTCTTTTTTTATTCTATAAATGCTCCTCTTTCATTCTCATTATACACACAAACACACATCTATTCTTCTCAATTCATCTCTCTTCTCTCCAATTTTCATCTCACCTCTCCAATTTTCATCTCAAAATGTCCGGCGACGGAAACTCTGGCGGCTCCGACGGCTATGACTTGAACACGTTTTGCGACTGGGGGGCATGTACAATGTCTTGGGTGCTTCCGGTTCCGGTTCGTCGACACCGGGCATCCAAGGCTCGTCGACGCCGGCAGCGTACCAACCACCCTATTTTGATGTGGATGCATACTCTCGTCCCTCCGCCCCGAGGTATGGGCAATCGCAGGGATTATCCCAAATTAGGGAGGATTTTTCGGATGAACCCAATCCGGAAGGAGGACAAGGCGGTGGAAGCTCCGGGGGTCGCGCATTCGACGCCGTGGAGGAAGAGGATGTAGGCCGTCATCCATACAGCTGCAAGGACATGATGAATCTGTTCAACGCTTGGGTCAGCGTCTCGTATGATCCCATCGTCGGGAATCAACAAACCCGCAAGTATTTTTGGGAAAAGGTCACCGACGCCTACAACGAGAACAAGCCAAAGGGGTCCCGCCGCCGCACCATGAAGATGCTCCACAGTCATTATGACCGAGTCGACAGAGATGTCAAAATATTTTGCAGGATCTACAAGAATGAAGTGGCGAATTACCAAAGCGGAGCCAGTGGAGCCGACATTCTGAGAGCGGCTATGCGAGTCTTTTTTTACTACAACGGCAAATAATTCAAACATGTCGATGTTTGGGAGGTGGTCAAAGACGTTGAAAGGTGGGTTGGCGGTGTCCAGCCAAGCACGGGCTCGAGCTAGAAACGCACGAAGCACACGGCGGGTGGCCAATACTCGTCTAGTGAGGGCGGGTCAGGCAACGCCTCACAAGAAGTTGAGGGCACGACCACCGATGCAGGGGGCTCCTCCAGTGGGCGCCGTTAGCCGCAAGGGACCAATGCGGCGAAGGCGGCTAGAGGGAGGAGGGGCCGAGGTGAATCAAGCCAGGCGGGCTCGGTCTCGGGCTTGAACACCCTATTGTCCATGTACTTGACCGCCACGATGGCTGACACTTCCCGCATGACGCCTCCCCAATATCAAGCCCATCTTGCAGGAATTGAGTATATGGCAAGACAAATTGGTATTCCACCTACAGGTGGCTTGAGTGCACCGCTTCGGAGGATGATTCGCCGGCGGAGTAGTTTTTAAGCGTGTAATTTTTAATTTCTAGTATTTTAAATTATGTCCTTTTTATTTATTTTTTTAGATTTTAATTATGTGTTTTTTTAATTATGTGTTTTTTTTATTTTTTTAAGATTTTAAATTGTAATTTTATCTTATTTAATGAAGTGTGTTTTTATTAATTGAATTTGTTGGAAATAAAAAAAATGAAATTGAATGAATAGTTAAGGGATGAGATGGTTAAGAGATGAAGTGAAAAGTACAGTGAGACCCATGAATAGTTAAGGGATGAGACGGTTAAGAGATAGATAAGAGACAGCGTTGCGGATAGTCTGAGTAAACAATTAAATCGAACATGAATGAGACATAGATTTGATGTGGACATAGAGATATACCCCACATATAAAGTAATAGTCCACAACTTATAAGCAAAAGCGAAAGACGATGAGGAGTTGTTGAATTATTACAATCACAAATATCTTTAAAAAAATATCACTTCTTGTGGAAGTCGGAGTCCTTTACTATAGTGACCGGGCAGGTTGCAGTTGAAATCACGTAGTTCGTCACGCTTCCAAGAATTATCCTATCCATCCACAATTAAACAATAAATCCAACGAAAAAGAAATCTATTCCATTCAATTCTTCAAGAATACTATGAGAATAGTGTTAGCTTAGGTGTATTATTACAAACATTCCCTCATTTATTATGGTGGATGCGTGCATTCATTTATTTTATTTGAAAAGAAAATTGTTTTGAATTTGGTAACGATTGGACTGACCTAACAATCTGAATCATACAAAGTTACAACTTACAAACTAGAAAAATCGTGTAATTCCACTTGTTTTCGGCCTAATTTTGTAATTATCAGCCTAAAATATCCAAATTTTGACTTCCACCTACTAGTCTAAAGGAGAAACGTAAAGTTAAAACCACCGATGTTCATCAGTAGATTAATTTCAATTTGAAACTCGGACTAAAATGTGATAAATCAGAATATATTTATTAAAATTTCCAAAGCTAAAACATAGGAGTAGTAAATAAAAAGAAAAATACCTCTTGATGGTGCTGATGCCCCTGCTACCCATAACCAATGAATCAAGCTTCATATCTTCAGCAGCTTCGCAGATCTTCTCTCTTGCATCTCCCCAGAACAACTTCGTCACCACAGTAATCTAATCAATTAATCAAACACATTTCATTACCAAAAATCAACTACTGAAAACTTCAAAATAAAAATAGACATAGAGAGAGTGATAACCTCTTTTTGCCTAGTTGCAGTGTCCAGCATATCGAGAAGTTCGATATCAGTAGGCACATCGTACTTCTTCATCACCTCAGGCACACGAAACTCCGACAACGGAATCAGAGCTAGAATTTCACCCGATAAAAACACAATTAATGAGGAAAAGAGTCGAAATCGGAGTATATATACGAGCATCGCGACGATCTAAGATCGGAGAATCGAAGGAAGCTTACGAGAACCGGATTCCGCCCAGAGCTTGTTGCGCGATTCATCGGAGGAGTGAGATTTGATGTGGATGAGGTAGAATGTGTCGCCTTTGTCGGCGAGATTGTCGATCGACCACTGCAGCGCCGCCTTGCTGCTCTTGGAGAAATCCATCGCCACTCCGATTTTCCTGTCTTTCACCATTTTTCTCTCTCTAGATTTCGTTGGTATGAAATGGAGGGAAGACCACAATGGCACAACAGTTGCGTGAGTAAACAAAAAAGCTAAATAAACAGATTTATAATTGTGGACTCGATTATTAGTAGGGAATACCGTGTGCTAAGCTCATTGTAATTATTCTCTAATAAATGTCATTATCATAATATTAAATGGAGAGCGTGTGGGGCCAGTTTTAAGATTTCTTTAAGGGCTCGTTTTATAGCGGGGATTGGATATAGCATGATAAATAATTTGAGATTAAATTTTTGGGCCAGAAGTAGGATAACATCTGGATATGGTTTTGTGATGTTGTTTTGTAGACTAGATATTGCTCGGGATTATTTCAGTGATAAAACATGAAATGACAAATATGCCTTATTGCATGCTCCATATAAATAAGCAATTATATATGCAATTTACCTCACTTGTTCGATTATTTACAACTCTAATCTGAAGTTTTGATTCTAATGATTATTCATCAACTATAGTTAGAAGTTTGAATTCTAATAATTATTCATTATCGTGTTCTACTGTAATATAAATTAGCGACCATATTCCATCTTAGCAATAGAGAAGAATCGAAAAAAATTCAGAATAATCGATAATTAATTTCTGATTTTATGGAGTAGAAAGGAAAGTGATGCAAAGTGATGCTTCACAAATTTTCAAACTGGCACCACTTTCGAAGCTCTCGGATTAGCGAAGAAATCAACAGAAGACTCAAGATCTTAGAAGAAATCATCACTGCCACAATTTGTGTAAAATTTCCAGCAGCAGTAACAAATTCATAGAACACGAAGCTCAGCTCCAGAACAAATCATCTATCAACATCGGTGGCCTAAATGATGATTGAATAAATCTATTGAAGCAATTTACAAAAAATCGAAGCTCAGATTTGGAACATCAACAGTCCAACCTCATCACCATCTCAGATCTGCCAAAATTGAAGAATACGACGGAGGTAGGTGTGTCGGCGGCTATGCCCAGCAACCACTACCACCAGACACCTGCGCTACAGTCGCCGACCATTTTTGGGCGGAAAGAAGAGAAACACATCAACTTCAATCGATAGAGAGAGAGATAGAAATTGACGGAGGGTGTCGGCGGCCGAGTGGAGAGAGCGGTTGTGCACCGGCGACCACGACCACTGAACCTTTGCACAGCCATCGCCGGCCAAAGCATCGTACCAAGAGAGGCGACTTCAATAGAGAGAGAGAGAGAGGGGGGGGGGGGGGGGTAGAAGATGGAAATCTATTTGAAACAATGTGTAATAAAAAGTTCATTGAAAAAATTAGTGGAATGCGGGTTCTACTTTTATATATTAGTTTTATAATAAAATGTGAGTAGGAATGAGTTAGTGGAATATAAGGTCCACTATCAAAAATGGTAAAAAGTGAAATGAGACAAATTTTGTGGGACGGGCAAAAATGGAAAAAATGGAACAATCTTTGTAGGACGGAGGAAGTACTATATTAAGTGAAGAGATAATAAAATAGGAAATAGAAAAAAATAGATAGAATAAAGTAAGAGGGGAAAAAGTAAGTGAGAGGAAAAGTGTTATTTTTTGCTAAATAAGGAAATGACTCTACTCTGTTGGATCGTCCTGAAATAGAAAAATAACCCCACAACTATGCAACGGAGGGAGTATAACGATGTGATTAAAATTTGGAGGTCAGAAGTGTGAGAAGCCTTTCTAACATATGAACAGCACAAAGCAAATTGGTTGACACATATTCGAAGATGAAGTAAACGAAGCTTCCTTGCTACTTCCTTTGTCCATTCCAATTTCTAACTTAATAAATACAATTACACATGCCAAAGAATTTGATCAAGTTTAAGATATTTTATTGTAATGAATAAATTACAATATTATCAACAGATTTAGGTGGATCATGATTACAATATTTAACTATAACTTCATATATTATTCCTATTCGATAAGAATAGGTAATAGAATGTGTGAACTAAGAAATTGGTCCTAATAATTTCGCAAGAACGTACGGATAATTGATTGATTTATATTTTTTTATGTAAAGATTATATGATTGAAATTAAATGCAAGATCTAACTCAAATTAATTTGTAGATCTAAGTGAAGAATGTTGTGGGCCAAATAAATTTTTATATAAATGAATGGGCCTTTTAAATTGAACTGGATGCTATGAAGATTGTGAAGGCTAGTCTTGAATCGATCCAACTACTAGCCCAATACGTAAATAAGAGTAATATTTATATTCTATATGTCGCAATTAATGACAAACATACTAGATAGTAATAAAGGTTTTAAGTGACTATATAATTTGTTAAAGATAGTCAATATTTTTAACTATATATAATAATTATTATTTTAATAATATATACGGAGTATATCTATATACTTCTTCCGTCCCAAAAAAAATATGAACATTTGGGATGGCATAGAAATTAAAGCATAACTGGTAAAGTAAAATAGACGAAAAGAAGGGTAATTTAGTGAGATCCACATTATTATTAGTGTTTAACGATGAATTCTAGTAGTATAAGTTGATGTATATGAGTAATGAGTTTGAGAGAACTTTCCATATATGGAAATGAGACATTTTTATGGGACGGATGGAAAAGGAAAGTGTCCTTATTTTTATGGGACGGGGAGAGTACTAAAAAGATAGTGTGATATGAGTTGACAAACTAACTCTAACTAGATTCAATGGAAACCTTCAGCTGAAATAAATTCTCCCTCCATCCACAAAAAATACTCACATTTGTGGACGACACGAGTTTTAATGAGAAAATTGGTAAAGTAAGATGGATAGGGAGAAAAAAGTACGGGAGGTGGTGCACTTTTTATTAGCACTATAAATACTTGCAAGTATACAGAGTAGGAATAGTATAGCTAAAGGTTAGTACCTGATATTGATCACGGAGAAAACAATCACAGACTGGCTACCCTCTACTAAAACTCAATTACTATTTGAAAAAACCGAAAGATTTGAAGATTTTTTAAAACAAAACAATTTGAAAGCAAATAAACAACTAATTGCAAATAAATCACGGAGAAAAAAGTATAGAGATAAGGGAATTCCAGGGATGTGCGTTCACAGTTATGGTTATACAAATTCCAACTACAATACCCTAGCACAGTTCTTACTTTGATAGAACGAGTCACCTAGTTTATGCTCATGCGATGCAAACGTTGGTTATAAACATTAGGGTTGTCAATCCTAAATACGTAACTCCTAAAAGCTCCTAAGACCCTTAAAAAGTCTTCACTCTCAATTAACAGTGTCGTTCTAAAGGAAGCTAATTGTAGTGTCTATTAAGTGGATCTAACTCGCCAACCTCATCTCACGATTATGTAGCAAGTTATATTAATTCATCACAGAATGTGTCACTCAAACGTGAAGCATTATCCAACAACTTAAGGAAGAAACAAAGTAAGAACAAAACGGATATTAAATAGAAAAGGAATTGTATAACCAAAGTCGTTATTAACACATCCCTAAAATCCTATGAATTTAGTTACACATGAGAGAATAATCTAAAAATATAGATTGAAGGGAAAACAATTGGAACATAAAACTAAAGCAAATAAAACCCAAATGTTGAATCCTTGTAACTTTGACGTTCTTGATTCCTTCTTCAACTCCTTGCACAATGAAGTACTCTAACTTTTAATCTCTAGAAAATATGTTGCAAACAGATGATAATAATGATGAAACTTGAGGGGCTATATATAGAGGAAAAATCGCCCCTTCCAAATAAGGCAAATGGTTGCAAAATATGGTAAATCTGTAGGGGTTGGCAGCGGAAGCGTGCATGCAATTGATCACATACTATCTTGATCTATTTAGCAGATTATTTAGACAAAATCTATTCGCGTAATTCTCGCATGTATCATGCTCATAACTTAAATTTAATCATGCTTTAGCGTAATTGAAACCTAAATCATGCTTACTACGAAATTAGCCAATTTACCTCGTTGATTCTCCAAAGAATCGAAGTTGGCTAGCACCTTCTCCACGTGAAGATCTTGAGTACTAAACCACGGATCTTCTGACTGGTTCCCAGACTACAAACTGATATCAGTGTGGGCTAATCTCACCAGAATACTATGACTTGAATAAATAAGATGGAAACTGCTCACGGATGGAGCTGAAAATCGTCCCTCTTCCAGAAAGATAGAGGGCGAAAATTATGATGGTAATTAAGTCTATTTTCTGTCTCCTTTATTCTCCTATTTATATTAAGTCACATATTGGGCTCAGTCAGAGATCTATAGAAGAATTTGGATATGGCATCCCCCAATTAGCTTCTTACTAATTAAATAGAACCCACAATTTAATATAAGCTTATATTGGAATATTACGAGCAGCCAATACAAAAGTAATATTGCACTGCCCATCCAAATCCGAAATTACAAGTATTCCGGGTTTCCATTGTTTGTCGTTCATTTCTCGTGCTTAAGATAGAAACGTCCATTAATTAATCAATATCTTCTATGAACTTAATTAATTAACATATTACTAACTCCAAGAGTGGACTTACGAAGAAACGCTTATTTATTATTCATAGAGTAATCAAACTTCAACTAGCTAGGTTCCTAATAATAAAACATGGTTTCGAGCTCCTCTTATGGACGTTATCAAACGAGACTCAATATAATAGCAATCCTTGCACCGCTGGATATTAATCACCACTACCCAATATACCAGGATTCTTGGGTTGCGAAAAACTCGCACCATTTGGTAAGTCAAAGTAGTGCATAATCAATGTCGTATGCTCAATGCTAACGTACATTGATTAAGAAATTAATTATCAAGACCTCGTAGATAGCATAAAGACTCGTCTTGCTGTTAGATCCAATTCAGTGCTATACCACACCAATGTCATCTTATTTCAGTAATGCTTAGAAATATGCGGACTGACATTGCAACCTTTCACGATAGGTAGTCTAGGCCTATCTAGGTTGTGAAATTCTTATTTTTCTTTGTTCAGAACTGACCTTGTTACCTTAAAGTGGACGACACCCACAACCGTTCTGCTAAAACAAAGACTTAGCCTTTGTTACATTGCTTATACATTTAAATATGCAATTAACATTCATTAACTGTAAAACATAACAATATTATGACAAAAATAATCTATTGCATCCATTGGAAAATAAAATATAGAGTTTTACAGTATTCAATCACTCGAAAGGTGATTTCTAATAAACAAACTCTAACAAAATCTTGGAGAGAAAGTAGGGCAAATTCTGCTCCCCGCGTTTTTGTGGCGGACTGCTGCACCTTGGTCAGCTGTCGCCATGCATTGATCCGAGCCTTCTGACTCTTGGGTGGCGGTCGCCAAGCATTGCACAACGGTCGCTGGGCGTGTCTTCATTCCTTGCACAATATTCCCAGAACGGGCCACACAGATATGGCGGCCGCTGAGCGCCGACGGTCGCCAGCAATGTTGCAGCGGTCGCTGGACGCTTCCAGAAATTCCAGATTTCCTACTTCGCGTTTTGACTCCCCTTTTAAGCTCAAATATGCACATTTCTCACAAAACATGTCAAAATACCGAAAAATATAAAATATGCAAATAATTGACATGTAATGCAACTTTGTCATTCAAAACGGACCAAATAATGACCTTAAAACCGTGTAAAATCCGAGCGTATCAACTCCCCCAAACTTACATTTTTGTTTGTCCTCAAACAAAACATAAAAGACACAAGAATAGACGCACGGAATGCACAAGGACTAAACATCGTAATTGCCTCAAAAGATGGAAGAATAGATTAAGCATAAATTAACGCAATCAAATCAAGCAAGGCTTATTAGTGCACTTTCATTACTAACTTGTAGAACACCTTGAAATCATGCACTTACATGCGGCAAACTTCCAAAGATGGGAAGTGATTTATCTCTTACTCTCTAAGTGTATATGGCAAAGTGTATAACTCTCAAATCATGCATCATGCAAAGTTTACCATAGGCTTCCTCAAAGTCTAATCTCTCCTCTACTAGATGTGATTAAGCACCAAAAGTCCGAAATGTCTTTATTTTTTGTTGTAATGTAGGCTCTTTGGTAGGTGAGGAATATTTAGCTAAAAAGTGACTCGAAAATAAAAATATCCCAAGTAAAGTTAAAATGACTCCACTTTTTTAAAAAAACAAGACACTTTTAACACTTATTTTTCTCATTTAACTCACTTCCAACCCTTTGATTTTTCTCTTTTCTTTTCACAACCTTTCACAACTTTTTCTTTTTTCTTTCTTTTTTTTATAAACATACTTTCTAAGATCAAGCACACATTTTGAATTTTTCTATTTCACAACTTGCACTTTTCTATATTCAAGCACACTACTTTTATAACTTTCCTCCTTATATCTCCAATTCTTTTACAAACGATATCAAAAACTAAACAACTAACTCAAGGAATTGTCCCCATTTATTTGGCTTCCAAAGAATAGGCTTAAAGGCTCAAAATTAGCTCCAAAGGGAAAAAAAATTTGAGAGAGTCGAAAATTTAGGTATAAAAGTAGCTAAGAAAAGATGACCAAACATCCTCCTAAATCAACTTAAACACTATGTAAACTTAGGCAGACTAGGAGCAAGTTCTAGAAACATATACATGAATGCAGATAAATCACACAAGAAAGAAATTAGGCTCAAATCTCACAAGGTATAAACATGATTCAAGGCGAACAAGCAATTCACTAATTATGCACATTTTCACCAAACCATCATATCAAGACGTCAAGCCATACTTAAACATGGATGGAATTAAATATCATTGGCAACTCAGTCTAATGTGTCCCTAAGCATGCGTGTTTCTAAGTTCTTCATGTTATGTTCATGACATGGATTCATCTTCGGATTTTTAAAACAAAAACTTAACTAAAAACCTAAAACAAAAACCTAAACTCACGGTCCACCACTTCATCCCCCCAAACTTATTTACAACAAAAGTGTAAAATAAGTTTATAGAGTCGGTAGGAACGTGAGTAAACTACTAAAAGAAAACATACCTTGAAAAATTTCGCGTAGAGGTTGGACAGGGCGAAAATTCGAAAAAATTCGAAAAACCGCTCTGGAAACTGCAATTTGGCGGTTCGTCTTACAATAAGAGTTCTATTTCACTTTTATCATAAATGCTAAGTAGATCTCACATTCCACCAACTTATATCATTCACATTTTATTATAAAACTAATATATAAGTCGGACTCATATTTCACTAACTTATTCAACTCATTTTTTTTACATTTCTTAAAATTCGTGCTATAACTGAATAGGACTCCTATTGTGGGACGGATGAAGTACTACTTAGTCATTTGTCCACGAAAATTAGTTATATTATAGTTTTGATTTCATTATTTAAGATAGACTCTTGCACTGATAAATGATAATATTTCTAACTCGTTTTTATCTGTCTTTTTCATAGTCTGGTTACACACACATGTAACCACGCTCCCACACTCCCACTTCTCTTTTGTAGCAGAAATATTCGGTTGGTTCAGATCTAACAGAAGGGATGGAATTCCATGTGCAATTTCCCATTTAATCCAACAAATGTTTGGCACTTTTTGTAGATTTGTTTGACAAGAATTCATTCCTTCATTCATATAACTGTAAGCATACAACGTGGGATGGAGTAAACATTCATAAAACCAACGTGGCAGGTGCAACCACTTCCATTTTCACTATCCAAGAAGATGATGCATGAATTAATGTTTCCATTTATAAAACATTAGTGCTTTGGCAATTCCAATTCCAACTATTGTGCCTCCGAATCCCATGTCCATATCATACTTGTATATATATGTATATGTATCCTTCGACAATCCATGGTATATTCATGAGTGAGTGTGTATCAATTATCATATCAGTAAGGACCAAATAGAAATAGAAATGTAAATTTAGGTTTCTAATTTCTATGTTCTTAAATTTTGAAACAAAACATATTGGAGTACGTATTTCATTTTGGATTTTTCATTTGGTTCGAATAGGTTTTTAGAAGTCAATAAATTCCAGATTATAAATATTAATGCCAACCCCACGATGTATTTAATTAAAAATGAGTTTCGAATTTTCAACTTTTTTTTGAATATTTTGATTTTCAGCTTTTCGGATTTCGTTATAAAAAAATTGAATTTTTGGGTTCGAACATTAAGATATTTCGATCAATTTGAGTTTACATTCTATAAAAATTTAAAATTTGGGATCCACTTTGATTGGACAAGAATACAATCTGATGTATAAATAATAATCAATTAATCAGGGAAATGGTCAACTTACCTTTCAAATAGAAAAATTAAATGTTTTAAAATATTACTCTTCATATTTTAATTAAAGTTTTGCCAGAAAAAGTTTTATTACTCTCATACCATCACATCTTTATCGGTGCAAGAAATTATTGTCTCAAAACATCAACGTCAGTTAGACTAACATATGGGCCATGATTATTCACATCTTAAAACCCAATAATCAAGGACAATTTAATTATAACTAAGACTATATAGTAAACGACATAAATATGAAAAAAAATGTAGTTTAATATGTCCATCACATAAAAATAATAATGGCTCGATTCAAAAGTTTGTAGATGCCAAGAAAACGGGATGGGGGCTTTTTTTTAAATAAATTTTACAAATTAATTTTATTTGAGCATTGAAGGTCACTTCTAAT
Source organism: Salvia splendens (assembly GCF_004379255.2). NCBI lineage: Eukaryota > Viridiplantae > Streptophyta > Magnoliopsida > Lamiales > Lamiaceae > Salvia > Salvia splendens. Next base: position 5,397,364 of record NC_056032.1, read on the forward strand.
TTTGAGCACAACAATGAGAACTATATACAAAATCCAAATTATAATTTTGCGGCAAAATTCCTTTTGACAAATAAATTAGTGGCACTAATCTTGCAGCCATGCATGTGATTAATGGTCCCTACAAAATGATAATTTTGGGTGACAAGAGTAATTACATCATGGACAGAATAGAACATTTCGAATCATTACATATACTATTGTTTATTACAAATCTAAAAATAGTGTAGCATGGCATAATTAGTGCTTCAAATCATTATATGGATTAATTTTGAGGGACAACTTAGCTAGCTCTTGACATGGCATAAATATCATTGGAACCCCCACTATACAACATAAGATATGACTCATCAAATATCTTTATCCATTTGAAGTTAATATCTGTCACGTCATTTCTAGTTCACATGTAAAATTAGTAGTACTAACAAATTATAATTGTAGTTACTTATTGGTTGTCTGGTGCTAAATGGAGTACTTATATAAACAAATTAGGGTTACTTATTGGTTGTCTGGTGCTAAATATTACTCCCCTACTATATAAACAAAGCTAGTAGACTAAACATATAGATCAAATCTAGACTATTATACATGTTTGCTTTTGTGGATAGGTTCTTATTTATAAGGTTATATTTTTATAAAAATTAGAAAATTTGATTAAATTTTAATCGATCCTATAAAATTAAAATACCATTATTCTTACCGTTCTGAAAAAATAGAACGCATTAAAATGACATGAATTTTAATGTGCAGTTAGTAAGTTAGAAATATAGAAGAAAAAGTGAATGCAAAATTATTAGTGGAGATTGAGACTTATCATTATAAAGAAAAAAAAGTTTTATAAATAGAAATTGTTATTTTTATTGGACATTCTAAAATGACAAAAGTGGTCTATTTTTATCGGACAGATGGAGTGTTTGTTGTTGGTAATTTGGTACGTTTGTGTCAAAGTAATGACATGATTGAATTATTTGCTAAATATGTTGACAAAAATGATAAAATTTGCTAACAATAGTTTCAATGTCACATTAGATGCAACTTCATACAATTTAGACCTCGTTAGAAAAACGAGAAAATGATAAAATTTACTCCTTTTAAAATTAATTTTATAAATTGTACAGTGATAAACTAAAATTTGAACAAAATTATAATTTTTCTGATAATTTACTGGTATTATTTCCAAACCTAGTGTAAACAATTACTATTATATTATATAATAAAAAAACATGCCAACCTAGTTTTTTATCAATTGAAATGGATTAGCATAATAATAATAATAATAATAATAATAATAATAATAATAATAATAAGCATGCCAACCTAGTTTTTTATCAATTGAAATGGATTAGCATTTACTAAGTAAAAGGTGTGCGAAATGATGCAACGGCGGATAATCATAATTCTATTGAATTGGTTGGGCAAAAATTTGTGTTCAAATTATTTCAAATTTTGAAATCATATTAAATCCACGAAGATTATTCAATTCTTGAAATCATAGTGAATCAATGAAGATAGAAATATGGAATCAAATCAAAAATAGTGACCTAACAACCAATATTGTTATTACCCTTATCTTGATTTTATTCTACCTTTGCTTTCCTTGATAAGTGCAATTTGCACTTATCCTCTCAGTATAATAATGTTTTAAACAAAAATGGACCCGCTTTATATTAATTAAATCCATAATGTCGTGCAATTTGTCAAGAGAAAAGAAAAAGAAAAAGAAAAAGAAAAACGACATACCAAACTAAGATTAATAAGGAATGTCTCCAATTTGGTCAAAAGTTTAGCATTCATTTTATCACTGAAGAGTAGCATAGATTTATGTGAATCTTTTAATCATTGCGAAATATTTTTGTCGTCCACGCTCAAGAAACTCAATTTATTTGCTTATTAATTACTCCATTATTATATTATCCCTTGATAGAGAATCAACCTTCACTGCTTGGTGCGTAATTCTTAATAAATAGTACGAGTAATAAAATACAAAGATTACTGCTGAATTGATTTAATACACAAATATGAGAAAATCCGAGTTGCAGGATTACATTTAGTATTTAGTAGTTGTATTTTATGTAATGACTACATGCACTATAATATTTTATTGATAATGGTTGACCATTTTGATTTAGGATAACTATGATCGAAGATTTTCGCTGGGGTTAAGATATAAGTAGGAGATTTATAATTAATAACGCTTAATTATAATCATCATATTCGGAAATCGAATCAAAGCTATTATAGTTAAGTTATACTCCTCTGTCTCCTAAGAATATGCACTTTGGATTTGGCACGGGTTTTAATACAAAATTGATAAAGTAAAAGAGGGATAGAGAGAAAAAGTAATTAAAGTATTGTTAGTGGGGAATGAGTCTCACCTCATTAGAAAGAAAAGAGTTTCAAAAATTAAAAAGTGTATATTCTTGTTAGACGGACTAAAAAGAAAATAGTGCATATTCTTGTGGGTCGGAGAGAGTAAGTTACGATCAATAAAATTATATTTCGCCTCCAACTTATCAAAATTAGAGTTTTTGGATGTGGGGGTGTAGTGTGTAAATCATGACACAAAAAATATAAATATAGAAATAAAAAAAGGTTCTATATCATTTGTTGGAATCGTGTTTGGTCAAACGACTTTAACTAATAATATATGTTACAAGATATTTAATTTTGTGAAATTAAATGCAATAGCGTCGATCTAAGTTCCGAGTAGATGACCGTAGCATATTCATTTTCTCAAATCCGATTCCCGGTGAGTGAGAAATAATATATTAAAGTTAGTCACAATAAAGCTAGAAATGAGCTATGAGAAAAAAAAACTAAGGGATTAATTAAGTGTTAATTATCTCACATCGTGGATGATAAACTTCTTTGATGAAGTATTTAATAAGATGAATTATTATGTGTAATAATTATCGTGGAATAAGATGGGTGACAGAGCCCACACGCGCGAGCCGCGCACCGTGACCTGTGTGCCTTGGATCTTGGAAATTGGTCTTTGGGTCGTCTTTGGAGCTGGTCGTTGAGCGTGGTTCAAGCCCCGCTTGTTCCTTTTAGACCACCTCAAACTCCACGCTATCCCTGCTGGACCCTGACGCATAACGGGAGACCCGCTGGACCCCCTTTTAGACCACCTCAAACTCCACGCTATCCCCGACGGACCCCGACTCATGGTGGTCCCGGTCCACGTCAGGTCCCCGCTGGACCCCGACGCATAACGAGAGATAAAAGGTCCCCGCTAGACCCCGACGCATAACGGGAGACAAAAGGTTCCCGATGGACCCCGACGGTCCATGGTGTATCCCCTCGTGTAGTGTGTCCAGATGCATCGTGTCTCTTCAGCTCCTAACGGCTAGTGCACCAGTCAGTAACCCCCCGCGGTTACAGTCAATGGCCTTGATGACAGACATTATGTCTGTTGACTCCAGCAACTCCTACGGTGGACTTGACCTATAAATATGCATGCATCCATTGCATTCAAAATATAACAAACACATGCATTTTTGCATACACGCTCTTTTATTCTCCCATATTGATTGGTAGTATAAAATTTTATTAGCTCAATATATCACTCCATGATTAACTGCGAATTATATATTCGAAGCTAAACTGCTGAAAATTCATATCCTAATCATATGTGCAATTATTTAATGTTTGAATATTCAAGAATCAAACAATTCACAATTTTATCATTAGTAACACTTGCTATTAAAGATATTCATTTTTCATTTTAAATACGATATAAATAATTTTATACTAGGCTAGCTATTATAAGCTGTGATCCAACAAATAACTCAACACATTATATGTTGTAATAATAGTTCACATAAATAATCCTCAGTCATCAAGTAGTTCCCATTTATATTAACTTTTCATCAGCTAATACTTTTTTTTATATTCGAAATTTCTGGAAAAGTAAATTGTTGATTGATAATTGTTTTTTTCTTTATAATGATTAATTAGTATCCCAGAGTCAACTGCTGGTGGGTCCCACACTTTTGATGTGGTAGTTTTGTGGCTGGCGGTCCATTCAACCAAATTGTGTAGTAAGTTTTCAGTCCGACTTTAATAAAAATCTTATTGTGAAATTTCTACTTTCTAGCCTTAACAATTAAGCAAAATAGATTTTGGGAATTTGTGATGGTGAAATTTCTAGCCTTAGAAGAAATTTCCAAGAAACAAGACTTAATCGGTGAATGGATAATTTATTTCCAAGCAAAAGTGATCGATATAATTTAACATCGAAATTAACCATGCACGGGAGTTTGTGTCTGCATAGATCAATACACGAACAACAATTAATAATTTTCATGTAACATATGACCTCATTTAACCTCAAATACAAATATCTCATTGAATATTGAGAAAAATTAAATACAGTAGTTTTGTATACAATATACCGCTAGCCCATCTTTACGAATAACACAAAATTATATTTAGAGTTGTCAAAATCATCGAGTAGGTAAGATATTTTTGCCTAATTCAAACACTTATCATCGGATTGTGTATACTCTCTAGTCTCTAACACAAAAGTAGTAAAGGTTAGGTTATTATATGATTTTAAATAAATAGTACTCCTACTATACTGTGAGTGGAATAATGATAGTCGTGTATAACTAAGATGTAAATAAGTGGATAACGTATCAATAAATAATAGTAGAAATCATTTGTGAAAAAATAAATAAATAAGTATTCCTTTATTTGGTAGTAGTTGATTCAAAATGGAAAAGAGTACTGTTTTCGAAACATAAGATAAAATACTATAGTACTCCATCTGTCCCACGTTACTTGAGGCGTTTCTTTTCGGTACGGGATTTAAGAAAGTTGTATTTAGTGAGCTAAATAAAGTAGAGGAAAGAATAAAATAAGAGAATGAAGAGAGAATAAAGTAAAAAAAAAATTAAAGTATGTGAGATTAGATATTTTGTTTTTAGCCAAAAAAAATGACTCAAGTAACTTGAGACAACCCAAAATGGTATACGACTCAAGTAACTTGGGACGGAGGGAGTACTAATTATTATTATTGGTAGGTGGATCTCTTGTTGTGGTGGTGGTAACACAGCAGGGGCTGCTGTCGAGTCATACGTCGTCGTATTGATTCAATTACTTCAACTTTTTCTTTGCAAATTGCAATAAGTCTACTTGATGGCATGCGGTAGTATTATTGATATATATGATCAATGCTTTAGTCATTTAACTAATAATTGCACTAATCTATTATCCGCACCTCCATACAGCTACTAATGAAATCAGAATATTTAATAATTTGTTCAGTAGTAATTTCTAGTAGTAGGCATGCACACGGGTCGTAAACCGCCGGTTCCGGAACCGGCGGTTCACGGTTCATCATCCCCACGAACCGGAACCGGACCGCCAAGGGTCCCGGCGGTTCCGGTTCAAAAAACCGCCGGTTTGCGGGGCGGTTCAAAACTGCCGGTTTTTTGCCTGAACCGCCGGTTCGACTGTTCGTCAAATTTTTTATTTTTTTTGCATTTTTTATTTGTTTATCTATGAAATGTGCGTAAATAAAATTCAAAAAAACACGATGAAAGTTGCAATTTTATTGAGATTACAAGTTACAACAATTACAAATCACAAAAACCTTGAGGTCTTGAAGTCTTAATCAAAAATTTAAATACAACGAGACTACTAGTCAACAACGAAGCTAATTACAAATTACAAAAAAGGCTTAGAAGTTATGAACAATAATTTTATAAGTATGCATACTCTTAGTCGGCGAAGGAGATCTTTCTACATAACTAAATTGAGGACACCTTTAGCAATTCAACTTTAAATGTTGAGTTTAGTCTAACAATCAACAATTATAGTAGAATTGTCAAAAGTTTCCAGGATTTAGCCTTATAGAGAAATCTATTTCATCGACTAGAGTATATACAAATATATATTTGCATATTTTTAAAGTAGAAACAAATGGGAAAAAAAGAAATAAAGGAAAAGGACTTGAGCTCAACTTAAATTTAAAATTTAAAATTTAAGTTGAGGTGCCTACATATCCCCAATGCTCATTTGCATTAGGGAATCAAAGCCCACGTAGTTCTCTTACCTTACTTACCTATTTGGCTTGTTCGGCGGTTGACACTTGACATTTGGCCTACGATTCATCCCCGGAGAATTCTTCTTGTGATCCCTCCAGACGATCATCCCAATCATTTTCTTGTTCTCTGACGTCAGCTTTGGCCCAATAATCAAGTAACATCACGACTTCCATATTTTTCGCTGAGAGCTTACTTCTTGATTCATCCAACACACGCGAGCCAACACTAAAAGCGGACTCGACGGCAACAGTGGAAGCCGGAACAGAAAAAATCTCCTTGGCCATTGACGCAAGTATGAGAAAATCTTTCTCGTGTGTTCCCCACCAATCGAGGATGTCGATTTGGGCGGGAGGAGTAGGACCTTCATCACCAAAGGAAAAGAATGAATCGAAATATAAATCTAACTCACTTATCATACCTGAGGACCTGTCGGTGTTGTAGCTGTATAGGTCGGCTAATTGGGATTGCGCGTCGGGGTCATCATAATCGGCTTGAAATGCGAAGCCAAAGTTATGTCGTTGAGGAGGGGGAGGTCTTCTGACTCGGTGGGTACTGTTATACTTGGTTTCATATTTGGTGTAGAGAGCACGCAAGTTAAACTCGAAGGTTTGTTGGATAATTGACCGGTTCGAGAGTTTATTTGAAATGTTTCTGAGAGGTCTACTCCGAATTCGTCACTGGTATATGATTGAAATGCTTTAAGTGGACCAAGATCAATAGAACTCAAATGGTTATAATAAAAATCTAAAATCTTGGAGATACCATCTAATTTCCATTTTGGATCCATGACCTTTGCAATCAAAAACACCATTGGAATCTCACTGAAATACTTAAGTCATTTCTCAATCATATAATATAAAACACACATCAATTCAGGTGAAGAGTAAGCATTTTTCATTGCAGTTTTAAAACCAAGTGATATATACATGCAATGCTCTAGAACACGAACAACAGTGCAATAATAAACACTTGATAATTCAACAGTTACATTTTTGAAATATTTGAACAATTTAAATAAAGTCACGCTATGTTCCCAACAACTATGTGAAAGATATAAATCATGAACGCGATAGGTTCTATAAAATTCACATAAAGAATCTTTATGCGTTAAAGTAGAATTCAGACAATCATATGTCGAATTCGATCTATGAGACACATCCATAGTAAATTTCGTATATCTTACATTCTTTTGATGGCAATATTTCTTCCAAGCTTTGCCAATAGCTGGCTTTTGATGGATTAATCTAACTGCAGTTCTAATAGGACTAACATGCTTTTGCCATAATTCAAGCGCATCTTGTACACATAAATTTAAAATATGACATATGCATCTTTGATGAAAATACTTACCTCCAATAACCGGAGTATAAGCCGCAATCAAATCACTAATACTTGCAGTGTTAGCAGTTGCATTATCAAAACCAATAGAAAATATCCTATTGCATAATTGAAACTCATTCAAAACTTGAATAATTAAAAAAACAATTTCGGGTGCAGTGTGTGGTGTCTCAAATTCTCTAAAACCAAATAAACGCTTGTTCAAAGTCCAACTATTGTCCACAAAGTGAACCGTAATGCCCATGTATGAATGCCGGTTAAAACTATCAGTCCATACATCTGAGCAATGTTCACTTTGTGGCCCAAGTTAAGTAAATAACGTGATAATTCAACTTTTTTCTCTAAACATTGTCTAACGGTAGATCGTTGAACGGTCATTCGATCTACTCTTTTGATAGCTACGTTTAAACCACTTTGCATAGTAACCTCAAATTTTTTATCATCATAAACATTAAATGGAAAATGCTTCATTGCAGCCCATCTAGTCATAACGTCAGCGAAAATTTTTTGATCATATTTAAAAAGAGGCGTACCTGACGAACCTGAGCCACCGGGTTGGAAGTTTAGTTGGGTTTGGGTGGAGGTAGTGCCACATTCTACCGGATGCTTTGTCACCAAATGACGACGGAGGGTGTCATATCCCCCACCACTCGCAAATTTGTAGACTTTATAACAATAGTTACAATATGCATGAAACGCCGATGTCTCTTCTTGAGAGTGCGGATCATGAGGACTTGGAATCACCACCGGGACCCTTCTTGTAGTGTTTAACAAAAATATCAGATTTCAAAGCTTTTGTAGTGTTAGTGGGTGGAGGAGGATGAGGCATCTCTTCATTTCCCCCGGTGCTAGACGGAATACGAGAATGAGATCTATCATCATTGTTGTCCGAGTCCGACGATATAGACATGTCGTACTCGTCATCTTGTTGTTGAGAACCACCGCCCCCGCCCCCACCTTGATGCATTTCAGCGAGTAGCATGGTCATCATATGATCTTCTTCTATCTATAAATATTATATAAGTTGAAGTTATAAGTAGGAACACAAAAAAAATTAAAAACTCAATCTTATGAAATTATGAATTGTAGAAATAATTTTTTAGAACTTACTTGCATGCGTTCAGCCCCCACTCGGGAAACCTCTTCCATAATTTCTCGACGACTAGGTCGCCTTGATCTTGGGCAATTCCTTTGCCCCGATCACCACGTCCCGGTCCACCACGATAAGAAGACATAGTGATAAATGAAAGTAGTATGGATGGAATATGGAGTATTGAATAAATGGTAAATTACGAACAAAACAACAAATATAGTAGTATGTAGTAACTAGTAAACAACTTGAGCAATTAGAGAGAATGAGGAGAGAATAGAGAAATGAAGATTGAGAAGGAAATCCTTGTTAACACAAGAATGGGGTGAGTAAAAATGATGGGGGAAGTGGGGTATTTATAGGAGTAAAATTGGAAGAAAAAAAATTCAAATTTTAAATTCGGCCGGTATACCGCCTGAACCGGCGGTTCAGTCCACGGTTTCTGGCCGAAAACCGCCGGTTTCTGGCCGAAAACCGCCGGTTTCTGACCGGTTTTCAGGCCTATACACTGCCACCTACGCTCTGCCATCTGAAAAAGCATAGGAAATGTCGGAATCTGCCCGCCGGTTTTTTTGCATCCCTCGCCTGCAACCCTACGCCCCTAGCCGGAATCTGCCCGTTGGGACCGTTGAACCGCCGGTTATGGTTTATCATTTTCTCGAACCTGAACCGGCCCGCTTGAACCGTGAAACCGCCAGCCGGTTCCGGTTCCGATTCATGAACCGGCGGTTCGAAACCGCCGGTTAACCGCCGGGCCGGTTCGGTATGTGCATGCTTACCTAGTAGTATAGTAATAATTTCTTGAATAAAATTTTTTAGCAATTTAAGTTTAATCGTTTAAAATTATTTTAACTAGTATAGTACTTTTATAAAATAAAGTAATATCAGTAGATTATTTTAAACCACAATTAACTAGAGCTTTTAGATAGCAATAGGGAATTATTCTAAATATTTTTGGACTAAAAATTTACCGAATTTGAAAACTCAATTTGTAAATTTAGTGATAATTTCAAGAGTGAACTACAAAAATGATATCTCGCCCATAGTCCCTGGACATTAAAAATATCGCCAGACATACCTGGACTAAGTGTTTATCTCGAAAATGGTCATTTTTCATTGTTTTCGGTCGAATATACACTTTGGGGGGTTTTTGGTGGGGGGGGGTTGGGCAATTTAGTCTTTTATTTCAAATTTATCTCGCCCATAGTCCCTGGACATTAAAAAAATTTATTGATATTTAAAAATCGAAATTTAAAATTTAATTTTATAAAATTAAATTTAATATTGAAATAAAAAAAACAAAGTGAATGATGACAAAAGGAAGAAGAATGATAATTTTGAAATAATATCAGATTTAGTACATGACTGAAATAATATCATATTTAAAATGTTAAAAGTGTAAAAAGACCAAATTGCCCAAACCCCCCAAAACCCCCTCAAAAGGGTATTTTAGACCGAAAAGAATGAAAAATGACCATTTTTTAGATAAACTCTTAGTCCAGGGATGTCTGACGATATTTTAAAAGTTCAGAGACTATGAGCGAGATAAACTCATAGTCCAGGGACCATTTTTTTAGTTCACTCTAATTTCGATTGAGTCACATATTTTTGTTGAATTTTGGCCAATTTCATAACTTAAAAACATGAATAACATTTTATTTTTTTCAATTGTTTCATGATGGTCAAAATTGAAATTAATATAATACAATAAAAATATTAAATGAATTTATTTCCATTTTATAAATTATAAGATCAGCTACAAAATTTAAAATATTAGTTTAAATCACTTACAATATTAACTCTCAATTATAATATTACACTAAATATAATTTAAAGAATAATACAAAGGGAATTTTAATTACGTTTTGAAATTAATTTTAGTGTATATTAGCATATTATAATTGTGATTACTGTATTTAAATATAAAATGACTTTCAAAATTTGATAAACTTTTAGTTAAAATAAATTATACTCCAGATAACTCCAAAGGCAGCCGATAAGCTCTAATTATTGTTTATTTCCAAAGTTTATAATTCAGATCTAGTACTCTGTATAAGTTATTTTATTTAATTACTAATACATTCATCGCAATTCTCACTAATTTTATATTTGTACAAAATGAATACACAAAAAATAGTGTCATTTTAACTCGAAACTAAACTAACATATACTCGTACGTGGGAGTGTTATATTGCTAACTCAATACTTAATTCCTAAACCCTATCCACTACGCTGTCCCCCCACCATCCCTTAAACTACTATTTGAGGTCTCCACTGTACTTTATTCCTCCATCCCTTAACTAAGGGACGGAACCTGCAACGCTCCGTCCCTTAACAGTCCCTTATTCCGTCCCTTAAATTACTATTCATTAAATTTCATTTTTTATTTTTTTTTTCCAACTCAATTCAATTAAAACAAACACAATTTATTAAAATTAAAATAACATTAAAATTCAAAAAAATAGAAAATGGACATAATTAAAATCCTAAAAAATAAAAATGACATAATTTAATTTTCACAGCCAAAGTTTTCCCAAATGTGCTCAATTAGATCCTCTTGGAGTTGGGAGTGGGCGCTAGAGTGGCGTGTCCTTGCCCGAATAGACAACCGTTCTTGTATTGACGGATACGCTCCACTTCGCGGCGGACTACTTGCGGTTGAGCTTCAGGGGGATTCGGGGTCGAACCAATTTCCCGCTTCGGGTCCTTCGTCTTGGACAATCATGTTGTGCTAGATTATGCACGTATACATGATGTCGACCATGCTCTCCATGAACCACGAACGAGTCGGGGCTTTGATGATGTTGAAGCGCGCTTGGAGAACCCCGAACGCTCTCTCCACATCCTTCCGAGCAGCCTCCTGCTTCTGCGCAAAAAGAGTCTGCTTTGGGTTCGCAGGCCTGTTGCACGTCTTCACGAAGGTCGGCCACTTCGGGTAGATGTCGTCGGCGAGATAGTACCCCATTTTATACAGCCTGTTGTTGGCAACGAAGTTGATGGCCGGCGCTTTACCATCCAAAACTTCGGTAAAGAGGTCGGACTGGTGGAGCACGTTTATGTCGTTGTTCGAGCCAGGGACCCCGAAGTATGCGTGCCAGATCCAAAGCCTGTAGTCGGCAACGGCCTCGAGTACAACGGTTGGGTGGGTTCCTTTATGGCCGCTCGTGTAGGACCCCTTCCAAGCCACCGGGCAATTCTTCCATCGCCAGTGCATGCAATCGACACTGCTAAGCATCCCGGGGAATCCGTGCACTTGTTCGTGCAGGTCGAGGAGGAACTGACAATCGGTCGTGCTTGCCCTCTGGAGAAATTTGTCGGTAAAGGCTGCCCGGACGCCTTTGCAGAATTTGAGCAAGCACATGTGCCCAGTGGTGTCCCCGATGTGGAGGTATTCGTCGAACATGTCGGTCGTTTGTCCAGTCGCAAGCTGACGGATTGCTGCAGTACATTTCTGCAGCGTCGTGTGGCTGGGACGCCTGACCGCGTTGAACCCTTCTCGGAAGAACTCTTCCCGGGCCGCCAAAGTATTCGCGATGTGGAGAAATAGCGGTTTACACATGCGGAAACGGCGACGGAAGTAGGTTTCTCCCCAAATAGGGTTATCGCAGAAGTAGTCGTGTACTAACCTTGCGGCGGCTTCCTCCTGGTTGCGATGGATGTATGTCTGGGAGCGTTGTGGAGGCGGCGCGGCTTCCTCCGCCTCTCGGCGTCGATCTTCTTCATGTGATTGTTCCATTAGTTGACGCATTTGCTCAAAATGATCCATTAGTTTGAGTTGATTTAAGATGAAATTGGAGTGATTATAGAGAGGATTTGAGAGGAATAGATGTGTGTTTGTGTGTGAAATGAGTACGAAATAGGATTATTTATAGAGTAAATAAATAAAAAAAATAAAATAAAAAGAAAATAAAAAATTAACGGTAACATTACCGTTTGAAAAATATTTTTTTTTATTAAAATTCAAATCTAAAAAAACGAATTATTGCGTCATCCGTGACGACGCCCACTCGCGGGCCAGCGAGTGGGCGTCACGCATGCATCGGGGGCGCGACACGTCGCCCGAACGCGTGTCAGGACAGCGCGTCCATTGTCTCACGGCTACGGGCTACGGGACGGGCTGGGGAGGGGCTCGGTACGAGACGGACGTTGCAACGCGTCCCGCGGCGGAACCGTTCCTCCAGGACGGAACGCGAACCGCGCGCGGGACGCGTAGTGGATGCTCTAACTACAACTAAACAATAGCCCTTAGATATTCAAATCAAGGGCCTAGATCATCAGCCCTGGAATGTCAATACGATCAACAAAAAACGTCAATAAGGTATTAACGTCAATTTACAACAAATTAGTTGTAACTAACTTTTGAAAAATAACACATAATTTTCTCGATTTAAATTATTTTTTCGCACAACATAAATCAAATTAAAGATAATTTCATAAGGATTAGAGCATCCGCAGCGGAGACACCACGCCGTTCGTCAATCCGTACCAGCGGCGCGGCGCTCCTCGATGCATCGAGCAGCACACGTGTCAACGCCTGATTGGCCAACGGCAATGCCATTGGAATTTCTGTCCTTTTTTTAAAAAAAATTGGATTTTATTTAAAAAAAATTAGATTAAAAATAAAAAAAAATATTTTCCCACTTCCCAAAAAATTATATCCGTTTTCTCTCCACTTTTAATTTATTTTTCAATTTTTTCCCCCAAAAATTCACATTTTCATCTATAAATATCTCCACTTCCACACAAAAAATTTCACACCACACTACACAATTCTCATCTAAATTCTCTTATTTCCATTCTTACAATTCTCAATCTTTCTTTCACTCTTACGACAAAAAATGTCCGGTTCCGGGGATCACCCCTCCGACTCCCGCGGTAGGAACCACCAATGGTTTGGCTCGCAATCATTTCCTAGTCCGGAAACAGAATTTTCGGCCCCTCCTCAAACCCAAAGTTCGCAAGCTGCGGGTGGCTATTGGCCTTGCCCGGTAGACAACCAAGATGCCCTCGATGGGCAATACGGGTAGGCACCCGAACCACCCGTACCTAGAGCAGGAGGGAGCGGCAGCTCTCAAACTCCTCATCTTCCTACTCGTGGTGTCCGCACCCCGTATACTCCGGGGGAGATGGATCAATTATTCAAAGCGTTTTTGTTTATCTCCGAAGATCCGGAGATTGACACGAACTAATCCGGGGACCATTTATGGTGGCGCGTCTATCGCCGGTACAATCAAAACCGGCCGGCTGGAACAATCGAGCGCAACGAGAGTATGGTGCGCAATGCCATATACAGAGCCAACGAAGAAATCTAAAAGTTCCAGGGGTATTACCTCCAGGAAGAGCGGTCGGCGGGGAGCGGCAGAAGCGAGGTCGACATCATCTGTACCGCGTTGGCGACCTACCAATCCCAACACTACAAACCGTTGATGTACCTCAATGTTTGGCAGGAGGTACGTGTGCATCCGAAGTATAGGGGAGGCGTATCATCCTCCTCTAGCTCCTCCAACAAACGGTCGAGGTCGGTATCCCTATCCGACGCCGGCTCCGATGAGGTGTCCACCCAGCTCGCCAGAGCTAACTTGGGTAGCCCCGACGCCGGCCCGAGTAGTTCCCAACGCCGGCCGCAAGGAAGGAAGAAGTCGACGGCCAACCGCCGTCGCGCAGAGACTCCATCCGCCCCTGATCCCGCTCCCGCTCATGCTCCCTTTGTGCCACCTCAACCTCCCACCAACTCGTTGTGGGGGGTTTTGGCCCAACTCAATTTGGCCGATAGGTCAACTATGACCCCCGAGTAACTTCAATCGCATGTGACAATGATACGGGGTCTCCAAAGAACATTGGGGGCAGAGCCGGATGAATAGTCTTCCACGGGGGTATTTTTAACCTCTAATTATGTAATTTTTATTTATTAGGAGTATAATTATGTAATTTTTATTTTTTAGGAGTTTAATTATGTAATTTTTAATATTTAGGATTTTAACTATGTAATTTTTATTTTTTTTTAATTTGTAATAGTATTCCGGATATTTTTAATGCATTTCAATTTGTGGAAATATTTTTTTTAAAATTGAATAATGGAATGGTGGGACCCTTGAGCTTGTCCTTGCGCAAGAGCACGGATGTGGGTGTTGTGCTTTTGCCTAAGAGCATGGAGTAAAAGTGGGTCCGGGCCCATATCTGTGCTCGTTGGCAAGAGTACGGATGGGGATGCTCTTATAACGAGATCTCACTTGCATATATTCCGATGTCAAAATTTGAAAAAAAATTCAAAACATTTCAATTTTTTCGCATAACAACAAATGTCAATATAGTATATAAAATATGTTAATATAATACATGTAGAATGTCATTTTTAAAGCAATGTGTTGACATAAGCAATGTGTTGACATTCTCAGAGCGTTGTATTGATATTTTCAAAACACTATATTGACATTTTCATTCAGAACCCTAATTTGGTAGTTTTTTTATCTGTTCGATTTAATTAATAAAAATAAAAATTACACGTGACAAATTTTAGACCACTAGATTTCTAAAATTTTATGGTCTTAAATTAGTTGTAGTTAGCAACTAGAGACTGAGTTAGCAATTGATCACTCTCGTACCCGTATGAATACAAAAAATGATACTTTTTATAAACAATTGAAGTTTCGTAAATTTTACATATTTACATTTTATGTTAAATGACTTTCCAATTTTGAATCATAATACACTTTCATAAATACTTGAACACTGTTAACTAATGAAGTTTGAAAATTTACTTATTTTCGAGTCAATCACTTGGGGCTCTCGGGCTATTTTCGGGTTGACCATATCGTCGTGAATTTGGTTTCTAATCATTTGAGTGTGAAATTTTTAGGTTATGAATATTCCACTTCAGTGTATTAGATTGATATTTTATTTAAGATCTACTCCTATAAATGATGAATAAAATTGACATCTTAGAGTGTCCACAATGGTTAGGCGCGGCTATAGCCGTGCCTCGGGGCTATCTCGGGGCTATCCATAGTGGAAGAGTTGCCCGCCCCCGGGGCGGACAAGGAGATGGGGGCGGTAGGCGGCAGACAGGCATTCGCCGAGTCCGGGGCGAGGACGCAGCGAGTCCGGGGCGGACACGGCTGATAGCGCGGGCACCTATAGTGGATCGGTGCCCGGCGCGGCTATAGGCGGCGATTTTTTTTAATTCAATTTAATTCACCTATAAATACACCCCATTCCATTCATTATTTTCACAGCATTCCAACTCTTCATCACTCAAAATTTCTCTCACTAGAATTTGTGGTCAGAAATGGACAATTTGTGGAGAGACACTTGGAATGCTCTGATTGAAGAAGTGTGGCACGTAGGGGAGGTGGCGGCGCCGTGTGAATTTTTAGCTGTTTTTTTTAAATTTTCGTTGTATAATTTTACCCTTTTGCAATACAACGAATATTCGGCCTCAATTACCTCGTTTTCTAATTATTTACATTGCGATAATTTTAATTATACCTGATTGAAACTAAAAACATTTTAAAATGAAAATTGATTATAAAATTTGGGGGCTATTGGAAGTATCCACCATAGTGGGCGGAAATAAAATTTTGGGGCTTTGGACAAAAAAACTGGGGCTATGGACAAAAACTGGGGCGGGGCTATTGGGGTGTCCGCTTATTCTGGACACCCTTAGAGTGTCCATTATGGGGGCGGCGCGCCGGCCGCCCCCTTCTCGGCGTCGCCCAGCCTAACCATAGTGGGGAGAACTTCCGCCCCGAGGCGGATAAAATTTATGGGGCGGACGGTCATTCGGCGAGAAATGTGCGAGGACGCGCCGGTGCCGCGCCCACGGGGCGATAGGCGCGCCGGCCTATAGTGGGGGCGGTGCGCTGTGCGGTCCGGGACAGATGAAATTTTGTATTTTTTTTCTTCTAAAATTCAATTTAAATTTACCTATAAACACCTCATTCCATTCATTTTTTCACACCATTCCAACTCTTGTGATGTTCAATAGATTAATATTTCGTTGTATAATTTTTCCAGTACTTTAATACGATGAAAATGTAGTGTTTAATTTTAATTTCTTCACTTATAGCCGTTTTTTTCTAATTACGTATAGTCCGATAATTATTTCAATTTCCTTGCTTTTTTCCTTTTCCACTTCCATACTGAAATATTATCCCTTCCCCACAACTTTAATATTGTGACGCGGTATTAGCCTATGCCGTGTTTTGTTTTGCCATACTTTGATTAAACATAATTTAATTAGTAAAATTAATTGTTGTTATATACCCGACAGCATTAAATAAAAGGCAGTAGTAATTCAATTCAATTCAATTAATATCGGGTGTTGGCGTCCGCGATGAAAAAGGCGAGAATACATAAACGACGAGCCGTAAACCATCAAAGGCGATTGAAAAAAAAAACCATCAAAGGCGATTGAAAAAAAAAACCATCAAAGGCGATTGAAAACGGCGGGCCGTTAAAACAGACGGAAAAGCAGATTCCCCAGATATAGGTAAGACAGTAGAGCTGCCGGATCCACTGTTGCTGCGTCATCACAAAATTAGAGACAAATTAACTTTTTAGTTGCTGCACATATTTATAATTTCGTTTTTCACGTCCACATAGGGCATCCCCAGCGCTGTTGCTATACCGTTCATTAAGAGTATCCACTATAAGGCGAACACGCCCAATAGTCCCGCCCCAGTTTTTGTCCATAGCCCCAATTTTGTTGAGCCCCAAAATTCTATTTCCGCCACTATAGTGGACACCTCCAATAGCCCCAAATTTTATTATTAAAATAATCGCAGTGTAAATAAATAGAAAACGAGGTAATTATGGCCGAATATTCGTTGTATTGCAAACCGGTAAAATTATACAACGAATAATTAAAATAAAATACAACTAAAAACTCCGCCACCGTCTACTCGGTGTCGGAGTCGGCTTCCTCGTCTTCTTCTTCTCCTCCTCCTCCTCCCTCGCTGCTGCCGGACGCGGTTTCCCCAGGATCATTTTCAACGCTCCCCAGTCGTCTCTCAATCCGAGTGATGAGTCGCTTGTAGATGTTCCTGAGGTACGGGTCTTTTTCCCCTGCGTATTTGCTGCATATGTCTTGCAGTTGTTGCATCAACGTTACGTCTATGGTATTGATCAATACCTCGTGGGGTTGCACCGTGGGCTGTGGGATTGGGGCGGACTGGGGGATGCGCGATCCGGACGCGGCCGCCGTTAGGCGGGAGGCACTTCTACCCCCTCTGGCGCTGCGGATAGAGGCATGTTGTCCCGGGGGCCGTCGCCTAATGTGAGTCGCGGCTGGCTCTTCGACTTGCTCGTCGGACTGCTCGAACTCGTGTGAGCCGCTCCCACTGCTGTATTCCCCGGCAAGGTTGTGCCTTGTGCGCTTCGGGCCAGGAGCTGTGCCCACCTCTTGCGCCACGATCGACCTGAATTTCAGACAATCCGCGAGGACAAGATACTCCTCCCACAAGGTGAACTTCGGCGCGCCCGTCTTGTGGTATTGGCCCTCCGATAGGGTCTTCACATCTGTTACGCTTCGGCCACTCTCGGCGTGGCGAAGGTCCTTCTCGTATATGGACGCGAACAGCTTGGTAGCCCGCAGAATCCTACCGAACTTTTTTCGGATCTGTTCTAGGTCGCGCTTCACGGCGCCGTCGGGCTTGAATTCCTCGTATGCCATCATGACGCGCCTCCAAAAGCTCCCCGACTCCTGATCGGTGCCCACCACGGGGTCCGAAGTGGTAGAATCCCACGCCTTCGCCACGGCAATGCTCTCATCTTTGGTGTATGGCTTGCCGCTGCTGGACCCCTCGGCCTGATTAGAGCCACCGCTACCGCCGGCGCCACTGCCCTCGCTACTCGCAATGCCGGGCCAGCTGCCCGAGCGTCCACCGACGTTGCCGGTGCCACGACTGCCGCCTCCGCCCCTACCGCCACTAGGGCCCCGACTGCCGCTACCTCCTCGGGTCGGAACGGGCGTTTCCACCCGCGCTGCCGGCGTATCTGGGATGCCGGAACTGAGCAGACCCATCATAGTATCAAATGCGTCTTGATCTGCTTCGGTGATCGGAGATTGGCTGGCTTGGAAAAGGGAACCCGGCCGCGGCTGGTGAAGTGCGTCTAGGTTAGGTCTGTAATCTCCAAATGCGGAACGACTCAGATTCCGCTGTTAAGGTGGCGGCGTTGGAGAAGACCTCCACGGCTGAAATGGAGGAAGGGGTGGACTCGATGCCCACGGTGCGAGAGATTGATTCCAATTCCAATACTGGGACGGAGTCAATCCATATCCGGCAAAACCCGACGGGTGTGATGTATTGGTGTCATATCCCGATTCCTGAGAGTCGGGTGAGTCGTCGTCTCCTCGATTCATTTTTTAGAGAGTGGTTGTGTGGATAGTGAGTGGATGGATTTTGTGAAAATGGTGAAAAATAAGTAGGGGGTGTGGTATTTATAGAGGGAGTGTAAAAAAATTTCAAATTCCCCGCAACCGGCTAATTTGCCGCGGCTATGTCGTCCACTATAGGCGCCGCGGCTATGTCGTCCACTATAGGTGCCGCGCCTAGCCACCCCGCCGCGTCCTCGCCCCGCACCCGGCTATCCCGCGTCCGCCGCCTCTCGCCCCCCTCGCCGCGTCCTCCCCCGGGGCGGACAACTTCTCCACTATAATCCGCCGCCCCCCCGCCCACCCTCGCGGCTACAGCCGCGTCCACTCCATAGTGGACACCCTAACCGTTCCTTAAACTACTATTTGCGGGCCCCAATATACTTTTTTACTTCATTCCTTAACTAAGGAACAGAACCTGCAACCCTCCGTTCCTTATCCGTTTCTTAATCGTTCCTTAAATTACTATTCATTCAATTTCATTTTTTATTTTTATTTCCAACCCAATTCAATTAAAACAAACACACTTCATTAATAAAAAACACACAACATAAAAAAAATTACAAATAAAATTGTAAAAAATAAAAAACACACAATTAAAATCCTAAAAAATTAAACGTTGCATAATTTAAAATACAAATTTAAAGAAAATATAAAAACTACTCCGCCGGTGAATCATCCCCCGAAGGCGGTCGAGGTGGAGGGGGAGTCGGAATGCCAAGTTGTGCTGCCATATGCACAATTCCGTTCCACCAGGCCGCGTATTGGGAGGGCGAGAAGCGGGAAGTGTCCGCCATTGTGGCGGTCATGTACACCGCCATAAGGGTGTTAGAGCCTCCCCGAGCCCGCCTGGCTTGATTCGCCTCGGCCCTTCCTCGCTCTAGCCGCCTTCGCCCCTTGCGGCCGACGGCGCCCACGGCTGGATCCCCCGTCATCGCCGGCCGTACCCGCAAACTCCTTCGGTGCACCCTCTTGTCTGCCGCTGCCCTCACCGGTGTCACCGGACGAGTATTGGTCACTCGCTGTGTGCTTCGTGCGCTTTTAGGTTGAGCCCGAGTTGGAGCGGACACCGCCGGCCCACCTTTCGTCTTCCTTGACGATCTATCAAATATCAACATATTTGAATTGTTTATCGGTATCCTGGTTGTAGACGCGCAAAGCCGCACTCAGAATGTCGGTTCCCGAAGCTCCGCTTTGATAGTGCGCCGCTTCGGTCGAGTAGATGCCGCAGAATTTTTTGACCTGTTTGTCGACTCGGCCAAAGTGAGAGCGGAGCATCTTATATGTGCGCTTCCGGGACCTTTTCGGCTTAATCTGGTGGTAGATATCAGTGACCTTTTCCAAGAAGCACTTGTTGGGTTGTTGATTCCTGACGATGGGATCGTATGAGACGGTGATCCAGGCGTTGTACACTGACATCGTTTCGTTGTTGCTGTACGGATGCCGGCCTAGATCCTCCTCTTCCTCCTCCTCCTCGCTCGCCTCTGACTCCGCCTTGGAGCTTCGCCCGCCTCGACCTCCTCCCCAGCCTCGGCCTACTCCCAGAGTGGGTTCAACGGGGAAATCCTCCTGAATCTTGGATAATCCCTACGAATACCGCGGGGCGGAGGGACGAGCGTATGCATCCACATCAAAAGTGGGTGGTTGGTACCCACCCGGCGTCGCCGAACCCGCCGTGCCCGGCGTCGATGAACCGGAACCACCCAGTGTGTTGTACATGGTCTCCCAATCGTTAAACGTGTTGAGATCCCACCCGCCGGAGCCGCCACCGCCGAAGTTGCAGTCGCCGGACATTTTTTGATGAGATGTTAGATGAAAATTGGAGAGGAAATGAAGTTGATTTAGGAAGAATAGATGTGTAGTTGTGTGTGAAATGAGGATGAATTATGAGTATTTATAGAGTAAAAAAAGAGAAAAAACGGATATAAATAAACGGTAATATTACCGTTTTAAAAAAATTATTTTTTTAAAAATCGATTTTAAAAAAAAGATTTATTGCGTCAGCACGTGACGACGCCCACTCGCGGGCCGGCGAGTGGGCGTCACGCACGACGCAGGGCGCGCCACGTCGCCGAAGCGCTTGGCGTGACAGCCCGTCCCATCGTCGCGGGACGGCACGACGACGGGCTGGGGACGGAACGCATCGCTGCAACGCGTTCCGCGGCGGTTTCGTCCCTCCGGAACGAAACGCCGGCCGGCGACGGAACGCGTTGTGGATGCTCTCACTCCCTAGTCCAATACCATACTATGTTTTTCTTTTGAATTTCAATATGTACAAAATATGTAGTACTCCCTCCGTCCCATTAAAGATGACTCACCTTCTTTTTTAGTTTGTCCCAATCAAGATGACTCATTATTTAAAATGAAAACACATTTATCCATATTTTATTCCTTCTTTCTTACTTTACTCTCTCCTCTCAACATACAAAATAAAATTATATAAAATCTCGTGCCACACAAAGAAGGGGTCATTTTTCCTTGAACGGAGGAAAAAGTACGTATACTAACTCCTATCACAATAGGAGCTACGTTTGATATAGACACATGTATTAAGAAATCGAAAGAAAAGTCGGTTGAATAAGTTAGTGGACTAGAGTCTATAGGTTCCACTTATATTTAGTTTTACAATAATAAAATATGAGTGAAATAAGTTGGTAATATGTGATATCTCTTGTACTCTACCATTTAGGCCATCTACAATGGGGCGGACGACAGACCTGGGCTTACGCCGTTGCAAAAGTGCACAGTTGCACTCCGACAGTTGGCCTACGACACCAGCGCTGACATGTTCGACGAGTACCTCCACGTCGGGGATACAACAGGCCGCGAGTGCCTGAATAGATTTTGTAGGGGAGATGTCGAGGCCTACAACGACACATATTTGCGAAAGACGACGGCTGTAGATTGCCAGGGCCTTATGAGAATGCACGAGACGGCGCACGACTTTCCTGGAATGCTAGGGAGCATCGACTGTATGCACTGGGAGTGGAAGAATTGTCCGGCGGCGTGGAGAGGCCAATTTACTTGTGGATACAAGGGCAGCCACCCGACGATGATCCTCGAAGCCGTCGCTGACTATCGGCTCTGGATCTGGCATGCTTACTTTGGTGTAGCCGGGTCGAACAACGACATCAACGTCCTCAACTCATCCACCCTCTTCACCGAGCAATGCAACGGCAACGGTCCGGCCATCGAGTTCACTGCCAACAGGCGCCAACACCACAAATGGGGTACTACTTGGCCGATGACATATACCCACGGTGGCCTGTTTTTCTAAAGATGATCAGCTGCCCAATTGGTGATAAGAGAGTTTTCTTTGCTCAAAAGCAGGAGGCGGCGCGCAAGGATGTGGAGCGGGCATTTGGTGTGCTCCAATCAAGGTGGGCAATAGTGAAAGGGCCGGGGCGTCTCTGGTTCAAGGAAATCCTCGCCGATGTCATGTATGCGTGCATAATCTTGCACAACATGATTGTCGAACATGAAGGTGGGAGCATCACCGATTGGATTGATGACGAATTTGCATCCAGCTCCTCCAGCACGGAGACCGCGCCCTCCGCTCGAGGATTACCGACGGGCTTCAATGAGGTTCTATCTAGACAAGCCTCAATGCGCAACCAACACGACTATGCGCAACTCATGAACGACATGATTGAAGAAGTGTGGGCCCGTAACCGCCGTCGCTGAGTTTGCATATTTTTTTTGTAATCCGTATTGTAATGTATTAATTTTGTAAATGAAATGAAGGTTTTCCTAATTTTTGTAGTTATTTAAATATTCAAATAGAAGAAAATGCTTAGGGCGCCCACTGCAGATGGAAGGGTAGGAGGATAAAATGCTGATGTGGCGCTACATAGGGCGGGCTTTAGGGCGCGCCTTAGGGTGCCTCATTGTGGATGACCTTATGATAAAAGTGAAATATGACTATTATTGTAGGATAAACTGAAATAGCAAAATATTAGTATTTAATAATTTAAATAGATAATTATATAAAAAATATAAGTAATATAACTTCTTAATTGAAGAAAATAATAAAATAACGAAATACTAATTGCTGATTTTATATAAAAGGTTTTAGTTATGGTGAGACGATTAATAATGTAATACTACTACTATTCTACTACCGCGTAACCGTAACGAAACAAAAGTCTCTCTTATGACGTCATGATGTAATTTTTTAGTGTTAAATCATAGTAATTTTTTTTCAAACTACATCAAACTTCAAAAAAGTATTCACTCTGTGCATTTTTATCAACTTGTATTCTATTTTGGATCTTCCAATAAAATTGAGTCATTTTGTTTGATGCATTTTATTTGCATTCTTTTTAAACATTACTAATCTATTAGCAGTACTAGTTTTTTTTTTAATTCTCTTTTTTATTTTATTCCCATCCTTACTTTATTCTTATTTTACTTTAAGTCACTAAAGATTGAATAGTTAATCGTAGTGTTCAAATTAAACACATCAATACTACTGAGAGAAAGAGTATACTATTATATGTTAATATCAATTTATAACAAAATTACAGAAAAAAAGAGATTCAAAATTCACTAATAATTGGCAAATTTATAATCAAGTTGGGTTTTCACAATACATTAACTTGTAAATTTTCACATTAAATTACATTAAAGTGGTGATATTTTCTGAATTGACGAATGGGTAATACTCCACTACTTAATAGTAACAACACAACACCTATTCTGAGGTTTCTCCAACAAATTTTTTTCCTAATGTTTTTGTTAACCAACTAAGGATGAGGTTTTATTACTACCTAAAATTTAAGAACATAGCAATTAAACAAATTAAAAAAACTAATGTGATAAGCATTCTAAATAAATTTGGCGTAATGGTGGACGTGGGGACGAACCCAAGTTTTCTTCATATTCAAGATAAATACATGCACCGACTTAAAGTGAAAACTTTAGACTTGTGTTTGACAGAAATAGAAATTGAACTTTCAGCCAAAAGGATAAAATTAATCCAAACTCGGTATAAAATAATTATTCTATTACTGCAATATTTTTTTAAAAATGTATCTGTTCATCACGAAATGAATGTAATTAATTAGAATGAAATGCATCAACCATACAATTACTCCTTGTTTTTATGAAGAAAATAAATGAACTCAAAATATATTGTGTGGTCGGATTTGGTTGCACTACACTCTTTAGGGCATCCGCAGATGTGCGGATGTCCCAGCGGAATTTTCCGCGGAATTTCCAAAAACACTTTCTGCCACGTCATAAGGACTTCTCACTGTTCTGCCACGTTATACGGACTTCCCACTGCACAGTGGCGGAATTTCCCTACGGAATTCTCACATTAAAAAAATCACAAATTCACAAATTAAATAATTTCCGGAAGTAAACAATTTACGTAATTAAAATTTCGACGAAAATAAGGAAAAAATTCCATTAAAATAAGAAAAGTACATTTCACCAAATAAAAAAAATACATTTCAATAATTAAAAACTACATCAACGACGACCCCTACGAAGCCACACTTCTTCAATAATATCGTTCTGGAGTCGAACGTGAGCTTGTTTTTGGCGCATGTCGGCAAATGCACGGACTCGATCGACGTCGTCAAGTGGTGCGAAATGAAACGAAGTTCAACGAGCGGTATATATAGACATTACAAAAAAAATGAAATAAAGCGGAATTCCGCGGGAGTCGACGCAATGGCGGACGTCCCCGCGGAATTCCGTGCGGAATTCCGCTTAATGCCGCGGACCTGCGACGTCCTCAGCCCAATTCTGTATCCGTGGCAGGCACGCCTAATGGCGGACGTCCGCGACGGAATTCCGGGACGTTCGTGGGAATTCCGCGCTTAAGTCCGCCATTGCGGATGCTTTTATTAATTGCCGGAAACATCACCATTCACGACCTAACTATTAAAGGTAAAAAATGTATACTACCAACAGTCCACGTCCACCCACTGTCCCACTATTTTGGAGTCCTTCGCCATATCTCACTATAAATAAACTAGAGTATATTTTAAAAAATATAAATCTTACCATAGCTTAGATCTATTCAATCTATATCAGTGCAAAATATTCTTAGAACGCAAAATTATTTCAAAATTTTAGAACTCATTGTCTAATATCCAATGTATTACACTATTTAGTTTGCATTTTACTTTCGGTTGCAAAGTGATGGAATCATATGGAGTACAATAAATAGCGAATGTTCGACAATATATAATCAAATACTATATGAGCCGAAAGGTGATATCATAAGTTCCAAAAGCACTACAACAATTATCCATCCTATGATGAATAGTAGTAAGATTATAAGTTAAGAAACTTAATTTACTGAATCAAACTAATAAAAATTAAATACGAAATATTATAAATTAAGATGACTTACTTAACAATAACTACATTGGAATATCTCATAAAACATGAATCAATTACAATAGAACGAATGAAGTACTTGTGTTTGATTTGATTCATGTTCGATTTCATTATTCCATCTTGTGTGGTGGACTATATTGTAATTGTATACCAATATCCAATTAAAAACGAATTACCCAATTAATTTAGTTTAGAGCTTATGAGTTTTCTTTCGTTTGATGGTACCCAAAGTCCAATGATGCGACGATACCCACTGACTCCACCTCTCATTTAGCCGCGATGATACTAGTTGATTCTAGTTCTCCTTTCGTCTCATCAATGACCACCTCAAGAGATATTGAATCCATTTCGACGAATCTCATAGGTTAGAATTTTACAGCCTCTTCACAACTCACACCATTCACAAAGTCCACTAAGAGACATTAAAAAACTCAACATAATTTTGTAAAAATAGTGTACCCAATCTATAAATAAAAATATGTCGACTAGTTTTCTTCGAGCACTACATCACTTCGCCAACAAACAGGCGCACGTCGTCGCCAGCTCCGCAGAAAACATTTCCCTTAATCTCTATCAAAAACTTAGTTATTTAATTAATTAATTAATCCTCAATTATAGTCATTCGGCAGGCCCACAACTGGTTCACATGCAAACCGCGTGAGGTGGTGTCAGACCTGACCCCACCACGCCCCTCTTCTTTTCCACTTATTTCCATCCAATTTTCCATCCCAAAATTCCATTCTTCATAGACGTATATATATATATAAAAAAAGACAATCGCCAAATTACCCTATTCAGGGCTGACAATTTTTGGCACGACACGATAACACGACACAAATCCACACGAAATTAATGGGTATGTGTTAAAGCTTATTGGGTTGTCACACGTTAAGAAATAATATTATTATAGTGTCTTTATTGTGTCGTGTCATATATGTGTTGTTATCGTGTCGTGTTGATCCGAAGTGGTTCGTGTCATTAATGAGTTCGTGTCGTGTTCGTGTCGTTATCGTGTCGACACGATAACGACACAAGACGCACGATTTGCCACCCTTACTATCTGTATCATGATAGTTAAGACATTTTTTTAATACTCCCTCCGTCCCGCGTTACTTGAACGTTTCCTTTTAGGCACGGAGATTAAGGAATGAGTGATAGACAAAATCAAATATTACAGCTGTAGGTGATAATTTTTACTAAAAATGGAAAGAGTGCAAATAACTTGGGACGCCCAGAAAGGAAATACGTGCAAGTAACACGGGACGGAGGGAGTACGAGACTTAATAAATTGATATGATAAAAATTAAAATGAAGAGAATAAAATAAGGAAGGAAATAAAGTAAGAAAAATAAAGTAAGAAAAATAAAGAAAGAGTAAACTACAACAAAAAAGGAAATAAAAATAGATTTAATTTGGTATTTTATAATACCCTTTAAAAATAGTGTTGTAAATAAAAATAGATTTAATTTGGTATTTTATAATACCCTTTAAAAATAGACTAATTTATTTAAGGAAATTTTTTCCTCTCTGTTAAAGTGGATATCAATTTTTACTAACAATATCCAATTACTTTTTTATTTCTATCTTTACTTAGATTAATTGTGCATTTTAGAGACAGAAGAAATAATATTTAATCAAATTATAATTTATTCCACGGTTTTATGAATAAACACCAAAAGAAAAAAAAAACTGAAACAAATTTATTATTCCACCCGCTTCCAACTTCCCAGCAATCTGAAATTTCTCTCTCCTTAAACGACCATCCATCACTCTCTCTCTCTCTATCCGTAAAATTGTGTGCTGGGCCCACAGGGCTATTTCCCACCATTTTAGTGGTGGCTATAATTATTAAACCTTCATGAGGCAGCAATGGAATTCATAAATAATCCCCTGTATCTCTCCCTCTCTCTCTCTTCCGTAATCCCTGCCTTTGATATTTTCCACCCTTCGATAATTCTCCTACGTGTGTATATATACAAACACACACGCGAAGGCAGAGAGAGAAAGAGACAGGATAGTTTGCTTGTTTCTTTATTCTCTTTTTGTGAAAAAATGGCGCGAGAATTGGGATTCTGGCTTCCGTCGGAGATTCTCACCGACGACGACCTTCTCACCGACTTCAAACCCGACGATTTCTCGTACGGATTTGGGAACTCGCTCGGTTTCAACTCGGATCTGAGTTCACCCGCCGAGTTGGTCACGGAGACAGAGAGCGAGGACGACGACTTACTCCTCTCCGACTTGACTCGGAAGCTTTCTCAGTCTTCGCTACTCAGCGACTATGCTTCAAAGGTATGGTTCAACTCTTTTACTTGCTTTGATTTTTTTCCCTTTCAATTTTTTTTTTGATTTTGAATCGTGAATTTTTAAGGGGTGGAAGGTTTGTGGTTCGCCGCAATCGACTCTGTGCGGGTGCAAGCCCAGCCCGGCTGTCAGCCCGAACTCGGTGCACGGCTTCTGCTCGCCTCCGGATGCGGAGGACTACATGCGCCAGGATTTCCTCCACGCGGCTGCGGAGGAGGTGGCGAGGATGCGGATGGTTGAGGAAACGGCGGCGTTTTACTCGTCCAAGCACTTCCCTGCGCAGGTCAAACCCCGCACCGGCGCCAGCCCTGCCCCTCAGATTTTCCCCAATTCGGCCTCTGGTTTCTTCTACCCGAATAAAGCTGGATCCCAACCTTATCTCTCTTCTCAGCTACTACAAGCAGCCAAGGTCTGCACCGCAACCTTTGAGCCTCTGTTTATTTCCGGAGATTCGTTTTTTTTTTGTTTCTGATTTCGATGTTTTAATCAGATGAAGAAGAATGGAGAATACATGAACGGAATCGCCGAGTTTCAGCTTCGGAACAGAAGGGGAAATGTCGGAGATGGAAGGACTCAAGTTACGCCCATGGCGACTTGGCCGGGTTTGCACCAAACCGGTTCTGGTATGCGGCCGGCTTACCGCGCTGAACCCGGTCTAAAGAAAGAACGAACTGGAACCGGCGTTTTCCTGCCTCAGAGATTCGGTTCACTTCCTGCTGAAAATCGCAAGAAATCAGGTGATTTGGGGATTGTAGAATTTTCACCTCCCGATTTTTTTTTCCTGTTTGAACATTTTCTGATTCTTCGGCTGTATTTTTGGATTGCAGTTCCTACAAATGTTTTGGTGCCAGAAAAAGTGTTCCACGCGTGGAACATCAACGTGGACGCCATTGATGCCCAGCTCCACCGCAACGCAAGAGATTATGGATCTTCGAATTTCGATCTTGGTAATTATTTCGTTTCCTTGTATGTATCACAATCTCTCCAGAGCTCAGTTTACGCAAGATCTAATTTCTTCATTTGATTCGATTTTGACAGACGCCGCATTGAAGCACAGGAAAATTCTGATGATGGCTCAACAGAGAAGAAGTCTCGCGGCGCAGCCTGCCATGAATCAACAACTCAGGCTGCCT
Organism: Salvia splendens; assembly: GCF_004379255.2. Lineage (NCBI taxonomy): Eukaryota > Viridiplantae > Streptophyta > Magnoliopsida > Lamiales > Lamiaceae > Salvia > Salvia splendens. Next base: position 5,426,005 of record NC_056032.1, read on the forward strand.
CGAGATTGGACTTACTGAATCTTCAATTATCGTGGCGGAATTTGGGGGTTAGGGTTAGCAGCAGTAGTAGGTGAAATTCAGCAGTGAAGTAGATGATGATGATGAAAGGGAAATAAAGTCGTTGAAATAAAATGTAAAAATCTGAATTAATAGGTGAGATTTTATTAGGTTTATTTTGTGGTGGTTGCTTGCCGCCGGCGAGATTGGCGGTGGAGTATGACCGGTGAGCTGGAGTCTGGTTTTGGTTGTTACTCCACTCTCTAGCTGTGTTTTTCTGTTACTAATTGAAAACTTCAAATATGAATGATAATTATGATATGAAAGATTATTACTCCTATTATTGAGTTTACATTATGATTTTTAGTATTATTGGCATTTTTTTCTCTTCCTAAAAAAGAAATAATACAGTAACAAATTTTCTAATTATTTTTCTCATTGAAGGTATTGGTAAAGTTGACTCTTTTGTGACACTATCTTTTCAAAGAGATAAAACAGTTTGGTTGAGTTTTTCTTACATAAATATTACTTCCTTCGTTCCATAATAAATGTTACAATTTCCTTTTTAATTTGTTCCAAAAATTATATCACAATTTCTTTTTTTTATTTCCTCTCATATTAATATAAATATATTATTTTTTCTCTCCACCTAACACACAAAACATTACCTAAAATCCTGTGCCAATCCCCCTAAGTGTGTCATGTAGTATTATAGGACCGAGGGAGTACTTCGATATTAATAAGTTTAACGGTTACGATTTTGACAAAAATTAAAAATCGGCTTTCGAGGTCAAGTTCAAATTGGGTATGTAATGAAGTACAAAAGGAACAAACTAAGGATAAATATAATTTTAATTACATTGCAAACAAAAAATGAATAATTTTTTTAAAGCAAGTTGCATAACTTACAATTTAACTCGGGAAGCCTAATCTTCGACGTTTTTAAGGGTCAATAGTATTTCCAAAATATATGAAAGCAACATGAAGACTTAGGTTATACTTCCAAATGTTGGAAATTCCATAATTTTTTAATATTGATAGGGACCTGCACCAGCCACTCCATACAAATGCCGACGAGCCACTGGGAACAGACGTAGAAAATGAAGAAGTCAACAAATCAAACGATGATGAGGAGCAGCCCGTGACCGAAGGATCGGGACTACCGAAGCGTAACGCGAGCATGCCAAAACACCTCGCTGATTATGAGCTTTATTAGATAGATATTAATTAATTGTTTTTCCTTGTTTTCTTTTCCTTTTTTTTTTGCTATTTATTTCCTTTCATCGAACCCTTTTAATTTAGGATAGATTTACTAAATCTTTTCGAGTTTTCTTCTTGATTCTTTCTCGAATCGTAGAGTCCAATCAAACAGGGTTGTGATCCTATAAATAATAGGATCCATTAGAGAGTCAAAATCATCGAGATATATGAAATAAAGTTTTAATTCTCGAAGGACTCTATTTTACCTAGAACTTCAACTAGGTTTTGCTATTGTTTTCTTCAATCTTTACTACAAACACATGTGCTCACAATATGATAGGATTAGAGTGTCCACAATGGTGGCCCTTGAAGGCCACCAAATGTGGCCTGGCCACCATTCGTGGCTCTCTTGTGGCCTTCACAATGGTAAAGGCCATGAAATGTATAAAAACAATAGGGCCACGAAATGTGACCCTCTCCAAAAAATAAAATTAATTTGTTTGCTTTTGTAATAATATTTTTTAATTTGTGTCTAATAAATTTTATTAGTCTTTAAATTTATGATATTTATAAAGTTAATTAAAATAAAATAATTTGGATTGTAAACAAAAAAAAATTCACAACCTAAAAAAATGTAACAATAATTTCGTTGTATTATATTAAAATAGAAAAATTATACAACGAAAGTGATCTAGTTTAAAAACACTGGGGGAAACCCAAATCACTCTGCGGCGCTACTTCTAAGGTTCCAGACCTCTTCAATCATATCAGCCTGCAGTGATGAATGCGATATTTGGCTCCGCATGTCGGTGTACCGCTGGATCAAGTATTCATTACTACGTGGTACACCCATCTGCAGGGGCTACATGGCAGTACCCGAGCTCGAACTAGCACCATCTTCCGGTGTCCACCGCTCTGCAGCAAATCCTTCGTCATCTATTATCATATTGTGCAATATGATACATGCAGTCATGATGTCTGCGACATCATTTTCGTGCCATTGTCGAGCCGGGCAGCGTATAATTGCCCATCGCGCTTGGAGTACACCAAAAGCTCGCTCCACATCCTTCCTAGCACCCTCTTGTTTTTTCGCGAAGTAGGTTTGCTTCGGTCCAACGGGTTGTCGGATCGTCTTCACAAACACGGGCCAGCGAGGGTATATCCCATCGGCCAAATAGTACCCCATGTTGTACTGAGTGCCGTTGGCCATGAATCTAACTTGCGGACCCTCACCCGGCTCTCGTCATTGAACAGGTGGGACGATCGTAGAACGTTGATGTCATTGTTCGATCCAGCGACCCCAAAATACGCGTGCCAGATTCGCAAGCGGTTATCAGCAATTGCTTCAAGAATCATCGTCGGGTGTCGGCCTTTGAAACCAGCCACCGGGCAGTTCCTCCACTCCCAGTGCATGCAATCGATGCTCCCCAACATCCCTGGAAAATGATGTACAGTCCCGTGCATATCCATCAGACGTTGGCAATCATCAGCCGATGGCTTCCGTAGATATTCCCCTTTGAAGATATCCTTAATGCCCCTGCAAAACTGCCTCAACATCTGTAGGGTAGTCGTTTCGCCCATCTGTCGGTATTCGTCGAACATGTTAGCGAGCCCGACATATGCAAGCTGTCTAATTGCCATGGTACACTTCTGGTATGTCGACAAGCCGGGTCGGCCGGAGGCATCATATCGCAAGTTGAAGCACCTGAACCGCTGCGCCAAACACGTCGCTATATGGACGAAGAGACGTTGCGACATTCTGAATCGCCGACGGAAAATTTCTGCCGGATAACGGGCGTTCTCGTTGAAGTAGTCATCCATCAACCGGCGGTCAGCCCCGGTATGATCACGGTCGAAAAATCGCCGATGATATAATGGCCGAGGGACTCCCGCCGCCGCCGCGGCCTCCGCCGCATCTTCCGCCTCGTCGGCTTCACGTTGCACCGCTGCAACAAGGTTTTGGAACTCCAGATCTACCGCTTGTTGGAATTGTTCATCGTCGGAATCCATAGTTCCAAGGTTGTATAGAAATTGGAATGAAAGATTGGAGCAAAATGGAAGTAAAATGGAGTTGGAAAAATAGAAATGAGAGTGTATATTTATAAAGTAATTTTCGAAACTTAAAAAAATAAAATAAAAAAATTCACGCGGCCCGCTGCAGTGGAGGGCAGCGGCTCCCACGGCTCAGCCGCGTGAAGGCCGCGGCCGCGGCTCACCCTCGGCTCCCGGCCCTGCGCCCCGGCTCTCGGCTCTCTGCAATGGGGGGCCGCGCACCGAGCCGCGGGCCGCGGCTCCCCCACTGTGGACACTCTTAGAAGCCTATCAAATATTGGAATTGAATTGTTCTATATCTTCCATTCAATTACTTCTAGGTTCTAGCCGTCTAGGTCTTTCGGTTTCGATTGTTGTAATCGGTGTCCACAAATAAAAACCGTCGTTTCAGAAGGAAATTAAGAAATACTACTTTACTACTACTACTATTATTTAGTTATGATTATTATAAACCTATACAAAAATGAATTGAAGTAAAAACGTAAATATAAAGACAAACCATAGATATGATAACTTAAATTTTGTTGGAATTAAGTTCATACTTTAGTAAGTATAATTGAACAAGTTTATATGCATTTATGCAAAATTAAAAATTCTACCAAAATATTCATTCCACGACATGACAATTACGCGTATGTAGTGTTGGAATAAATTATTCTTTAAAGACATATAACACCGAGTAAAATAATATAATTTTTTTCGAAATAAGAAAAGGAAATAAGGTTATATTAACGTCGGCAAAAAGAGAAATAATGTACTACTATGATTCATAATCTAAGTGGATAAATCAACTGTATGCCTTAAACTAATCATATTTGAAAGCACTTTTTGACACATTGGGGTCAGTCTCAAACATGGGTCAATTTTATTTTAATTGGGCTGAATATATTTTTGTTTGTTTGTAGGCCTAATTTATCACAATAAGATTGTGAATGAGAATGTTATCCACAGTCTCTATCTATATTAATAAATACTATATTTAAATCATAGCAGTATGGAACTATTTTCTTGCACCTATAGTTCACCCCCACTCAATGCCTAGCAAAAATATGGAGTACATAATCTAAATGAAACTATAGAAAATGACAAAAAAACGCAGAGTACAAAAGCAAATGCAATAAAGAGAGGGAGAGGCTTTTAAGCCCACATATTTTTTTTCTATTTTGAAATTATTGGTAATTATCAGAAAATGTCTTTAGCGCTTATCAAGATAATCAATCGAAGACTAAAATGTTTGAAGTTGGATACTAGATTAGTGAGTAAAGGAAAAAGAATATATACCAAAAAGAGATGAATGAAGCAAAAGTTTAGGAAGAATAAGAGAGATTTTGAATAAGAAGAAGACTGCAAATTTGATAGTACATCGTTCAGTATATATATTTGCATGTAAGAAAAATACTCCATAAATTAGCATAGTCTCTATTAATATAGAACTCCTCCCTCCGTTCCTTGTTAGTTGAGTTATTTTCTATTTTGGAAAGTTTTAATATAATTCAATCATTTCTATTTTTTATAAAAAGTAACACTTTCTATTACTTTATTCTCTCTTCATCTCTCTTATTTTATCTTCTTGTCAAAAAAAGTGTTTTAATTAACAAGGAACAAAATGAGTATTAGTACTATTTTTTCTATCTGCCACTGTTCAAGCCACACACAAATATACTGCTGCCCTTTCATTTTTTTAAGTAATTAACAGCATTATTTATCAACGGGCGGTTCAATGACTAATTTGTACTCTGATTTGTAGATATGTGACATTTGGTCCAAAAATTTCTACGCTCGCATAATTCGTTACTACAAATAATAAAAATAACTATGACAAATATTAACATATAAATAAAAAATTAGTACTAATAAATAATAAGTGGACGGATAGAGAAATATAAATAATCACATTTTGATATTATGGTATTTCGTTCTCTTATTAGAGCATCCAAGATGGGCCCTATAGTCCGCCTTACGCTCCGCCACATCATCATTCTATCCTCTTACCCTTCCACCTGCACTGGGACGTCTTACAGTCCGCTCTATAGTTTTCCCAACTATTTTATTAATTAATTTTTTATGTTTTCAAATATGTCATGCAAAATAAAAAAAACACTACGATTAAAGGCAAATCCTGCGTTACTAATTAATTTTTTTTTACAAGAGTTAGAAATAAAAAACAAGTTCACTAAATCCTACATTACTAATCCTTCATTCCCAGCTTGCGGCGCAGATCATCGATCATCCACTTGAGGTATTCGACTTTGCCCGGGTCCTCGCACTGGATGAGGGCGTGGTGCATGTCCCGCGTAGGCTTGGGTAATCACCGGGATTCATTTTTAGTGTATGGAAGAGTGGAGTGAATGGAAGAGTGAAGTTGTGGTGTATATATATAATAAATTTTGAAGAATTTAAAAAAAAAAAGAAAAACGCGTTGCTTCGTCCGCGGTATTGTCTGCGTGACCCGCAGTGGAGCGGACGATGCGTGGTCGAAGCCCTATCGTCCGCGGACGAAGCATACGGCGTGGACGATGGATGTGCCTAGGGGTGGGTCGGTACGGTATACCGTACCGACCGTGCCATACCGCATACCGTACCGGAAAGTACGGTATGACAAAATTCAATACCGATATCGTACCGAATTTTCGGTATACCGGAAATTCGGTATGATATTTTTTGATACCGTTACCATACCGTTATTACGGTATACCGTAATAACGGTATGGTAACGGTAACGGTATACCGAAAAAAACCTATTGTGTCCAAAATATTTAAAATAACAATCCAAGTGTTCAACTATTTAAAAAAGCCCAAAATAATAAAACTTCATCACAATCAAATCTTGTTCATAGCATTCAAATTAATAAAACTTCAACATTCAAATCTAAAACAATTTATGAAGTCATGATCAACAATATTATCTTCATTTCTTGCAACCACGTTGTCTTCATTTCTCAAAATTCCACAAAAAATCGTTGAAGATGACCCTGCATTTGATAACCTTTATTAATAGTCGAGCATAATCACAATACACAAACAACCAAACCAAAAGAAATGTATGGAGTGTAACATCCATATATCAAAACACCTAATTATTGCAACGTAAACTTGCTCCTGCAGTTATAACTCAACGGTTAATTCATATTTTCACAGATTTAAAATGCTTTTTAATTTTAAGTCTGATATTTAAATGTCAAGACAATTTATTAAAATGTCAACACAAATATGTGTTGAAATTTTAATGTGATCGTATTGACAATTTTAAGAAAAGGTGGCATTTAAATGAACTCTTGTGGCTATGTGGGGTTAATGTGATTGAAAAAGTATAATCCAAAGTAAGAGGATGTCGAATATTCTTTTGTTTATCATTTCACAACTTTTATTTCGCATAATGAAATAAATATGAAGAAATTAAAATGACTCGTGCATCAAACCGGAGTGACACTAGTTAGTAATTTAAATTGGACATTTACTTCTCTTTAATTAAGAATGACTGATCAGTATCCTATTTATTCATCCTTCAATTTAAGTAGTATATAAAATAAGATAGCATACAATGAATTAAACACTAATTAAACGATTGATTCATTTTCAACTGCACATATTTTTAATTGACATTTTATGAAGTGGGACGAAGAATAAAACAAAAATTTTAATTACTTTGTATATTTGGAATATGACATTACACAAATAATCATATACTAAATGATGTGAGTTAATACAAATTCTTTCAAATGTGCTCTGTTGAAACATATTCCCGATATCGTATTTCCAATCTTCTTTCAGTGTTATGTGCTATTGTGTTTATTATATTTAATAGGATGAGTTGATAAAAAAATAATTCAGGTTAATTTTGAATTTGTTTAAATAAATTATCATTTGAATGTTTAATTTCCCACCCCTACACACAATGCATGTGAGTGTGGCGTATGTGAGTCATAACTCAAAACACTAAAAAATATAAGTTATCATTTTTCAAATGCACAAATATTCCTCATAGTTTAAAGTCATAATAAAAATAGTACTTGCAAATAGCACCACTAGAAAATCCAACTTTCAATCGCCACTCCCAATCTCATCCGATAAATTTTATTCTAACAAGATAAAAATTATTTCTTCATGAAAACGACATAAATATTCTCCACAAAATATTCTAGGTTAAACTCCCCAATATATTATGATCGTCAATAATCTATCTTGAAATGATGTTTCTATTTCACTATTCGCACTATATTCATACGTAGATCAAACATACCATATAATTAATTAATAGTATCTCCTCTCGTGAAAAATAGTACCCCCTCAGTTCAGTAATAATTGTCTACTTTGATTCCGGCACATATTTAACAAATATAATGAAAAGTGGGTTAGAAAAGTTAGTGGAATATGAGTCTGTCCTACTTTTATATAATTGGTTTTATAATAAAATATGAATGAAATCAGTTAATGGAATGTGATACCTACTTAACATTTATGGTAAAAGTGAAAGTGGACAATTAATGAGGGACAGGGGAAGTATAATCTATACAAATTTTAATACAAAATTCTCAAACTAAAAGAAAAATACAGAAAAAAATATTAAAGACTAATTGTATTGAACAGATAAAAAATTATTAGTGAGAAATCTTGACTAATCGTCAATCAATATTTATATAACGGGGTTGATATTTAGATAATTATCATAAAAATTTATTTGATCCTTTCACATAGATAGTCATATTAAATACATTTAAATTGTGACCAAAACAATAAATTAAAAATTGACTTGAGAATGAGAATTATTCTTTAAAATAAATCAAACGTAAATAAAGATGATACAAACCGAAACCGGCCATTTTCCACAAATAAATCAGGGGCCGTACACCGCACGCGCCACCGCTGCTAGCGCTCTGTATTTAACGGCGAAGCTGCCGGCAACGTGGCCGGCCACCGCCACCAGTAACACTCCGACGTTGAATGACATGACGGCGAGCATAACAAAGTAAGCTAGAGTCATCCGAACGCCGTACACGGCGGCGTATACGGCCGCCCCCGCGGCCGGGCGGACACCCCGAGGCTTGAAATTCGGAGGCACGGAGAAAACCTCGGCAGCTACCGCCAACAGGAACACCACGGCCAGGGCTAGAATGTACATTCCGAGGCGGCCGGAGCCCGGCCAGCCGGAGAAAAGGACCACCACGTCTTTGCCCCAGAAGAAGCTCATCTGCATCATGGGCATGTACACGATGCTTTGGTTGTTGTACGGTGACTGCATCGGCATCGGCATGGACATGTTTCCACTATCATTTGCCATTTTTCTTGGATACTTGGGAAAATATGTGCGTTTAGAATAATAGTATATGTAGGAAAATGAAGATGATAGTACTGATAATTTGGAATTTTTAAAGATTCTATTTAAAAAGATTTTTTTGAGGAGTTAAAATCAAGGACCCTTCGGATTGGCCTAGGCCAGTGTGTGTATGTGTTACAATGTATTTTCTGGCTTCTTTCTTCTTTTTCTTTTAATTGTAAGAATTATTTTCTTTGTCACAAGCACTTTGGTTATGTCGCAATGGAAACGTAGTCACGTGGTGAGATATATAAAGAGTAATATAAAAATTAAAAATTGACGAGGTGGAAATGTCGCATCACCTAGATTTTTCACCTCAGTGTTAATAAGAGAAAATCGATTTTGTGGAAAATTGACTATCACTAGCGACAACTTAATTACCAACGTCTGTAATTTTTTATAATTCGTGATGGATTTGTCCATCATAAACAGCAACTCTTTTGTAGTGTATAATGTCAAAGTTCATGTTTTTTTAAATCAGGTTTTAAGTTCGTTGGAGATAACCGAATTCGACTATCATTAGTGATTTAAGTGACCAATAAATCTCTAATTAATTTATTGTTTGTGCTCATACATAGTAATGTATAAGGGTACAATACTTTGTAATTCCAAAATTGAAATAGATTGATATATAATACTTACATGATCAAAATTCAAATCGTTTGTAAATGACGTTCATAATAAAACTAAGGGTTTCCAAATCAATCAAACATGCAAAATTAATGTGCTAATTTATTTTGATGATGATCTCACATTGATGCAAAAATATTAGAACTATTGATTTGCAAAGTTTGGATTGACATGCAATTTAATCGCCATGCATGTGTAAAGGGAGACAAGCAATTAAATCTTTTTAATTCTAATTAACAAAAATTAATCCACGAAACACTAATTGACGAAGTACTACGAACTAATCAAGAAAATTAAACTTAAAAAAGAAATATTTCAAATGAAAGTACATCCAAATCTAGTAGTCATCCTCCTCCTTCGCCGCCAACGCTCTTTACACAGCGAGCGCTAATATGTAGTACTCCATGCCTATGCAGCCGGCGAAAAGGACCATTACGTCCTTGACCTAGAAGAAGCTCGGTCCATGTCGTGCTTCCGGTGTTGCACGTTGGATGGCGGCAGCGGCATGTTTCCGTGATCATTCGACATTTTTGATCAATTATGAAAACTTATTTGTTTTGTAATTGTAGAGCTAAAAAAATGCCATTTAAAATGAGATAAAAATAGTTATTGCAGAGGTAAAACAATATCATTATAATATAGTTGGTTTACCCTTCAATCTTAATTCGTGTTATTCATTATCGATCAGGAAGCGTCGTTGTTGAAAATTGTAAATTTATAGCTAGTACTAATAAAGTAAGTAGTATACTTATTATGATTGTGAAATGTAACACAATTAATTCACTACTAATTAAAATGATTTTGCTTAGGCTTGATAATAGTGAATTAAATATCTATACTGCTATACAAATTATGCTCAATAATCTAAAAAATTATAGATATAATTAATAATGATATATTTCCATTATGCAACGTACAATCATATAATACCAGAAAAAAATACTAAAATCTATTAGGAATAACACGAGAAACAATCTCAACCTTTAATTTCAAAGTCCTTAACAACAAGAGATTTCTTAGGAATGGTAACGGTGAGAATCGCATTATCAAAATGCGATTTCACGCTATCGCTTTTCGAATTCTCCGGTAGGGTGAAAACCCTAGAGAATTTGCCTTTACTACGCTCAACGTGGTGCCAATTCTCGTGCCTATCTTCTCTCTCCACTTTCTTCTTTCCACTAATTTTCAAGAATTTGCCCTCTTTCACCTTCACCTTCACTTCCTCTTTGTTGAGCCCAGGAAGCTCAGCCCTGAGCACGTGAGCTTCCGGGGTCTCACTCCACTCCACTCTCCCTCCACTGTTGCCATGAAGTCGGGGGCGTTGTGCTAAGATGGCTTCGTGGCGGTGGTGGAAATCTTTGAAGGAATCCCACATATCCATGGTGGATGGATGGTGGAGATGGCTTCTAGAGTTGCTCTTGAAAATGGGCAAATTAGATATTGTTGTTGCTTTGTAGTGAAATGAAAGATGTTTGCTAGTTTAACAAGTATTGGTTGATAGCATTAGTTTTATAGATGGAGAAAAAGAGGGGAATCGGCTTTAGTGAAGATGGGGAATTTAGGATGAAGATAGTTACATGTAGGGGTGGGTAGGTACGGTATACCTTACCGAAACCACCATACCGTATACCTTACCGTAAATACGGTATGCGAAAAAATCATACATTTACCTTACCAAAGTTTTCGGTATACCGAACTTCGGTATACCTTATTTTCGGTATGACGAATTTCCATACCGACCGTACCTCATTTTCGGTATACCATACCGAAGTTCGGTATACCTTACTTTCAACATCAATTAAAATAGAAAATTAGATTTTTTAGAATATTATTTATATTTTATAATTTTAAAAATTAATTAAATATAATTTATTCATAATTATATTTATATTTCACAATAGATTTTATAATTTAAAAATATATAAAATATATTTTATATATAATTGTGTTTATATTTTTGTGGTATATACCTTAGTTTACGGTATATACCTTAATTTAAGGTATATACCGAATTTCGGTATGCAGCGGTATACCGCGGTATTTGAAAATCCATACCGTTACCTTACCGAAAAATTTTGGTAAGGTATCATACCGTACCGAAAGTCACGGTATACCAAAAATTCGGTATTTTCGATATTTTTTCGGTACGATAAGGTCGGTATTTCGGTATTTTTCCCCAGCCCTAATTACATGGAATTTGTGCTCAATTTTGGACAAACGTCGATGTAGATTGAAGATTCTCAATTGGTGCATGTCTAGGTGGAAGGTAATGGCATCCACTGCAGTATGTTTAACAGATGCCTTAAGCACGCGCCGTCGAATGATTATTTATTTTATAATAATATGTTTTTAATTATGTACTTTTATATACACCGGTTTGAGCCTTTTATTTATTAAAACAATATATTTTTATGTACACTGCATTTTCTAGTTTATATTATATATTTTCATTCTTTCCATTTTGCTTTTTTTTATCATGTAAGTTGTTTTCACTTCATGTTGTAAGAGCATCTTCAACCATTACACTAAACTCAAACCAATTTTAGTGTAAATGTTACACTAAATATTGATTTTGCTCCAACCATTTACACTAAACTCAAAGCCAAAAGAATATTCCTCGCCCACTAACTTTTTATACTTTTCAATCATACCTATATATTTTATCTAAATTACACACTAACCTCATGACACTTTGTCAATTTCTTAAATTAAATTAAATAATATAATATAAGATAATTGTATAGTATTTAATTAAATAGTAAAATAATTGTTTCCATACATTTTATATGTACCGTTAGTTATTAATCTATATAATAAAATTGGTACTGGAAAAAAGTGACGGCTCTTCCAATATACTAATAAAATTGGTAAAATAATTGTTTCCATACATTTTATATGTACCGTTAATTTTTTTTCCAATGCATTGAATGATATAATATTAATATGGGCCAGCCCACTATTTAATAACTAAATCAAATATTAATAAGATTAGATTAGGTTAATTTACAGCTAGGGATGTCAATCGGGTGCGAGCTACTCGGGTGGTAAAAGTTCAACTCTAACCCTAAAAGCTCGGGTTTCGGGCTAGCCCATCGAGTTAATCGGGTTGCTACCGATAAGATTAACATGCGATCAATCCAATAAATAATGATGAAAATTAGTTATATTCATAAAATGTAAAATATTTAATTGTGATAAATTTGAGATATATGGTCAAACTCAATCATAAACATGATCAAATACTAATATTTGAATATTTTGTGAAACTTTAATGCGTGTTTTAGAAATTTAAATATTTTTTAAGTGAATTTGAAGTTTTTAATTTATTTATCAATTATTAAATTAATAAAAATTCAATATATAATTTGTATATTTAATATAAAACTGAAAGTTATTTGTTTAGTTATCTATATTATAAAATTAATCAATGAAGTGTTGAATTAGGAGTAAAAAATAGAATAATAGAAATTTTATCGAATTTTCGGGCCAGCCCATCGGGTTTTCGGTTCTGGTCCTAACGGGTCTCGGGTTAATCGGGTGCGAGCTAATCGGGTTTAAATTTTATCGGGCTAGAAATTTCCAGCCCTAACCCTATAAATTTGGCGGGCTATTCGGGCCAGCCCAAGGGTTACGGGCTACATTGACATCCCTATTCACAGCTTCATCTTCTCCACGCCGCTTTCTTCTCTGTAAGTTTTTTTTCTCTTTATTTTAATTTCTCTTCCTTCACTTCTTCTATTTTGATAAGTATGAATTGATTTGGACTTCAATGCAATAACTCAAACTATGAAAAGAGTTTTTGGTATACTTTTAGTGCAAACCTAAGAGCATCTACAGCGGTGAGCAGGGTTCGTCCGTGGACGTGCTCCTAGCTAAGAGCACGTCCGTGCCGCTGGCAATGACACCCCTGTCCGCCGCTGCGCTCTTGCCGCTGGCACAGACGTGCTCTTAGCTAGGAGCACGTCCGTGCCAGCGAGCAGGGCGACGTGGCACATTTCTATTGGTCGTTGACATTTTTTTTATTTTAAAAATCGAAAATAATACCAAAAATTTAAAAAAAATTATTTTCGGATTCCCAAAAATATACAGATTTTATTACCATTTTTTTGAATTTTTTTGAATTTTTTTTTTAAAAATTTAATCCCAAAATCATCTATAAATACACACATTCATCATCCATTTGGGCGAAATTCGGCCACGAGTAGTGGGTTTTTTTTATTTTATGAATTTAATTATGTAATTTTTAATTTTTAGGATTTAAATTATGTAATTTTTAATTTTTAAGACTTTAATTATAAAAATTTTAATTTTTAGGATTTTAATTATGTATTTTTTAATTTTTTTAGTAATTAGTAATAGTATTTTGGGTATTTTTAATGCATTTTAATATTGTGAAAATGTTTTTATTTAAATTGAATAATAGAATGGTGGGACCCTTGAGCATGTCCTTGCGGAAGAGCACGGATGTGGGTGTTGTGCTCTTGCCTAAGAGCAAGGAGTTCAAGTGGGTTCGGGCCCACATCCGTGCTCGTTGGCAAGAGCACGGATGTGGATGCTCCAAAGATAGGTATTTTTTCTTCAAAAACTTATAATGGGATTGGTTTTGCAGTACTGTTGGAGGTAGTATTCTACTGCATTTTAGGTTTTGCAGTACTGTTGGAGATAATATTCTACTGCATTTTAGGTTTTACAGTACTGTTGGAGATGGTCTAAGAGCATCTCCAACCATTACACTAAACTCAAACCCATTTTGGTGTAAACGTCACACTAAATATTGATTTTACTCCAACCATTTACACTAAACTCAAACTCAAAAGAATATTCTCCACTCACTTAGTTTTTATACTTTTCAATCACACCTATATATTTTATCTAAATTACACACTAATTCTATGATCCATTGTCAATAACTTAAATTAAATTAAATTAAATAATCTACTGTAATAAGATTTTGTTTAAAACTAAGATTCTGTCAATTTTTAAACTAATAAACAATTATTGACAAAATGAAAATTATGTATCTGTAGAAGTATTAAGTATAATTGTGTATGTGTAGTAGTAGAATAGTACAGTACTACTTAATTTACTAACTTTTTCTCAATTATGTACGTGCACTGTTATTAATATTATTAATTTAACTAATCATTTTTAATACTATTATATTGATATGGGCAAGACCACTAATTAAAAACTAATTAAATATTAGTAGAAATAAATTAGGTTATTATTCCTACCTTCTTCTTTCACACCGCAGCTATTCTTCCTCAAGTTTTTATGTAAGTTTTCTGTATTTTAATTTCTCTTTCTTACCTTTTTTTCTATTTTGATAATATAAATTGATTTGGACTTGAATGCAATAAACCAAAATCTGAAGAGTGTTTTTGGCATGCTTTTAGTGTAGACCTAAAGATAGGTATTTTTTCTTCAAAAACCTATAATAGAATTGTGTTTGCAGTACTGCGGGAGGTATTTTTCTATGCATTAAGTTTTGGAGTATTGTTTGAGATGGTCTAAGTCCTTAAGTCTTTATATATAAGCGAACACAATTTAGAGAAAAGGAGAAGTGTGGGGCAATAGTAGGCAAGGCGGATTTGCAGCGATGGAAAGCAAAGCCACGGAGCGGTGACCGCGCAGGGAGCTGGCGGTGACACGGGCGGGGCGGGGGCAGTGGTTTTTTTGAGCTCTTTTGGGCTTTCCGATGGGCCCTTTTACTGAAATGGGCTTTTGTAAAATTTTCATCTACAATCATAGTACTACTTTTGTTTAGTTTGAAATATTGGCATTTACTATGTTAAGATTTCGAAAATAATGCTTTTCAAAACACTTCTGCTTTTTCATCTCTTAATTTTTCTTTTTTTAGTTATTTATTTTTCCAAGCTCTAGATGACTAGTTTCTTGGCTCACTACTCTTTGCAATAAATAATATATAGACATTTATTTTGATAGTTATTGTTGGGGTCAAGCATTGATTCGAGTCAGCATCAAACAAAAATTTACAAAGAAATTTATGTACTAGTATATTCTCGAAAAACAATTTTCTAATGAAATTTGTGAATTTGAAATAATACTATCATAGTGAAGATAATGTGTGGTAATCACTCACGTGTAATTACAAGTGGTGGTTTAGGTACGTACATAGGATTATAAATTCGTTAAAATCCATGATTAGGTATATGGGATCGATAAGGATTAAAATCTACTTTAACATTCCTTACAATTTCTAGAAGTCTTCGTTTTTCTTGTTATTAAAAATATTAAACGCGTAGAGACAAATATTAAAAATACTAATAAAAATATAAAATATCATTCCCTCATCTTGTTATTCTCAACTTAAAGTTTGTGGGCACATGTATTAAAGAGAGTTGAAAAGTGTTGTAAAATTGTAGTATTAAATTTATCTGACCAATAAATATGTTAAAGAAAGAAAATTATTTATGTATGCCGACTTAAAATGAGAAAATAAATTATAAATGTTACGACCTAAAATGGGAAAGTAGAATATAAATATTGGGAACGAAGAAGTTTTAAATAGATGATCCAAATCCAATAATATCATTACATATATTTTAGATGGGCCTAACTGTAATTAGAATATTAACCACATCCCAAGTGTCCCATCAAATTTCTCTTGATTTTAGAGCGAAAATGACAACATCAAAGTCTCGAACTCAACCTATGTTATTATCTTCTACTCCTATATAATTTTTTTGGTGTTACTCTATCAAACTCTCTAATGTCACGCATAGTGTTAAAATAGCTAAATGATGAGAATGCACTATTGTATTATTTCATTTAAATGTACTTTTATATACATATATCAAAACGAATATTACCTTATTAGCGTGTGATCTCTTAATAAATAAGTTTTTCAATTTAGAGATGCCAAATATAAGTACTTTATCTATGGACTATGAATTAATATACGATGCATTATATATTTGATTAATTTTCAACCATTAAAAAAGCGATAAATTGTAGCTGGAAGTAGCTTATGTAACTTAACTTGCGTATATTCTTACATAACATACGGAGTATATACTACTATTACTACTCCCCTGTCTATGAACTAAAACGATATTTCATAGAAAAATTAAAGGATCTTATGTAAAAATTAAATAAACTAGTATTGATTATATATGATATTAATAGGTATTTGGTATTTTTATCTATTAGTAAAATAATGGATGCATTCATTCAATTTTTACATAGTCTCCAACTACGTATAAATTTGAAGAGAACAATTTATAACAAACTATGTCCACGAAAATAAAAAATGCTACTAGTACTATTATAAAATAATAGGGCGATGAATTGATTGCGAAACGACAATGAACAATTTCATATCCTTTAAAATATTTATGTCACTTACTATTTATCTTATTTTGTACTACTCCATATTCTATTACTATCATCTTATTCTAATAGACTGCAATTAGAGAAAAATAAACATTATGAGTGCTTTTCATGGGCACTGATGACATTACTTAATAACGATATTGACATTTCATAGTTGATCATGCCATGAAAATAAATTAGAGAAGACTCTAGTTCTTTATGTGCAATGCCTATTTTGACATTTCATAGTTGATCATGCTAAGCAAACGGAAAAATTAATGCTAATACTTTAGTCTTTAGCAGATTATAATAACTTCACAATTCCTCATATATAAATATCCTAGATATAGATATTCAATAAATAATATTCTGAGAAAGATGCTTCTTAATTTATTAATTTGAGAAGTAAATAATTTCAAGCGAAGAATTCGAGACGAAAGCTTCAAGATCGGTAAATAGCTTGATCTCATTGCAAGCAAATCTCATTTATTGGTAGAAATTTTCGATATTTATTAGAAAAATTAGTACTATTTCACCAAATATATTTGCTAATTTATACACACAGTAAGTACAAATCCTACCAGAGGAGTACTGTTTACTAGATGTGATATAATATGGTTTTAAATTTCAATTTTATTTTTATCCCAATTTATGTATATATATGGTTTTAAATTTCAATTTTATTTTTAACCCAATTTATGTAATTCCAAGTCTGCCCTCATATTCTCAACTGCTCTCCGTCTTCAACTGAATTTTAGGAGAGAGATGAAAACACATTCCCCACGAACCAGTTTTGTAGAGAGAGGAAATTTCAATCGTGATCATCCAAATCCCTTCAGCGATTGCCAAGTGACGAAAATCCGTCATTATCTCTTCGCAAACTGGCTGTCGATTTCTTTGAGCGGTTCCTATCGCATTTGTTGGTGATGAAGAATGTTGATCGGAAAAAGGGTTTGCTTTTGATGTGACATGGCGCTTCTGCTGACCGTCGTTAATACCGAAGATGCCGCTTTACATTGGTCGCGAGGCTTCAAAGGTTCGGTTTTCTTCATTTTTTATTCGAATTCATTATATTATTAATTTTGGGATTTTGGACGTGTAGTTATGGAAGAGAATTTGTACAGAGGCCTCAACAGAAATCGCTCTTCTCGGTGAAAATTGGAAGTATCTTTTAGGTGGCCTCATATTTCAGGTCTGTTCTTCACCTATTGTTTGTGTTTTTATGATCTGATCATATGTTAATAATTACTACCTTGCAGTTTTATTGATTGAATTAATTACTTGTTTTTCCATGGATTCGTTTTTTTTTTCTGAGCTGTCAACTGGTTTTAATGAATTTCAATTAGCTTAATAAGTCGTTCTTTCCAAATTTGCCACCTTAATGTGTGAGTTGTATGCAGGGGCTGATGCTGAAAAAAAAATTTCGATAGGGCTTTATTTTTTTAATTTCGAATTTAAGATTTTTAGAATACGATGTTCCTATGGTTCCATTTGATGATGGTAGTTTTTTTTGCACAAAAATTCTTACAGGGTTGTTTTGAAGGACATAAAACTGATGTTTTTCGTAATCTTATGCAAGAGTTGTTCTATGCCCTGTTTATGGAAAAATCGTAGTGCATGTAGTATTCGATTATATAGGAGAAAACGTGCATAGATTATTAATTCTACTCTAGATATATGGATTGTTCTATGGGAAGTTAGAGTTTCTTGTCCAAATTGCTATGAATGTGCAGCAAACCAGTATTTATTAACTTTGTATGGTTTGGATTTGGCTATTCCTTGTATCTTGTGCTATAAATGAATTGGTAGTGATATGTTAGGTAACAAGCTGGCATCATTACGTATCTTTAAGCTTTCAGTTGACGAGTAGTTAAGCTGTTATTTACTTATTATGGCATCATTGGACGTAGGGCCTTTTGAAGTGAAACGAAGTATATTCAGCTTTCTGTTGTATTATGTGAATCTTGCTAATGAAACTACATAGACTTCTGGACTCACAACTAAATTGAGAGTTTATTTTTTGAAAGAAATTCAATATATTAGGCCTAAATTGTTTTCATTCAAGTCTGTGATACGTAAAATCTAACATTTCTCGTGACTCCATATACCAGTACATCCATGGACTGGCAGCTCGAGGAGTTCATTATTTACATAGGCCTGGTCCGACACTTCAAGATCTAGGCTTCTTTCTTCTTCCAGTGAGTGTAGATTGTTTCTATCTGTTGTTGCTCTGCTGATTTCTAGGAATCATCTCTTATGCTACAAACTTCTCTGACTGTAGGAGCTTGGGCAGGAGAAAGCTTACATGAGTGAAACTGTATTTAGCATTATTTTTTTGTCTTTCATCTTGGTGAGTTTTCCAGCATCTTGTCTTTTATTGGTGCAAATATATTGATCCTGTTATTTGCAATGCTGCACACAGTGGACTTTTCATCCTTTCTTCTCAAAGAGCAAGAAAATCTATACTGTTTTGATATGGTGCAGGGTACTAGCGTTCTTAGTTGTAAGTCGTCAACTTCTTTATTGTTTGTAATGATCAATGATATGCTCAAAGCTCAACACGTTTTTCAAAGTTTTTAGTTTCCATGCTTTGCTGCAGGCTTGTCAAACCCTGAGGATAATAACTTTTTATTCGACACAGCTACCCGGTCCAAATTATCACTGCCGGGAAGTGAGATTTTCTTCATTTTCTCTCTCATTTGACTATACCTAGAATTTGTACGTAAAGTTTGTGCTGAATGTTGTAGGGCTCGAAGCTTGCTAGGCTGCCTCGCCCTGATAATATTTTAGAAGTTCTATTAATTAATTGTAGGTGCCGATTTCGTTTTTGTTTCCTATATGGCACTATGATTATCAACGGCGTATATCATTGTTCGTTTGCTGAGAAACTTTTTGGGTTATACAGTTCCTCGCGGAGTGCTTTATGGCTGTGGAGATCTAATATTTTCATCCCACATGATATTCTCTCTCGTCTTTGTGCGCACATTCCATAAATATGGCACTCATAGGTGAATTACGAGTTGTTGTAGGAGTAGTTTCCACGAACTGCCCTAAAACGGCTATGGCTCCTTACAATATATCTTTATGCAGATTTGTAAAGAATTGTGCTTGGTTGACTGTGGTGGCTCAGAGCTTATTGATTATTGCTTCGCGTAAGCATTACACCGTTGATGTTGTTGTAGCATGGTAATGTATGCTACTTTTGCTAGGTTTCTGACATATGATGTGTCAACTCCTATACCCGTCTCATGGATTTTGACCCGCGTGATTCTGCTGCAGGTACACGGTGAATTTGGTGGTGTTCTTCGTAGACAAGAAATTGCCAGGTTTGGCCTTTTCTTATTCCTATACTTTCATGGTACGATTTATTACTGCTTATAGATGCTGATGTCTTGATCCTGACCTCGTTCCTCGCCCCTGAAGAACTACCCGATCGCTCGAGTGGCTCCACGTCGCAGTTGCTTCCACTGAGCAAAGACACGAGGATAAGAGACGAGCACCATAGACCCTTGAGTGGAAGCTCTGGGGATTCCTCCGACTGGGTACAGAAACACCCCGCCCCCCTCTCCCACCCCGTCTCTTGTTATTGAAAAACTCATATTTGTAATTTGTTGTATTTGGATCCGGATGGCAGTGCGTCTCGTTGATCTTGACCCGTCAGACAGTCTTAAACGAGACACCCTGCCCGCCCCCGTCTTGATATCTCTAACACCGTACTTTTCTTGTATTCAGAGACCGCGGACACAAATCAATGGAAAGAATACGGAAGAAGGACACAATGAATCAGATCTAAGCAGTGCATAGTCAACGAACGAGACATTGTTGCAACGGTCCGTTTCCTTAGATCCGCCATTGGTCCGATCGTCTCATGGAAAGTCAGCCATAGCTATTCCTCGAGGCCCGATAGCATCACCTGTAATCTTAGATCATGTATTCTTGGTTAGATTTACAAAGTTTACATAGTCACTCAGAGTGCTATCAATTTCACTTGCAGCAACCATAATGCATCAAGCAATTTCAAAGTTTTGATTTGGATCTAAACCTTTTTTTTCCATTTATCATTTCGTTATCTCAAAGTTTCTATATTCTTTACTTTTTCAAAAAAACATACTCAAATGCACATTAAGTGACTCAACCCCGACCTATTAGTAATAAGGATGAGTATTTAACGAATTAAGATGTGATTTGTCATCAATTTTTTAAGACAATGTGGGGTATAATTTCTACATTGCCATACTATTAATATTCCTTTTAATTAGTTTATGAAATTGCAGAATGTTTTTGGAAATGGGCTGTACACAGCTAATTTTGCTACCCATAAGCTATGTGACATGATCCTTTTTGGATGTGCATCTTTCTTGATACTATTGTTTGGATATTTGTCCCTTAATTATTAGTGTAACAAAATGAATAATCTAAGAATAGTTTTTTATGCATGTCCCACTTCAAAAACCTCCATCACTACCTACGTTGATAATTTTAGCATCCTAATCAATAATATATGGAGTAATTTATTTATGGAAGTATTTATAGTTGTTACATGTTAGTATACTCAACAATTGCAATTTCAAACATACATTTATAAATTTTAAAATTTAGAGATAGAGAGTAATGATTAGAATTACAGTAGGTGTGATTGATAAAGCATTTTCCCTTTTGTTAAAAAGAGGTCCGTTTCTTGGTCACTAAATGCGGTGATGCAAGTAATTACTATCCCCACATAAAAAAAATTAAAAAAATAAGAGTATAGTTTACTTTAATGAAAAGGTATTCTATGCACTATATTGTGTGTGTGTGTGTGTGATTTGAATGTTCTTCTAATCATACTAGGAGTATATATTTATGCATATATTATTTATTACCATTACTTAAGTTGCAGTGATTAGAATATGTTAATTAAGGATATGGTGGTGATTGGTGGTTAACTACTTTTATGTTTTGTTTTCATATTTAACATACAATAGAAATATCTAGTTCTTGATATCATACAGATAATCAATTAATTTTATTTTATGGTAAATGATATTTTTTGCATTGTATTGGAGATGATTTTTGCTGGTTTGCGGAGTAATATACACTTAATTAAGAGCCTCGTGTTACGATACTTCATACTTAATTATATTTAATTAAAGTTTAATATTGCTATCAAGGTAAGGAATGACATCTTTCGTAAAGCTTACATTTAAGCTAGTGAAAAAAGGAATAATAATGATAATTATCAATATCTTTTCAAAGAGTGAAAAATTGTGCCACACACTATTTTCGAGATATGATCATATGACTAACTATTTTAAATTAGTAGAAAGTACCAAACTTACCTTTGTTGATTTTGTTTTTTCGAACTCTTTGAATCTACGCATTAACCGAGAAGACTTAAATAATTTTCAAAACAAATTTGTGTGTCCATATAAAATACATGGAGTATATTGAAATTGAAGGGACATGGCTCCAAAATTTTCATTATTAAACAGGGACCATTTTCTTTTAACATGAGTGCTACTCATTTCATATTATTACACACAGTTCTTATTTTGAGAAGGGTTCAAAATAAATTGATTAATATGTTTTGTATGTTAAAACATAAAATAGATACTAATTAATTCATGAAAATCGTAATTTGTGGTGCCCTACAAAATTTGGAATTCCGACAAGACCCATATAGTTAATTGTCTTTTATGTGGCTATTCGGTTGACAAGATTATATCTCGAGATTAAATATGTATTGTATTTGATTAATGAGATTGATTCCCGCGACTCAATTCTAGATGAATAATCATATGACAAATTAGTCATAGGCAACCTCCTCCAACTAAAATAATCTCACAACTCAATCTTAGATTATATCTTGGTACTATTTTATCTAGGAAACCGAACACCACCTATATATATATCATTAATGCATAATAATTTTCATTTATTTTAGAACTAATACTATTATTCATATATTAGTACTAGATTGAGTCTTATATTTTCGGTAATACTATTTTCCATGCATAATAATACATACGTTCATATGCATAAATGAAGTCATTAAGATAGAATATTAATCACATTGATATAAATTACTCCAAATATGTAGAAAAATATCATCTTGCCATCCGTGGGCACCGTTTTCATATAGTAGTTCACATTGACCTTGTTTACTTTGTTTATCTGAGGGCACCATTTTCGTATAGTAGTTGGATTCTAAACAATAGATATGTTCAAGATTAATATTTTTTTCTATATATAATGATTTAAATGAAAACGCCTAATTCTTGTGAAAATATGATATAATTATATATTTTTATATATTCAGTTCATTGTTCATTCGATCATATATAAGAACAAATACTTACATGGAGTATAAGGTAAGGAAGGATTATGCTATAAACTTATTTCAAACACTCTATCACGCGGATACATTTAGTAGGTGATAATTCCACTAAGCACATTCTGTATTATTTATTCATGGTTGAGTATGTGACGGTGTTTGTGAATAATAAAATAGAGGTGGATTAAAAAAATAAATAAATAAACTTTGGAATTGGTCTTCCACGTCTGACGAAGAAAACAGCGTAGTCAAATAATCTTGCAATAGAATATGAGTATATAGATTATAAAGTACCAAAAAAAAAAAGGACAACAAAAATCTTGAAACCTTAACTTTATTTGGTCACTAACAAGTTATAGATAGAATTAAGAATATTAATGTAGGATTAATTAATTAATCTAGGTTTCGTGAATCTTTAACTAAGATCGAAAGAGGATTCCGTTTAGTGATTGACCAACTTTAGTGATTGACCAACACACAAAAGCTAAAATATATATAATTCCATAAGATAACTTTAAAAAGAAAAATTATCATTTAAACTATAATTTTTGCTTTACTTCTAGATAATCCCATAACTTATAAAAATAGTTAATTAAATCATAATTTTTCCGCATTTCTCAATTGTCCCATGCAATTAAAACTTTAATGAAATTTATTGTAACTTTTGTACTTTTCGTCATTATATATTCACCAACTAATTAATAATCATCTAAACGACCATCATAATATAGAATAATTCTAATTTATCCAGAAGTTAATAAAAAATTATGATTTAAATGATAAATTTCATCAAAAATTTTAATTACATGGGATAATCGAGAAATGTACACAAGTTGTGATTTAGTTAGCTAGTTTTATAAGTTATGAGTTGACTAGAAGTCAACCAACTATTGTCATTTAAATAACAAATTTTCACTTTTAAGAAAATGTGATGTTTTATTTGTTTTTAAAAAATTATGAATTGAGAAAATACCATTTACTTGCTCTAGAGTTATTTGCCAAATATTTTTTAGGTTACGGATATTTCGTTAAAAGAAATACTCCATTCATTGACAAACTAGCCTTGATTGAAGGTATTGTCTCCTCTTATTGCAGGCGAAACATGCCAAAAAAACCTCAATGTCGAGTCGATCTATTTAATTTTTTTTGTTTTATAGTAGTAGGAAAAAACAATCACATGGTGTGCTTTTGGGGGGGAAATATGATTATATATTTTTATTCAAGAAATATTATAAAATGCTCTTAACTTCATATGGAAAATATCTCATATTTACCGTTTTGTGACTGCATTATTAGATTTAGAATCCCCTATACTTTATTGGAAGTGAGATTAATTTATTGACTTTTTATGGAGGTAAATTGTCATTATTATAATATTTTATGTAGAACATTATGCTTTATTAGAATAAAATTATACTATAATATATCCATAAAATATTCAATTATTGCGTGACTGCGTTATTAGATTTAGAATTTTCGATACTTTATTGGAAGGGAGATTCATAAAATCATAATTCAATGACTTTTTATAGAGGTTAAATGTCATTATTTAAATATTGTATGTATTATATATGTGGGATATTACGCATTATTAGAATAAAATTGGAAACATCATTATATAAAATATTCAATTATTGTGTTTTCGTATTTCTAACCCCCCGTTTTTGTGACTGCATTATTAGATTTATAATGATCCCCAATAATTTATTGGAAGTGAGATCCATAAAGTCACAATTTAATGACTTTTGGTAAAGGTAAAACGTCATTAATATAATATTGTATGTAGAATATTAGTATGCATTATTAGAATTAAATTTGATAAAAATATATACTACATGAAACTGGATAACATATACGTAAGAATAAAAGTATATAAACTTAAAATGGATAATCAAGAATGTTTTATAGTTTATGCACCTAATTACTTGGAGCAAATAATCAAGCATGTTCATTGTTCATCGCACGTAAATTAAGGCATACTATTAATCTCGATTTTCTTTTACAATGCAATGTACTGTAGTACCTAATTACTCTCTTTGAATGAATTCACTTTGTTACTTTCATTTTATTAATTTATTTTGTACGAAGGAATGAAACATTTTTTTATATTTCTTTTATATTTTCATTCTAATTAATAAAATAAAAGTAGAAATCACATTTCATTTTATTTCATTAAATAAATTTTCTAACTCAATAAAATTTTTATGAAAAGTAAACTAAAAGACTATCTTTTGTGAACATTCTAAAATAGCAAAATAAGATGAAATATAAATTCCATGAAAAGTAAACTAAAAGACTCTTTCTTAATTTCAACTAGTATCACGCCCATGCGATGCACGGGTCATTTTAATTTCTTCATATTTATTTCTTTATGCGAAATAAAATTTGTGAAATGATAAATAAAAGAATATTCGACATCCTTTTACTTTGGATTATATTTTTTCAATCACATTAATCCCACATGGCCACAAGAATGCGTTTAAATGCTAACTTTTCTTAAAAATGTCAATACGATCACATTAAAATTTCAACACATATTTGTGTTGACATTTTAATAAACTGTCTTGACATTTAAATATCATACTTAAAATTAAAGAGCATTTTAATTCTGTGAAAATATGAATTAACCGTTGAGTTATAACTACATGAGCAAGTTTACGTTGCAATAATTTAATATTGCACTGGTGAGACACTTCCTAGTCGAGCTTTATTTCATTGCAATATAATGACCCTATACACTAAAAACCCAAACCTTGAAACCTAAATCATAAACCCTTAACTTTAAAATATACTCATCATGACCAACAAATGAGTCAAATATCGATAAATTTCTCCCTCCGCCGCCCCAGTTCAATTTTACTTTGTTGATCACTTATTCAAAATATACTCATCATGACCAACAAATGAACCAAAGATCAATAAAATTCTCCCTCCGTCCCAGTTGAATTTTACTTTGTTGATCACTTATTCTATTTTGAGGGTTTTAGATCTGTATTCGATATCTTACACTGGGTCGGCCTACTTGATAATCGTTACTGATAGTGGAGATTTTTTACCTGAATCTTGTCTGGAAATCTGTTTATATGCTCATATCAAGAAACAAAAAAAATATTGTTTGCATTCATCCAAGCATTAAAATGAAAAGGTTTTTAAATCAAATAACATAAATGGCTATTGAAATATCAAACGTTAAATATTAGAAGTGATAGTAAATTTATTTAAAAGATTTCTTCAGTTACATAACTTGTGTAATTATTTATTTTGGAAATTATGAAAGAGAACGGTTGGAATTAATTAAGCAAGTAGATACAAATTACAAATTTCAAAATATTCACACAATGTCTCTCGCATTTAGAAAAAAAGATATATTGCTTGCACAATTATGCATAAAATTTATTTCCAAACCAAGCCGAACACTCAAAACTCTAAGCACAAACTTAAAAGAAATCTTAACCAAACAAAAACGCAATGTCACATCTTCTTCTTCATTGAATTTCATTATCTCAGAAGGCGTAATATTTTTAGCTTTTAGATATAATTTAAAAGAAGGAAATGTTGACAACTAAATATCAGTTCTCGAAATAAACTACAAATCTCATACTTACATGAAATGACTTTAGTTTTATGCATAAACAATTGCCTCTAATGCCATAATTCACATAGTGTATATAATTCCTACAATTATGTAAACAATGAGGGTTAATCAAAATTATTCAGTCACACTTATAGATGTAAGAAATTATTGATTATAAATGTATTCAAGAAAAATATAATTGAATATTGATAATGTAGGATCTTTGAACCACATATATTTCACGTAATTAATCATAAAACATAATAGGATCGAAAACTTTTATACCGAAAGCGATTATGGAAGGAGAAGAAAGCTTCCTTGAACTCTAGTGGTGCTACGCCAATTTCAAAGGAATTGTTTCTCTTTCTTTCATTTCTAGTGGTTCTACGCCAATTTCAAAGGAATTGTTTCTCTTTCTTTCATTTCTAGTGGTGCTACGCCAATTTCAAAGGAATTGTTTCTCTCTTTCTTTCATTTCCATGTTTTCTGTAATGTGTATGATTTGATGGAGTTTAATATTTATAGACAAGAGGATAAATTCTAAGCTATTTTCATTAAATGGTTATTTAAAATATTTAATAGGAGCGTTTCTTTTTATTAAAAGTAGCTAACCGATTTAATTAGAATTCTATATAGGAATTGATTCACTTAAATTCTAACGGTTAAATTAGAAATTACAATCGTACACTAATTTGATCAGATTTATAGGAAGATATAATTCATCAATCGTTTATGATGATTAATTAAATCAAAATTACATGATTTGATTCTTCAGCTACCAAATTGATTGCAGTATAATATGGCCATTTCCCATATTAGTCGACCAAATTTGAATGGCTAATTTAATGCTAATAAAAATATTATATACATACCCAATTTTCATATTCCATTCTATTTTCCTCAACTTATTTTACATAGTGAAATAATTTTATGAAATGATAAACAATATCATCATACGAAATCTAAAAACATAAAAATATGTAACAAAAATTCATCATACGAAATCTAAAAGCACAACAACACTTCATCGCCCCTTGTCGGTGTCATCTTCTCCGGTCAGATTGCCTCCATCTATATAAGAACTTTAAACAAAAAATAACAATAGTATAAATACATATATTTAAATTTGATGCTAAATTAGAAAATTGTTTGATGGGAACATGAACTTATGCCATAATTAGCAACGTATAAATATATATTAAAAACAAAAATAATATCATTGAAAATTTAGAAGAATACCTAAACCAAGCAAAATTTATGCAGAAAATAAAGCAGCTAGTGGATGAATTGTAAACTATCCAACTATCATATATTTATAGTCCAAACAAATGAATTGAGGGGCTATTCTAAAACCTTTCAATTTCCTCCATTTATGATAAGAAATTTAATTCGAATTCAAATGGACACTGTACATGTAACGGCTCATGCAACTACGTCACATATAAAATAGCTGGCTCATTAATTTGTGATTTGATTGTAGTTACTGTCTAAATTCATTTTAGTAGTGGTATTAGTATATTATTTGGTCAAAATCGGAAGGATTTTTCACCGTAACTGCCTATGAACATGAAGGACACTCATATGTAACGCTCATGCATTCTCACAATAAATAAATTATCATCATTATTAGAAAACTAAATTCCCATCAACATTTGCATTTTACACCATATATTTATAAATATTTAAATCTATACCCAGAATTCACAAATTTTAAAAAAATGTCTCAAAACTCCCCTTTTATATATGTATAGATCACACAGGAAAAATAATTCAACGCAGTTTACCTATATCAAAAAATAAAATCCACTACTATTTGCGGGCCTCACTATACTTTTTTACTTCATTCCTTAACTAAGGAACGGAACCTGCAACCCTCCGTTCCTTAACCGTTCCTTAAATTACTATTCATTCAATTTCATTTTTTATTTTTATTTCCAACTCAATTCAATTAAAACAAACACACTTTAATAAAAAACAAACACACTTTATTAAAAAACACACAACATTAAAACAAAGTTACAACTTAAACTTAAAAAAATAAAAAGCACACAATTAAAATCCTAAAAAAATAAAAGTACACAATTTTAATAATTTCATCTGCCAAAGTTTGCCCAAATGTGCTCAATTAGATCCTGTTGGAGTTGGGTGTGTGCGCTAGAGTCGCGTGTCCTTGCACGAATAGATAACCGTTTTTGTATAGACGGATGCACTCCACTTCGAGGAGGACTACTTGCGGTTGAGCTTCCGGGGGATTCGGGGTCGAACCAATTTCCCGCCTCGGGTCCTTCGTCTTGGACAATCATGTTGTGCAAGATTATGCACGTATACATGATGTCGACCATGTTCTCCATGTTCCCCAACGGTAACAATACCGTTGCAATTTTTTTTATTATTAAATTCAATTTTTTTTTAAAAAAATCGAATTATTGTGTCACCGTGACGACGCCCACTCGCGGGGCAGCGAGTGGGCGTCACGCGTCGAATGGGAGGCCGCCACGTCGCCTCGGCGCGTGGCGGAACGTGTCGTGCCGCGTCTCGCGGGAACGGCACCCGGCACGGCACCGGCACGGAATGGTGACGACACGGGCGGCTGCAACGCGTGCCGCCGCGGTTCCGTTTCTCCGGAACGAAATAAGGCACCGCAACGGCACGCGTTGCGGGTGCTCTAACCTTTCCAACTTCCAAATTACTAAAATTTAACACAAAATTAACAAAATCAATACTCCATAATTAAATCCTCATTAAACAAATTCAAAAAAATCCGCCAACTAATGCAGAGAAACAAGGAAGAAAAGAGGAATGATGAAGAAATTGAAAGACAGCATAAAGCAAGAAAAGCTAAACCTTGGTGCCAAATATTAAAAAAAGAAAACACCTTTTTGAGAACACACACACACACCATTCACAAAAAACGACCCCAAAAAAACCATTGCTTGTCTCTAATCCAGACTCCCCAACGCTTATAATGCATGCTTCTCAAATGTGAATTGGCGAAACCCGCGTTGCAATCACGTTTCTTGGATCCATAAACCCCTAAAAGTCTCATCTTTTGAAGATATCAACACTCACATTCTTGCGCAGAAGAAGATCTTCAAATGGGTGGGCGCTGCTCCAAGTTTTCACACTGTTGGTGGCCTTCCCATCTCAAGCCTGCAGCTCTCCAATCGTCTGATCCGGGTTAGTGTGATGATCTTTGATTTGTTGTGGGGTTGTGTTAAAATGGCTTCTTTTTAATTTTGTTGCGGGTTTCTGCAGAAAATGGGGAGATGGATTCGCTGCCGAGCTTCAGGGAGTTCAAATGGGACGAGCTGAAGGCTGCAACTGATGGGTTCTGTTCAGACAATATTGTTTCAGAGCATGGGGAGAAGGCTCCTAATGTTGTATACAAAGGCTTTCTTGAGAATGAGGGGTGGGTTGCTGTAAAGCGCTTCAATAGGTCTGCTTGGCCTGACTCTCGTCAGTTCTTGGTTAGTTTTGCTTCTTCATTTCATCTGCTGCAATTTTTGCCTTTTCTCTTTTTTTGCTCAAGTGGAGCTGTGATTTGTGTTATTGTTTGATCGGATTAGCTGTTTCTGATTGCATTTAGTGTGTTTGTGTGTGTGTGTGTGTGAGAGAGAGAGAGAGAGAGAGAGAGCCTTGATCAGGATCAGTTCACAAGTTGAGCAGAAGTGAAGGCTTGTTCATTTTCCAGTTTACCTAGTGTTCTTTGATGTTGTTTGATCTTGTGTGTGTGTGTGGATTATGATCAGTTTCTCAAGTAAGGGAACTAGTAGAAGGCTTGTTGAAATTCCATTACCCTTAGTTATCTGATTTTGCACAATCGTATTGTATATGCTTTTGTTTGAAGGATCGTGACCGGTCTCTCAATAATGCGAAAAGAACTAGGTTTAAAAAAATTTGTTGAAGGTTTTTTCGTTTTCCATAAAGCTCTGTGATTTTATTTGATCTTGTGTTTGTGTGTGTTGAAGGATGAGGCAAAGGCAGTGGGGAGCCTCAGAAGTGAGCGGCTGGCGAATCTGGTGGGATGTTGCATCGAAGGGGAAGAGAGATTGCTGGTGGCAGAGTTTATGCCTAATGAGACACTGGCTAAGCATCTTTTTCATTGTTAGTTCCCTTCATTTAGTTCATTCAGGAAATTGTGTCTAAGAAGCGTAGATTCCTTCCTATAATTGTTGATCCATCGCAGAACTTGGATAGATATCGTGGATGATTAGGAATGTAGATTTGATCTTTGAAATTTAACACAACTTTGCTCCTGTTTGGTGAATCGTAACAGGGGAGGACCAGCCTATGAAATGGGCGATGAGGTTAAGAGTGGCCTTGTATTTGGCCCAAGCTTTGGAGTACTGCTCCAATAAGGGACGGGCGTTGTACCATGATCTCAATGCTTACAGAGTCTTGTTTGATCAGGTGAGGAAACGCAATCTCTAGACTTAAGAGAATTGGCAAACTATGTGTTCTTATAGGTCTCGTTGCTTGTGCACAGGATGGCAATCCGAGGTTGTCTTGCTTCGGGCTGATGAAAAATAGTAGAGATGGCAAGAGTTACAGCACAAACTTAGCCTTCACTCCTCCTGAGTACTTGAGAACTGGTAATATGCTCTATGAGCTAGTAATCTTTGTTTGTGATGTTTCTTACTACCTTTCGTACCCCTCTGCTTCGTCTCTCATTTTCTTTGGATTTGACTTTGATATGTTCCTCTGCAGGAAGAGTGACTCCGGAGAGTGTGGTTTACAGCTTCGGGACCATGCTGCTAGACCTTCTAAGTGGCAAGCATATACCTCCGAGCCATGTAAGTCTCCACGCTCGATTTAGAACCAGCTAAATCTAAATTATCTCCTCACCCTTTGCTTGTGATTCAATCTCTCAATGCCTAGTGAGTAGAAGATTATGATAGATTGCATTCAAAATCGAAACTTTTAGAGTTTGGAGTTCAATCAATTATGAACATAATTCTTTCAACTATGTGCCTTATGTGTCTGCTAAATGATCAGGATTAGCCTTTTTGACAATTTGGCTCGTTCCACTGTGTTCACGTTTCTATAAATGGAACCCGAGAATGAATCTTGAATTATACTTTTGACTGTGAAGTATGTTTCTGATTCTCGTCTCCTGTCATTGTTTAGGCGCTTGATCTCATCCGGGGAAAGAATTTTCTGATGCTGATGGATTCTTGTTTGGAGGGCCACTTCTCCAACGATGATGGAACTGAGTTGGTTAGATTAGCTACCCGCTGTTTGCAATACGAAGCACGAGAGAGGCCAAATGCTAAGTCTCTCGTCACTTCTCTTGTGTCTCTTCAGAAAGAAGATGAGGTATGGATTTATGCTATTCATAACATATTGTCAATCTGCATCCTAAGGTAAAGATAATGGATTTGTGAAATTAAACTTATGGTTTTCATTTGAAAAATGAAGGTTCCTTCGTACGTTCTACTCGAAGTTCCACAAGGGACCTCAAACAGTACTCCACAACTGCAGCTGAGCCCCATGGGTGAAGCATGCTTGAGAATGGATCTCACTGCCATACATGAAATCTTGGATAAAATCGGGTACAAAGACGACGAAGGGATTGCCAACGAGGTTGGTATTATTTTTTCGTGTGATCTATAGCACTGTGTTCTTCAATCTGTGGAAAGGCCTCAATAATTGTCGTTGTTTCCACGCAGCTCTCGTTCCAAATGTGGACAAATCAAATGCAGGAGACTCTGAATTCAAAGAAGCACGGTGATGCTGCTTTCCGAGCTAAGGATTTCACAACTGCCATCGATTGTTACACACAAGTAAGCCGTTAGAGCACATTGACAGTATATATGATTGAGCATATTCGAAATATTTTTTTCGATCAAACAAGGTTGAATGGTGGTTGTGTGCAGTTCATAGATGGAGGGACAATGGTGTCACCAACGGCCTATGCTCGTCGGTGTTTGTCGTACCTTATGAGCGAGATGGCCAACGAAGCCCTTGCTGATGCAATGCAGGCGTTGGTGGTGTCACCGGATTGGCCGACTGCATTGTACCTTCAAACGGCTTCGCTGTTTGCACTTGGAATGGAGAATGATGCTCAAGAATCACTCAAAGAGGCAACAAAGTTGGAATCGAAAAGAAACAGACCGTAAAGAATTGTATAGAGATCAATACTTGCTGATGATTTGATGTATTTAGCAACACTTTGAACACTAAGTGATCAATCATATGATATTGATTTCTTACTTTCATTTTTGTGTGTAATGAAAACTTTAGCTGTTGTTTATACAGACAGCTTTTTTTAATTTTATGGAATGAAAATTGCAATATTTTGAAACTTTGCTACTACTATCTAACAATACATCAAATTGACAAATTTTATTATCAGATATATATCCTTATTCCAGTTTCATGTTTTTTCAATCATAAAAGGTTTTTGATTTGTCACATGTAATTTGCATAATTCATCATGTAATTCCTTTATTGACTTATATTTTAGTACTAATAGTTAACTTCAGATTAAAAATAAAAAATAAAAACAAAACCATATAAATTGGGAAAACAGCCTATTGCAAAGTTGAATTTTTAACTAAATATTTTTATTTATTATCAAAGCTTCGTGATTTATAGATTATAAAATGGAATATGGAATACTATTATTTAGCAATATGTGCAGCGCATATATAAATCACTTGATCGTTTGAATGAAAATTTCGTCATATATATGACTACTATATACCTCGATACTTGTTGTCTTGGATGAATTTGTACGTAAATATTTGTCAAAACTAATAAGGTAAGTATGAAGTTTGGTATAATTACACAACTATCGAATGATACATCTTTCCAATATATTTGAAATGATGATATTTAATTGCCTGGAGCTAGTATGTTAATTTAATTTGGTGTAATTTAAGTATTATATTCAATATACTATGTGAAAAAGTATTAAAAAAGTGATCATAACAGTGAAAAGTTAGACTACATTCACGCAAAGACATTTTTACCCTTTTTGAAGGGAACTATTGAGAACATTTCACACGCCACTTTGCGGAATATTTCAATAGAAATGTGTTGGGAAGTGCAATAAGGTGTCTGTCTTCTCCAATAAGAATAAAAAAAGCATCAAAACAAAAGCATGCCAAAAAAAAATTCTATAGGACATCATTAACCCCGTCCCCATTTCCGGCCCCAAGTCCCCTCCACATCATCATTCCTCTACAGTTGCGGCCCAGGCCCCAACTGCTGTAACCCTGCAGGTTGCGGCCCGAGCCGCAACTAATAAATGACACTATTCACAACTCCAACCTATTTAACTCGTAAATGCAATTCGTTGAACAATTGAAACTGAGAAAATGCATTGTTCATTAGAAATTAACATTACATTACTAGACGAAGCAAATTTGAAATACAAGAAACCCGGGCCACGACTACTACTTCTTCATTTGGGCGCGAAGGTAGGTGATCATCTCACGGTGCAACTCGATCTCCTCGTCCGACATCTTCGATGTATCCCTCGAAGTACTTGAAGGTCTTCTTCCCGTCAGTGAAGAACGCATCCTTCGCCTTCTCGACGAGGTCCGCCTCGCTGTGCCTGCTTGGCCACATACGGACTACGTTGGCCCACTTTCCGTTCCACTTGCTCATATCCGCCTGGACCCGGCCCCAATGCTTGCGCAGCTTCACGTAGCTACGCTCGATCGACCCTTTCGGACGGCCAGCGTTATATTTCTGCGCAATCCGCTCCCAAAAAGCCTTGCCGGTCTGCTGGTTGCCGATGATAGGATCCTCGGCGACATCGATGTAGTTCCTCGCAAGCCACAATTTCTCGTGCGGAGTGTACTTCTTCGGCCCATCCTCCTCCCTGACCTTCTCCTTTCCCCGCTGTTGAGCGGGCTCCATATCACTGAGCTCGAAATCTTCGGTGTTGACCGGCGATGTAATGTCGACGTTGCTACCGGCTCCCGGACTAGGTTGTGTCTGCGATGGTTGCGACGACAATATGTACCAATTGTTCGAGTTAACGAACTCCTCTATCTCACGTTGATCGTTGTTGAACCAATCCATTGGCGCCGAAACAAATGGTATAATAGAGTATTGAAATGGAACGCGGGATTGAAATGGATGGAACGCAAGCTCGTATTTATAGACATCGAATTAAAAAAAAAATGGATTTGCGGCCCGGCCCAAAGAGCGTGTAATGCTGGGCCGGGCCGCGGGACATGCGGCCCGTCACCGTGCAACCCCGTCCCGGGCCGGGACGCGGGACGCTCACCAGGTCGGGAACGCGACCCCGGGACCGGCCTGGGCCGTGACTCGCCTCCGTGTAACGCATGGGACGGGCCGGGACTCGCGATTTGCGGCCCGGCCCGACGCGTTACAGATGCTCTTAAAGACTCCACACGTGAAGGCTAGCATCAAAAGAAGTGGTAGGCCTTCAGATTTATTTGAAAAATTTGGAAAACCAATATACAAGTTGACTTATGGAGGAAGTTTGATCCTTTATAAATGCCACTTTCAAAGAAACAATATTTGGCCACAAATTAGGTGAAAACGAAACACCATTCTGTGAATTTCGTTCACCTGTTTGCAGTAATCATTGTCCATCGGAGAAAATCGACGGCGAAGAGAAGACCCAAACCATATATTTTGCGAGCATTATGTTGGGTAGACAGCGCAACACCGTGCGGGTTCTTGGATGGCGGTGGTGGTGGAGGGAAGCGGCGGCAAGAAGGCAACCGCATCCACGATGGCAGAGGATGTCTTTGGTGTGAGAGAGAGAGAGATCACCGAGGTTGAGAATTGACGGTAGTGTGAGGAGGGGGATAGCGGCAATAGGTCGCCGCTTGCATAACAACGGCGGCAACAGTGACTAATCCGGCGGCGCGAAAGAGAGAGCTCCGAGAAAGAGTGAGAGAGAAAGCCGGAGGAAGGGTGGCGGCGGCGGTATGGTGTAGAAAGAATGAGGAGCCTCTCTCTGAGTTAGAGCATCCAGTGGAAATTTCCACCCGCCCCGCCCCCTCCGAAGCGTCCATCCCGGGGCAGCCACAAAAAAAAAGTTCCCGCAGCAATAGTGGACACTTCCGTCCAGAAGTTTCCGCACAAAAAGTTTTCGGATGGTTGCGCAATAGGCCGGCGCGCCCTAGGCGAATACCCGCCGATGCCACTTCCGCCCCCAAAAATGTGTCCGCCTGCGGGGCAGACACTTCTCCCACTATAGATAGCCCCGTCCTCGGAGTTTCCGGGGCGGCCGGCGCGCCGCCCCTATAGGGGATGCTCTTAGGGTTGTGGAAGAAGTAGGTATTTATACAATGGACTAGGCCATATTCTAATTGAACATCCTGATTGGGCTGAAAATTGTATTTATCCTACGTTGAAATTAAATAGAGCCCAAGTTTTTAATTATTTATTTAGGTTAAGAATAAAATATTTGCAGCCCTAAATTTTCAAATTTTATTTTTTCTTGCATTGAATTTGATAATAGCCTATAATAATATTAGGCTATTTAAATTAAATTGTTGAGCCCAAATAAATTATTCTCTGCATTATTTAAATTTTTAGATTTATATGATAATACTAATTAATCATTCATACACGCACATAAAATTGTTGGTATAAATAAGAAATTAATTACTCTTTGTATACTGAAATTATTATTAGCTTATATTTGTATATAATTTTTATTTATAATTAATATTCAAGCTATATAATTTAAAAATAAATTATATATTTATAAATATACATATTTAAATTACTTAAGTTATTGTTATAATTGAGTTACACTTTGATTTATTCTATTAAATTATGTATTGTTGTTCAAACCTTTCTCTCATATCATTTTTTAGATTTCTCGAATTTTTTTGAATATATATATATATATATATATATATGCTAATTTAGACTTTTAATTTATTGGACTGTATTTATTTTTAAAATTACCATATTATTAATTAAATACATTATTTATATATTAATT
Organism: Salvia splendens; assembly: GCF_004379255.2. NCBI lineage: Eukaryota > Viridiplantae > Streptophyta > Magnoliopsida > Lamiales > Lamiaceae > Salvia > Salvia splendens. The sequence goes on from NC_056032.1 coordinate 5,462,363, forward strand.
AATTGAATATTTTTTTATTACTCCTTTGTATATTGAAATGATTTTTAGATTATATTTATATATTGATTTTTATTTATATTTAATATTCAAGCTATATAATTTATAAATAAATATATGTATACATATTTCATTTAGTTAAGATATATACATAGTTAAAATTGAGTTAGACCTTGATTTATTCTATAAAATGATACTATATTTTTGTTTAAGACTTTTTCTCATATTAGTTTTTAGATTTCTCAATATATTGGAATATATATATTTATATATGCTAATATGGACTTCTAATTTATCATATTTTATATACATTTTTAAAGTTAAATTCTTTTTAATTAAATAAATTATATTTATATATTCATTTATTGAATATTTTTTTACTACTTTTTGGTATTTTACATTTATTTTTAGATAATATTTATATACTATACATTTTTTATATTTAATATTCAATCTATTTAATTTATAACTAAATATGTATATACATATTTCAACTACTTAAGATATACTACTATATAGTTAGAATTGAGTTAGACTTTGATGTATTCTATTAAACAATATATCATTGTTCAAGAATTTTTCTCATATCATTTTATAGATTTCTCAAAATAGTGGAATATATATATGTGCTAATTTAGACTTCTAATTTATTGAAGTTGAATATATTTTTAAAGTAAATTCTTTTTAATTAAATAAATTTACATATTAATTTATTGAATACTTTCTATTACTCTTTGGTATATTGAAATGATTTTTAGATTATATTTATATATAAAATTTTATTTATATTTAATCTTCAAACTATATAATTTATAAATTTCCTATATATATTTAAATTACTTAAGATATGGAGTACAGTTGTTGAACTATTTCTTTATTCAAATTATATGTTTTTTTTTTCTTTTTGATCATTACTCGCATCCTTTATGTGTATATCTTATTATAATTAAAGCATTCTTAGTCGCACATCTTCTCTTTGTCATTTGTTTTATTTTATTCCACTTATATCAGAAATTAAAACTGTGAAAAGTTGTTTGACGAATATGAAATGTTTCATTTAGAATGGGTTGAGAGAAGTACATTTTTACTATGATTGGATCTTCCATTTTAAAAGTTGGTACACAATTTGATGTTGTTTAAGATTATAGATCACTCGAATGGAGTTTGCAATAGCACCATATTGATAATTAAACGATTAAGTGATTATATTTTGGAGGGACGAGTATTAGATGGCCATAATATTGGTAAAAAAGTATTGATCCTTCGAATGTGTTTAATACCATCCGATCCAAGGTTGCCTTTCAAATTCCAACGCCGGCAATTTTCTTTGGCTTTGATGTATGCGATGACCAATAACAAAAGTCACGGTTAATCTCTCTTCCATATTGGATTATTTTTACGAAAATCAGTCTTCAGTCATGAGCAACTGTATGTTGTATATCCAGAATTACGAGTCGTGAAGGTGTGGAGATTTTTGTTTGTAAAGATGATGATGATAGTAGCGGTGATGTTATTTTAAAAAAAATCAAAACTTATGAACTACTGATTTGTTGTTTTTTTTGTTCCTATATATGACTCTTTATGTTTTGTTAATCACAATTGTTGAGCTATTTGTTTATTCCAATTATTTGATTAATTTTTTTTATCTCTACTCAAATATATTTTCTTTATATGTATATCTTATTCTAACTAATTCATACTATTTGATCACTAGTCACCCATCTCTTCTTTGTCATTTATTTTATTTATTTTACTCCACTTATATCATAATAAATTGTTTAAAATCGTTTGCCGAATTTTAAATGTTTCATTTATTAGGGAGTAGTAAATTCTTCATTTAGAATGAGACAAGATAAGTACATTTCTGTTTTTGTAAATCATTATATTATATTGAAGTCTTATTTTCTATATTTTCATTAGAATTTGTATTCATTATTTGAAAATCTTATGTCCCATGCATAGCATGGGGGTTAATACTAGTTTTATGAAATGGAGTAGTTACTGAGGCGTCATTTTGGATAGGAATAAAAGTACAAATTAGCTGAAAATAAGTATATAAGAATTAATTCGGAAACAAAAGCTTAGACTTATCGTAATAAAAAGATATTATTAAATATTAATAATTGGTAACATTACAAAACCACACAAAAAAAAACCCAACACAGCCCTCAATATATAAGTTCACAATTACATGTCTTGGCTTCTCATATCTTTTTCTCATTAATTTATGAATTATAAGTTCAAAATTATACTTATATAATTATATAAATAATATATATTTGTATATATTAGTAATAAAATGCTGGAGCCGGAGCCGGAGCAAAGGAATCATCCACGGTGGCAGGGGCCGCGCCGCCACTGCTAAGAAGCTCCAACATCGCACGGTGTGGGTTCGATCTCTGCTTCTCACATAGTGCCGGCAAAAACACACCTACAAATTAAAAATAAGAAATTAGATACTTGACATAACTATTTAATGCTAAGTGAAAATTGAGCATATTATTCTATTAAATTTGTCATTTTTGGTCCGTCTCAATTTAAAAAAATTTATTTATTTTTATATATTTAATAATTAAGTCTCAAATTCCACTAATGTAGTAATATTTAATTACAAACGGTTAATTAAGTCGAGACGGAGAGAGTATTAATTTAATAAAAATACCTTCGCCCGCGGCAAGGTTGAAATAGAGGTCGACGATGTTGGGGCAGTTTTGGTAGCAGGACGGCGAGCAGAGGCTGGAGATGAACTCTGGCGCCATGAAGGCGTCAGAGGAAATCCCGACGCTGCTGCGGCCAACGCCACAGGCGGCCACGCACTGGTCGGACTCGATGCGTCCCGCCAGTCTCTCGGCCACCACGACCTCGGAAGTCATGCACGTGTACTCCACGACGTCTCCGGCTCCCTCGTCCTTGTAGCTCTCGAGCGCGCATCTCTTCCCCGACGTCGCGACGGCGAAGGCGCAGAGATTCTCCGGCAGATTCTCGCAGATCACCTCAGCTGCGTGTGTTTTTAAAAAAATTATAACAATGCACGTTTAGTGTGTGTGGATTTATGTGATATTTTGCAAAATTATAAAGCGTGACTAATTGCGTGAAAATGAAAAGAAGAATTGTTACCAAAAGCTGCGTGAATGGAAATGGAGAAAGCAAGGGAAAGAAGCAAACACGATTTCATTGAAGAAGCCATTTGAGGGTGTAAGCGTATTTTTGTAACTTTGGCTTCTTGAGATCTCTTGGAGAAGGAATGAGGTGAATTATGGTTTGATATGGAAGATTGTGATATGAGATTCTTCTTTATATAAGGTGGAGAGAGATAGATACATGAGGATTTGGTTGCATGCATTCTCGACTAAATTAGTTTGGTAATTTGGGTGATAACATTTCTAACTAACTAATTTTGTAATTTGGGTGATTTTTCTTAATTTCTTATCCAAATATAAAATGTCATCTTTTGTGATGCTCAAAATGATACTATTAATTATTAAAATAAAAAAAGGAAATGAAAAGTTAAGGCCATCTTTGTGTACACGAATGAGAAAATTAAGGAAAAAATGAAAGTCACTGAGATTGGTCTGTCTTTGTCCAAATTTTATGATTTAAATCATTATTATTCATTTTTATGTTGTAATATATAATCAATTTTGATTTTATAGAGGCGTAAATGCTCTTAAATCGTCTATTTTTGCTTATTAACATTCTTTTGGTCATTATCGAGGTACTCATATGTATCAAAGCCACAAACTTTCAATTATTTGTCCAAAAGAATTGTAATATTATTACTAGTACAAGTACTATCGTAATATATTTTTTAATCGTCACTGAATCAAATGTTTGTGAAGGCAGTTTTATTTTAACTGAATAATTGAAATAATAGTATTGTATAGACGTGTTAGGATGTCATCTCAGCATGTTTGGTTGAAAGTTTCCGATTTAGGTATGCTGAATATATACTTGCTTTTAGATATTTTGATTTTCTCTTGCATTATTAGGTCGTCATGTTAATTGATTTTTATACACGCTTACCACTAATTTAGAGCACTTGCGACAAATCTATTGTAAAGCAAAGTCATCCAACCATCTTTTTTTTTATTATTATTTTATGGTAAAATGAACATATATTTAAAGACCGCGACACAGAGGCCTCGAACTTGAGACATTTGGCATCAGACATTATTAACTTTTCTACCGTTTGGTCAACTCACATGCAAGCCATCCAACCATCTTAATTAAGTGGGATGCTCCCACAATAATGAAAAAGGTTGTGTTTTAAAAATCGAATCGGTCTGACTAGTTCGACCGGGAACTGATGCATTGTTTAATCCATTGGAAAAACGTCAGTTAAGTATCGGTCCAACAACTTTATACTTAGGAGTTAGGACATGCAATATATATTTATCAAAATATTCTAGCTCGCATATTAATTATATATTCCCTTAATTTTGATATGGTTTTCAAATAACAAATATAGATTACATAATTACGAAAGAATAAAATTTATTAGGTAGCGATGTATGTAGAAGTAGAACAATAAAATGCCTCCCACGTCTCCGCATAAATCAAGTATGTACATAAATGGAAAAACAATATAAAAATAATTAGATCCGCTTCTTTAATTTTCGTGCTTTGTTGTCGTTAATTATTTGTTTTTTCACCCTATCATTTGTCTTGTACTACTTCATTCGTCCCACATTATTTGAAGCGTTTCTTTTTTGGCATGGGAGTAGTATTTAATTTTTAATTTCGTGTACAAATTCAAAATCAGAAGAGAAGTTTCTCGACCTCCAAATTTAACATATAGTAAATTGCTTTGAAAACTAAAGTAATGTTCTTTTTGAACTTATTTTACATTGTACTTAAAACATGTCTCAAAATACTTAAAGAGTCACTTTGCGGAAATAAATAAAGGGGTATTTGTTAGTAATTTCTAAAATTTTAATAAATTCTAATTTTTCATACCAACCTTAAAATTTATATATAAATTAACAAATTATTGATTTGTCTTGCAAAATATTTTAATCGGTGGGATAGTGAGGAAATCGAACGGTAAAAGCAGAGATTTAATTAATTAAAATAACTTTTTTTCCAATTTAATAATGGTTAACTATAAATAATCACAAAATAAGGATATACTTCTGTAATTGGAACTCAATGATAGGTTTGGCAATTGGGGGTGTAACTTCTCGTTTTTTCAAATCCATGAGATTGTTTTGGTAATCGAATCATAAGGTTGAAAATAATAAATTCGAGTTTTCTAGCCCTTGCCAAACTAGAACGTGCAATTAATTCATGGGACTTTGATGTTCTTTATAAGAGAAACATTATAATACGTGATTTGAAGTTTTGTTGAGTAGTATTATTTGATGGTTAATAATATTTCTAAGTAGTACTATTTATCCATAAAAAAAATTGGTTCATTTTAAACTTATAGATCTTTATTTTTGTATTTTTAAAACATTACTCATGGTGTGTTGGATTTCTGTATCGCATGATTATTGCCTGAATTTCCCAAATTTAACATTTCAATGCAGCTTGATGAGTCAATTAACTCACACTATACATAGAAATATTTGAACGGACCAGATTGCATAGCCCAAAATTATGGGCTTATGTGAAAATTGCTTTTCCAACGTGCATTGATTCAAATGTATGGGTTGTCGTTTGTTAATTACTTAATTGTAATTTGTACTGTTCTTGAATCAATAGTTATAGTAGGAATTTTGTACTGTTTCAGTTGACTGCATTTCATAGAAACTTCAATCATAAATATGAAACATTTGGAATATTAATGATCATAGATTGAGTTCTTGTACATGTTGCTATTAAGGTATGCTAAAAGATTAAAAAAAATGAAATAAAGTTTACAAGACGATCGTATATTAACTTTAAGGCACTAAATAGGGATGGGAGGTTCGGTTCCTAACCGAACCGAGCGGTCGGTTAACCGATGCTCAAAATTGACAAGACCAAGAACCGGAACAGATACGGAATAAGGTTCGGTTCTCGGTTACCCGACCAGGAACCGAAATAACACCAAAAAAGGTGGAAAATGTTTTTAGAATCATATATCTCTTATTAAAAATAACATAGCTATCTCCATATATGTTAGTGTTGCTAACTCTTCAAATATATAAGAAAAATAATTAAATAGCAAGAGTAATTGTGAATAAGAGATAAGAGGTAAAAAAGAAATAAAAGGGAAAAAGTTACAATATTAATTATAGTAAGTTAATAAGTATATTATTAAATCGGTTCTGCGGTTATAACTTCCCGTCCTTGAAACTGGAACCGGGACTGAGCCGAAACCCGATTAGGTTGGTTATCGGTTACCCGAGAACCGAATTTTTCGGTTCGATTCTTGGATAACCGAATAACCGAGAACTGTTTACCCAGCTCTACACTTAGGTTTGATGAGATGACAATAATCCCTTTTCTTTTTGAGAAAATGATAATACACCTAGATAATATTTTCTAGTACTAGTATTTATTTTCCTATATTCTTGAGAAAGGAAAAGCCCAAGTCTACAGCAAATTTTCAATTTGTAGTTGTGATGAAACATGGTATTGGGCTAACAGTAGTTGGGCCAACTTGGGCTATAATGGTAATTAATAAGTAGTCCACTAAGCAAGCAAAACCAATAATTATCTTTATCAAAAAAATACTAGGGAGCCTTTATTTGAGTGATAGATAGATTGATAAAAAATGAGGTAAATTAATATACCATTTACTTTAATGTATTGATTAATTTTAAGCATGTTTAACAATCTTATCCTTTGAATACTCAATCCTTGTTACGCATAATGGACGCTCAAACAAATGTTACCTCAATGTGTATTAAGCAGCTGTTAGAATTAGCATTCTCTGTAAATTATTGTCCACTTAGGTTTCTTTAATCATCAAATTAGCATCTCACTCTATGTTTAATTACTGGGATAAGCTCACTTCTTGAATGCTTAAATTGTACTCTCTCACTCAGTCCCATAGTAGATGTCATACTTTTCTTTTTAGTTTGTCCTACAAAAGATATCACATTTTCATTTTTTGAAAAAGTTCTCTCTCACATGAATATAAAAATTATATTTTCTCTCTCCATTTAACACACAAAACAAAACCTCCTAAAATCCGGCGCCGTCCAACAAGTGTGACATCTTTTGTGGGACGGAGCCAATGTTTAAAAACCGGACCGGACCGGCCGGTTCGACCGGTTCAACCATGAACCGGTAGGTGGTCCGGTCCGGTTAGCACTATAAAACCAGTGACATGTTCAACCGCCATAAACTGCCGAAACCGGCCGGTCGGACCGGTCTGGCCGGGAACTGGAAACCGGTTCAAATGCTTTTCAAAATTTTATTCTAAAATTTTGGCCTTGATAGAGGTCGAACTCAAGACCTCCCGGTGAACTTACCAACAATTCTACCAGTACACCACAAGGACTTCTTGGTAGTAATATGAACATAAATTATTTTCATATGTTAAACACGAAATATTTATATATATAAACTAATAATTTATGTTTAATACGTATATATGTATATTAAGAATATGTGATTAATTATATTAAAAGTTTACTACTATTTGATTATATACTAGGAGTATTTACTAAATATATATTTTTAATTTATGTTTATTCATATATCTTTGTGTATAATATTATTTTGCCGCATTACTTTTTGAAAATAATACTATGAACTTATTTATTTTTATACATGAATATTAAATTTTTTATGTACTATAACTTACTACTAGTATAATTTATATATTTAATTATATTTGTTGATAAAAAATTAATAAAATTCTATCATTCACTAAAAATATATTCTTTTTAATTTTATATTCTTTTAAGATAATTCATTTTAATTTTATATATTCTTTTAAGAAATTGTTAATTTTAATATATTTCTTATATTTTAATTTTACTTTTACAATCACTAATGTTTTATAATATAGGAGTTTATAATTATACATAGAGTTTAATACTAGTTTTTAATATTGTGTATTATAATTTATTATTGTATTTAAACTTAACGTCATTAAATATTCTAATATACTAGTACAAGAACTTGTTTTCTATAATAATACTATTAAATGTATAATACTATAATATTTATTGATAAAACATTTGATTAAATTTTATTATTTACTACTAAATAAATAAATATATATATAAACAGTATTTCGGTTCAACCAATGGTTCGGCCAGTGAACCGGTTGAACCAGTGAACCAGTAATGACGCCGGTTCGCTTGCCGGTCCGGTTTTTAAAACATTGGATGGAGCTTTCACACTAATTGTTCTTCTTCACCACATGGCTTCCAGCCTAATTTCCTTCAGAACTGTTGTTTAAACAGCAAATCAGTTGATTATTTTACATATTAGACCATGATTTGATTAATTAGCAACTCCCTAAACTGAGTAGACAAAGTGCCCCTTAAGCTAATAGCTAATTAATGTGTTAAGAAATACACCAGAGTACTTCTTTGACTCTGACCCCCCATGAGTTAATGTATACGGAATATTATTGAATTAACTAATTTTGTGAATGTGAAATTTTGACCGGATGTGCTGTGACTAACATAAACCTAATTTTGTGAATGCGACTAACCTAAACCCATGGTTAATTCCTGTGTATTTTTGTATATAAATCTCTTTGCTCCGAAGATTAACATCAAGAATTTGTAATTAAACGACGTTTCATGGGTTACTAAATTTATGATAAGTTTGAGTTTAATATGTGTACCGATTTTAGCAAAAAGGCTCACAAAATAGCATAATCTTAAATTGGACTCCCAACGTGAAATGTCTAGCTCTGTCAATATATTGCACAAAAAATAGCAACATGTTACTCATAACGTGAAATGTCTGCCTCTGTCAATGTATTGCATGGAGAATAGCAACATCTTACTCATTTATTATGTTTCTTGACCAAAGTTACATCCTCATCGATTAAACGTGGCGATAAAATCAGCTACTTATATTTACTTGTCTAAATGAAAGGTGTTGTATCTAACCTGAACCCATGGCTAGTTCCTCTGTTTTTTGTATATATTCCTCTTTGATCCAAGATTAACATCAAGAATATGTAATAAAAGTAGGACTTTTCATAATTGATTAAATTTATGGCAAACTTGAATTTAATATGCATATTGATTTTAGTGAAAAAACTGTCACCAAAATTGGAAAAATGTCGAATTGCGCTCAAACATGAGATGTCCGGCTTCGTCACTTCTGCACATCAAATAGCTAGCTTTTCATGTCAGAACGTACTTGTATTACACATTTGTTCATCTTGACAAAAGTTATATTCATGAACATCGTGATCAACCAAGTGTGATAATAAAATCAACGTATACTCTACTTGTATAAATGACTAAGTGCTATATTCCTCTGTATTTTTTGTTTTATATTCCCATTTCCTCCAAGATTAACAGAAAATTTTTTGTAATAAAACTAGATTTTAAATTTGGTTTGAATTTGTTTACAAATTTCAACAGAAACAGTATCGACAAAATTTGCAAAACATCTTTTTGCTCCCTCCAACATACTAGTTTTTCTTGTTAGAACGTGTTACTCATTTTTTTTCTCTGCAATGTTTCTCGACAGAAGTTACATTCCTGAACATTCTGATCAATCAAAGCGTAACAATAAAATCAAATAAAATCTCTACTCATCTAAATGAAAAACAAAACAAAACAAAACAAAAAGAATAAGCCATATTTCCCCTGCTTCAGTTGAGATACCTATCACATATGCAGCCGGGATAAGGATTAGCGTAAAAATTCTCCTCTAATCTCAGCGTCGGCCCTGCTTCTCTCTGGTACGGCGCCCCCACTCTCTTCTCGTGCATTTTCTTCACCTTCCCCGCAAATTCCTCCCACGAAATCTCCCCACTGTCCATTCTATCTATCAGTTTCACAAAACTCATCCTGTCCATATTGTTAAATGGTATAGACAACATATTTAGAGAAGAAAGCAATGGGAGAAGATTATTGTATTTTGATTGAATGATGAAATGGTACTCAACACCCATATATTTATAGGGATGTTGGTGACTTTTGAGATCCTACAATAAATGTATATTCATGGAACTACACTACTATTGGAACAATGCATGCACATCTTCAATGCTTCTTGGAACTCCATTCTTGGAACTATATTCTTCTTTAATGCTTATTGATACTTCCCCTTTTCTCAACACTCCCCCCTCAAATTGAGTGGTGGGATCTCCAAAACTCAATTTGGAAAGCACATCTTCAAAGCTCCTTGAGTTGACTGCTTTAGTTAGGATGTCGGCAAGTTGATCCTCAGAGCGAACAAAAGGGAGTTCGACAATCCCATTCTCAATGTTTTCTTTGATAAAGTGTCTGTCAACCTCCACATGCTTCGTTCGATCATGTTGTACTGGATTTTGTGAGATGCTTATAGCGGCTTTGTTATCACAATACAACTGGCACTTGCTTGGAGGGAGATTAATCTCTTTCATCAATCTCCTTAACCATAAAATCTCGGTCAACCCACTTTTAATCCCACGAAATTCTGCTTCGGCACTCGAAAGAGCCACCACCTTCTGCTTCTTACTTCTCCATGTTACCAAATTACCTCCAACAAAGGTAAAGTAGCCTGCTGTAGACTTCCTATCGTTTGGGTTCCCTGCCCAGTCAGCATCTGTATAACCATGAATCTCAAGATGCCCATTTTTAGCGAACAACACTCCATGCCCTGGAGTTCCCTTCAAATACCGACAAATCCTAAGTGCTGCCTCCATGTGATCTGTCTGCGGCTTATGCATGAACTGACTTACGACCCCAACTGCATAGGCAATATCTGGCCTAGTGTGCGAGAGATATATGAGTTTTCCGACTAGTCGCTGATATCGACTACGGTCAGCCAGCTTGGCTCCTTCTCTGATTTGTAATCCGTGATTAACTGCCAGAGGAGTGTCTGCTGGTTTACATTCCAGTAGGCCGGTCTCTGCTAGGATATCCAAGATATACTTCCTTTGTCGCAGAAAAATTCCTTTGATTGACCTTAGCACTTCAATCCCAAGAAAGTACTTGAGATTCCCCAAGTCCTTCATCTCAAATTCCTGAAAAAGATTTTTCTTTAATTCCTCAATCTCTTCTAGGTCGTCACCTGTAATAATCATGTCATCAACATATATGATTAAACATGTGATCTTATCACCCTGCTTCTTAAAAAATAGCGTATGGTCTGAATTGCTCTGTGTATATCCATAGCTAATCATTGCCCCAGCAAACTTCCCAAACCATACTCTTGGAGATTGCTTCAATCCATACAAGGTCTTCCTCAATCGGCACCCTTCACCTGCTTTAAAATCTGTTGCAAAACCTGGGGGTGCCTCCATGTAAACTTCTTCTTCCTTCTTCAACTCTCCATGTAGGAAGGCATTCGTCACATCAAACTGGTGTAATGGCCAGTCCCTATTAGCAGCAATGGATAACAACACCCGAATTGTGTTCATCTTAGCTACTGGAGAGAAGGTCTCAGAATAGTCAACTCCATATGTCTGAGTATAGCCTTTTGCGACAAGTCGTGCCTTGTACCTTTCTATCGAGCCATCAGGTCTTCTTTTGATAGTGAAGACCCATCGACAACCCACTGGTCGCTTCCCTTCTGGTAGAGCACATTTCTCCCATGTGTGGTTTCGAATCAGTGCATCAATCTCTTTCTTCATTGCTTCCCTCCAATGCTTGTATTTCATAGCTTCTTCCCATGTCTGTGGTATTTCTTCTTCCTCATATAGTGCATTCTCGAAAGCCCGAGCCATCTCTGATAAATGGCCTTTGGCTAGGTTCACAACAGAGTACCGCTTTTTCTTGTCAATCCTCTCTGGCGTATACCTTTTGGGTGGAACTCCTCTGTTTGACCTTGGTGGAAGTATGTACCTCCCAGTGTCAGGGTCAACTCCTTCGACCTCGACTTCCTCAATTTCCCTTTCTTCGGCCTCAATTGAATTTTCTTCTGCACTTACAGTGTTAGCCAAACAATTATCTGTATCCACAAGATTACTTACAGTGGATAACCTTAACGGAGAAATATTTGAGGCGATGCCACTTTCTACGATGGACTCTACCACATCAGAGACTTGCTCAGCGGAATTGCTTACTGTTTTCTCTGATAGATCCGCATCAGGATTGCTTGGCGTTGGCAGTGGCATTGAGATCCAACTTAGCGGGTCCGTATCATTGTTATCCCTAACATTACTCTCCCCCTGACCGCTAAGATGGGTAAAGAAGTACTCAGTTTCAAGAAAGTTGCAGTTCATTGTAACAAACATCCGGTTGGACTTTGGATCGAAACACCTATACCCCTTTTGATTTACCCCATATCCTACAAAAACGCATTTGATAGCGCAAGGGGATAGTTTAGTTCTTTCATGTTTAGGAATGTGGACAAAAACGGAGCATCCGAAGACGCGAGGTTCAAGAGTCAAGGGCGGAGGAATTTTTGTGAAGGTGGACAAGACTTGTAGAGGAGTTTTATGTTTGAGAATACTTGTGGGCAATCGGTTTAAGAGATAGGCTGAGGTGGCAATGGCTTCTGGCCAGAAGTGTTTCGGGGCTTTTGACTCTATAAGCATAGAACGAGTCATTTCGAGGAGAGATCGATTTTTCCTTTCAGCCACACCGTTTTGTTCGGGAGTATGAGCACATGTGGTTTGGTGTATAAGGCCTTTGTTTTGGAAGAGTTGTTTCATGGTAGAATTAACGAACTCCCCCCCATTATCTGACCGAAGGACCTGAATGGTTTTGTGAAACTGAGTTTGGATAAGGTTATAGAAATGGGTAAAGTGTGACAAAACTTCAGATTTTTGTTTCATGAAATATATCCAGGTCATGCGAGTGCAATCATCCACAAAAACTAAGAAATATCGAAAACCTTGCCCCCCAATAACTGGTGCGGGCCCCCAAACATCAGAGTGTACTAAGGCAAATGGGGTTTCAACACGAGTATTACTTAATGGGTAAGAGTTCCGATGACTTTTGGATAAAAGACAAGTTTCACAGTACATGTCATGCTTAGGAATAATACTAGGAAATAATAATTTTAAGTAACCGATAGATGGATGACCCAAGCGCCGATGCCAAAGCCAAGCTTTCCTGTCAGCTGATCCGTGAGTTAACATGGCAGTCCCTTTTTGAGCTATCTCATCCACATAGTAAAGCCCATCACGTTCAGTGCCACGCCCAATTATCTCTCCGGTTCGGATATCCTGCAACAGACAAAATTGTGGCTGCATTAGTAACGTACAATTCAATTCCTTTGTGACATGACTAATGGATAATAACTTATGAGACATCGAAGGAATACATAGACAATTTGATAACTGCAAAGTTGGGGAAATGTTAACGGTTCCAGCCCCCTCAACCACCGTAAATTCCCCATTGGCAGTTTGGATATGAGATTTTAGAGGTTTCTGAAGGTTGGTAAGGTCTGAGGCATCATATGTTATGGTATCGGTTGCCCCACAGTCAAAAATCCATTTATCATTTTTCTCATGGCCATTAGATACTGCACACACAACTCCAAGCTTCTCGAGAGGCTGAAATCGATTTTGGCAAGTGGTTTGGGAAATTATGGAATTTTCAGGAGATTTGGGGGCTAATTGTGACTGAGAATTTTGGTGGGGTAAAACCTGCAATTTCCCAAAGATTTGGGGGCTTCCAATAAAAGAGCCCCCTAACCCTAATCTACCTGAATCGGGCGCCGCCTCTCCCCTCATCAATTCTTCACTCCAATCGTGAATTACACTCCCACTTCCGCTGGCAACGAAGTTTGCTGCCCCGGTTGTATTCGCCGGCTGAGCAGCTTCATTTCTGGTCCTTCCTCCTGGCTGGACAGCACCGGCGGTTTGCGCGACCCCCTGCACGGCGTTGCCTCCGTCGCCTCCAACTGCTGCGGCGGCGTGCCCGCCACGGTTCCATGGTGTTTGCGGTTGCGGCGGCTTGCCGTGCTTCTCTTCCCACCAATCTGGATATCCAACTAGTTCAAAGCATGAATCTTTTGTGTGTCTTTTCCGTTTGCAGTAGGAACACACCAATTTTGACTTGTCTTCTTCATCACTTCGCCGATTTCTATCATTGCCACTGCCGCGACCACCACTGTTGCTGCCCGCGACCACCACCGTTGCTGCCGCGACCGCCACCCCGAGAGCCGCCGGTAGGGTTCTGCCACCCTCGGATGGCGAGGCCAGTTCCAATTCCATCCATGGCAGCTGCTCCGCCGGTGTTTGCCTGTTGTAACACTCGGAGTCGTGTCTCCTCCTGCTGAATCAGGTTGTACGCATAGTCGACGGAGGGAAGTGGGTCCATTTTCAGTATCTCCCTCTTGGTTGTTTCATATTTGCTATCAATTGCATAGAGAAACTGACATACTCTCTGATCTTGTATGAATTTGTTATGAATCTCCATATCCTCTGGACATTTCATTGGGTTCGTCTGTTTTTGGTCGATTGAAATCCAGATCTCTCCCAACCGGCTCCATATTTCTTCTAATGAACTGCTTCCTTGCCTCAGTGTGGTTGCTTTGAACTGAAGATCATACACCTGGATTTTATCTCTTCCGCTCCCATATGTGACGGCCAACGCATCCCATATATGCTTTGCCGTCGGATGTTGTGAAACTCGACTGACCAGTCGAGGCTCAATGTTTTGTATTAACCAAGTGATCACACAGTGATCGGCTTGTTCCCATTGTATGAAGGCTGGATCGGTTCGCGGTGGAGAATGAGGCACTCCGGTGACGTGAGATACCATTCCCCGACCGCTTATTGCCGTCTTCATCAATACGGACCAAAGGGCGTAATTTTCTCCATTCAACTTATTCCCACCAATGTGGAGGGGCTGCGTGTCAATTCTGAATGGCATGGCAGCTGTTTCTGGTGGATTTGGTTGGTTCATCGCAAAACTATTGCGCATAAAGTTGGCAAATTGCCGGGCAAATTCATCTGCCATAGATGAATCTGAGGTTTCGGTTACTATATAGTTGTCATTTGACATTTTGGCTTATGGTTATAGATACAGCGGAAAAAGGAAAAACAAAAAAAAACGGGAAAGGGCCGAGAAAGGTATCAAAGACGATGATGATACCTTATCTGAGTCCAAACCTGCTCTGATACCATGTTAAATGGTATAGACAACATATTTAGAGAAGAAAGCAATGGGAGAAGATTATTGTATTTTGATTGAATGATGAAATGGTACTCAACACCCATATATTTATAGGGATGTTGGTGACTTTTGAGATCCTACAATAAATGTATATTCATGGAACTACACTACTATTGGAACAATGCATGCACATCTTCAATGCTTCTTGGAACTCCATTCTTGGAACTATATTCTTCTTTAATGCTTATTGATACTTCCCCTTTTCTCAACACATATAACAAACCAAATTAGATCAAACAGCTGAACTCATCCTAAATAAATAAATAAATAAAAAACTGTCCGAGAACTCATCCCAAAAGACCAGTTTACCCACCTGTCAGGATTAATAGTCCTTTTGAACCCCTCGAACCTCCGGTGCCCCTGCACCGCCTTCGCCATGTTCCCGTCGTACGTGTACACAAACACGTCGCTCTCCTGCGCCACAATGTAGTCGAGCGCAGCCAGCCGGTTCTGGTAACCCACAAACGGCCTGAGCTCCTCGGCCGTGGCCAGGGTCGAGTGCGAGTACACGTTGGGGTACTCGCGGCGGAGCGCGTCCATGCTCCCTTCGCCGTAGATCTCTCCGGCGACAATGTAGACGCGGGTGGCGGAGGGGTAGCCCATGGCCTTGAGGAAGACGGCGGCCTCCCTGGGGGCCAGGGGGCAGCCCCCGCGGGCGCGCTTGTCTCGGCTGTCGATCTCTTTCTCCTTCCAGTGCTTGGTGGCGTAGCGCATGCGGCGGAGCTCGTTGGATTCGGCGGCGGTGAGGTTGTGGCTGCAGCCGGTGAAGGCGAGCATGTCCTTCTCGTAGCGGAGGTGGAGGGCGATGTAGGGGGAGTATTCCTCTTCTTGGTCTCGGAGGCGAGCCACGAGCTTGCGGCCGAGGTCTTCGATGGGCGGGGCGAAGCGGAGGGCCTCGTAGTTTGTGCGGCACCGGAGCTTCTGGATGGACGGGGCTAGGCCGTTGTTGGCGAGGCGTGAGTCTGTGTGAGTGAATCTTATCACCCTTTTCTTTTTCAGCAATGTTCCCATGTCTCTGTAGTACCCTGCCTGCACCCAACAAATTCAACAATCTTGATGTTAGGCCTAATAGGGGTGAGAAAAAAATCGAAAACCGAATATTCGAACCGATCCAAACCAAAAATTTGAAATTCGGTTCGGTTTTGAAATTTCGAAAATTTCAGTTTTTCGGTGCAGTTCGATTTTGTAAAAAAACCAAACCGAAAAACCGAACTATATTTTAATATATATTATAAATTATATATATAAAGCTCTAACCCTAATTCTCCACTTCAGCCGTCCGCCTCTTTCTCCTAAATCAAAATTCTCCACCTCTCTTCAAAATCAAAATTCTCCAGAATCAGAATTCTCCACCCGTCTCCTCCGACCTCCAATCGTTCTCCACAGTCCAGCACCGACGACTCATCTCCTTCCAGCCATCCTCATTTTCTAAGTTATCCGATAGAATATTTGAAACTTGGAAGAAATTAAAGAGTGAACACTTAGTTTGAATTTTTATTTTGGTTGACATTGATGTTAAGGATTAAATATTTACATTTTATTGGTTGATGGATGTTAATTTTGGTTTGATTGGATGTTAATTATGTTAGGGTTTTATGATTTCTTTTCTTTATCGGTTTTTCAGTTTTTCCATACAATTCGTTTTTTCGGTTTTTGGTTGAAATTCAAAATAATTTCGGTTTTTCGGTTTAATTCGGTTTTTTTAGTTCGGTTTTTCGGTTTCGGTTTTTTTATTTTTTTTGTTTCGGTTCGGTTTCAATTTTTCCACAAATTCAGTTTTTCGGTTTCAGTTCGGTTTGGGCGAAAAACCGAACCGAAACCCGAATGCTCACCCCTAAGGCCTAATTCATGATTTTGATCAATGTTTTAACATGGTGTCAAAGCAGGCCACATGCTTAAGCCGAACGTGCCATCGAGGGTTACAAAGGACTCATTCAATCTCCAACTTATTTAGGACGGAACCTCAATATAGTTTACTAGTAGTAGTAATTAGTTGGTTTCTCCTACGTACACTTCAATAGATGAGATTGTATATATCTAATTCACACATGATCTAACAAATTTAAGGCCTCATTCCACCCAAACCGGTATACGAATCAATAATCAACTATAACATGATTTTGATCCATGTTTTAACATGGTATCAAGGCAGAGTCGAGCGTACCCCTGGAGGTGACGGGGCTTGAGTGGTCATGTTCAAACATTAACAAATATGAAAGGCTCACAAAAAAAAAGGAGCCTATTGAAATTTATTCACATGCTAGTTGTCCCAGATTTTACGTTTTAATGGATGAAACCTTTACTACCTGTAAAATCTAACAAATTTTAGGCCTAATTCACACCCACACAATCAATTGTAGCTTGTAAACTCATTGATTACCTTAGACCAAGAGATGGGAGCTTTGTTGACAGCCTTCACTCTTGCATACTTTTCCGGCAACTTGTCGACGATCTCAATGTCGAGACTTAGAACCTCAATAAAATGCTTCCAATCGAAGATATCCTTGAAGTCACTGCTCCATAGATATATCAAAAGCGATCATCAAAGTAAATCCAAAAATCGATCAATCAGTTTATATATAGTGAAAGAAAACCATATATACCTAGGATCTGTCCAGAAGCTCGAGTGATCGAGCGAAGGAAGCACAAGAGTCGCATTCATGATCTTCACTATCGCCACCATGTCGCATATCTATTGCAATTCATACTTACTCTTACATTCCTTGAATATATATATAAAAAATTAAAGATTCAATCTTGATTTTGTATAGATGGAGACTCACTCCTGTTCTCATCTGATTCAGTCCCCCGTTTGCTTGAACCAAAACATACCCATTCGTTGCATTTGATGTCTCTGAAATCAAAATGTAAAGATTCAATCTTGATTTTTGAGAGAGAGAGAGAGAGAGAGTGAGGGAAAAATTTCACGTACTGATGCGATTCTTTGGCCGTACAGTGCAAGGGTATAAATCGGCACTGTAGGGTTTTCTCCATATTTCTGAAATCTGGAGGGAAAATTGAATATTAGTACATGCAATACAAAAAAAAAGGAGACTTTTAAAAAGATGAGTTATGTTTTATTTCTGTTTGTTTAAAAATTAAAATAAAGAAAGTGCGCAACGTTCGGTTAATCATTAGAATTCAACGTTTAAGAGTGATTTGAGTGAGAAAAATAAATGTGATTATTTTCAACCGTTATTTGATCACACCCACTAAACACCATCGTGGCCAACTACAAACATAGCTCCGATTAATGCTAAATCGTTATTTTCAATAAGCAAAAATGCCAAAATATTACAATATCGTTCGTACAAATTAAATGATCATACACAAATTCATAACCAAATTTCTTGACCAATTGAAGTTAATAGTGACCGGAATTTAATTTCAGGTTAAGTTTGATTATTCATGTCGCCGTTAATTAATTTAATCCCACGGTCAACTAGTAGTAGTAAACGTAGTATAGTGAAAAATTAAATTAAATATGATTGATTACTAATTTATTGGTAATTAAGTATATTAAACTTGAAGGAAGTAAGTTTTAAATCAATTTAACAAAATTGGACGCAACTTTCGACTCACCGGAATTTTCTTTTTCCGGCGTCGCCTCCGTCTCTCCGCCGCGGGATGCGAGCGGAGTTCCGTCTCGAAAAGCGCCTTGTGCGCGGAGGAGGAGAGATCGGTCTTGAAGAAGCGCACGATCATCGTGTCCCTATCCGCCACCGCCCCGCCGCCTCGGAGCAAGAGGAAGAATCGGAGATAGGCGGAGAGCGCCACCATCAAAAGGAGGATCACGAAAACCGTTCGGCAGCCGCGCTTCCTCGGCGCCAGAGATTTCAAGAACCACTTCTCCGGGGACCACCGCGGCGGCGGCGGAGGGCGGAGATTCTGTCTGCCTTCCATGTTCGTCAAATCGTCTGCCTCCGTTTCTGATTCCGATGGATTCTCGTCGGTGGCGCGGCGGCGGTGGTGAGTATAATAGGTTGCACCGCCGTTAGACATGGAACGACGGAGGTGAAATTCAAAGAAGTGAGAGAAAGTTGGATGGTGGGAGAGAGGGGGAAGAAGGCATGGATGGAAAAACCGTTTCTTTCTGTTAATTTTGCTAAAATAGATTTTTATTAAATTGTGGGGTTTTAATTTTTTGGGGGGTTTTTTCTTTGGAAATTGAATTAAGCGTAATGTTAGGGGCAAACAAAAGTGGTGAGAGAAAGGAGAGGGAGAGAAAGCACGTTTAATTTCTTGCAAATCGTCTATGCTTTGATCATTATATATAGATAGTATAGGGCAAGGTGGAACAAAGTAGTTGCTCCAAGTGTGACATTGATTAATAAGTACTTACTACAATTGAAGAAGGAATACTTTTTTATATATATATATAGGAAAATGATCAATACAAAACTTGATCTCAATACAAAATCCAGACCAAATCTTGACCATGAGATTTGACAATCCAATGGTCAATAATTAAACAAAAACACGGAGGGTCATTGTAAAGCAGTTTTAGGTCATATTATAAACTTTGGGTTTGAGGTCATGTTAAGATCATTTCATGTCATCCTTACTATAATGACGTAAAAATAAGCTTACAATGACCTAAAAATTACTTTTGTATGCTTGGTTCTGCATTTTTGTATTAAGAATGGTTTTGCATGCATCAAAACCCAATTCATGAAAAAAATTCCGGCAGTTGCAAAATAGTTGTGGCACATGAAAATATATTTCCCTTATATATGTAATTTTGTATGCTGTAACTAAATAAAAAAATGAAAATTAAACTAAATAAACATGTATTTTCGATTGCCACGACGATAACTTTATAGTTGGAATTTTTTGCAAGACATTTTTATCCCCTAAAATGAAACGATCGATCAGTACTAATGTTAATTATCTAAACGGTGGAATATTTTTGTATAATCGCTTTAAACGATAGGGCAAAATCAATCATTTATCCAAAATGAATGTATGAAATTTTGCATACTGTCATCGAGAAAGATTCATCGAGAAAGATTGTTATTAACATCTAGACAAGAAGATACGACGTTAAAAGATCGCTATTTATAAATGAGTAGTATATAACAATGTGAAATTAACACGATGTGTTTGTGTGGCTCTAAGACATGTAGTACTAGTAACTATAGTACTTATACATTTTTTTATAATTTATGCATATATTTTATTTGATATCCTACTATTTATTTTGGCAGTAGTTTTCACAAGTTATCATATGCCAATTTTCAACTTTTTTTTAACGTATGACCATGCCCAATTTTTTGCCGAAACATTTCGTTCATTAAACTTCCATCTCATTCATTATTACTCGTTTATAGAATCAAGTTTACTTTCCTTGCCTAAACTACTCTTTAACAGTTTGTAACATTTACGTGCAACTAAAATTAATAGTAATACATAATTTTATTTTCATCATAACTCACTTAATTATGACTAATTACTGTCGAAAACGATACGTGATCAGAAAAGATCTTGTTATTTTTGAAGTTGAAACGATTATGCAACTAACTGATTATTATTATTTTTTATTATTATTGTTTAATGTCTGTGTGTAGTGTTGATAAATATCTCATCATTTGTAAAATTAATTGGACCAAAATATATTTCCTACTTTCACGTTCACGTTCCTGAAGGGTGAAAAATTTAGTAACAAATTCCAGAATCTTCTGCCGAATCGTCTTGGTCATGGGAATTTCATTTTACAAAGATTTTTCAAAACTTTATTTTGCTATTATAAAAAAGTCAGTTTTTTGGGGAAATAATTCGGGAACTTTTCACTCAACCTTGAGTTGCTGATTGATGTAATAGAAATAGAATGAAAAGAATTTCAAACTTACAATGTATGCCACATAAACTAACAATGCAATGAATATAATAAAGTCACGAATTTTTATGTTTTTACTTCGTGAATACATAGATAATTAAATATGTCCCAAAAAACATAAAGAGTGGATTATGATCCGTGTACATTTCATATTTCTCTGGACGTGACATGAAAAAACAACATTACGACTAATAAGACTGTTTGATACTTGATTACTGAAATAGACTTCTTGAAATTGACAATACATGACAAATACTAGTACTGTTTATGTTACTTCACCACAAAAACATAGTATTTAAATAGTAATCAATTAAATACGCAAATCTACGAATTTAAGACGTTTTTCTTAATTTGTACCCTAAATTTTAGCCATTAAAAAAAACAATGCAATTAATAGATGAATTGGTTGTAGTGCATATTACTATTGCATATGTGAACATCATCCACGAATAGTCGAATACTACCATTGCTTGGGCCACGTTATTCTTATTTGTTTTATTTTATACTCCGTGTATTTATTTTGATTATAGTTTTAGACATCATTAACTTTTAAAAAATCATATAATAATTAATTATCGATTTGTATTTCTATAACTTCAAAAATAATGATGCTGATGTGAAATATATAGCACAGTATTTATCTAATATTATCATATGTTAGCATAAACATTTAATGTCATATTACGTGTGTATTTCTTCTTTTGTCGGGGAGACAGGGTCAACTTTGGAAATCATAGAATGATGATAAATAAATTTCATAAAAAAGTCCAACACTCTCTCAAAATAAATAGTACTACTATTTTTTATAATAATTGCACGACTTCTTTTCTAGGAATTGGGTTGCATTCCAATTAGGGGTGATATTGATATGATTCGAGCCACCTACGACATGTCATCGAATTGGTCTAAGTTTTAATGGAATGATTTAGTTGGTGGTCTAGCAACTGAAAGATTATAGATTAAAAAATATCATCAACACATCATATATTTAGTTGAGAGAACTAAATTTTTAGTCATTTCACTGATATAATTTGCTAGTTGTTCTTATACTTTTTAAACATATTATCAGACCTTTAATGAACATTAATATAATATTATTTTTAATGAACATTGATATAATATCATTGGAATAAATTTTGCACTTTTTAAAACTCTTTCTGGATTAAAATATCATCTTGCTATAGCAACTTTTTATTTATTGCAGCAAAAAAGGCGATTCTGTCGCCTTGGCGGCTCCACACTCCGGCCCGACATCATGTGAGGGGGTTCAATCAGGGTACGCAGTAGACTGTTAAGGGGGAGTTCTTAACCCACTGGCTGCCAGAAACCTATCTCTCAAGGCTTCACACTTGTGCCTGAGAGATGGAAGCAACTACACGACAGCAGTGTGATTTGAACCCAGACTTATTGTAGCAATATCTGCCCCTCCGTTGCCAACTACGCTGGTGCGGGCACAACTTTTTATTTATGACTATTTTATTAGAGGGAGAACCGCCGCTTCGATTGTATTTGGTTCATTCATTTATATTGTATTTGTTGGTAGATTGTGATAGCTTCGGTTTTGAGCTAGGCTGTTGAGTTCGGTTTTTGAGCTCGGTGATGGTGTTCGGTGTCAGAGCTCGGTGTTACGAGCTTAATCGAGTTCGGTGTTAGAGTTCGGTAGTTCGGCACCAAGTTCGGTAGCTCGGCAGCTCCGTGGTCTGGAGAGAACGATCAAAACATGAAGAAGAGTTCGGCTGTTATAACAACTCGTTTCAACAGCCGTTGGATGTACTTAGTTAGTCATGTTTAATCCTGACCGTTAGATGGAAAATAGCCGTTAGTTAGTTTTGACCTTTTAATAGTTTGTGATTCTGCTTTATTCAGTAATTTTTCATCTTCCGTTTCTGGTGAATAAAATTCTCTTTCGATTTCCAAGTCTTGATTTTTTCCTCTCCCAACATTCGATAATCTGTAGCTAGGATTAACAATTGGCGCCGTCTGTGGGAAAGAGGTGAAAGGAGGTTGGTTTGCGGACGATTCAAACGATCTCGATGGCGACAAGGCTTGAGGCTGAGAAATTCACAGGCAAGAATGATTACGGTCTGTGGAAGATGAAAATGAAAGCGATTCTGATCAATCGTGGTTTGGCGGCGGTTTTGGCTCCGGTAGATAAGGAGAATGCGCCAGTTCTTGATGAGAAAGCACAGGCGAAGTTCGATGAAATGATACAGCGAGCTCACAGTGCGGTTATTCTTTGTCTCAGTGATAAAGTTCTGAGGGAGGTTCAAGAAGCGACCACGGCGGTTGAGGTGCTAGCGAAGTTAGATGAGGTCTATTTGGCAAAATCCCTGGCCAATAGGCTCTATATGAAGAAGAGACTGTATTCGTACAATTTTGTAGCCGAAAAATCGATCGTCGAACAATTGGAAGATTTTAATAAGATCATTGATGATCTTGGGTCCGTGGATGTGAAGATCACGGATGAAGACAAGGCTATACTGGTCTTGAATGCGTTGCCAAGTTCGTATGATCAGCTAAGCGATGCAATAATCTACGGCAGAGATAAGCCAATCACATATGCCGAGGTTCATGCTGCGTTGATGGCGAAAGAGATGCTGCGATTGACAGGTGGGAAGGCATTGGAGACACAGGCTGAGAGTCTCAATGTCAAGAAATTCAAGAATAAGAGTTTCAAGAAAAACCAATATAATGAGTTTAAGCCTTCAAGCTCGGAGGGGAGAGAAACTCGGTCCTGCCACTGGTGCAAGAAACCAGGGCACCTCAAAAAGGACTGCTTCGTGTGGAAGAAAAAGCAAGCGGCTGAGGGAGGAAAAGCTGTCAACACAGCAGAATATTGCGAAGAGGATGAAGTTTCTGTTGCTTTGAATGTGATGGAGGAAAAGGAAAAGGAATCTTGGATAATGGATTCAGGGTGTAGCTTCCACATGAGCCCGAATCTGGACTGGTTCGAAGACATTAAAGAGTCAACAGGAACTGTCATTCTAGGCAACAACCAAGTGTGCTTGATAAAAGGCATAGGTACCATCAAGTTGAAGATGGAGAATGGGTGTATGGTGACTCTGAGTGATGTTAGGTATATTCCTGATGTTAAAAGGAATCTAATATCCTTAGGCTCTCTTGAAAGAAAGGGATGCAGATTTGTCTCTGAAGGTGGGCAGATGGTTGTTAGTAAGGCAGGAAGATCTATCTTGAAGGCAACTAGAAAAGGCAGTCTATATTACATGATGGCTGCTGTTCAGAGAAGAGACTCAGGGCATGCACACAATGTGGTTGGTGATTCTTTGAGTCTGTGGCATACCAGATTGGGGCACCCAGCAATTGGTAGTATAAAGGAACTGGTCAAGAAGGGTGTATTGCAATGCTCAGATCAGACTGATACAACTCAATGTGAGGAGTGTGTGTTAGGGAAAGCCAAGAAGTTGCCATATCCCAACAGCACACATTCTTCAACAATGCCTCTAGATTATGCCCATAGTGATCTTTGGGGGCCTGCACAGGAGAATTCAATTGGAGGTGGCAGATACTACATGAGCATCATAGATGATTTCAGTAGAAAGGTCTGGATTTACATATTGAAGCAGAAGTCAGAGGCTTTCAGCTGTTTCAAAACATGGTGCAGTGAGGTTGAGGCAGAGAAAAGGCTGAGTTTGAAATGCTTGAGGACAGATAACGGGTTGGAGTTTCTGTCCAAAGAGTTTGATGAGTTTTGCAAATCAAAAGGCATCAAAAGACACAAAACAGTTCCATTAAATCCGCAACAAAATGGAGTGGCCGAGAGGGTAAACCGCACTATCCTTGAGAGAGTTAGATGCATGATCTTGGCTGCTGGGATGAAGAAGCGGTTCTGGGCAGAGGCTGCATCCACAGCTGTTAAACTGATCAATAAATGTCCTTCTTCCAGCATTGGAGGGGACACACCAGATTTCAGATGGTATGGGAAGCATAGTGGCTATGATGGCTTGAGGACTTTCGGTTGTAAAGCTTTTGCTCATGTGAAGCAAGGTAAATTGGAAGCAAGGGCCCTAAAATGTGTTATGATTGGATACCAATCGGGTGTGAAGGGCTATCAGTTGTGGTGTGTGGAGCCAGGAAATGAAAGAGTTGTGATAAGTAGGGATGTAACTTTCTGGGAAGGTGAGCTGCCTTTTAAGAAAAATTCAGAGACTGCAGTAGATAGTTCTGGATTTGAGGTGGAGATTGGGGGAGTTCAACAGGAGCAGCAGGATGAAGATGAAAGAGAATCTGAGTTTCCTGATGCCTCTGATCTTGGACAACCAACTCAGACGGCAGCAACACCAAATGAGCCAGGAAGCTATAAGCTGGTTAGAGACCGAGGTAAAAGGATCAGAAAGCCACCAGAGAGATACTCTGATGCTGAGTTCCTGTTTTATGCATTACTAGTAGCTGAGGAAATAGAGTTCTCAGAGCCAAGCACTTATGAAGAGGCTATGGACAGTAAAGATGCAGAAAAATGGATGCAAGCCATGATTGAGGAGATTGATTCACTGCTTAGAAATGGGACTTGGGTGCTGGTGGAAAGGCCCAATGGTAGAAGGGTAGTGAGTTGCAAATGGATTTTCAAACAGAAGCTGGAAGGAGCTGATGGTAAAAGTGTCAGATTTAAAGCAAGGTTGGTTGCTAGGGGTTTCACACAAGAACATGGTATTGACTATGATGAAGTGTTTTCACCTGTTGTGAAACACACTAGTATCAGAATCTTGTTGGCTATTGTTGCAAGAAGAGATTGGGAGCTTGAACAACTTGATGTCAAGACAGCCTTCTTGCATGGAGACTTGAAAGAAACCATCTATATGGCACAACCAAAAGGCTTTGAGAGGCCAGGTGATGAGGGAAAGGTGTGCTTGTTGAAAAGGAGCATATATGGTCTGAAACAAGCAAGTAGGCAGTGGCATAAGAAGTTTGATGATCACATGGTTAAGAGTGGTTTTCTGAAATCAAGCTATGATGAGTGTGTCTATTAAGAGTGTAGGTGGAGCTGCTGTGGCATACTTACTCTTATATGTGGATGATATGCTCTTGGCTGGAGCAAGTTTGAAAGAAATTCAGAAAGTTAAGGCTGATCTCAGTAATGCTTTTGAGATGAAGGATTTAGGCTCTGCAAAACGAATTCTGGGTATGTCTATTTTCAGAGATAGAAAGAAGAGAGAGATTGTGTTGTCTCAAACTGATTATGTGCAGAGAATACTCAAGAGGTTCCAGATGAGTAACATCAAGGAAGTCTCAGTTCCTATGAGCCAACAATATAAATTGTCTGCAGACCAGAAGCCAAAATGTAAGGCTGAGGAAGATGAGATGAGACAGATCCCTTATGCTAGCATCATTGGTAGCATCATGTATGCTATGATTAGCACAAGGCCGGATGTGGCACAAGCTATTTCAGTAACAAGTAGATATATGTCCAACCATGGTAAGGAGCATTGGGCTGCACTGAAGTGGTTGATGAGATACTTGAAAGGAGCATCGGATGTTGGTATTCTGTTCAAGGGAGGAGAAGACCATGAAGGGGATGCTTTGGTTGGCTGGTGTGACTCTGATTTTGCTGGTAACTTAGACACCAGGAGATCTCAGTCTGGGTTCCTATTTACTTTGTATGGATCCGTCATCAGCTGGAAAAGCAGCTTGCAGGGAGTGGTTGCATTATCAACCACAGAGGCTGAGTTCATGGCTATGACATCTGCTGTGAAAGAAAGCAAGTGGCTAAAGGGGATTTTGGAGGATTTTGGTGTAAAGCAATGTAGTGTGAGCATTGGTTGTGACAACAACAGTGCATTGAGCTTGGCTAAGCATCAAGTATATCACGAGAGGAGTAAGCACATAGACGTGAGGTTGCACTTCATTAGGGAGGAGATTGAAAGAGGCAATGTGAAAGTCTTCAAAGTTCACACTTCAGAAAACCCGGCAGATATGTTGACTAAGCCATTACCTAAGGAAAAGTTTCTGCTATGTTTGAAACTGGTGGGACTGGAGAGGAGGAGTTCTGGTTGGTGACTCCGCTATCACAGGTGGAGTTTGTTGGTAGATTGTGATAGCTTCGGTTTTTTTGAGCTCGGTGATGGTGTTCGGTGTCAGAGCTCGGTGTTACGAGCTTAATCGAGTTCGGTGTTAGAGTTCGGTAGTTCGGCACCAAGTTCGGTAGCTCGGCAGCTCCGTGGTCTGGAGAGAACGATCAAAACATGAAGAAGAGTTCGGCTGTTATAACAACTCGTTTCAACAGCCGTTGGATGTACTTAGTTAGTCATGTTTAATCCTGTGATAGCGGAGTCACCAACCAGAACTCCTCCTCTCCAGTCCCACCAGTTTCAAACATAGCAGAAACTTTTCCTTAGGTAATGGCTTAGTCAACATATCTGCCGGGTTTTCTGAAGTGTGAACTTTGAAGACTTTCACATTGCCTCTTTCAATCTCCTCCCTAATGAAGTGCAACCTCACGTCTATGTGCTTACTCCTCTCGTGATATACTTGATGCTTAGCCAAGCTCAATGCACTGTTGTTGTCACAACCAATGCTCACACTACATTGCTTTACACCAAAATCCTCCAAAATCCCCTTTAACCACTTGCTTTCTTTCACAGCAGATGTCATAGCCATGAACTCAGCCTCTGTGGTTGATAATGCAACCACTCCCTGCAAGCTGCTTTTCCAGCTGATGACGGATCCATACAAAGTAAATAGGAACCCAGACTGAGATCTCCTGGTGTCTAAGTTACCAGCAAAATCAGAGTCACACCAGCCAACCAAAGCATCCCCTTCATGGTCTTCTCCTCCCTTGAACAGAATACCAACATCCGATGCTCCTTTCAAGTATCTCATCAACCACTTCAGTGCAGCCCAATGCTCCTTACCATGGTTGGACATATATCTACTTGTTACTGAAATAGCTTGTGCCACATCCGGCCTTGTGCTAATCATAGCATACATGATGCTACCAATGATGCTAGCATAAGGGATCTGTCTCATCTCATCTTCCTCAGCCTTACATTTTGGCTTCTGGTCTGCAGACAATTTATATTGTTGGCTCATAGGAACTGAGACTTCCTTGATGTTACTCATCTGGAACCTCTTGAGTATTCTCTGCACATAATCAGTTTGAGACAACACAATCTCTCTCTTCTTTCTATCTCTGAAAATAGACATACCCAGAATTCGTTTTGCAGAGCCTAAATCCTTCATCTCAAAAGCATTACTGAGATCAGCCTTAACTTTCTGAATTTCTTTCAAACTTGCTCCAGCCAAGAGCATATCATCCACATATAAGAGTAAGTATGCCACAGCAGCTCCACCTACACTCTTAATGTAGACACACTCATCATAGCTTGATTTCAGAAAACCACTCTTAACCATGTGATCATCAAACTTCTTATGCCACTGCCTACTTGCTTGTTTCAGACCATATATGCTCCTTTTCAACAAGCACACCTTTCCCTCATCACCTGGCCTCTCAAAGCCTTTTGGTTGTGCCATATAGATGGTTTCTTTCAAGTCTCCATGCAAGAAGGCTGTCTTGACATCAAGTTGTTCAAGCTCCCAATCTCTTCTTGCAACAATAGCCAACAAGATTCTGATACTAGTGTGTTTCACAACAGGTGAAAACACTTCATCATAGTCAATACCATGTTCTTGTGTGAAACCCCTAGCAACCAACCTTGCTTTAAATCTGACACTTTTACCATCAGCTCCTTCCAGCTTCTGTTTGAAAATCCATTTGCAACTCACTACCCTTCTACCATTGGGCCTTTCCACCAGCACCCAAGTCCCATTTCTAAGCAGTGAATCAATCTCCTCAATCATGGCTTGCATCCATTTTTCTGCATCTTTACTGTCCATAGCCTCTTCATAAGTGCTTGGCTCTGAGAACTCTATTTCCTCAGCTACTAGTAATGCATAAAACAGGAACTCAGCATCAGAGTATCTCTCTGGTGGCTTTCTGATCCTTTTACCTCGGTCTCTAACCAGCTTATAGCTTCCTGGCTCATTTGGTGTTGCTGCCGTCTGAGTTGGTTGTCCAAGATCAGAGGCATCAGGAAACTCAGATTCTCTTTCATCTTCATCCTGCTGCTCCTGTTGAACTCCCCCAATCTCCACCTCAAATCCAGAACTATCTACTGCAGTCTCTGAATTTTTCTTAAAAGGCAGCTCACCTTCCCAGAAAGTTACATCCCTACTTATCACAACTCTTTCATTTCCTGGCTCCACACACCACAACCGATAGCCCTTCACACCCGATTGGTATCCAATCATAACACATTTTAGGGCCCTTGCTTCCAATTTACCTTGCTTCACATGAGCAAAAGCTTTACAACCGAAAGTCCTCAAGCCATCATAGCCACTATGCTTCCCATACCATCTGAAATCTGGTGTGTCCCCTCCAATGCTGGAAGAAGGACATTTATTGATCAGTTTAACAGCTGTGGATGCAGCCTCTGCCCAGAACCGCTTCTTCATCCCAGCAGCCAAGATCATGCATCTAACTCTCTCAAGGATAGTGCGGTTTACCCTCTCGGCCACTCCATTTTGTTGCGGATTTGATGGAACTGTTTTGTGTCTTTTGATGCCTTTTGATTTGCAAAACTCATCAAACTCTTTGGACAGAAACTCCAACCCGTTATCTGTCCTCAAGCATTTCAAACTCAGCCTTTTCTCTGCCTCAACCTCACTGCACCATGTTTTGAAACAGCTGAAAGCCTCTGACTTCTGCTTCAATATGTAAATCCAGACCTTTCTACTGAAATCATCTATGATGCTCATGTAGTATCTGCCACCTCCAATTGAATTCTCCTGTGCAGGCCCCCAAAGATCACTATGGGCATAATCTAGAGGCATTGTTGAAGAATGTGTGCTGTTGGGATATGGCAACTTCTTGGCTTTCCCTAACACACACTCCTCACATTGAGTTGTATCAGTCTGATCTGAGCATTGCAATACACCCTTCTTGACCAGTTCCTTTATACTACCAATTGCTGGGTGCCCCAATCTGGTATGCCACAGACTCAAAGAATCACCAACCACATTGTGTGCATGCCCTGAGTCTCTTCTCTGAACAGCAGCCATCATGTAATATAGACTGCCTTTTCTAGTTGCCTTCAAGATAGATCTTCCTGCCTTACTAACAACCATCTGCCCACCTTCAGAGACAAATCTGCATCCCTTTCTTTCAAGAGAGCCTAAGGATATTAGATTCCTTTTAACATCAGGAATATACCTAACATCACTCAGAGTCACCATACACCCATTCTCCATCTTCAACTTGATGGTACCTATGCCTTTTATCAAGCACACTTGGTTGTTGCCTAGAATGACAGTTCCTGTTGACTCTTTAATGTCTTCGAACCAGTCCAGATTCGGGCTCATGTGGAAGCTACACCCTGAATCCATTATCCAAGATTCCTTTTCCTTTTCCTCCATCACATTCAAAGCAACAGAAACTTCATCCTCTTCGCAATATTCTGCTGTGTTGACAGCTTTTCCTCCCTCAGCCGCTTGCTTTTTCTTCCACACGAAGCAGTCCTTTTTGAGGTGCCCTGGTTTCTTGCACCAGTGGCAGGACCGAGTTTCTCTCCCCTCCGAGCTTGAAGGCTTAAACTCATTATTTTGGTTTTTCTTGAAACTCTTATTCTTGAATTTCTTGACATTGAGACTCTCAGCCTGTGTCTCCAATGCCTTCCCACCTGTCAATCGCAGCATCTCTTTCGCCATCAACGCAGCATGAACCTCGGCATATGTGATTGGCTTATCTCTGCCGTAGACTATTGCATCGCTTAGCTGATCATACGAACTTGGCAACGCATTCAAGACCAGTATAGCCTTGTCTTCATCCGTGATCTTCACATCCACGGACCCAAGATCATCAATGATCTTATTAAAATCTTCCAATTGTTCGACGATCGATTTTTCGGCTACAAAATTGTACGAATACAGTCTCTTCTTCATATAGAGCCTATTGGCCAGGGATTTTGCCAAATAGACCTCATCTAACTTCGCTAGCACCTCAACCGCCGTGGTCGCTTCTTGAACCTCCCTCAGAACTTTATCACTGAGACAAAGAATAACCGCACTGTGAGCTCGCTGTATCATTTCATCGAACTTCGCCTGTGCTTTCTCATCAAGAACTGGCGCATTCTCCTTATCTACCGGAGCCAAAACCGCCGCCAAACCACGATCGATCAGAATCGCTTTCATTTTCATCTTCCACAGACCGTAATCATTCTTGCCTGTGAATTTCTCAGCCTCAAGCCTTGTCGCCATCGAGATCGTTTGAATCGTCCGCAAACCAACCTCCTTTCACCTCTTTCCCACAGACGGCGCCAATTGTTAATCCTAGCTACAGATTGTCGAATGTTGGGAGAGGAAAAATCAAGACTTGGAAATCGAAAGAGAATTTTATTCACCAGAAACGGAAGATGAAAAAATTACTGAATAAAGCAGAATAACAAACTATTAAAAGCTCAAAACTAACTAACGGCTATTTTCCATCTAACGGTCAGGATTAAACATGACTAACTAAGTACATCCAACGGCTGTTGAAACGAGTTGTTATAACAGCCGAACTCTTCTTCATGTTTTGATCGTTCTCTCCAGACCACGGAGCTGCCGAGCTACCGAACTTGGTGCCGAACTACCGAACTCTAACACCGAACTCGATTAAGCTCGTAACACCGAGCTCTGACACCGAACACCATCACCGAGCTCAAAAACCGAACTCAACAGCCTAGCTCAAAACCGAAGCTATCACAATCTACCAACAAACTCCACCTGTGATAGCGGAGTCACCAACCAGAACTCCTCCTCTCCAGTCCCACCAGTTTCAAACATAGCAGAAACTTTTCCTTAGGTAATGGCTTAGTCAACATATCTGCCGGGTTTTCTGAAGTGTGAACTTTGAAGACTTTCACATTGCCTCTTTCAATCTTTTTGTTGGTAGATTGTGATAGCTTCGGTTTTTTTGAGCTCGGTGATGGTGTTCGGTGTCAGAGCTCGGTGTTACGAGCTTAATCGAGTTCGGTGTTAGAGTTCGGTAGTTCGGCACCAAGTTCGGTAGCTCGGCAGCTCCGTGGTCTGGAGAGAACGATCAAAACATGAAGAAGAGTTCGGCTGTTATAACAACTCGTTTCAACAGCCGTTGGATGTACTTAGTTAGTCATGTTTAATCCTGACCGTTAGATGGAAAATAGCCGTTAGTTAGTTTTGAGCTTTTAATAGTTTGTTATTCTGCTTTATTCAGTAATTTTTCATCTTCCGTTTCTGGTGAATAAAATTCTCTTTCGATTTCCTAGTCTTGATTTTTCCTCTCCCAACATTCGATAATCTGTAGCTAGGATTAACAATTGGCGCCGTCTGTGGGAAAGAGGTGAAAGGAGGTTGGTTTGCGGACGATTCAAACGATCTCGATGGCGACAAGGCTTGAGGCTGAGAAATTCACAGGCAAGAATGATTACGGTCTGTGGAAGATGAAAATGAAAGCGATTCTGATCGATCGTGGTTTGGCGGCGGTTTTGGCTCCGGTAGATAAGGAGAATGCGCCAGTTCTTGATGAGAAAGCACAGGCGAAGTTCGATGAAATGATACAGCGAGCTCACAGTGCGGTTATTCTTTGTCTCAGTGATAAAGTTCTGAGGGAGGTTCAAGAAGCGACCACGGCGGTTGAGGTGCTAGCGAAGTTAGATGAGTTCTATTTGGCAAAATCCCTGGCCAATAGGCTCTATATGAAGAAGAGACTGTATTCGTACAATTTTGTAGCCGAAAAATCGATCGTCGAACAATTGGAAGATTTTAATAAGATCATTGATGATCTTGGGTCCGTGGATGTGAAGATCACGGATGAAGACAAGGCTATACTGGTCTTGAATGCGTTGCCAAGTTCGTATGATCAGCTAAGCGATGCAATAATCTACGGCAGAGATAAGCCAATCACATATGCCGAGGTTCATGCTGCGTTGATGGCGAAAGAGATGCTGCGATTGACAGGTGGGAAGGCATTGGAGACACAGGCTGAGAGTCTCAATGTCAAGAAATTCAAGAATAAGAGTTTCAAGAAAAACCAATATAATGAGTTTAAGCCTTCAAGCTCGGAGGGGAGAGAAACTCGGTCCTGCCACTGGTGCAAGAAACCAGGGCACCTCAAAAAGGACTGCTTCGTGTGGAAGAAAAAGCAAGCGGCTGAGGGAGGAAAAGCTGTCAACACAGCAGAATATTGCGAAGAGGATGAAGTTTCTGTTGCTTTGAATGTGATGGAGGAAAAGGGAAAGGAATCTTGGATAATGGATTCAGGGTGTAGCTTCCACATGAGCCCGAATCTGGACTGGTTCGAAGACATTAAAGAGTCAACAGGAACTGTCATTCTAGGCAACAACCAAGTGTGCTTGATAAAAGGCATAGGTACCATCAAGTTGAAGATGGAGAATGGGTGTATGGTGACTCTGAGTGATGTTAGGTATATTCCTGATGTTAAAAGGAATCTAATATCCTTAGGCTCTCTTGAAAGAAAGGGATGCAGATTTGTCTCTGAAGGTGGGCAGATGGTTGTTAGTAAGGCAGGAAGATCTATCTTGAAGGCAACTAGAAAAGGCAGTCTATATTACATGATGGCTGCTGTTCAGAGAAGAGACTCAGGGCATGCACACAATGTGGTTGGTGATTCTTTGAGTCTGTGGCATACCAGATTGGGGCACCCAGCAATTGGTAGTATAAAGGAACTGGTCAAGAAGGGTGTATTGCAATGCTCAGATCAGACTGATACAACTCAATGTGAGGAGTGTGTGTTAGGGAAAGCCAAGAAGTTGCCATATCCCAACAGCACACATTCTTCAACAATGCCTCTAGATTATGCCCATAGTGATCTTTGGGGGCCTGCACAGGAGAATTCAATTGGAGGTGGCAGATACTACATGAGCATCATAGATGATTTCAGTAGAAAGGTCTGGATTTACATATTGAAGCAGAAGTCAGAGGCTTTCAGCTGTTTCAAAACATGGTGCAGTGAGGTTGAGGCAGAGAAAAGGCTGAGTTTGAAATGCTTGAGGACAGATAACGGGTTGGAGTTTCTGTCCAAAGAGTTTGATGAGTTTTGCAAATCAAAAGGCATCAAAAGACACAAAACAGTTCCATCAAATCCGCAACAAAATGGAGTGGCCGAGAGGGTAAACCGCACTATCCTTGAGAGAGTTAGATGCATGATCTTGGCTGCTGGGATGAAGAAGCGGTTCTGGGCAGAGGCTGCATCCACAGCTGTTAAACTGATCAATAAATGTCCTTCTTCCAGCATTGGAGGGGACACACCAGATTTCAGATGGTATGGGAAGCATAGTGGCTATGATGGCTTGAGGACTTTCGGTTGTAAAGCTTTTGCTCATGTGAAGCAAGGTAAATTGGAAGCAAGGGCCCTAAAATGTGTTATGATTGGATACCAATCGGGTGTGAAGGGCTATCGGTTGTGGTGTGTGGAGCCAGGAAATGAAAGAGTTGTGATAAGTAGGGATGTAACTTTCTGGGAAGGTGAGCTGCCTTTTAAGAAAAATTCAGAGACTGCAGTAGATAGTTCTGGATTTGAGGTGGAGATTGGGGGAGTTCAACAGGAGCAGCAGGATGAAGATGAAAGAGAATCTGAGTTTCCTGATGCCTCTGATCTTGGACAACCAACTCAGACGGCAGCAACACCAAATGAGCCAGGAAGCTATAAGCTGGTTAGAGACCGAGGTAAAAGGATCAGAAAGCCACCAGAGAGATACTCTGATGCTGAGTTCCTGTTTTATGCATTACTAGTAGCTGAGGAAATAGAGTTCTCAGAGCCAAGCACTTATGAAGAGGCTATGGACAGTAAAGATGCAGAAAAATGGATGCAAGCCATGATTGAGGAGATTGATTCACTGCTTAGAAATGGGACTTGGGTGCTGGTGGAAAGGCCCAATGGTAGAAGGGTAGTGAGTTGCAAATGGATTTTCAAACAGAAGCTGGAAGGAGCTGATGGTAAAAGTGTCAGATTTAAAGCAAGGTTGGTTGCTAGGGGTTTCACACAAGAACATGGTATTGACTATGATGAAGTGTTTTCACCTGTTGTGAAACACACTAGTATCAGAATCTTGTTGGCTATTGTTGCAAGAAGAGATTGGGAGCTTGAACAACTTGATGTCAAGACAGCCTTCTTGCATGGAGACTTGAAAGAAACCATCTATATGGCACAACCAAAAGGCTTTGAGAGGCCAGGTGATGAGGGAAAGGTGTGCTTGTTGAAAAGGAGCATATATGGTCTGAAACAAGCAAGTAGGCAGTGGCATAAGAAGTTTGATGATCACATGGTTAAGAGTGGTTTTCTGAAATCAAGCTATGATGAGTGTGTCTACATTAAGAGTGTAGGTGGAGCTGCTGTGGCATACTTACTCTTATATGTGGATGATATGCTCTTGGCTGGAGCAAGTTTGAAAGAAATTCAGAAAGTTAAGGCTGATCTCAGTAATGCTTTTGAGATGAAGGATTTAGGCTCTGCAAAACGAATTCTGGGTATGTCTATTTTCAGAGATAGAAAGAAGAGAGAGATTGTGTTGTCTCAAACTGATTATGTGCAGAGAATACTCAAGAGGTTCCAGATGAGTAACATCAAGGAAGTCTCAGTTCCTATGAGCCAACAATATAAATTGTCTGCAGACCAGAAGCCAAAATGTAAGGCTGAGGAAGATGAGATGAGACAGATCCCTTATGCTAGCATCATTGGTAGCATCATGTATGCTATGATTAGCACAAGGCCGGATGTGGCACAAGCTATTTCAGTAACAAGTAGATATATGTCCAACCATGGTAAGGAGCATTGGGCTGCACTGAAGTGGTTGATGAGATACTTGAAAGGAGCATCGGATGTTGGTATTCTGTTCAAGGGAGGAGAAGACCATGAAGGGGATGCTTTGGTTGGCTGGTGTGACTCTGATTTTGCTGGTAACTTAGACACCAGGAGATCTCAGTCTGGGTTCCTATTTACTTTGTATGGATCCGTCATCAGCTGGAAAAGCAGCTTGCAGGGAGTGGTTGCATTATCAACCACAGAGGCTGAGTTCATGGCTATGACATCTGCTGTGAAAGAAAGCAAGTGGCTAAAGGGGATTTTGGAGGATTTTGGTGTAAAGCAATGTAGTGTGAGCATTGGTTGTGACAACAACAGTGCATTGAGCTTGGCTAAGCATCAAGTAT
Organism: Salvia splendens; assembly: GCF_004379255.2. Lineage (NCBI taxonomy): Eukaryota > Viridiplantae > Streptophyta > Magnoliopsida > Lamiales > Lamiaceae > Salvia > Salvia splendens. The sequence goes on from NC_056032.1 coordinate 5,498,576, forward strand.
ATCACGAGAGGAGTAAGCACATAGACGTGAGGTTGCACTTCATTAGGGAGGAGATTGAAAGAGGCAATGTGAAAGTCTTCAAAGTTCACACTTCAGAAAACCCGGCAGATATGTTGACTAAGCCATTACCTAAGGAAAAGTTTCTGCTATGTTTGAAACTGGTGGGACTGGAGAGGAGGAGTTCTGGTTGGTGACTCCGCTATCACAGGTGGAGTTTGTTGGTAGATTGTGATAGCTTCGGTTTTGAGCTAGGCTGTTGAGTTCGGTTTTTGAGCTCGGTGATGGTGTTCGGTGTCAGAGCTCGGTGTTACGAGCTTAATCGAGTTCGGTGTTAGAGTTCGGTAGTTCGGCACCAAGTTCGGTAGCTCGGCAGCTCCGTGGTCTGGAGAGAACGATCAAAACATGAAGAAGAGTTCGGCTGTTATAACAACTCGTTTCAACAGCCGTTGGATGTACTTAGTTAGTCATGTTTAATCCTGACCGTTAGATGGAAAATAGCCGTTAGTTAGTTTTGACCTTTTAATAGTTTGTGATTCTGCTTTATTCAGTAATTTTTCATCTTCCGTTTCTGGTGAATAAAATTCTCTTTCGATTTCCAAGTCTTGATTTTTTCCTCTCCCAACATTCGATAATCTGTAGCTAGGATTAACAGTATTCCCCCGAGAGAAGTCATCAAAATATATGGCAAATAATAAATCAAAGTGGCGGTTCTCCCTCTCATTAAAAATACTACTCCATGTAAATAACTTTTGTAGCTTAGAGGGTATTTTGATTAAAAAAATATAAAAGTCACTATAACGGTATTATATCTACGTTCAAGGATATCTGAAATATTTTTATGAATAGGGATTGCAAATTATATTAGTGCAATGTCCATGAACTAAAAATACAGTTATCTCTTTTTAATTGAAAATTTTTTTTTTGGTGAGAGATAGGAAAAAATTAGAATTTTGGGAAGAGTTTTATGGGGTTGGTAATGGGACACTGTCGATTTGTTTCTACTCTTTCTGCACGTTTTGTGTAGCTCAGTGCACGACTGCTTTGCAATATTATTATTCTATATTCATTTAAAAGATGTCAAATAATTAGAGGTCTATCACTTAGTGATGGTACATGAATATATTGTAACCTAACACAACTTTATTATTCTCTTTGCTTTTCGTTTTCTTCTTCTTTCGAGGTATATATTCTCTCTCCAATTTGGCAATTCATTATTCTTGATGTTCTAAAACATTGTCGCAGTGATATGATGATTTGGTTTCGAATAAAATGATATGCTGACAAAAGCTCTAATATAATGGAGTATATGTAAAAAAACATCAATTAATTATTGATTTATTTTATTTCCCTTCCCTCCTCTTATTCAACTAAGTTCAATATATTTTCAAAGTTGATAAGAAGATGTAACAAATTCAAAGTGTTAATCAATTCACCAGAATTAACATTGGATCATAATTCGCCAGGATTATTTTTAATTACAAGGCAAATCCAAAAAATCCATGGGGTATGACAAAGAAACATTTATTTTGAGCGATAGTAATTAAAGCAAATTCATTTTTCACTTTGATTAATTAATTAATCAGTTAGTTAATTAATTAATTAATTATTATTGAGTTTATTTGATCATCTTTTACGAACCCATTATACTCCATCTATCAGTATAGATCCGAAGTAAGAAAGTAAAGCTGAAATCTTCAAGAAATTTAAAATATAATTTCAAGAAATCTTCAAGAAATTTAATGACACTGGGTATAGTTCCAAAGGAAAAGGAGAAGTTAAATGATAAATTATTTAGTACAATTAATATGTGGGTTATTAAGGGTAAAATATAAAAGTCACACTACATTGTGAATTATTCACTCCGTCCCCTTAAAAAAATAGAAACTTTATATATTTAAGGAAATTTATTTATCTCTAATGAGGTAGGACTCATTTTTCACTAACATAATTTTCTTTCTATTTTTATTTTACTTTACCAATTTACCCGTATTATTTCAAAAAATTTTATTTTTAGGAAAAATTTTCTGAATAAATTGAGGATATAGAATCACACTAATGAACTAAGCAGAAAGTCTAATTCAATTGGGCATAAGCAACGGCCCACTATAATGAAGGTTATTACATAAGCCCATATCATAGCCCATTTCATCCCCAGAAAACCACACCTAAAACCCATATAAAGGCAAGAATTAGGGTTTCCGTCAGTCGTCTTCGTCTTCAGCTCAAATCGATCGAGACCTCCCGGCGAAAATGGTGAAAGGAAGACAGGGAGAGAGAGTGAGGTTAGATTTCACGGTTCCATCTTCTTTATATGTACAGCTGCTCGATCCTACGGCAATTTCTGATTTTAATTTTATTTTAATGTTCAGATTGTACGTTCGTGGAACAATCCTCGGCTACAAAAGGTATGAAAACAGATCGCGCTTGTTCTGTCTATTGTTTAACTGTGCGAGTGTGCGTTTTTATCGGAGGAAAATGTGATGATTATACCGATTTACTTATTGATTATTGATAATAGGTCGAAGTCGAATCAGTACCCAAACACTTCGCTGATACAGATCGAGGGAGTGAACACGCAGGAGGAAGTAGCGTGGTACCGCGGGAAGAAGATGGCGTATATTTACAAGGCCAAGGTGAAGAAGAACGGCTCACATTATCGATGCATTTGGGGGAAGGTCACGCGCCCCCATGGCAACAGCGGCGTCGTTCGCGCCAAGTTCAAGTCGAACCTTCCCCCTAAATCCATGGTATGTTCCACACGAGCCTCGGTTTATGTCTATATATTGGTTTTGACAAACACATGAATCAGTGAAAATTGCTGGCAGTTCATCTGATTGTCCTCTACTGTAAGATCTATAAATGGCGTAGAACTGAATTGCTGCATAGTTCTTTTAATGCAGTGCGTATTAGGTGTGGGATAAAGATAAAATAGAAATCCAATCAGTTTGGAAACTTGTAATGCTAACTAGGGTTGAACTGAGCTAATGCACTAGTAAACCAATCGTTTTTTGACTCCTTATGTTGTGTACGCTACGGTTCTTTTTAGTTCTAGTTTTTGATGAATTGAAAAATCCACATTTCTTGTGGTTATACCTGGAGAAGCCTTTGTATTACAATAATTTTCTTGTGTTAAACCTGGTATGTCTTGAGTCGGAAATCCAGAACTTGTGATAGTTGTGTAAGAAGCCATAATCATAATTTCAGTATACTTCATTACATTGATTCTGAATGGTTTTATGTTTTGTGCACCTTATCTGCATTTCATTTAAGTTTTCATGGAATATTCAAGCTTTATTGAAGTTGATTTACTATTAGCTTATTCATCATATACTTGTGAAACAGGGAGCTAGGGTAAGGGTGATGATGTACCCGAGCAACATTTGAGGTAAAATTCCAAATTCAAGTCAAGTTGCTTTCTTTCTATATGCATCAATTTATTGAAGTTGGGTCCTGTGATTGAAATATGCTTTCTGCAGTATATTGATGTAAATCATTTAAGGTGTTTGAAATCCAATTTTTTTTGAAAAAAACATTACATCATACAGAATGAAATCAATCTTGCATTGTATTTCTTTAAATTCGGACAGGACTACAAGACAAGTGCGTCTCTTTTTCTGGTTTTAGGATTTAGTTTCACATATTCTGTCCTCAGTTTATGCTTTGTACTTTGTATTATATCAATTTGTTTACTCCATAAGTTTATGTTTTTGAACTTCACTCTGTTTCATGTTGTTTATAACTGCATCTCTTTGCTTGCGTCGGTTTCTTGGTTCTTTTCTGATTTCATTAGTTATTTCTGCAGTGGTTCGCGACTTGTAGATCACTTTTTGGAGCATTGGTGACTACAGTCCAGCACTACTCATAAGAATTTTATTTATAGTTTTTTTTATCTAGGCTTATATTCCGCCTCGTCCTATTTTCTGTTTATTGCACTCTGAATTCAAGAATCGATCCTATTGAGTTGCAGACATTTGTGTCTACATTCACATTTACCATTTTCTGATTTCTTCTTAATGATACCTCTTGAATTTTTGTTTCTTCAATCCTCTCATTTGTTTGGAAATTTATTGGCTTATTGCTTTTACATGAGTTTAATGTAAAAAATTCAAATAACTAATCTCAAATCCTTATTAATAAGTCTACAAAAAATTACATAATGCACCCGTCGAGATATTTTGTCCTTTTTATGATTCCGTGTAATTGCTGGTCTCTATTTTCCAATTAAGTTTGACACTCTTTTGGGTGCATTAAATATGTACTAATGCTTAATTAGTCATGAGATTAATCCAGAAAAAAAAGCAAGGGATAAAACAGTTACTACTAATTAGTCCGCTTTTGTAAATATTACATGATTAAGGAGTATAAATGGTGTTCATTTGGTGGATTTGTTCCAATGTTTAATCTCGTGGGATTTCACATCAATTTAATTTTAAATTACTGAATACTCTTCTCATTGTAGCGTTTAAACACCATAAAAGGGAAAATAGGGCTTTAAGTGATTTCAATTTGGGATTGTCCGATTAAAAATGGGACGACTTAACATAGAAAATGTGCCATAATTTACAGTGCAATGAACTTGGGCTGTTGTCTGGACCGATAATTTCCTGTTGTGGTTGGTATATTGGAAGAAATGCTCTATGCCTATAAATGAAATAAATGTGCTCTATCACTATGCATATAAATGAAAATAAAAGTAGTAGTAACTCAAAAGTGGGAAGCATAGCTATAAAATAAATCAAGGTAAGTCTCCATTTACAAAGTACTTACTGTTTTAAATTGAGGTGGAATTTGATTAAACACTTACTAATGATTATAGACAAATGGATCAAAAAAAAATAGAAGGAATTATTATTTTATTCATGTAAAATGTGAATACAGTATTGTGTTATGTTGTTATAAAAGTTTTTGTCATTGCTTCATTCACATTAGTACAAAATGCATCATTATTTTGCATTATGTTGTGAAAGAGTATAAACAAGATGACATATTGTATTAAAATAAAATATGAAATACTTTTTTACTATTATTTATAAATTTTAAACTTTATATATCATTATAAAATAAGATTTGAAATACTTATTATGTTTTAAAAGTGAAAATACCAAAAAATAAGAACGGTGGAATATTAATAAGTGAAAGTGATTGCACTGGAAAAGGCTATATTTATCAATATGACATGAGATTAGAAATATTTTTGGTGAAAATTTGAATTACCAAAAATAAGAATGGTGGAATATTAAAAAGTGAGTGTGATAGCACTGTAAAAGGCAATAAATTCCGAAATAAATATGGAGGTGACGACTGACAATGGAAACAGAGGCTCACCAATTTGCATTCCCTGATTCGAGATTCGCTGCCTTTCTTTCGCTTTTCCCGAGATTCTTCTTTGGCAGTTCCGCATCGGCCGCATTTTAGCTTATTAATCTCTCTATCTCAGCCGCCAGCTATCACTTTTCATCATCTTCGGCCGTGTGATAAGAATTTCTGTTCCGTTTGAGGTTTATTGCTGTTCGGAGATGGTGGGGCACGGCACAGCCAATTCGGACATCTCGTTCGCTGGAACGTTTGCCAGTAGCGCTTTTGCGGCTTGCTTCGCTGAGGTATACCCTTTTTTTTCCTGGTGTGATTCGGTGCGGTGTTGTTGGTTGTTTGGCCTGATTGTCTTCCTGAGCTGTTGATTTTAGGAAATCGCTTATTTAGGCTTCAATGTGTTTGCGATCTGTTTGTAGAGGATTAAATTGAGCTTGTATGTTGAAGTTGCTGAGGTCGATGTGATTAGCTGTTGACTTGTTTGATCCGTAATTTTAGTACTCCCTCCATCCATCTCATGTGATGGATTTCTTTTCGGCATAAGAATTAAGAAAATGATATGTATTGAGTCAAGGTGGAAAGAGTAAAGTATGAGAGAGGAAAAAGTAAGAGAGAATAAAATACGAAAGAGAGATAAAGAGAGAATAAAATAAGAAAGAGTGAATAAAGTAAGAGAGAGAATAAATTAAGAGATGGTTGAAGTTTTGTTTTTAGCTAAAAAAGGAAATCAATCACTTGAGATTGGACAACACAAAATGAAAAGTTGATCACTTGAGGTGGGACGGAGGGAGTATTGGATAATTGTATAATGCTCGAAGATTTTGTTGATTTTTTGGATGGATTATTATTGTATCACTTGAGATGAGACAACCCAAAATGGAAAGTTGATCACTTGAGTTGGGACGGAGGGAGTATTGGATAATTGTATAATGCTCGAAGATTTTGTTGATTTTTTGGATGGATTATTATTGTATCGAGTTTGATATCAGTGGATTTGAGATTTTGATTAAAAATTGATGTTTTTCTTATGCCTGGTTGATTTTATACTCAAATTTGTTGACTTGAGTGCTGTGTTCATTTGTGTTTGAGCTAATTTATCTTAGAGAGGCAATAAATTTGGCCACTGATATTTGTGTTTGAGCTAATTTATCTGTCTGTGATTAGATTTGTACTATTCCATTGGACACTGCCAAGGTCCGGCTTCAATTGCAAAAGAAAGCTGTGGCGGGGGAGGCTTTGCCGAAATATAAGGGAATGCTAGGAACTGTAGGAACTATTGCAAGAGAAGAGGGGCTAGCTTCCCTGTGGAAGGGAATTGTGCCCGGGCTACATCGTCAGTTCTTGTTTGGAGGTCTAAGGATTGGCTTGTACGAACCTGTACGTTTTTCCTTGAATTTTGTGGAGTATTAATTTTGCTTTATCTGCTTCGATGTTTTTTTTTTACTTTTGTGCCTCTGTTTGACAGGTTAGGAATTTCTATGTGGGGAAAGATCATGTTGGGGATGTGCCATTATCAAAGAAAATACTTGCTGGTATTACAACAGGTGAGAACATACTGCAGATGATTTTCCTTTTTTTGTTCTGCGTTTAATTTATAGTTTCAACATATTAAGTGGAGTAGTTTTATCATGTTTAATGCTTTATTGTGGATGCTCATGGTCTTGGATTGATATATTTGCTTTTGAAATATAAACTGAAAGTTTCAAACATTATCAGGCGCCTTAGGTATAATGATTGCCAATCCTACTGATCTTGTTAAAGTACGACTTCAGTCTGAGGGAAAGCTGCCTCCTGGTGTCCCTAGGCGTTACTCTGGAGCTGTCAGTGCATATTCTACGATCGTGAAACAGGTTACAATCACTAAATCCATGTCTTTGTACCTCCCTGCAAAATCCATATCCAACTTGGTGCCTCATGGTTATACTTTTGTTGAAAATATAGGAAGGAGTTAAAGCTTTGTGGACTGGACTTGGACCCAACGTTGCACGCAATGCTATCATAAATGCTGCTGAATTAGCCAGTTATGATCAAGTGAAGGAGGTATTTTCATACTTAATCATCTTCCTGTTTAACATTTTATCATCTTTAGCTACAAACCGGTTGTTGTCTTGTGTTGTTGACTTGTTATCTAATTTTGTATTTTTTACAGACAATTCTGAAAATCCCAGGTTTCACAGACAATGTTGTCACCCATATTCTTTCTGGTTTAGGAGCTGGATTTTTTGCAGTTTGCATCGGCTCTCCAGTTGACGTGGTAACTTAAGACACCTGTTTAATTTAACATTTTGTAAAATCGCTGAGATTATTTAATTGCGTCTCTCCTGGAAGGAGAGCTATCTGTGGTAAAGAGCTTTTTTGCATCTTGGCCGATGCCTGCTAATTGACTCAACTGGCTTTCTCTGATAGGTGAAGTCTAGAATGATGGGAGATTCTGCATACAAAAGCACATTGGACTGCTTTGTCAAGACACTGAAGAATGATGTAAGTTCATTTTCTTATCCACCAAAAGTTTTGCTAATAGTCCATGGATTGAGGATTAATAGGTTAGCCCAAGAATGAATCAGCCATTTTCCTGCCATTCATATAGCTGTCTTAGATTTGTCACTGTCCACTGCCTCTTAAATGTTCACAGCCTAAATTGACTTAGAAACCTTGTGAAATTCAGTTGTCTCTGAAATCTGAATAGATATTTATTACCTTACTTCTCCTTGTCAAATCTCCACATATTTCCCTATACTCTCAAAGAAGAGATATCTGCAGTGTCAACTGATATACACGACATGGAATAGTATTTGCTTGCATGCTACTAGCTGCTTGATAAATCGATCTATTGTAATCAATGTTATGATCCACAGGGACCTTTGGCATTCTACAAAGGCTTCATCCCCAACTTTGGACGGCTCGGATCATGGAATGTATTGATGTTTTTGACACTGGAGCAGGTAAATACTGCATCAATATGACCTTGTGAGCATCTGCAACATATAATGCATACAGTCAACTAACTCCCTACTAATTGTTTGATTTCAGGCTAAAAAGATCGTCAGAAGTTTGGAGTCGTCTTAAGAGCCTGAGAAACTAGAGAGGTGAGAGAGCCATCAAATGCATCAAGCGCCATTCTTTTCAATAAATGAGACTGAACTCACTGGGAAAGAGTTGGACTTGCACAACTCTTGTCTCATTCATTTCTGACACACATAAAAATTTAGTTGGATGAAACTTCTTGAGAACTCTCTTGGTCTCTCTCTACTTTAATATCCTGTACTAATTCTTTAAAAATAATTATTCCATTCTCTAGAGTTTACTTTATGAATTACGTGCATTGAATAAATGTCATTCATTGTTTACACAAAAGTCTGTACAAGATTATATTCACAAGCTTGTGAACATTTTTTTATGGATTACAAATGATAAAATTATTGTCTGATATACGAGTATTTGTTTAAAAATCAAATTTCACTCAATATTATGATGTAAAAAACAAAAAAACAATTGTTAATTCGAAATGAAAAACTGATAAGAAACCATGAATTAATTTTTGAAAATGTTCAGCAATGATAAAAACTTGTACGATTTCGTCATAAGCAATCACTCGAAATTTTAACAAAAAAAGCTTATGAATTATTTTTGAAAATGTTTTATGGCATGTTAGTCTTTAGCCACAAAGAATATAATCAAACATATAATGATTGTTTGATATATAAAGTTTCTACAGTTCCCTTTAAATCAAACATAGAATGCACGCAAGACATTCCACAATGATGAGGATCTCACCTCTATCTTAGACCATGGCCTCTTTCATTCTTCCTTCTTTTCCTCATTGATCTTGTTCTCATTTTCCGAGGAGCCTGGTTGCGTTTCACTAGCAGTAGTCGCTGCCGCTGGCTGAGAGGATTCCATCAGGCTGGCAGCTATTGCAGCTTTCAAATCCTCATCTTCATCATCAAATAACATTTGTGCATCATCATACTGCATGTAGGGATCAGAGAGCTGCTGCTGCTGACCAACTCCCTTCTGTGTTCTTGATGCAATGCTGCACGATTTGGTAATCCTCTCTGCGTCTTCGGGTAAAAGCCACTGCCCGAACCCGTTGGAGGCCTCAGAGGATGCAACGGACCACTCCTTTGGGAAATTTCCTCTCACCAGAAAAATGCTCCACCCGGAGTCCTTCAGTGAGTCAAGGTAGGCTGAAAGGTAAAACTTCGAGAGGTGCTCTGGCGCTGGATAGAGGCTGTCGAAATTGTACCACTCGCTGTTAACTTTCCTGATACAGAACCAATGGTCCTGCAAGTGACAGATAAAGGCATTTTCCTTCTCTGGGTCAATCTGAGCTGGCTCCGCAGCAGGGCTATCGAGGGGGATGACTTGCAAATCCCACACTTCCAAAGCTTTTTGTAGAACCTACAAGCAGAGAAGACCATATACACAAATAAAGTAATCAATATATTTGCAATTCTTGTACACAACTTATATACTACTATCTTGCTTTTCAAAATTGGCTAGGACAAATAAGCAATTCTAGCATCTATGAACAAAAAATATTCTATACAAATCTAAAGCCTAAAGTTATTTGGTTGGCTCCTTATCTATCTTCTTGGGGTCTAAGGTCAGATATTCTAGTTTTGCACGAAAGAAACATTCACTTATGGTTCATTGCTGGCAACACTTTTGTAACTGATTGTTAGAAACAATGGACAGTGTAAATTCATAACTAAGTGCAAAGCAGAAAACGAATCAGGCAGCTGGCTAAGACTGCGGGTAGCGCATATACCAAATCAAGGACGTTATATTTACTAGTCAGCGAATCATTTACATAAGATCAGCTACAAGGGCGTACCACTCAATTCTATATCTTCATCACTCTCGAAGATTAAAGATACAAACAAACAAAATGTGCATAGAAGTGACATAAAAAACACCACATTGCACTAGAAAAGTGGTTTTCCAAATTAGAAATGGAAACTATAACAGCTAAAGTGCCAAATATCACCCCAGATTGTCATAATCACTCATATAAAGATTAAAGGAGCCGACTAGAGTTCCAAATGCTACTGTCCTGTTATATAACTTAATGCTTATTCATCATCACAAGAGTGTACCACCCAATTCTATCTCTTCATCACTCTCGGAGATTAAAGAAAGAAACAAACAAATAAGCAAACAAAAAGTGATGTAGAAAATGCCACATTGCGCTACAAATGTGGTTTTCCAAATTAGCAACCTTAATAGTTAGCGCGCCAAATATCACCTGAGCTTGTCATAATTACTCATATGAAACAAGCGACACGTGTATGAAACTGAAAACCGGAGCATACGTGGTCAGAATAGGAAGCTACAGCTCCGTGGCTTCATTAATGAAATGGCTTTTTCCAAGAAATCAAATAACCTTATTTCAAAAAGAATGAATAAAATGTAACAAAGTAGTTCCTAAAAAACAGTAGGATAGTGCAAATTAAGTAGAACTATAATCTTACAAGATAGAAACCCTATAACTCAAAATTAGATAAACAATCTATACAAGCAAACAAGGAAAGCATTTCACATCGTGCTAATTGTTCGGTTCAATAAACATTCTCAGCTAAAACCTTCATATATATCACCCAATATAAAATTACGAATCAGAGGCTAAAAAAATCCAATCTTTAACCTAAAACCGATCAAAAGTAAATTGAATTTCTTCTCCTGCAAAGAGAATAACGTGTGTTTCGCCTAATTAAAAACAGAAATATGCAGATTCGAACTTTGGAGAAATCAGACCTGGATGCTGAAGTCACCATCGAGAGAGACGTTGTGAGAGAGCTCGGGGAGAAAATCTCCGGTGACGGAGCCGAGCATCATCTGGCGCTCCGTGCGATCCAGATCGGATGCCAAGGCCGCCAAATCGAACTCCGAGAAGAAAGGGCCTTGCAGCACCGTGTTCACGCAATGCACCGCGCACAGCTTCGACTCTTGTACCTCGTGGTACAACAATCCTCCATTGCTGGCCCCTCCCCCTCCGCCTTCTGCGTTGCTACTCATCTTCTCTCTCTCTCTCTAAAACTCCAATTTCCGTTTCCAACCTATAAAGAAATTGCGGCGATGGAGTTCAGTTTCCATTTTATTTTGAATCGTGGCAAACATGGAAGGTGACACAAATGATACCATATACCCTAAGTTATACTCTTGTAAATGTGACTAATATTAACCACAAAAAAATACTAATATTATACTACTAATTGTATATATAATCACCTAAAGTTACAATCTTTGGTTTCTGTTTTGCGTTTGTGCTGTAACTGTTCATCCGTCATTTGCATCTTTTCCTTTTCTGAATTTTTATGGGATTTCTTGGATTCTATCATCCACCGAGCTTGTTTGAGAAATGAATTAAGGGAACAAATAGAAATGTGTTGTATGTTGTGATTTTAAGAAAGGTAGAGTGCATCTTAAAAAATGAAGATCCCCAATTGGAATAGTCGTTCACTTAAAATATGATTTCCCAAAGATGATCGTCCTTTCATATCTCTAAATGTTTTGTACTCACGAAATTGAAGACAAAACCAATAACGATAAATTAAAGTAATAGCAAGTAGTATCCACTCAACTACTACTTTGGTAACCGACTAACTCTCATGCATAACATTGTAACCTCCATGAATATATAACCGCCCGCTAGCACATCCCTTCATTAAATATTTCTATATCCCCTTGAAAACAATATTGTCTTCAAGGTTGGTTCAACAATAAACGCCCCCCCAAGATTGTGTAGATCAACATCCTTCAACCCTACGATCTTGATGATGTGTGGACATTACTGAGTTGGCTGGTCTCATCATCACCGTCCCACTAAATCTTGTAAAGTCTCATGTGGACATCGATAAGTTGTTCCAAACTTTAACCTGCACTTGAGACAAGTCCTTGCATTGACGTGTTTCCAAAACTCTTTATTGACCATTCTGTAGAATGATGGAGGGAGGGTCATGAAGTGTAAAGAGGGTTGTACCTTATTATGGTTCGCAAATGGGCCGCTGCCAGGTGCGCTTCTTGTCGTTCATAGGATGGAACTTAGAGCACCCACAACCGTGCTCTTGCCAGCGGCACGGTTGTGGGCCCGGGCGGTACTATTCATGCTTGCTCTCTGGCAAGAGCACAACACCCACAACTGTGCTCTTCCGCAAGGACGAGCACAATTAATATAAAATTCAATTACACAAAAACATTTTCATAATACTAAAATTCATTAAAAAAATCACAATAAAAATTATAAATTACAAATAAAATAAAAAGACATAATTAAAATCCTAAAAATTAAAAATTACATAATTAAAATACTAAAAATTAAAAATTACATAATTAAACTCCTAAAAATTAAAAATTACATAATTATTGGCTAATATTACCCGAGGAAGACTACTGATGCGAAGCATACTTCTTATATTTTTTACCCTTAGACTACACATTTTTATGTTAATTATAACTCATCAAAGTGTGATTTTATTGAAGTTTAGGAGGATTGATAGCTAGAAGGTCGCCGGAAATGCATGTGTGAAGACCTCGGGTGTAATTGGCAAAGCTTGTAGAGGGCAGATTCTTTGCCCGATCGGGCGATTCTTAGCTGCCAAAACGCCCGGTCGGGCGTTTTCCATTAAGCATGAGGAAGTCAGATTCTTTGCCCGATCGGGCGATATTTAGAACGGGAAACGCCCGGTGGGGCGTTTGGCCCCCCAACCGCAAATGGGCAGTTTTCTTGTCAGTTTTGCTGTGGAGTTAGAGGAATTAAAAGGAAAATTAGGACGTGAGAAACGGGGGACGACTGCTGAGGAAGAAAAGAGGAGAAGGAAGAAGAGGAAGGGAGGATCCATACTCCATCCCGGAGGAGATCATCCATCATCTAGAGTTGGAGAACACCACGGAGTTCACGGTTCACGGTTCTTTTGGTGTAATTCATTTTAGTATGTTTGGCTAGATTTCCTTCGTTGCTCCGAATATGTTGTAGGGTGAATTGTTGGATACTTTGATGATTATTATTGTTTGATTTACGTGTGATTCTTGTTTATGAATTGTTTAATTTTTCTACTAATCTTGAGACGTCTAGATAGGTAGAACTTTGTAGCCATTATTCTATTGCCTCTTTAGCATAGATTTTGGTCGTACTCATATGCAGGGAACTCGAGATTTGATTCTTGTTCAGGGAGATAATCTCGAGTGGATCGATAGTTTTCATCTATAAATTTGGTTTAGTGTCTGCTGCGCGTCCGCGTGGGCATTAAGTTAAAATGAGCTAATTATCGTGTTTGACATTTATAGAAGCTAAACTAAAGCCTACTGCGCGACCTAGCAGGGGTGATAGGTTAGTGAGTAGAACCTTGGAGACGTGTTCAGCTTATCCTAGGTATACAATTCCCTTGAAGTGTTCAGCGGATAGGGAGCGTAAAACAAACTTCATCCTCTTAAGCATAGTCTTGATCGTAGTAATCCATCGAAGTATCCCAATTCGTATGCCCAAGACATATAGGAGCAATGGTTTCTTCTTATCCTATTTTTCTAGTTTAGTATTTTATTTATCTTTGTTTGTTTTATCATCTCTTAATTTTATCTTTCTCAAATTAAATAACATACGCCTCCCTGTGGTTCGACACTCTTTTACTACAACTACATCTGTACTCTTGCAGAAAGTTGTAATTTTAGAGCTAATTTAATTAACTTGTGTGATATTAATCCATTGATATAAAAGCTCGAAAAATACACATCAACTACGCATCCGGCGGCACCAACCACAATTGTTTTTGGAGACCCAATATCATGGACTCGTGCGTTTGAAGTTGCGTGGGGGTCATAGTTGACCTATCGACCATATTGAGTTGGGCCATAAGGGTCCACAAACGAGTTGTTTGGGGTAAAAAAAATGAAAAAAAATTAAAAAGGTGTAAAAAACGGTTATAAACGGATATATTTTTTTGGGGAAGTGAAGATTTTTAAAAAAAAAATAAAAAAATTTTAAACTCAACGGCTATGCCGTTGACGAATGGGAGGGCGACACGTGTGCGTCCGCTGGCACGGACGTGCTCGATACATCGAGCAGCGCCGTGCCAGCGGCGCGGCTGCAGCGGCGGCGGTCCTTCGCCTTGCCAACGGCGCGGACGGCGGTGACGACTTACGCCACCGCTGCGGATGCTCTTAGGGTTGGTGTGATGCCATCAATAAATCAACCTATGAGTGTACATAGAGATGTCGAGAAAGTTAATTATTTTTGTCATTTGGACTACATGTGATTATCTTACGATATTTTGACCTTTTATTTGTAACCGTAAACAAGGTTTTAGTCTCCCAAAGAAACAAGTTACTGTTGATTTGTTAGTCTACTCTCAAAAGTTGCAACGTACTCGTCCAAAGACCCATCCTGCGTAGTCGCACTTCATATTCGTTCAAAGCGAAGCTCGTTTCAAACGCTTGTGGAGTTCACATGCAAAGTTTTCCCAATTAATCAATGGCACCACATGCACGTCATAAAAGATTTGATATCTTTAGAAAAGTTAAACTAACACATTTCAAAAGTCAGACAAGACCTAAATTACAATGACTCACACAAAATATTACTCCTTCCGTCTCCTAATAATTGTTCATTTTGATTTTGACACGGGTAATAAGAAATGTAAAGGAAAGTGAGTTAGAAAAGTTAGTGGAATATGTATCTCACTTTTATATAGTAGTAGTAGTATTAGTTTCATACTTAAATGTGTGTAGATGGAATTAGTGGAATGTGCCATTTATGGTAAAAAGTGAAAGCGGACAATTAACGGTGGAGGACGAAAATAATAAAAGTGGACAATTAATAGGACCAGATGAAGTAATTTGATTGAAGTTATCTGACAAGGATATATTAGAAAATCTCAAAGCTTATTGAGATTGAAAAAGAAACTTTATATGGGATATGAATTCAAGTACAATAAGTTGTGATCAATTGCTGACTAACAATCCCAAATTAAAATTAAATCTTAGTTATTGAATTATAAATCATCTTAAACTTTAAACTTACGTAACTCTCTCAATTTAAATTATTTTTTCATAAAAAATATATAAAAATTAAAGGTAATTTTATAAGGCCACCCGCAACGCGTTACGCGGGTGGCCCGTATCTCGTGACTCCGTGACGGAACAGTGGCGGGACGCATTGCAGCGTCTCGTCCCGTCACCGTCTCGCCGGATCGCCCGTCACGCCGAGACGCGGCACGTGACGGCTCGCCACGCGCTCCCGCGACGTGGCACGCTCCCAGGCCATGTGTGACGCCCACTCGCCGGCCCGCGAGTGAGATTCGTCACGCTGACGCAATAAATCATTTTAAAAAAAAATTGAAATAAAATAAAAAAATTAAAAAGTGGAAAACGGTAATATTACCGTTTTCTAGCCGTTTTCTTTTTTTTTTTACTCTATAAATACTTCTAATTCATCCTCATTTCACACACAACTACACATCTATTCTTCCCAAATCATCTTCATTTCCTCTCCAATTTCCATTCCATCTCAAATCATCTCTCTTTTATTCTTCCCTCAAATTTAATCGATCTCATGGATCCATATGAGCAAATGCGTCAAATAATGGAAGAATCACTTGAAGAAGATCGACGCCGGGAGGCGGAGGAAGCCGCGCCGCCCCAAAGATGCTCCCGGACTTACATCCATCGTAACCGGGAGGAAGTCGCCGCAAGGTTAGTCCGCGACTACTTCTGCGATAACCCGATGTGGGGAGATACCTACTTCCGTCGCCGTTTCCGCATGCGGGGACCGCTATTTCTCCACATCGCAAATACATTGGCGGCCCGAGAAGAGTTCTTCCAAGAAAGGTTCGACGCCGTCGGCCGTCCCAGCCACACGACGCTGCAGAAATGTACTGCAGCAATCCGTCAGCTTGCGACTGGACAAACGGCGGATGTGTTCAACTAATACCTCCACATTGGAGACAACACTGGGAGAATGTGCTTGCTCCAATTCTGCAAAGGCGTTCGGGCAGCCTTCACCGACGAATTTCTCTGAAAGCCAAGCACGACTGATTGCCAGTTCCTACTCCGCCTTCACGAAGAAGTGCATGGATTCCCCGGGATGCTTGGCAGCATCGATTGCATGCACTGGCAATGGAAGAATTGCCCGGTGGCGTGGAGGGGGCCGTACACGAGCGGCCACAAAGGCACCCACCCCACTGTTATACTCGAGGCCGTCGCCGACTACCGGCTATGGATCTGGTATGCGTACTTCGGGGTCCCCGGCTCGAACAATGACATAAACGTGCTCCACCAATCCGACCTCTTCGCCGAAGTTTTGGATGGTAAAGCGCCGGCCATCAACTTCACCGCTAACAACCGGCGCTATAAAATGGGGTACTATCTTGCTGACGGCATCTACCCGAAGTGGCCAACCTTCGTGAAGACGTGCACTAGGCATGTGAACGCAAAGCAGGCGCTTTTTGCGCAGAAGCAGGAGGCTGATCAGAAGGATGTGGAACGGGCGTTCGGGGTTCTCCAAGCACACTTCAACATTATCAAAGCCCCGGCTCGTACGTGGTTCATGGAGAGCATGGTCGACATCATGTATACGTGCATAATCTTGCACAACATGATTGTCCAAGACGAAGGACCCGAGGCGGGAAATTGGTTTGACCCTGAAGCCCCCGGAAGCTCAACCGCCAGTAGTCCGCCTCGAAGTGGAGTGCATCCGTCTATACAAGAACGGTTGTCTATTCGAGCAAGGACACATGACTCTTCCGCCCACGCCCAACTCCAATATGATCTAATGGAGCACATTTGGGCAAACTTTGGCGGAGGAAATTAAATTATGTATTTTTAATTTTTTTAGGATTTTTAATTATGTTTTTTTTTTAATTTTTTTTGAATTTTATGTTGTAATGTTATTTTATTTTTAATGAAGTGTGTTTTTTATTAATTGAATTTTTTGGAAAAAAAAATGAAATTGAATGAATAGTAATTTAAGGGATGGAGGGTTGCAGGTTCCGTCCCTTAGTTAAAGGATGGAGTAAAAAGTACAGTGGGACCCGCGAAAGGTAATTTAAGGGACGGTTAATGGACGGTTTAGTGACAGCTTTGTGGATGGCCTAAGGATCCTAACGAGATCTCAATTGCATATGTTCCGACGATGATCGGATGATGAAAATTTATAATTTTTATTACAATTTTCGTATATGTTGATAATAAGATTTTATATCAATAAATGTATCAACAAATTTCAATACTATGCATGTACAATATCAATAAAATTGTGTGGATATTTTCGGGTACTTGTGTTGAAATTCTTATGTCATGGAACTGTGTTGATATTAAAAAAACCGTGAAAATTATAGTGTTATAACAAATTGACCATTTTACCTTTTTGTTGATATTTTCTCTACTATTTATTATAATCTGTGAGCTTTAATCTCATCCACTCATTTTAATATTTAATGAGGTAAGATTGGTCTTGGCTTTAGATTTGATGCTATATTGAAATTTTGTATTTATCGCCATATATATGGTTATATAACGTGTAGTTCGCATCAGTTTCAATTTGATAAAAATTGTTCGTTAGTGATAAAAAATCGCGGAATTAATGTATTTAGATTCATTCTATAACTATTTACATGCTAATAACCATAAATCCATAATCATTTTTCTATTTTCCTTTTGTTTTAAACTGAAGTCCTCCAACTTTGGTTGATTTACAAACTCGCTCCATTTTTTTACCAAATATATTGTCCCAACAGTTATAATCGCTACTATTCATTCTATCTCAGATTTGACCATGAGTTAATATAAATAAAAGTAAATGTAAAAGATTAATATAATAGTATGAGTCATTCTTTTATATTTTAATATGAGAGAAATGGGTTTACAAAATTCGAGAATGATTTATAAAACTAATAAAAATAAATGAGGTATATAGTGATGGGCTTGTGATAAATTGTTAACTCACTCTCTAGTTGTTAAACTACAACTAATTTAAGACCATAAGATTTTAAAAATCTAGTGATCTAAAATTTGTCACGTGTAATTTTCGTTTTTATTAATTAAATCGAAAAAGATAAAAAAAACTACCAAATTAGGGTTTTGGATTAAAATGTCAATATAGTGTTTTAAAAATATCAACACAATGTTATCAGAATGTCAACACATTGCTTTAAGAATGACATTCTACATGTATTATATTGACATATTTATATACTATGTTGACATTTGTTGTTGTACGAAAGAATTGAAAATTTTCGAAATTTTTTTTCAAATTTTGAAATCGGAACATATGCAAATGAGATCTCGTTAGAATCCTTATGAAGTATCTTTAATTTGATATATGTTGTACGGAAAAATAATTTAAATCGAGAAAGTTATATGTGTTTTAAAGTTATGAGATATTTTTCAAAAGTTAGTTACAACTAATTTGTTGTAAATTGACCTTAATACCCTTATTGACGTTTTTTGTTGATCGTATTGACATTCCAGGGTTGATGATCTGGGCCATTGATTTGAATATCTAATTGCTATTATTTAATTGTAGTTAGCAATTAAGTATTGAGTTAGCAATATAACACTCTCATGTAGTGATGAATATCTCAAAATAATAATTATTATAATTAATAAGTAGTATAATAATAGTGGAGTATACGATACTTAAGGGGACCCATAACGCGTGGCAACCTGATCTCGTCCATGCGGGATGAGACGACGACAAGCTTGCATTACGGGTGACTCGTGTTTGTTGGTCACCGCGCGCTGGAGGGGAAGGCGGCGAGCCAGCGCGCCCGTGAGTAGGCGTCGTTTTTTTCGCGATTTAATATTATTACTCCATTCGTCCCTCAAAAATATAAATTCTTTCATTTTTGGTTCGTCCCTTATAAATAGATACTTTCATTTTCATGAAATTTCTTTCTCTCTAGTGAGGTGTGACATGTTTTCCACTAACACACTTTTCTTTCTATCTCTCTTATTTTACAAATTTTGCATTAAAATTTGTATTGTTTCAAAAGTTTCTATTTTTAAGGGACGGATGAAGTATTATTTAAAAACAAATCAGTATTTCGAGATTTTTTTAAAATTAAATATTTATAAAACTAGCCATTTTTTTAAATATTTTATATTTTTTTTATTCTTCCTCACTCACCTATAAATAACCTCATTTCATCACTTCATTTTTCACTCACCAACACTCTCTTCCCGCATGACGCAATTCCAATTACAATTAAACCTTGATGGGATTCAGCTCTTGAGGGCTCAATTGGGTCTCCCCCTTTCGGACGATGCCACCACCGTCTCAGGATGATCCGCAGTTGCCGACGGAGTAATTTCTATGATTTTAATTTTGTCCTTTTTTATTTTCTATGAAGTGTTTTTAATTAAATGTTTATTTTTATTAGTTGCATTTTAAATTAAAGAACATAAATAGTACCATGATTCATGAACGGTGAACGGAGAGATTGATAAAAGATAGAGGGTGGAGGTGTTGTTTCATAATTAAAAATGAAGTAAAAAGTGTTGTAGAGCCCATTAATAATGAAAAAATGAGATGGATAAAGGATGAATAAGCGACGTGGTTGTGAATGACCGAGAGCATATTAGTTAAAAAATAAATACTCATAGATACTTGGTTGAGGAATAAAATCCAGGAAGTGGGTTTAAAAACTTTATATCTAAACACTTACGACAATAGATGTAAAATAGTTTATGGTTTATTTAAATTACTTATATAATGTAAAATTCAACAAAATTTACTAAAAAGTAATAAGACGTACCTATAATTTATCATTTTAAACTCAATAGTTACCTAGCAATAATTTATCAGAAATGCGACTATATAATTTAAATGAGCTCAATCAATTTGTTGTTAATATAGTTGTCAACTGCTCCGCAATGAAAATAATCAAAGAATAAATCCTACATAAATACTCACCTAACTCATAACGTGCGTGACTACTGACTCACATGCGTGTTGATAAATTTTTTCAAAATAATAGTATAATATTAATAATCCAGGTTAATAAAATTGAAGATACACTAATGCACTACACTTATAAATTATAATCAAAATATTGGAAAGAATGATACAAACGGGGAATAATAAAATTTTGATCTAGATAATAATTAGTAACATTATGACTACCAATTTACTTTAAGAAATGCGACAATATTATTTTAAATGGGTAATGGAATCTGTTGGAACGAGGAAATTAATTGATTGGAGAACAAGAAGGCAATGAATGAAATTATGTCAAAAATATTGAAGGAAATCAATTAAAGATTATGGAAAATCAAATAAAATGATATTAGTATAATTAAAATATATTTTCTATGTATAGCTAGAATTAGAGCCTATAAAAGATTACGTAACCATTGAGAGAATTAATTCAAGTAATTCACAATGTAGTCTTTGAAGTTCTCCCCGTCTTTTACTTTCTGCAATAATATTTTATTTTCCGCATTATATTTTCTAACATGGTATCAGAGCGGGTTCGATCACTAGGATCGATCGCTACCTCTATAGCAAAAAAAAGGGCCTCATCATCGTCCCTTCCAAAAACCAGCCAAAACCCTTTCAAAAAACAACCATGTATCAACCTCAAAAATCTCCCCCATAAGGAGAAAGGAGACTGATTGCAGCCAAGAACCACAGCAGAGGAGGAGAGAAAGGAGGCATTGTGGTGAAGGAGGTGGAGCCAGTAGCAAGGCCACAAAGGCTGCTAGAGAAGCGTTGATCGGCGCAAGAAGCCGACGACGGAGGAACGGAGCAAATTGCTTCTGCCATAAGTTTTAACTCGCAATTCTTATCAGCAACAATGGGGCCTTCAGTGGCTCGTGTGTCAGCTCCAAGAATGACACCATCCTGAAAAACCAACCCAAAAATCGTAGTTCCGGTCTTCAGATACGAGGATGGCTTCAAACCCTTTTGCATAAGCATCTCTTGCACAAATCATTCTCGTTTCTCTTGCACAAATCGAAAGAAGATCCTCCCCTAGCAGGAGCCGATTCCTCGAATATCGACATTGCAATTTCTCCATGGAGTTCAGCGATTACTTGCTGATTTGGAGGTGGCAGTGATCCCTAGATTCGGAGATAAAATATGAATTCACGGTTTGTCCGGTCGAGGGGGAGAGGAAGAATGCGACCGAACAACTCCTCTCCAAATCTATGATGGTCGTGAAGGCCAAAGATGACGAAAGGGTGAGAAAGCAACAAAGGCGCAACCCACAAACCGATGGAGCGTCAATAGTATGATGCAAAAGGATCGATGATGGAATGGCTCAATAGAAGCTACCTAAAATAGACAGCAATGAAGAATTATCCGGCTGGGGTTCGGTTGAGGATGAGAGGAAGCTAAATCATCGAGAGATATAGCAGAGAAGCCCATTGTCGAGAAGCCCACCGAGAAGGTTGTCGAAAAGGGTCCAAGGGAGCAATCCGTTGGAGAGATCGAGAGGCCGATGATGGAGGCCAAAAATGGGTGCCTTGAAGGATGCCGAGAAGATGGCCACATAGAATGAACATCGTGATAACCTTGTCGGAGACAGCATGTGTCGGCTTCTAAAGCGGAGTCCGTCACAGGGGGATAGGCTGTCACCGGAAATTGGATACCAATAATGCATATGAACCGAGAATGGTCTTAAGATGACTCCTAGACAAGAGCAAAAACTGTCTAGATTAGCTCCTCGACAAGAGTCAAAACTGTCAGAATTAGCTCCTTGATATGAGTTAAAACTGTTAAAGATGGCTCCTAGATATGAGCAAAAACTGTCTGAATTAGCTTATCGATAAGAGTCAAAACTGTCTGAATAAGCTCCTCGACAAGAGTCAAAACTGTCTGAATGAGCTCCTCGACAAGAGTCAAAACTGTCTGAATGAGCTCCTCGACACGAGTAAAAACTGTCAGTCAGAAAAAAATGAAGTGGCTCCTAGTACGAGCAAAAACTGTCTAGATTAGCTCCTTGACAAGAGTCAAAACTGTCTGAATTAGCTCCTCGACAAGAGTCAAAACTGTCTAAGAAGGCTCCTGGATACGAGCTAAAACTATCCAAGATGACCCCTTGACACGAGTTAAAACTGTCAACCAAAAATTGAAGCTCCCGGACACGAGTTAAAACTGTCTAGATTGACTCCTTGACACGAGTTAAAACCGTCAACAAAAATTGAAGAACTCCATGAAATGAGTCTAAACTTTCAATGATGAATGAAGAGCTCCTTGATAAGAGCCTAAACTTTCAATGAAGAAAAATTGAAGAACTCCTTGAAACGAGTTTAAACTTTCAATGATAAATGAAGAGCTCCTTGAAACGAGTCTACACTTTCAATAACTCTTTGATACAAGTATAAATTATCAATGATGAATTGAAGAAGCTCTATGATACGAGCATAAACTATCAATGGAAATTGAAGAACTCTTAAATACGAGTATAAACTATTTATCAAACTAAAGATCGTGCAAGTTAAGTGTCGAAAAACTCGATACTGAACTTGAGGGGGAGTGTTTGAATGAGGAAATTAATTGATTGGAGAACAGGAAGGCAACAGATGATATTATGGCAAGAATATTGAAGGAAATCAATTAAAGATTATGGAAAATCAAATAAAAGGATATTAGTATAATTAGAATATATTTTCCATGTATAGCTAGAATTAGAGCCTATAACCATTGAGAGAATTAATTCAAGTCATTCACAATGTAGTCTTTGAAGTTCTCCCCGTCTTTTACTTTTTACAATAATATTTTATTTTTCGCATTATATTTTCTAACAGAATCTAACTTTTGCCAAAAATAAAAATAATAATATCATTACTCGTGAACTTATCATTTTTTCATTTATTTTTCCTTGGTCCATCCCCAATAAATGCATAAAACTAGGTCAAGCTGAACCAAATATGAATTATATTAAACTTTAAATTTATAAAGTTATGGACCAAACAAATTAGTTCACTCAACTTTAGAACTCAATTAAATTAAAGAGCAATCATATACACTTATAAGCTTTGATTTAATTGAGTAAACTCATTTTGATTTTTTTAATGCATTTTGTAATGAAACGATATTGTTTTAATCTAGTTATATAGTTCGACATGTCATCTTAAGCCAAGATAAATTTAACCATTTCAATATGCCATTTTAGATTCAATGTAGACTGTTAGAAATTAGACCCGAGCAAAAGCGAAATGGAACAACAAGAACACGAGGATATACGTGGTTCGGCGTAAGCCTACGTCCACGGGAGAATAACGAATCGATTTACTTCAATCACGATCAAGAACTACAATCATACAACAAGATCACACACTCAAGAACAAGCTACTCTCTCTTCGCATATAAACTCATATCACACCGAAGACTATACAAGCTAATTCCTCACAAAGATAGTGTGTATCTCTTACTCTAGCTATTGATTGTTGTTATGATCTCTCAGCTGATTTCTCTCTCTCGTTTCTTCTCAATGAACTCCTTGGATTGCAGCAATATTTATAGGGATTGTATCATGCAGTTGAAACTGCCATGAATGTGTAACAACTTAAATATCCGTTGCATAACAGAGTTTTGAACTCAAACTTCTTGATTATGTGTCGCACACTCCACGCTCGGTTCCGATGCACCCTCACTCGTTGTTATCATCACAAAACTCCTAACAATCCTCCACCTTTTGAGATGATACAAATACTTCCTTCTCTTCTATGACCTTTGTCCGGCCACTCCTTCGATCATCTTGAACTTTGTCGATCCCATATCCGAGTAGCGCCAATCTTGACTATTCTTGTCAGTATCCTGACTCCGAGAATCATCCCCAGATCCTCCTTTATCACTTCCTTGATCAGCCACAACGCCTCCACCGGACGATCGCCTCCACCGGACGATAAAACCTCCACCTAATCTGAATCTTCCCCGTTCAGAATTGGAGTCGCTGATCCCTAGAGATATCACACATCTCTCATAAGTGATAACCGAATTTCTGTCAAGATTATTACCACTTTCATCGCTTAGGATCGATGCCTGGACCGCTAACGAGCACGCGTCGTCGACACTGCTCTCATGCTTCTTCGCATCCCTCAAACATCTCCTGGTTACACAGAGCTTTTCCACCAGTCGTGTAATTTCCTACGGTTTTCGTCACGAAACCTCGACCTTCTCCGCATGAATCTCAGCTACTTTTGTTGCATCGTCAGCATGGCTCTGTGTCTGGTTCTTCGCAGCAGACGTCATTGACAGTTCTTGCTTCAACTTCTGAAGCTCCTGAGTTGCAGACAGCAGTGCAGCGTCAATTGTTACGAATCTTGATGAACCCTCTCCCTTCCTTAGTATTCTGCGATGCTATTTTCAGCATCTCCTCTACTCCTCCGTCAGAAACTCTTCATGACTGGAAACTCCATTTCCATATCAATCTGTCGGCGCTTTCACGCAGATAAAAAAGGGGGGGAATCGCCTAAAACGGCATCATCACCACTCGGATTTCTCGATACAAGTATTCTCGAAGCAAGCTCTTTCTCAGCCTCCAAGAATGATAGTTTGTAGAACCAAGAATGATAATTTGTAGAAGCAAGAATGATAGTTTGTAGAAGCAAGAATGATAGTCTGTCGAAGCAAGAATGATAGTTTGAAGAAGCAAGAATGATAGTCTGTCGAAGCAAGAATGATAGTTTGATCCGCCAATTTGCTTCTATCTTCTTGTTTCAGAGTCCGCAATTCCATCTTCTCTGACCTCAGATTCACCCCTGAAACTGATCTTCTCTGACCTCAGATTCACCCCTGAAACTGATTTCCTCTTCCTCCAGTTTCCGAACCTTAGCCAGCAACAAGTCCTTCTCCTTCCGAAGCTTGATCAAGTTTCAATCCCCCTTTTCAAGCTTCTTCATCATTGAATCCACTTGGTGAAGAGAGCCTGCTGCCTTACTGGGAACCGGCACATCATCATCATCCATCGGTGCTTCGCGGCGAGGTCCACGGAAACCTCCGCCTCCACCTCCACCGCGATGTGCCTTCTCATCCAGAACAGGTGCCTTCCCTTTGCTCTCGGGATTGGGCTTCTCCAAGACCGCTGCGCATCCCTTCTCGAACTAAGCTCCGACTATTTCCAACGATTCTCCTCTTTCCCACAGACGGCGCCACTTATTAGAAATTAGACCGGAGCAAAAGCGAAATGGAACAACAAGAACACGAGGATATACGTGGTTCGGCGTAAGCCTACGTCCACGGGAGAATAACGAATCGATTTACTTCAATCACGATCAAGAACTACAATCATACAACAAGATCACACACTCAAGAACAAGCTACTCTCTCTTCGCATATGAACTCATATCACACCGAAGACTATACAAGCTAATTCCTCACAAAGATAGTGTGTATCTCTTACTCTAGCTATTGATTGTTGTTATGATCTCTCAGCTGATTTCTCTCTCTCGTTTCTTCTCAATGAACTCCTTGGATTGCAGCAATATTTATAGGGATTGTATCATGCAGTTGAAACTGCCATGAATGTGTAACAACTTAAATATCCGTTGCATAACAGAGTTTTGAACTCAAACTTCTTGATTATGTGTCGCACACTCCACGCTCGGTTCCGATGCACCCTCACTCGTTGTTATCATCACAAAACTCCTAACATAGACAAAATTTATTTTGTGAGAAATTGACCATACATTAAAAGTGTTTTTTCACTAAGTTTGAGGAAAAGATTAGATAATTAATTTCACATTGAATGAAATTAGGTTATTTCTCGAAATGTCCGTTGCTAAAAAGAGAAAATAAAAAAATAAAAATAAAAATAAAAATAAAAATAAAAATAAAAATAAAAATAAAAAAGGAAAACGCAGCTAGATTTCGCCAGCATAGAAATCATCGAAAAAAAGAGATGAATATGCATATGGGTGAAAAACTGCATCGTTATTTTCTGTGTGTGAATTAGCACAAAGCCAAAGCTCTCGCTGACGATTTGCCCTATTATGCTTCAGCTGTTCTAATACCATTTCCCCTCTCTCTCTCTCCCTCTATCTAAAGCGCAGGAAAGCTCACATCCGATACTCGAATCTCTTTATCGGATCTCTCCGATTGCTGCTGCATTCGATCTAGGTTTGTTCCTCGCCTGTTTTTTTTTTCGTTTGGATTATTCTTAGAGGTATTGCGGTCATTTCCTGAAATGCTTGGATGAGCGCGTAATTTGGTGTTTTGTGATTGTTTCTCGGAGTGTTTTCCTGTTTTAAATATAGAGCTGAGTGCGAGAGGTACCAATCTACGACACAATATTTGTGTTTGTTGTTGAAAAAATAAGGTTGTTGAGGTGAAACTTTCTGATCCTGGATTCCTGGAGCTGGAGATCCGTCTGCTTTTAGCGTTGTTGATTTATTTTTTGTGCATATTTTTTGTTGTTTTTGTTTGATTTAGCTGCATTTGCCTATCCGTGTATTAATTTGATTTCGAGATTATTACTGAAGTGTAGGTCACCGTGTAAGCTTGGGACTGCAATTTAAGCTTAATTTTTATAAACTGAAAACTATCTGGTACGGCTGTGTTTGGTTCCATTGCTGCAGCTAATAACTTATATGATCTAAATCTTTAAGCCTTCAAACCTATGGGTTCTACTATGTGATTCCTCAATCAGATTTGTTTGGAGTATTTAAAATGTTCATTTTTTGAATTTTGGTTGGTTGGTATTTGGCTCCGTCAGTTCTTTTCTTAATACTTTTAGTATCTTTGTGAATTTTTCTCACACCTAATTATTTTTGTTGCACCAGAAAAATGGCTAGTATGGCGCAATCTCCAGCGTTGTTAGCTGGGAACTTGGCCTCGAAACCTACTGCTTCAGATCTTCTTGGGAGTTTGTGTAATGGCATTTGTGATGTACCCCTCAAGGCCCTTGGAAGATCCCGTCTTGGAGCAAAAAGAAGAGACTTTTCCATAGTGGCAAAGGTTAAGAAAGGGAAGAAGAACGAATATCCTTGGCCAGAAGATCCCGATCTCAGTGTGAAGGGTGGAGTGCTTAGCCACCTCTCACCTTTCAAGCCTTTGAAAGAGAAGCCAAAACCAGTGACTTTGGATTTTGAGAAACCTCTCATGGATTTGCAAAAGAAAATAGTTGATGTATGGCTCTTTTAATCCTCTATAGTACTCCATCTACCCTGATCGTTAGATCATTCTATATTCAGTAGTAATTTATAAATGCACTGTAATGTGGTCTTGGAAATTAAATTATTTGAGTACTTGAATTTTTGGAAAATGCTTCATTATAGATTATGATAGCTGATTTGCCTGTAATCATCTGTGTGAGTCCAACATAGACCAAATAATCACGATGAAGGGAGCATTAGTATTTTCTTCACATGAAACCTAGACACTGAAATTTTGATGTCTTGATTTGATCTTTTATTGCTTTTCTTGGTGTAGGTGCAAAAGATGGCAAATGAAACTGGTCTGGATTTCAGCGATCAGATTATCTCACTGGAGAACAAATACCATCAGGTTTAGCCTGTAGCATCTGGTGTTATTGCCATTTTCTGTTCAATCATGTTTCCACTTAATGTTCCATCTTAAGCCACAATTTCATGCCTATCAACTTGTTATGATGAACAGTTTTGGGCCATTTTGAGATTTAGACTGCAATTCTGCGGGCTCTTGTTATTTCCAATCAATGTCATTGGTAATTCATCTTATTTCCCATGTTGATTGCAGGCTCTGAAAGACCTATACACGCATTTGACTCCTATACAACGTGTGAACATTGCAAGGCATCCGAACAGACCAACATTCCTTGATCATATCTTCAACATCACAGAGACTGTATGACAGCTCCAAGCCTCTAGTCTCTATATGCAATTCTGCATAAAATTATCTTAAATATAAAAGTGGGTAGTTCACAAAATAAATAATGAAGGGTGATATGGAATGCTTAATCTTATCATTTCCATACGTATAGTTTGTGGAGCTCCATGGTGATCGAGCTGGATATGATGATCCTGCCATTGTCACCGGACTTGGTACTATTAACGGCAGAAGCTACATGTTCATGGGCCATCAGAAGGGCAGGAACACAAAAGAGAATATCCAAAGGAACTTTGGGATGCCCACTCCTCATGGGTATGCATATCGGATTTGGGAAGAGATTATTTTGTGCTATATCATGAGTTTTTTTCTTTGGAAGCTTGTGTAATGCTGTGTCAAACAATTGAGTTTCTGTTTTCCAACATTTCAGTAAGATTTAAAATGAGACAATAATTTTTGTATTAATTTCTAATGGTGGGATATTTTTTCAATAGCTATAGAAAGGCACTGCGGATGATGTACTATGCAGATCATCATGGATTTCCTATTGTCACTTTCATTGACACTCCCGGGGCATATGCTGATCTCAAGTCTGAGGAATTGGGCCAAGTATTGGACCACATCTCTATAGCGAAAATTTATTTTATTGTGAAATGAAGTATTGATTTGCTAATTTCTTACTCTTCATCAACAGGGAGAAGCCATTGCATTTAATTTGAGGACCATGTTTGGTTTGAAAGTACCAATTGTGTCAATTGTCATCGGTGAAGGAGGTTCGGGTGGAGCTCTGGCCATTGGTTGTGCTAACAAGCTTTTAATGCTTGAAAATGCAGTTTTCTATGTCGCCAGGTGCTTTGACTGCAACAGTTAATGCTTTTGTTATATCATTACCTGCTTTTATGGCTTCTTCAGTTACTTTCATCATGAGAGTAATTTGCATATTCATTTAATCCTTGCTTAATTAATCTAATTCTGATCTGTCCTTTCCATTTCCATGCGACAGTCCTGAAGCATGTGCTGCCATCTTATGGAAGACAGCAAAAGCTTCTCCAAAGGTTGGTTCAAGAATGTCAGACCCGGTGTTAAAATAACGAGTAGATTCCCTGATTATAACATGATATGCTTCTGTTTCTTAACAGGCTGCTGAGAAGCTAAAAATTACAGCTACAGAGCTCATTAAGCTACAAATTTGTGATGGTGCCATCCCTGTAATATTTCCTCTTCCTTTGTTTTCTTTTGTAGTTCTTGTCCTTCAATTATTATTTCATTTCATGCTAATAACTACAAAACATTTGATGAACTGCCAAGCCATCTATAAGCCTGCTATTATCTTCTCGGAATTAACTAATTTTGGAAGATATAGAAAGGTCATATATATTCCACATACTGGGAATTTGCGTCATTTGCAGTTTGGTTTTAAATTAATCACATCAACTATCAAGCTAGGATTTCTTTTGTTCGATAAATTTAAAACCATATACTGATTTCTGCTCATCTTTGTAATGCATTGCTAAGATCTTTGGCCCATTCCTTGTAGGAACCTCTTGGCGGTGGACATACGGATCCGCATTGGACTTCTCAACAAATTAAAGCTGCAATTATTGAATCAATGGATGTAAGTAGTTCATTGATTCTTATCCATTCTAGTAGGTATGCTATAGTCATAAGAAACCTCGGATGTTTGGTGTCTGCAGGAACTCGTGAAAATGGATACTGAAACTTTATTAAAGCTTCGGGCTCAGAAGTTCCGTAAAATGGGTACACTTGAGGTTGGTGGGTTCCAAGAAGGAATCCCGGTTGATCCAATTAGAAAAGTCAACATGAAAAAGAAGGAAGATCCTATAGTCCCAATCAGCATGACTTCTGAATCGAAGTTGAGGGATGAGGTTGAAAAGCTGAAACATCAGGTATTGGAAGCTAGTAAGTCATCAGGAACAGCACGCCCACAGAGGGGTTTGAAAGAGATGATGGAAAAGTTGGAGATAGAGATCGACTATGAATACGATGAAGCTGTAAAAGCTCTGGGTATGGAGGAGAAGTTTTTGACCCTGAGAGAAGAAGCTGCAAAGGGGAGAAATCTACATGCTTTGGATGAAAAGATTGAACAGCTACAGGGTGAATTTGCCAAAAATCTCCCTTCTGCTCCCAATTGCAACAGCCTGATATCGAAGATTGAAATGCTGAAAGAGTTATCCAAGTCCGGCACCAACAAAGATGAACTGAAAATCGAAATTAATAAGAGATTTGGTGAGTTCATGAATCGGCCTGATGTAAAACACAAGGTTGAGACGCTCAAGGCTGAAATCGCAAGTTTAGGATTAGGAGCATCAGATCTCGATTCCAGTCTGGAGATAAAGGAGAAGGTCATGCGATTGAATGGAGAGTTGGAGTCAGAATTTAAGACTGTTCTTAAATCCCTGGGGCTGCAGGTGGTTCCTAAAAACCAAGACGCCGCCTTGGAAAAGATAAATGCCTTCAATGAAGAAGTCCACATGATTATCGATGATGTTGTCAATTCATCAGATTTGAAAGAAAGGATCGAGCTGCTGAAGACAGAGGTGGAGATACTTGGAAACTCACCAGACGAAGACTCCAAAGCTAAGATTCTATCTTTGGTTACAGAAATGAAGCAAACTATCAAGGAGGCCATAGCTTTTCCAGAATTGAAAGAAAAGCACGAAAGACTCACAGCTGAGATATTAGAATCTTCAAATGGGAGTCTTAATCAAGAGGAAGAAGATTCCCAAATAAAAGTCAACCAGGACACCAATCACCATACCTTCGTCTGATGTAAGTCTACATATCTTTATATTCACCACCATTGTTTCATCCCTTGCTAGCAATACGATGTTCGTGAAAATCTCTGTCGACTGATTCAGGCATCGTTGAAGCTGCATCAAGAATCAAGAAGCCACTTTCTTCGAGCACTCAATGCCGTTGGCGAAAGTCATATGTTTCGGTTTTTCAGCTCTGCCGTTGTAATTTCTTGGATTCGTCGTTTTTATCACCCCCGGATTATGGTTATTTTTAGTTCAATCTTATTGCTTGTTCCCCATTTTTAAGGAATAGATTATCTTTACTTTGAGTTACTGGGGAAATCAAGCATATTTAATGAGGTCTAATAGACTAATGTTGTCTTCAAAACCTTCAATAATTTTTATTAGGTCCACAGTTAATTCGTTATAGATTACATTTTTAAATGGATCAATTTTCTTTCTTTTTGGAATAATTTATTAGTTAATTCGCTCATTTTAGTTTCGAAATAATTAATTTTCGTGTAGCATGAAACGCACCTTGATTCTTATTAGTAAATTATTTAGTTAAAATGAGATGTGAAACATTGTCTACATTATCAAACAGTGTTATTCTAATGTATTCTGGCAACTAAACAACAATTATAAATTTATGGAATCCGAGTTGAGACACACCAACCATACCTAGTATAATAGGTGGCGGCATATATTATTTTATCAACAAAATACTTAATTCAAACAGGTAGATGTCGAATTAGGTACATCTTTAAAAAATATGATTAGAACCACAACTTAATTCTCAATGGATTATCATATGATAATTAGTTATGCCAACCAAACGATACCTAAATGAATAGAAATATGCACTATTATTCAAGGCTCGAATGAAAAAAATGCATTCAAATCTCGGTTTTGGTAGATAATTGAATTAAATGTTATGAATCACAATAATAAAAATAATTATATAACGACTATTATTATGTACTCGTTTGATATAATTCACAATTATTAATATATAGTAATACCAATAATTATTTTTTTCAATAAAAATTTTGATTGTAAAAAAACTTATTTTAGTTATTATGTTAATTAATTAATTCAATTCTTATATAAATTAGTTAATAAAATTTAATTAATTAATATAAGTTGAAAATTCTATTAAATTATCTTAATGCACAAATAAATGAGAAGAACTATATCTTTAATCCAATTCGGAGAAATTAAGACGAGCCCTAGTGGCTAGAACTATAATATTGGGCTAAAATTAACACACAAAATAATTACCAAAGATAACCTAGAATTTACAGCATACGCCACATCTTTCCTTTAATGTGCTACTACTTTTAATTTCATTTCGATCCTTCACCTTCACACAATTTACACATTGAATTAGAACTAATCGCGCAGATTTGACCTCTATATATATTGAAATATTGAAGTATGCAATATACATATCGGTATCAATTTCTCCCCAGCGAAATTCTCGCGTAATAAAAACCTTTTTCTCGTGCTTGTACCTGTTTCCTCATGGATTGAATTGTACCACCCTTGCCTGCGATCATTCTCGCTCTAAAACCACGGGGCCTTGTTTCTCTCTCTAGGGTTTTTGGCGGAGTTGTAGTGCGATTCGATTTTGTGCGCTGATTTGTAGGGTTTTAGTTGGGTGGTTCGCGGCCTGCTCGTTTCGATTTTGGTCTGCTTTTATTGTCGAGGTTGGAGCTCGTTTTGTTCTTATGAATGATTTTGATTCCTGACTTTTTGTTTTAGTTGTTTTTTGGCGGGTGTTTTGTTGATTATTCTGCTTTATGGGAATAGAATCTAGTTTGTGGGATTTGTTAGCTGTTATTTGCGATGAAATTAAGAGCAGAAGTGCTGTATTGGGCCGTATTTGAAGTTGTATGCAGCAACATTCACATTGTTTGTTCAGCACTATAAGAGCGAGAGAGAGAGAGAGAGAGAGAGAGAGAGTAGATAGTAATTTTTGGATAATTAATGATTTTCCTGGGTTCTGTTCTTAAACAGATGATATTACTGAGTGAATTGATAATGAGGTGATACTGTACTGGTGATAAATTTGCAACCTTGGGGAAGTGATTAGACTGCATAAGTTATACGGTGAACTCTGAGACTGGCGTTATTTGTTAATGGGATTAGAATGTGCTATTGGATTATTAGATGTCTTTTGAGGTGCAATTTCTAATTAATAGGTGATGCACTGCATCAATAGGGTTCCTTATGGCCAATCTTCTTCAGTTCTGATTGGATCTTACAAAGTCTGGAAGAGGAAACAAATCCTTTTGTGATTACAAGGGTGGAAAGCATTTGCTTTAGGTTTTTTGTTGTATCTGCTGAGTACAGTGAACAATTTTGTATGTTTCACACTTCCACTGCATGCTCGACCACTTTGCGTAAACATACATCTGGACAAAATGTGGATTCCAATTAGTGCACTGACTGTTGTTGTTGAAGATGTGGCACCTTCTCATTGAATGTTTATTAATTTAAATTTATTGATATTGCCAAACTCATAATTGGAGGTGCCCTTAATAATTTAACACTTTGCTTCCATGATGCTGGGTGTGATTTGGTTTGCATTTTTTGTCAGTTGCACATTGTTGTTCACAATGTTGTGAAGAAGTCACACTTACTTTGGTTGGTACATGAAGGGTTATATTGCATTATTTTGCTGCAATTGAACTTTGCTCTCGATATATGTTGTTGGGGCTGATTTGTTAATGGCAATGGGGATGTACCCCGAGAAGAATGAAGTGGCTGAAAGGACTTTAATCCAGATAACATTTCTGGTTGGCTAGTATCTCAATGTTGTTTAGGTATGGCAATAAGTTGAAATGATTTATTTGGCAGGATTACAGAAATACAATCTCCCGTGCTGCATTCAGAAATGCTTCTGATTGGACTTGAATGATTGCCAGCATGGACTTAAATGCCTCCCCTGAACCAGAAGAAGATGAGGTTTTTCCTGCACCACAGTCGGAAGAAGATGAGGTTTTTCCTGCACCACAGTCAGAAGAAGATAGTGCGCAGGAAGAACATATTGAATACAATGAACATGTTGACCAAGAGCAGAGTGGTGCTTCAGTTGCACGCCGGGTATCATTCTGTCTTATTTTGAGCCAGCAACATAATGTTTTGATTATTTCAGTGTTACTGGCAAAGCCTGTGTTTAGATTATGATAAATGCAACTAATAAATCCTGGAAAAATATGCAAATTCAAATATTTGGTGTGTAACGGTATGATTCAAAATCCTTTACTTACTCATTGGTCATGATCTCAGTAGTAGCTCTTGTATCATTGAATCTCAACTTGTTCTCAGAATGGAGCAGATCGTGGTCTGACTGTATGTGACTTATGCTCATTTTTTAGCTTAAGTGTGGTTGCTTACACAATAAGCAGAAGTAACTGCAATAGTAGTATTATTATTCACTGGAAGCTTTAACATATCTGGTAATTGTGAGTATCCTATGGATTCACCTTAATGTGTTTTGCATGCTTGCTGATTACCCGGTCCACCTTTATGTTACTAAATGCTGCAGATAAAGATGTGAAGAAACACCGAGGAGATCTCTTAAAATGCTTGCTTCTTATTTCTGAATAATGTGTTTTCTATCTATAGATGTTTTTTTAGAGTTCAACGTAAAAACTGAGAAAATTCTCTCTCCCCATATTCTTTTACATCAGGAACGTGAGGAAAGGACCCTAAGGATGCGCAGACAGAATCCCAATGACAGACCAACTTATGGATATCAGTCAAGTCAGCATGCTGATGGATATCAAGCTAAAAGGCAGAAACCTAATAGTAGACTTCCTCCAGGTGAACTATATGTCGATTATGTTTTCACTAACTCATCTTGGGGCGGGTTAGCAATACGTTGAGTGCAAATCGAAATGATATTAAAGGACGACTCTTGTATTCTTTACTTACTATTCTTTATTTCTTGGGCCACATTCTCTATATACTATCCTGCCCATGTGGAAAGAACTAATGTTTTTCTTGCTGCGCTTGGATTGAAGGATCTTTTATGTTGAATGGAAACTGTTAAATTGTAATCCGGTAATTAATATTTACTTCTTAGGATAAAAGAAACGAGAACTGAAAGGACTGATATTGCGCTGTTTTTTGTGTCCATGGGATTTTCTTGTACAATACTCCAATTAGAAGCATTGCTACAATAGATTTAAAAATAGTAGTTCTCTTCCTTCTTAGTAGTGCTATGTTTATTCAGCAAATATAAGTCCCCCCTGCAGGTTGGTTAGACTGCCCTGCATATGGACACGAGATATTAGGGTTTCTGATCCCTTCAAAAGTTCCTCTAGGTGAAGCATTCAATGAAGAAATTCCACCTGGTAAAAGATACTCATTTAAGCAGGTGGTCCATCAACAAAGAGTTTTAAATCGAAAGGTGCGTGACTGTATTCCCGCTTATTGATATTCTTATTGTACCATCTAATTTTTAAGAATAGAATTAGTCTACTCTTTGTTTTATATATTTGGCTGGTGGAGGTGGGGAAATTGAATTCTATAGAAAAATGCCCGAGTAGCTGTAAGAGATTATAATCTCTGCTAGTTTAACCCAAGGAGGACAAAGCAGAATATAATTTTCTACTCTCTATTTCCAGATAGGTTTGGTGATTGATTTGACCAATTCAGATAGATACTATGATTGCAAGAACTGGACTGATGAAGGTATCAAGCATGTCAAGGTGTGTAATTTCCTCTATCAGCGTCCTTGGATGTTTTATTTTCTGTTTTAGTTACTCCTTAATTTGTTAGTCTTTCAACTTTTAATTCATTGTCTTCTCTTTAGATTCGATGCAAGGGGCGTGATTCAGTACCCGAGAGTGAGGATGTAAATCAGTTTGTTTATGAGGTACCTATATCTTTTAGGACTCATAATGATGTAGAATCTGCTTAAATGTTTTATGTCTCAGTCTCATTTCTTTGCAACAAGTTTCAGGTGATAGTCTTAAGTTTACTGTTCTTCAACTTTAGAGCATCAAACTGGTCTATTTGGCATCAAGAAGTTGACCTTCAACCTTTAATGCTATGTGAAACCCCATTTTCCCCATTGTAGCTTATCTGTTTTAGATAGTAAAAGAAGTAAAGAACGCTTATGATAAAAAAATGGATCTTGTGTGTCTGCACTGTCCATTCATGTAGGGCTGCGGAAAGTCTTCAGTTTAGGTTATAAGACAGATTGTATGATCCTGGTGAACTGCGAGATCTTTTACCACAAAGAATAAGTTTGTGACCTTTTAAATAATAGAACCATGTACTTAGTAATTTCTCTAGTTCCTAGCCTTGGGCTTTTTACAGGCTTTGGAAACTAGTATTAATCTTCTTTGTTTACCTAGAGCCCCCATTACAAATCGGAAGTTCTAAGTTGAAGTAGTTCATCAGGATCACGGAACATGTTCTTACATGTGAGATATTCATATGTACTAATTGGCCCAACCATAAAATAGTTCAGAGTCGCCACCTTGAAGTATCGATAGTTTTTTTATCTATCAATTTCTTTTTTTAAGTAGAATTTTCTTATCTTTGTATTCTAAAGATGTAGACATTTTAAGTTCCTTGCATGCTTTTATTAGGTCCAACAATTTCTGGCTCGGCAAAGGCAACCGAAAAAGCATATTCTTGTTCACTGCACACATGGGCATAATCGTACAGGATATATGATCGGCCACTATCTCATGCGTATAATGCCTATATCCGTTACTCAGGTCAGATAGTTGTTGATTTGTTCAGAATCTTGAAGCTGGAAATGCGTTTGGCTATTGTCTCAACTTTGTTAAATTTTTGGCAGGCAATCAAGACATTTTCCGAAGCACGTCCACCAGGAATTTACAAACCAGACTACATTGATGCCTTGTTTAATTTTTATCATGAGAAGAAACCAGAGATGGTTGTTTGCCCTCCAACCCCAGAGTGGAAAAGATCTTCTGAGCTGGATCTGAATGGTGACGCAATGCCAGATGATGATGATGGTGTTGAAGGCCCTACAACTCCTCCAGATGTATGTGCATGTGTTCACCTATATATATATATATATATATATATATATATATATATATATTCGTTTAAAAATAAAAATTTACATCTTGTATGAAATCATCAAAGATACATCTGTCACTTTGAAAAGCTCAGGTTCAGCGCCTATAGTTTCTTTGTCTTATTCATCAATGTCTTGCCCGTCTAACCTTGAGCATGTAAACATAGGAGACTAATGAGACACGGACAATACTGACAAATGATGACGTTCTGGGAGATAAAATTCCTATTGACCAAGAAGTAGTGATGCGACAGTTCGTCTACCAGTCCCTGAAGATGCCTGGATGGGTATGTTCTCCTGGAGTATCACGTTTTTATTTGTTGTATATGCTACAGTGTTGCTGATAGAAAGTGTTTTTGTTCATCTACAGGTTAGAGGATCTTCACGATTTCCTGGTTCACATCCAGTTTCTCTCAACAGGTCTTAGACGTTTTCTAGATGATCTAAGTGCGGTTGTCTGTGTTCTGTAGGGTTCTATATTAAACTGTTTGGTTTTGGAGGCAAATATTACACCAGTCACCTTTTTGCCATTATTTATCAATCCATTATTTAGTAGGGAAATAAGTCCACCAATATATTCTCATTCCCAATCTTGCTTTAAGATTGATGCTACGGTGACATCTTACATTCAACTATTACTACAGTTCTAGCCATTTATTCGAAAATTCTTAGGAGCTTTGCAAAGTGAATAAGAGCCAAACCCTTTGCCCCACAATTTCGATATTTATTTGGTTAACACTTATAGTAAACTTAAGAAATGGGAGATTTCACTTGGATTTAACTGCTGAAACGATTTACTAGTGATAATTGCGAATGTGTTTTGGCCTACATAGTTAGAGGAAATGACCGAGTAGAACCTATTTTTATGCTTTACTAACATCGTTACACAATAGTTTCAACATCCATGTAACATAAAAATCCTATCGCACTTGATTGAAGAAGTAGACATTTACTTGAATTAACCTCGATTCTGTTTTCTAGTTAGCTTGAACATTATCACCCGTCTTTTGTGGTAAACTGGTGTTGTCATTGACTCATTATTCTGTTAGGTACTGACCTAATTGTTTGTCTATCTACCAGGGAGAACTTACAACGGTTAAGGCAACGTTACTATTACGCAACATGGAAAGCTGATGGTACAAGATACATGATGCTTATCACTATGGATGGCTGTTATTTGATAGATAGGAATTTTAGCTTTCGCAGAGTCCAAATGCGATTCCCTTGCAGGCACACTAATGATGTACGTGAATCTACTCCGTGTACTTTGAAATAGTGAATATCTCTCTGGC
Source organism: Salvia splendens (assembly GCF_004379255.2). Lineage (NCBI taxonomy): Eukaryota > Viridiplantae > Streptophyta > Magnoliopsida > Lamiales > Lamiaceae > Salvia > Salvia splendens. Next base: position 5,536,745 of record NC_056032.1, read on the forward strand.
TTTTGTTTATGCTGGTGTAGTATTGTTTTTCACTTGTGCAATTTTATTTCTTCAGAAGGGAGGGGCCGAGAAAATGTATCATCATTTTACTTTACTTGATGGAGAGATGGTAATTGATACGATGCCTGATACACATAAGCAAGAAAGAAGATACCTTGTCTATGATATGATGGTTTGTAATCAGGAATGCATTGTAGAGGTAATCTATGGAAAGCCTACTTATGTACTACGTTTCTTGATTTATGTCTTTAATACGATTTTGGCAGTGGGGCACATCTGTATCTTCTGTTTTTACTGGCCAGCATTTAATCTATAATTGTGACAGCAATGACATCTGATCTGGGGATCCCCCTAAAACAAACCTTGAATATGGGGATATTTCCTCCGTCAATAAAATCATCAAAATAAGTTTTTGTTCAACAGATGAAAGCTGTATCTTCAGCTATTCACTTGAATTATGTCTCTGTTTTAAATGGGAATATGGCCATGAATTTATGTTGATGGCTTAGTTCTGATCAAGATGAGGTATGGGCTCACTGCTGCACAGATTTGTGGTGACACATGTGCTTTATATTTACTTAGGTTTCTCCTTTTCTGTAAATGTGGCTACGTGAACATTTTTTAATATCAAAATAGCCCCTTTTATAAATACCTGAATTTAGTTTGACAATTAACTAACTGCTAGTGAATATGGAATTTGATACTTTTTTCATATTGATATTTTGCAATCAAAAGACTTGAACAGAGGATAGTTTGAAGGGTATCAGCTTGCACTCTTTGTTTCTTTATTGGAAACTTTATCTTGGTTTTTTTCTTGGAGAAAGGAGATATATTGAAATTGTGGTGCATGGACCATTAATTATAATTTGTTAACTTTTGAGGCATGGCATTTTATTTCTCGTATAATGAAAAATGCATCTCAAGGATTAATAGGTTTGTTTTCTGACACTTCCAATGGATTTCCAATGGATTAATATATCTTGAACTATAGGCAAAGGACTACTGTCTCCCCTTATTGCTGGTCCAAGCCTTTTGGTTCAGTCATTTAGCTGTATATCACTATTGGCAAGTGACTTTGGTTTCCTGTGTTGCAGTTCAAATCTATTTGTTAAGTATATGTCACTGCTGACAGCAAAATGTTTTACTGTTTTAGTGATCCAAGCTATTTGTTTGGCATTTAGCTGTATATCCATTCATGTTCTGTTATTGGAAGTTAGTCTCTGGAATATTCTTTTATACTACTGATAGCTTTTCTTTATTTACCTTTTTCATTATGCTTGTATTAGATGAGTGTACTACCCTCTAAATAGATCTGCTTACTTGCAGCTGCCATTTTATGAACGCTGGAAAATGGTCGAGAAGGAAATCATTGAGCCTCGAAATTTTGAGAGGCAACACATATATAAAAGCCAAAACCCCTACTATAGATATGAATTGGAGCCTTTCAGGGTATGTAATCATCTTACTTTTATATGTTATCCTCCCTCCCTACCCCGCACTAGCTCTGTATGCACTTTGATGCAAATGAATTCCTATATTTATTTTTCCGTGTACTTGTTTGATGTGTGACAGGTAAGGAGGAAAGATTTTTGGCTTCTTTCTACTGTGACAAAGCTGTTGAAGGGGTTTATCCCGAATCTTTCCCACGAAGCAGATGGTCTTATTTTTCAGGTGCTTAGAAGAACCCTGTCTAACTTTTGATGTCCTTTTTATTTGCAGTGATAATCTTGCTTAAATGTTCACTTCGCTAAAATTCTTGGACTTGAACTTATTTTTATTTTTATATTGATTAAGGATGCTCACCTATTAAACTTGTTAGTAAAACTTTAGAAGAATTGAAAATTTCTCATGTGAAGGATGACCGAGTGAGTATCACATTGTCAGTGAGTATTTGAGAATTGTGATGCGTGTCCTAGTAGTTAAGTCTTGGTATACATTACCAGCAACACTTTGGTTGACTAGTCTATTATTAATTCATGTTGGTGTTTGCACCTAGAGTATTATGCAATGTTCTTTTAAGTTTTGACTTTAAATTGTTAATTGTTTCCATTTTCATGGCAGGGCTGGGATGATCCTTATGTTACACTGACGCACAATGGTCTCTTAAAGTGGAAGTATCCCGAAATGAATTCAGTGGACTTTCTCTTTGAGGTTTTTCTTCTTTAATTTTTCCGTGAAGAATTAATAAGCACCTAGTTTCTATTTTTACGGTCATGTCTAATATTGTTTTATTATCTTCAACGCATATAGATTGTTGAAAGTCGCCAGCTACTCTATCTCCATGAGCATGGGAAGAAGAAATTGATGGACAATAGGGTTGTCTTTCCTGGTCAGTAGTTCAATAAAGGCAATTTTGATTAATCAATTATTTATGAAAATTATATTTTCTCAAAAGGGAGTTTATTTTCAAAAAACCAGAATTTGGATGCATTTTTCTTTTCTTTCTTAGTTGGACTAAAACAACTAGTTTGATCTCAAAAGAAATGGATGCCAAGCTGATTTTTATTACTCAAAAAAATTGAATGAGACATTCTGTGGTACAACAGAAGTTTGTATTTTTGTTCTTGTTCCTTTGTTAGAGTACTGATTGTTCATATATCATTGTCTGAGTGGCTTTGAGTTTGGAATCACTTTCAGGAATTTCAAATGAAACTGTTGTTTGACTCGAGAATAATTTCATTTAACCGGGATTGGCTTATTTACATTTGTAGAGCATGTGGGGCAATTTTATCTGATGCAATATCTGATGTTTATTATTTGCCTTATTTTTCTGTACAAACCTTTTTTGTTCCCATTATGCAAATTACTTCTTCTCCCAAGGAATCGAGTAAATCCAGAAAAACTTGCCTCCAATGTGTCCCTCAGCTAAAAAATTACTCCCTCCGTCCCAGAAAAATTGTCACTTATTTCCATTTTCCTCGTCCCTAAAAATTTGTCACCTTTCACTTTTACCATTTTTGGTAATGAACCCCACATTCCACTAACTCATTCCCACTCACATTTTATTACTCCCTCTGTCCCACTCTAAGTGAAACATATCTAATTTGGCATGGGGTTTTATGTAGTGTTGTTTTATGAGTAAAGTAGAGTTAATAAAGTAAGAGAGAGGGAAAAAGTGGAGAGAGTGATTTTTCATTATTTAGAAATGTGTCATTTAGAGTGGGACATCCCAAAAAGGAAAATGTGTCACTTAGAATGGACGGAGGGAGTATAACACTAATATATAAAAGTAGGACCCACATACCACTTACTTTTTCAACCCACTTTCTATACATTTCTTAAAACCCGCACCATGTCAAATGGTGGCAAATTATAAGGGACGGATGGAGTATTACTATCATAATTGCCATTCATCAAATGGAAGCTATCAAAATACTCCAGTTGTAAATCTAGCATGATCCTTTGCAGCTACCAACTTAATCTGTATCATGTCTATTTGATTCTGCTTTTGCTAAACATTGGTGGAGCAGAGGATCTTGTTTCTACTCGTGTACATTTTCTGTTCTTAGTCCTAATGAAGGCTTACCTTGGTTGGTTTTTTCTTACTCTCCATTCCGCAGATGATCCTGATGCATCAGTATATAATGGTAAAATTATTGAGTGTAAGTGGAACTCCGAGGAAAAAGTGTGGGTTTGTATGAGGGTCAGGGTGGACAAAGGGACCCCGAATGATTTCAGAACGTACACTAAGGTACATTCCGTATTTCATTTTAATTTCAAAACTCTCCCCAGGCCAAATCATGCTTTTCTAAAACTAAAAACAGGTAATGAAAAGTATCACGGACAACATCACTGAAGATGTATTGTTGAATGAGATCAAAGAGATCATCCGCCTTCCGATGTACTCTGATAGGATACAGAGTGAAAGCCAAGGGCACAATGCATCACGCCGTAGGTGAACAACAAGTTGTTTGATAAAAGAAGTGCAACTTCTGGAAGAAAAACTACTTTGCAGCACCTAATGACCTAATACGAAATGGAACCTCTGGAAAGATTCTGCAAGCGAGGATTGTTGGATATAAACCGGCCTTTTGGGTGCGCCATGTCATGGTTATGTCGAAAATCATCTGTTTTCTTTTTTTCTCTTGACAGTCTTTAAAGGTGATAGGAATAGTTGTAGGAAGATGGTCGTTTTGTATATTGTTGTTTTCAGCTGCAGTTGCCATGAATAGTAGTAGTTGGTAAATTTGTTCAAAAGAAGTGTAGATTTTAGGTTAAAAAAATTTAATTCTAAATCAATCTGTTATTGTGAATATCGACTCTAGTCGAACTTGGCTCATCATTGGTCAGATTGTTTGCGTGAGAGTATAAGAGAATTCCTCTACTTGTGCTCAAAGAAGTATTTATTACTAAGAGTCAACAATAATTGTTGTTTATGAACGGAGGATTAATATAATTTTCATATAGGTTACTGCAATTTAAATTCCATCTTTATTGTAGAAGTGTCCAACTTTTGCAGCGTTTCAATAATTTCTCATTTGTTATTTTCAATTTGTAGTAAATTTGTCCACAATTGAAGTCAATCTCCTTTTTGTCATCAAATCATGAGACTACTTAACATTGAGAAGAGATATATTATATTCAAACTCAACAACCAATTTTTTTCCTTTACACATCTGGCAGAGTGCTTGTAGCATTCAATTTATCCATATGAAGGAATTGAAGTCGATCTCCTTTGGCTTTTTGTCATCAAACTCATGAGACAAATTAACATTGAGAAGAGACATTATATTCAAACTGAAGAACCAATTTTTTCCTTTTCTCATCTAGCAAAGTGCTTGTAGCATTCCATTTATCTATATGAAGGAGGGAGACATAAATGAATCGTAAAACACCAGAATGAGGAGGATTCCAAGAATAAGCAAGCATGATATTGCATATTCGAGCAAAACTTAATAGATTTGATATATACTACTCAAGATGTATGTATCTGTTACACTACTATTTTCTTTTGCTACGTTACAGGATATGTTACTTATATGAGTGTGGTTCTATACCAATTATATTCAAACATCTTATCTACCTACTCTGTCTATAAATCCAAAACGACAACATTATCTTGACAATAGAAATGGGAGATGACACCAAGATAGTATAACCCAATATACAATCCATACACAAAATTAATGCATGTAAAGAAACAAATCAAGAATCTATGTATCAATATGCTTGCAACACAGGCCTTTTACCAAGCCTCTTCATCTCTCTATGCATCTGGCCAGTAAGCATCAGCCCAAACATCTTGAAATCACAAAGCAGAGACCAAATTGGGTGCCTAAATGATGTGGGAAGATTCCCTTCAACAAAGAAATGGCTGTAGCAACTCAACCCATTCCTCAACAAGGGCACAAAAATCAAGAACCACAGATTGAAGAGCAATGAGTATATCAAGCACACAAAGCTGCACACTGTGCCTGCAAAATGCCAGCGCCTTGTTGCTGCTTTTGAGTGCTGGTTCATGTAGAATGGCCAGAATTCTTCCATGCTCCTGAAGTTCATGTCTTTAGAGATATTTGAGGTTGGCCCAGTTGGGATTGGGAGAGAAAGAGGTTAGTTTGAGCTGATGTTCATGATTTTGGAGAGAGATAAAAAAGATCCCAGATCAGATTTCCAGCAAAAATCGGGAAATAGAATGGTTTTTGATGGGGCAAGGATTGCCAAGATCAGATTTTTCAGTGAAATTTGGATTCTTGAAGGAAGATAAGATGATTTGACTTTAGTTGAAATTTTTAAAGCAGATACAAGCTGAAGTCCAGATCAGATTCTTCAATAAAATTTGGATTTCTTAATGGAAGAGAAAGCAAATTTCACCACAAGTATTTCATGAAACAAAATCTCAGTAAAAATTGGTTCATGATTGAAAAAGACCAGAGTTTTCGAGAACAATCCAATACCAGAAAACACGAAATCGAATTCCCTAGTTCTGAGAACTCAGATTTGCATAGGATAGCTCACAGAATCAAGATCTCTGTTTCGCAAGAAAGCATCAGAGCCCAAATAGAACTATCAAGAAACTAAAGCCATCAAGAAGAATCTTTATGATTAGACTTGATAATTTCAAGAAGAAAAAGGATCAGATGGAGGCTCCATTATGAAGGAATAAAAGATAATAAATGATGAATTAAATGCTTGAAATTATATTTTGGGGATAGAATTTTGGCATGTGAGTCAGAGATTGGCCACTCACCACTCTTTCTTTTAGCTCAAAACATAAAATAAAGTACTGTTACAAGTCCACGTGCCCTGTCTTGGTCAATGATCAGATAAGTGAAAAAAATGCAGTTATTATAGTTTCTTGAATATTACTAGTTAATTACCATTTCATCAATATTTTTTACAAATTAAATATTTCATTAAAATTTTAAATTAGTATTAAGTTTTAGTCTTCACGTGGCCATTTTATATTAACTTTAAACTTCAATAAACTTTTTATACTATGATTTATACACAAGCTTAAATTTTTTTCAATACTAATTGGAAATATTGTTGAAATATTTTGTATGTATGATGTAATTACCCGGTTAATACACAAACTCAAAAAATTGTAGTATATTTTTTTTTCTCACCAAACAGAATAGTGTTTCATCAGTTTATAGAATATATACTTATTTAAATTGCCACATTAGAACAAAAGGTAATGTAAGTTTGTAGAAACAAGAATGCTAAAAGACTCTTTCTCCAGTAGCATAGAGATTCCAAAAGATAGTTGCAGCAAAATAGAGACAAGCAGTTAGAGTTAAGAATGCTTGAAAAGATCCCAGCCACTGCACAAACATTCCTGTTGCTATTGTACTCACTATTGCTGCTACTGTTCCTGCTGAATTTGAAATCCCTTGTAGAAATCCAGCATATTGTGGTGCTATATCCTGACAAAACAATCAATCCAATTAGTACATTATTATTACATAAGGATTGAATTCAAGTAGTACTATATGTTTTGTTTTAAGGTTGTGAACTCACATGCATATTCAGTAAGAACCCAGCTTGACTGAAGGAGCTCAGGCTGAGACCCATTGTCATGAATATGGCCGCGACTGCAGGGCTCGTGGCATAGTTCAAGCCAAGCAATGCTGTTCCGGGCCCAATGAAACCGATCGACTGGTATGAACAAGCAGTTTTAGCAAAGAAACTGATGACAATACTCTCAAGATTCTATGTCATGTTTTAAGTTCCTAATTCTTTTCTGTTCATGTCACAACATAAACAGCACAACCTCAGTTTATTGATTTTGTACATAAATAATGACAAAGTTGTATTGGAATCAATCAGATCGGAGATTTACCTGAGTGATTTTCCTGATGGATGTTATTGAGTAACCGGATTTGATTAAATAATCAGACATCGCGCCAGCAATGTAGCCCGAAACGGCCATTGTTCCCCATGGAACTGCGCTAAACCAAGCTGCCTCCTTCAATTTTACACCAAAAACCTAACACATCACCAGTAAACTGGTATTGATGAATTGGCCATATCAGAAAAGAGAAGTATATATGTAACATAATGCCACTCACAGTATTGAAATAAACTGGCATCCACGACAAAAGAACGAAGTAGCCCTGCATCGAAGAGCTTAAAGTGAATAACATACCATGAATTTCAACTTTCATATTAAAGCAAGAATGTGAAAAACAACTGAATAAGAAGAGAAATCAAACCCAATTATTGGTGATATTAGCAAAAATTATTGCCCAGGTTGGCATTTTTGAGAAAAGAAGGGATAGAGGTGGAAGCTTGCCCTTGCTCTGGCAAGGATCCGATTTCCCGGCTTGGATAAGCTTCAACTCCGATTTACTGATACAAGTGCTCTCTTGTGGATCATTCGGGACCCTATATGCCCATGTAACCAACCAGAGAAATCCGAGAAATGTGAAGAGAATGAAAGGACCGGAGATCCCTACAGACGATATGGCCAGAGGTGTTACGACCAATCCAAGGACGTTCCCTAGCTGGAAACCTCCCATTGACATTCCCACTGCAGTGGCCCTTTCATTAGTCGGGAACCATCTGAGAAGCATACAATAAAGAAGACATTATTCACTGATATCTGATTACTTCTCAGCCAACACGGGAAGCTATTACCTCGAGAGAATATTATTCATCGAGGGTAGAGCTACACCTTCAGCGAGGCCAAAGAAGACACGAACAGCCAAGAGACCAGTCGTGGAGTGAATTGCCGCCCATGGAGTGAGGAGAGTGGCGAGAGACCACAAAGCTGCACCGATTGCTAGAACTTTTCGTCCTCCATGTTTATCCACCAAAGCTCCTCCTATAACTGAGGAACACATATATCCCCACAGAAAGGATGACTATAAAGAAACAACATCATGTGATTAGCAATGTACTAAAATAAACCTTTTGTTCATAGCAATGTAAGATCATCTTCAGCCAAGTTTCAACAGCAATAGTCAAGAGTGACACATATGCAATCTTTGGGATAAAACATCTATTTTTAGCTTCAATTTCCTAAAAATAGACATTGAATGCCAGATCATTTGACTAATGTTTTCAGCATTTCACAAAGCAATCTCATATTGCATTTCAAATTTACAATGGTTAATCACAGAACTTTCAGAAATAGCCAATGCATATCATAACTTTGATATGGATTTGGGGGGAAATTGTGTATGACCTAGAAGCAATGATATGAAATCATCCAATTTTGCAACAAATTGCCCAATTAAGCAATGAATCAAAGCTATTCCACCAAAATTGAAATACATAAACATATATAAGAGAGAGAGTGTGTGTGTACCTGGACAATGCCCAAGAAGGAACTGGTCCAGCCATTTTTGGCGGCAAGGGGGACAACGACGACCGACATGACGACTCTATCTGCGCTGCACAAGCACATGACAGCCGCCACCAGCGCCACCACCTTGAACCTCTCGGCCGCCATGAAGATCGCGCTATTAGAAATGGGCCACTCACCCCTCCCTTAAAAGGGGGAGGGGCCAGAATTTTTAGAGAATTTAATACGCCCCTCACTTGTGGGCCGGAAAGGAAGGACATCGGTCGAGAACCATATACGCCCCTCACGTGTGGGCCGGAAAGGAAGGACATCGGTCGAGAACCATCATCGATGTGGGCCGGAAAGGACATCGGTCTTCCACTCGTGAGGTAGATAAGAGAAAATCATCATATTAGAAATGGACCACTCACCCCTTAAAAGGCCTCATAAGGGGAGGGTTATCCACACTTATATAGATTAGATGAGATCTTCACTAAGTCGATGTGGGACAGAATTTTTAGAAAATTTAACACGGGCTTCTATTCCCTTCTTCCTACCATTGCTCTGTGATTCGACAAATTTGGGAAATGGTCTTGTTTTTGGAGTAGCAATGAGATTTCGTGCGGAGTTGATTTCTCCCAAATGGGAAGTTGACAAATAGCATTAGCTGTTTTTGCAATTCATTGAATTTAGCTATAATTGCGATGGCGTAGGTCGTAACGCTTGCCATCAAGGTGAAGCCTAGGAGAGAGAGGGGAAAATGGAGGTCGCTGCACAGAAAAATAAAAAGAAAAAATAAAGTAAGTATTTACTATATATTTGGATTTTAGGTAGTTAATATTGTTCTGTTAGTTATTCTTGTCAGAAGAAACAAAAAAAGAAAATTTATTTAAAATGAAAATTCCTTTTTTAAAGTCAATTTGTACAGAACAATATATGAGTCATTTAATTTTGAAAAATGCATTGCCCCCTTAACTTTTTTATTTGATTGTGCATAATTATAACGAAACAAATAAATGGTTTTACTAAATTATCACAAGTTTACTAAACTACAAAGTTTACAACTTAATTCATAAGATATTTCTTTCCTCACTAAAATTCAGGGTTAAAATACTACTACATCGATCCATAAAAAATGTTTCACTTTTCTATTTAGATTGTCCCACCAAAAATACCACATTTTCAATTTTGAAAAAAATTATCTTTCATTTTAACACACAAAACAAAACCTCCTAAATCTCATGTCATTCTATAAATATGACATTTTCTGTTGGATGGAGTGAGTACATGGAATGAATGCCAAGCATGTGGACTTTTCAATATATACTTGTTGGTGTGAATACTTAATGAATTTCTAAAGAAGTCAGGGATTGAATTGCAAAATGAGAGCACAAGTTTAAAGGTTAGTTCCTAACTGCTATTTCAGTTGAGAAGAGCGGTTGGGCTACGTTTAAAAAAGTAGTTTGAACTGAAGATTGAGAGCTCAATAACTGAATCAATACATTGAGTGAATTGTACACTATCTTAGTGAGGAATTAGTGAGGATCATCTGTGTTTCTTGATCCAAGTTCACGAGAGGGTGAGCATATTAATTCTTGAGTGTATTTTCATCTTTGAGTGATTGATTGATCGTTGTGTGATTGTAATTTAGTAGTGTGGAATAAAAGAGATTTGTGATTCTCCCGTGGACGTAGGTTCGATTGAGCCGAACCACGTAACCCCTGTGTCTCCAATTCTTTCACTTTGTTTTACTGCCTAGTTTGTGTTGGACAGGTTGCCTGTGAGAAAGTGTTATTCATCAACCATTCTTTCGGTCATTTATAACAAATTGGCGCCGTCTGTGGGAATCGAACCCATGAGATGACGACCGCGAAGTTTGATATGGAGAAGTTCACGGGTAAGAACGACTTTGGGCTGTGGCGGCTCAAGATGAAGGCCGTTATGATGCAGCAGGGCTTATGGGATGTGTTGAAGAGCAGGGCCGATACAGATGAAGAAAAGGGTGAAGTCAAGGCTCAAGATCTCCAGGATAAAGCCTATAGCACCCTGATCCTAAGTCTAAGCGATCGGGTGTTGAGAGAGGTTTCAAAGGAAGAGACCGCGGCTGGTGTTTGGGCCAAGCTTGAGTCATTGTATATGACTAAATCTCTCACCAACAGGCTCTTGCTCAAGCAGAAGCTGTTCACGTTCAAGCTTTCAGAGTCAAGAAATATTGGAGAGCAACTTGAGGAATTTGCCAAGTGTGTGGAAGATCTTGAGAATATTGAGGAGGCTATCAAGGATGAGGATAAGGCGTTGATGCTCTTCAATTATTTGCCTAAGAGCTTCGAGCAATTCAAGGATGCAATACTGCTTGTGAGAGATTTCAAAGTCACTTATGAGGAGATACATTCTGCACTCAAGATGAAAGAATTCCAGAAAGTAGCTGATAAGCCTATTGATCTAGCTAGTGAAAGTCTGAATGTAAGATTTGATTCAAAGAAGAATGGAAAGAAGAAATCCCAGAAGAAACCGAAATCTTGGAAGGAAAAATCTGGAGATGAGAAGGAAACCAGATCGTGTCACCATTGTAAAAAGCCTGGACACATAAAGAAGAACTGCTATGCTGGGAAGAGGAAGCAAGCCGAGGGTGATAAAGCACAGGATACTGCTGATGTTACACAAGAGGTAGAGGTTGCTCAGGTTATGAATGTAACAGAGGATGAGGCACCAGATGTTTGGGTGATGGACTCCGGTTGCAGTTTTCATATGACTTCCAAGAAAAGGTGGCTCATGGATCTACTAGATGCTACTGGTTCTGTACTGTTGGGAAATAACTAGGTATGCCAAGTAAAGGGCATAGGAAGTGTAAGAATGCTCATGGAAGATGGCTCTCAAAAGATACTTTCAGAAGTCACATGTATTCCATCCATCAAGAGAAATTTGATCTCTCTTGGAATGCTTGAGAGAAAGGGTTTCACATCCATTTTAGGTGGTGGTTTTATAAAGGTTATAAAGGGCACAAACATTCTTATGGTTGCTGAGAGAGTGAATAATTTGTATTATCTCAGAACAAGAGCTATTGATGCAGATCAGGTGAATGCATTAGCAAAATTGAAGTTGATTGATTGGCTTCACATGCTTGTTCATCTGGGGCATGCTGGGTTGAAAGAACTTGCCAAGAAAAACCTGATAGCTTTTGATGGAGAATCATGAAGATGAACTCAGATCTTGTGAAAAATGTATACTGGGAAAGAGCAAGAAATTACCATATGCTGCTGGGAAACACACTTCATCAAAGCCATTGGAGTATGCACATGCTGATATCTGGGGGCCATCACCAATTCAGAGCATGGGTGGAGGCAGGTATTTCTTTTCAATTATAGATGATTTTTCTAGGAAGATTTGGCTTTATGTGATGAAAGAGAAATCTGAGGCTTTCACTAAATTTCAAGAATGGTGCACTGAAGCTGAGACTGAGAAGGGTAGTGTTTTAAAGTGCCTTAGAACAGATAACGGCCTTGAATTTCTTTCAGCTAAGTTTGATGCTTTATGCAAAAGTAAAGGGATAAAGAGGCACAGAACCGTTCCTCACAACCCCCAACAGAACGGAGTGGCTGGGAGAGCCAACAGGACAATTCTGGAAAGGCTCAGGTGTATGCTCATCTCATCAGGTATGCCTAAGCACTTCTGGGCCGAGGCTGCTTCAACAGCTGTAATGCTTATCAATAAATGTCCATCTACTTCAATTGATAATGACACACCAGATATGAGATGGTATGGATCAGCTGGTGACTATACAAAATTAAGAAATTTTGGCTGCAGAGTGTATTCGCATGCTAAAAGAACCAAACTAGATCCTAGGGCCCTCAAGTGTGTTATGTTGGGATATCAGAAGGGGGAGAAAGGCTATAGGCTGTGGTGCATGGAAAAGGGAATGGGACAGGTGGTGATTATTAGAGATGTGGTATTTAGAGAAGATGAAATGCCATACTTGTAACATAAGTCAGATAGTAATGAGTTTGAGGTGGAGCTCATTGGGCATGAACAAAAAGATGCTAATGATGAAGTATCCAGTGAGGAGGCTCCAGAAACGATTCAAACAGGGGAAGCAAGTGAGAAGCAGAAGAGTCACATTATAGCAAGGGATAAACCAAGAAGGAACATCAAGCTTCCATCCAGGTACAATGACTATGACATGCTTTACTATGCTCTCACAGTAGTAGAAGAGATTGAGTATCATGAGCCTTCAAGCTATAAAGAAGTAGTAAGAAGTCATGAGAAAGACAGATGAGTTAGAGCGATGCAAGAAGAAATAGACTCACTCTACAAGAATCACACCTGGATTTTGGTTTTGAGACCAAAGCATCAGAAATGCATAGGCTGTAAATGGGTGTACAAGAAGAAGATAGAAGCATTAAGAAACAATGAGGTGAGATATAAAGCAAGACTGGTGGCTAAAGGGTTCACTCAAAGAGAAGTGATTGATTATAATGAAATCTTCTCCCCCGTGGTGAAACACAGTTCCATTAAGATTTTGCTGGCCATTGTTGCTCACAAAGATTGGGAGCTTCAGCAGATGGATGTGAAAACAGCTTTCTTAAATGGAGAGTTGAAAGAAAAAATATATATGGAGCAGTGAAGGGTTCGGAGATGTGCTGACTGTATGATTCTTTTGATGGTGAATTCCTAGGTCCAGAGGATTCGCTAGAGCACAGGGTCTAGGAGATCATGAACTTTCAGAATACAGTCGTTGTCGCAGCAACCCCCGCTTCAAAACCTCAACCCTCTACACTATTGGCTAGTATAGGGAAGTCGGGATCGAATCCACGAGGACGGAAGGGTTAGAATGCATTGAGGGAGCTTTTGGATGGTTCGACTGCTGCCACGCAACATGAGGGTTGAGTTTTAACTACTAGGCATGGGAAATTAAATCTAATCTATTCTAACTACCAGATATGGAGAATTGAAAATACGTAGAATATAAATGCATGCATGGTTCTGAACAAAATTCAACTTAGAATATTCACCAAACTTCCTGGGTCAAGTAAATGAGTTTCCTAAAATAGCTAGGCACAAGACATGCAAAAGTAACGACAAAACAGATTTCCCTAACTGGCTACTGACAGAAAGCTGCAATTAACAAACTAAAGCAAATTCGGTTATAACTACTGACCGATTTCATCTTCTTCAACAAGCGGGCACGAAATGAACAAAACAGAACATAAAAACAGAGCATACTTCAAATCAAACAACGAACGCTAAGATTAAACTAAGAACTGTTAGATCTAATCTACTGGACCAAGTAAATCAGCGACAACAGAGATTTCCATGCAGATCCAAACTCACGTACTCAGATTCAGATAATCAGAAGAAAATCTAAGCTAGATCTATCAGATTCATCACCAACTAAACCAGATCCACAACGTTCTATACCATTCCGACTCCGAATCAACCTCAATTCAATAGATCAACTCCGATCTCAACTCCGATCAACAATTCAATTGCGAAAAGCATCCAACTCAGTAAACAGAACAATAAGCATCAGATCCAAAATAAAATCGAAAATAAAACTAGATTAACCATAAACTGCAAATCAAGTCACAAAACAATCGCCGAATTTCCGACAAAGAAATCGGCGAAAGAGAGTACGTGCGAAAAGTAAATTATTTCTTCGCTCCTTATCGGAGCGGTGTTACACTTCCAAACTGAACAAAACACCACACTATACTACCCCAGATCTCCCATGGAACCAAGTGCGCGAGCTAAGTGTGTGAATTCAAAGAGCGGACCGAAATACCCAAGGAAATTTTCTAACTAAGAGCCTCCCGAAAAAACATTTTCCTTTGATATTTTTCCTCGTATTTATAGGCACGACTCCAATCCCTAGGGCAATCGGTCTTTGTGATTTGACAATTGTGCCATTGAGGATTCTGCTCATTTTCTTTACTTTTTGCTCATGTTTCCTCTGCCCTGGTAAATAGAACATGTTCCTGGGTCTGACAGATATTTCACGCACCTGGACTCATAAATGCGCGTTAGCACTGTAGAAAACACAGAATTTATATCTAAAATAGATGCATGAAACGAGCCTTATCAAGCAGCCTGAGGATATTGTGAAGAAGGGAGAAGAAGACAAAGTCTGCCTATTGAAAATAAGTTTGTATAGGCTAAGACAAAGCTCTAGACAATGGTACATCAGGTTTGATGAATTCATATAGAGAATTGGTTTTGAGAAATCTCTATATGACAGTTATGTCTTCATTAAGAAGAGCAAGGGGATAACTATTGCCTATTTGTTAGTCTATGTAGATGATATGCTAATTGCAGCAGCAACATTGTCAGAAATTCAAGATATCAAGAATGAGCTGGAATCAGAATTTGATATGAAGGATTTATGAAATGCAAAGAGGATCCTGGGGATGGACATCATCATAAATAGAAAGGAAAAGAAACTGTGGCTCACTCAGAAGGAATACATCAATAAGCTTCTAGAGAGATTCCAGATGAAGAGCAGCAAATCTGTGACAATACCCCTGTAACAACAGTTTAAGCTATCAGTTGATCAGAGTCTAAAGACAGAAGAACAAAGAGATGAGATGCTCAAGATACCCTATGCTAGTATTGTTGGCAGTATAATGTACACAATGGTTTGCTCAAGGCCGGATATTAGTCATGCTATCAGTGTAACTAGCAGGTTTATGGCAGACCCGGGGATAGAGCACTGGCATGAACTGAAGTGGATATTAAAGTATCTTAGGGGAACAATTGATTACATCATTCTATTTGATGGTGGTCAGAAATCTGGTGATGAAGCTGTGATAGGATATTATGATTCGGATTTCGCAGTGAGTCAATACACTAGAAAATCCCAGTCATGATATGTATTTTGTCTTTATGGAGCAGCTGTGAGTTGGAAATCAAACTTGCAGTCAGTGGTAGCCCTTTCCACAATAGGGGCTGAATACATAGCCATGGCAGAGGCAGTGAAAGAAAGCTTCATGTTGAAGGGAATACTTTCAGATTTTGGAATAAATCAGGATGCTGTAGCAATCATGTGTGACAGTAATAGCGCAATATGCTTGTCCAAGCATCAGACCTTCCATGAAAGATCTAAACATGTGGATGTAAAACTGCACTTTATCAGGATGAAGTGAACAAAGGGAAGGTGAAAATTGAGAAGGTGTCTACGGAAGAAAATGCTGCAGACTTGTTGACTAAGATTATTCCTAGTTCCAAACTCAAGCATTGCTTGGAGCTAGTGAAGTTGGTCAGGTACTGAGGTTTGTAAGGTTGGCGAAAATGACCGAATGTTATTTCATTCAAGATCCAAGGTGGAGATTTGTTGGTGTGGATACTTAATGAATTTCCAAAGAGGTTAGGGACTGAATTGCAAAATGAGAGCACAAGTTTAAAGGTTAGTTCCTAACGGCTATTTTAGTTGAGGAGAGCGGTTGAGCTACGTTTAAAAAAGTAGTTTGAGCTGAAGATTGAGAGCTCAATAACTGAAAATCAATACATTGAGTGAATTGTAGACTATCTTATCTTAGTGAGGAATTAGAGAGGATCATCTGTGTTTCTTGATCCAAGTTCACGAGAGGGTGAGCATATTAATTCTCGAGTGTATTTTCATCTTTGAGTGATTGATTGATCGATGTGTGATTGTAATTCAGTAGTGTGGAATAAAAGAGATTCGTGATTCTCCCGTGGACGTAGGTTCGATTGAGCCGAACCAAGTAACCCATGTGTCTCCAATTCTTTCACTTTATTTTACTGCCTAGTTTGTGTTCGACAGATTGCCTGTGAGAAAGTGTTCTTCATCAACCATTCTTTCGGTCATTTCCAACAATACTAATACAACTTAGGTCACATTGATGATCGTCCAGAGCCTTTGTCCTAGCGGCAAGGAGTTTAGACATTATTGCATGAGGTTAAGGACTTTGGTCTCCTAACATTAATGAAATGTTTACCAATTTGCCAAAAATTAGAAAACGTTGATTTTTTTAAAAAAATCCCTTTTATCAACGAATGAAAGACAGACCAATTCTGCTGGGCCAAAGATACAGTTTGCTTTTCATTAACGAGATCTATATTGGGTTGGTTTGGGCTGGGTTAGGTAGAGCCCAATTATATTTATTTTGGGTCTTGATGAGTGTTTAATTCGTGTGACATTCATTATATCAACAGATACTGTAGTAGCCAGGACACCTAACCAAGAAAAGTTATTTTTCATAGTATACTTTATCACAAATCAATTTATTTTCTGCTATACGACTTCAACTCCAAATTTATTACTATTAGCTTTCATGAATTCTCTCCAACTTTTTTTTACTTGATGGATTTAATTTGCATGTCAAAACTGAGATTTCTGGTAGGTGATACAATCCTAAGAATCATTATCTTTTAGGGCATACTTTAGCACATTTTGGCACTGAATTTAATATGTTTTGAAAGATTTTGTGTGCATATTTCAAGAAATTGGGCTTAAAAAGTCGGTCTATTTCAACATGCATATTAGTATTCCCAGCCTGTAAAGCTATTCTTGGGTCCATTAATTATTCAATGCACCACAAAAATAAAATAAAATAAAATGATTTGAGATATAAACTTGAGTTCGAGCATATTGATGTCTCATTTTTTATTATTTCAGATAAAATTTCAATAATTAATCAAAAATGGATATGCAATACTAGTATGATTATTTAAAGAGGCATGGCCTAAAGGAGAAATTAAAAAATTTAGTCTTTTTTTTCTACAAATATAGACTCTTTTTTTCTTTTTTTTTTTCACACATGGCTCATCTCTTCAATGCATTATTCAAAGAAAAAGTACTGGAGAAAAGCAGAAGATGGCCATTGCTTTTTCTACCACCTTTGAAAATCAAATCTCTCTCTCCAAACACACACTTGTAGAAGATCTAAAATCATTCACACTATGATCAGAATATATAGGGTTTGTGGGAATATTTGTCAATCCCCAAGAATTAGTATTATACCTAAAAATTCTGACTGCTGCATAGGTTTTGTCTGGCTTTGATAACATGCCAAAATCCACATTCTTTCTTGGGATTCCTTCACTCAATCTTGGATAATAATCATGCATGTGTTTGGAGATTAACAAAAGCTGTTGAATCATGCCTTTGCTGGATCATCAAATCAAGATTATTAGGGTTTCTGCATGCACAAATTCTTGAAAGGAAGAAAACTCAAACCAAAAATCAATACTTTTTTGGGTTTATACAATCATTGCATGTGAAAAATAGGATCTTTACCCGAATATCTATGCATATTGTTGGAGGTTTGAGGGTTTCAACTTCATAATCAAGGTTTATTTTAATCTTATTAGGTTAAGTTTTTTGAGGATACATGTGGTATTCGAATTCATCTTATCTATCACTATCAATGATATGTCCACTTAAGAATTTTTGTTACAATAATGCAATAGTATATTATGTTGCTTTAGTTTTCCATATGTCTTAGGAATAAATTAATGTTAGTCCAAATATAATGCAACACTAAGATACAATTTCTCTTTTTAGGTTAGCATGAAATATTTGGTTTTTGAAGAGGCAAAATTTTGGTCCAAAATGAGGGCTTCTTTTTGTAGATGGTGGGATACCATTCACCACATTATTCTTTATGAGACAAAATGCATTTTTTGTGGGGCTAAGGGGGACCAAATCAAGGGTCCAATATTTCATTGCAATCATGGAACCTCTAGTAGCAATAGTTGAGCCTATAAGTGAAATCAAATCATTCGTAAGTAACTTTAAATTTTGTCTATTTAACCTCTTAACCACCCGGTTTGTATCACAAATTAAATTATATATTTCTTTCAAGAAGATCTTAGATATATCTTAGTTGCATTCAAATAACATGTAGCATATCTTTTAGGGTGAATTGCAGGAAAAAATCATGAAGTTTAGTCAAATCTAATTTGCAATAACTTTAGTTGAAATTGGATTTGTTCACAACTATCCATGATACAAATTTTTTTTTGAAATTTATCTAATATGGAAGCCATGAAAATATACGTTTGCATCACCTTTTTCACCATGGAATGATGGAGAAAAAAAAATACAAAAGTGAAATTTTTTCACATTGATTTTAAACTTATGAAACATACTAGAATTTGCCCTACATTGTCTGAAATATGTTAAATTTTTTGTCATGGTTTGCTTGATTAATTAGACTCGATTGTGCTCCGTAATCCCGAGGACTAATGACAATAATTGCTCCAATTAATAATATTAAGAAGGATAATATTATATAGTAATAATTTTGAATATTATCATGTTTATGATTATAGTCAATAATTACATATCCCCTCATATAAAACACCATTATTTTTTGGATGATGACTTTCCCGAAATTGGTGGAAGGCCGCGCACGCGTGCATGTGTGTGCCTCTGATTTATTAATTATTTCATTCATGTATTGCAATATGAGTGAATTTATTTATTCTTTAATTTCTTTATATATATTTTGTGTCCCTACAAGATCTAGTCGCCACAATATTAATACTAGTATATAGATGTGGACATTGAATTTGAGATAAATATAAATAAAAACAAGAACTTGTATCTCATCATTTCTTTTGAATTTAAATTGAGTGTATTGATATGTATATACTATAAAGTAGTATTTTTCTTCCATAGTGTGTGCATTATCATACGAAAAAAAACGAGTTAAATGATAAATTCAAGTGCTCGAATATAGAATTTAAAATAGACTACGAGATACCATTAAATATTAATTAACCCAATTTTGGCTATAGTGAATTCAAAGTAGCAATGTTTAAAAACAATAAGAAAATAAGTGATTAAGTTTGATCTCTAAATTCACTACTTAAAAGAGAAAGCTTTGTCGCTTGGAGTCTTGGAATTACTTAAAAATGACAATTCAAAGTTAGTTTGATTAGGCTTGGGATTTGTTGACTTTAATACTACTAGTACCTAATAAGAACACACAATTGTGAATTCTAAGCATTTTTTACAAAAAATAAGAAAATACAAGTTTGATCTCTATAGTTCACTACTTAAAAGAGATAGCTTTGTCGCTTGGAGATTGGACTTAATAAAAAATGACAATTCAAAGTTAGTTCGATTATGCTTGGGATTTGTGGACTTTAATAGGAGTACTACCTAATAAGAACACACAATTGTATATTGGATAATAACCTTCCTAGCTTATTCATTAATTTTACTTCCCTTTATTTATTTTGGGTAATTATTATTTCAAGTGTAAACAAAATGAGGCTACGGGGGCTAGACTGGGCCCCATAAACAGGGAAGAGAATTTTTGTCTAAATCCTACATGAAAAAAACTAACAAAAAACATGAAATGACAAGCCCTAGAGATAGAAAGACAAATATTTAATACGTTTATTATTTTTACTTGATTAAAAATGAGAAAATTGGCAAAAGTAAAAGCTAAAGACAGAGACCCACTTTACGTCTAATTCCACTCTATCACATACTACTATTATTATACATCACCCAAACAATCCACAGTGGGTAGTGTCTTTTCCTATTTCTTTTCTTTTCTTTGGGTAATTTGTATTTTTTTGGAATTTAAATAGATTAAAAAACATTAAAGGGTGAATAAATGAGGGTGAATGGGCCCTACTGCCCGAGTACAAAATCGTCTCGTGAGTCATAGTGCTGAGTTACGGCCCGTGTGATTATTTTTTTTTTCCTGCACGGTAATAAATAATGTAATTAAAATTCTTGGATTTTAGTTATTTTGTAGCAAAAAATAAAGCGGATAATCAAAAGAATAAATAATGCCTCTGATAAATTCAAATTTTGTGCTTTTTCCCTGGTAATAATATGATTTCGAATAATAGGTTTTGATATTCAATAACTCAATTACAAGATAGTGAAAATTGCTGAAAAAAATTACTATGAAGTTTGATCAAGTTTTGTTCGTCTTGTAATTTTTAAAATCAACCCAAAAAATCATGACTCGTAAATTTGTTAGCAATTATGCCATATCGAATTTTTTTGGTGAAATTGAACTGGTATGATCCCCAAATATCATATGTGAACATCTGCGCATGTAAATTAAACGATATGATTTTTTTCAGAAGAAAATAAAGTGATTGGTTTGAAAAATATAAATAATATACTGCATGGAGGTAGTGGTGAACAAAATACCGAAAGCTAACTATTCAATCTGCACCAAATTAAAATCTAGTAAAATTTAATTCGCTTTATACCTAAAATAAATCATAGTACAAAAATTAAGTAGCTACATTTGAAATTTGAATATTAAAAATATAAGTATGTTTACTAAAAATAGATATAGATAATAATAAATTAGTAATAATATCTAATCTTTCTAAACAGTAATAATTATATATTAAAATACTATAGTTTTAGAAAGAGATTAATTATTGTAGTAAAATTCTTTTTTTTTTATTTTGAATAAAGTATATATATATATATATATATATATATATACTATATATTGATATTTAAATTTACATGTTGTATTGATATAATTATGTCTTTGTGTTGATAATTTTAATACACAGAATTGAAAGTTATTAGTTATTACTGTAAATTAGTTAGTACACTAACGCAACCCTAGGGATGTATTCATATCTTTTTTCTAATTATTGTTCAACCTTCTCCTTAAATCTCAGCTCCACGATTTTGTGATCTGATGGCCGAGTTACATGCTCCTTTTATTAATAAAATTATTATTTTAATTCAAAAAAGGACATATTTGGTATGAGGAATTAAGTCAGTTTCCTTCCATGATTTACGTTATATATTGTTCCTAAATTCAAGGCTCCCATGATTTGATTTCCTTAATTAATTATCTTAATCTAAACTACATCCTTCTACAATTAAATTTTTATAGCATATTATAATTAAATAGCACGTAAATCGTTGAAATTGAAAGCGTAACAAATATTAATTTTTGAGATATACTACATACTTTCTTTAATTTAGCAATCCATCATCAAAATTCATTTTTGAATTGCCGCAGGCTCGGCTCCTACTCCACTGACGTCGCTGCTGCCCGCGCCTACGACACCACCGTCATCTACCTCCGCGGCCCCACCGCCAAGCTCAACTTCCCCGACCAAATTGCCGCAGGCGGCGCCGCCCTCAACGACCTCTCCGCCGCCTCCATAAAGAAGAAAGCCGCCGAGGTCGGCGCCAGAGTCGACGCCCTCCACTCCATCAATTGCCACCCCATGAAACCCTCTTGGCTTCAAGAAGAGATCGATCTCAACAAGCATCCCGAGCCAGAACCGGCCGAACCCGCCGCTTGTAATTTTGCATAAAGTAATGTACGATTTTAGTTATTTAATGTAGAGTGGCCTTCTAGCATGATGTAGATTACTAATAGTTATGTGTGTATAAAACTTAAGGTTTGCTAAGGACCGAACTTAAATTATGTAACAATCAGATTGAATAATATTGTTCTTCCAACAATCATTGATTCTAAATAGTATAATTCAAGTTATATTTCTTCCAACAATTCCAAGAGCTCTAGGTTTTCATCTACTTCGTTACTTTCAGTATTTGGTCATCAATAAAATAATAATGTACGTAAACGGTATAACAATGGACGTAAGAAGTAGTTTAATATCTTGCAGCACGTTGAATCCATACTATTTGGGTTTAGTAATCCATTGGGCTAGTCTGTAGTACCGACTCACTAACGAAACCTTCACACCAAGGGTAGGGAGATAAATCCTTTCCCCAAGGGTTTAGTAATCCATTGGGGTAGGACATATTACCAACGTTTGCCTATACTTTTTGTTTTTATTGTTTGTTTCTGATGTACGTAAACGGTATAATAATGTACGTAAGAAGTATTTTAACGTCTTGCAACATGTTAAATCCACACCATTTGGGTTTAGCGATCCATGGGGCTAGGTTGTAGTACCCACACACAAAATGAAATCATCACCAAGGGTAGGGAGTTTGAATCATTCCCCAGCAATCTATAGGGCTAGGGTATAGTACCACCACATTCATTGAATTTCATTTTTTACGTGTATTTAGGATTTCATACAGTAAATAATGTAGGAAAATTGGCTTTAATGTACATGCATCATACTAAATGATGTACCTGTGTAAGGATTAACTGATTGGGGGGATTTGAATTCATATCATTTGGGTTTAACAATCCATGGGGCTAGGTTGTGGTACCGACTCACAAAATGAAACCATCACCAAGGGTAGGGAGTTTGAATCATTCCCTTAGGGTTTAGCAATCCATGTGGCTAGGATATAGTACCATCACATGCATAAAATTTCACTTTCTAATGTGTGTTTTTGATTTTATACAGGAAATAATGTACGAATATAGTCTTATAATGTATATGCCTTATAGTGAATAATGTACGAAAGTAGTAGTTTAATGTATATTTTTTCCGTCAATTTGGTTTCAGTCATTTTGGTAATGTACATATTTATGGTTTTAATGTATAGTACATTAGTAGCAAATAATGTAACAATTAACATGAATAATGTAACCTAATAAGTGTAAGAATACCACAGAGACTACTACACAAAACAATAAATAATCGAATCCTACAAGAACGGCTCTAACTTCTTGCCCTTAGTGAACGTTGTGCTATTGGGTTGGTACTACACCCTTGGGGAATGATTATAACTTCTGCCCCTCATCATACAAAGTATAGTCTACAGTAAAATATAATTTTCGCACATTATAATCTACAACACAACAATAATGTAGCACATCTTTGAACATCTTTAAAGCTTGTCATTGCGTTAATGCAATGGGCATATCATCATCAAAGTCATCCTCGAATCGATTCTTGCACTCGTTGAACCTATTCAGAAACACATACAATGCAGAGTTAATGTACATTTATGGCTAAATAATGTAACAGAACATGATGTACAAATCTAGCTACATAATGTGACAGAACATGATGCATAAAATTATCATCAAATGATGTACTAATCTATCTAAATGATGTAACAGTAAATGATGTTTTAAAGTCATGTACAAGTATGCATATATAATGTAGCATTGTTTCCTACTGAAATATTATACAAATACAAACCTTAAATGTAGCTTTTTAATCAAAATACTACAAAGAAACAATGTACAGTGGTAGTAGGAATAAATTAACAAATTTGGTTTAAAATAATGTACATTTATCAAAGAATAATGTATTAACCAATGATGTACAAATAAGCTACCATGATGTAGCACGAAAAATACATACAATCTGAAGCTATTCATGTACTAAATTGCCTACATGATGTAACATAAACGGAGGTTCTTAAATCATGTATAAATAGGAACTTATAATGTAGCACATGATCATATAGTAACGATGTTAAATAAGCAGTATACAAAAATCGAACAATAATGAACACGATTTGTAGATTTACGGAAAAATTGAACACTGGTTTGTGAAAAACGTGATCACCATCAAAATCCATAAGGTCATACAACTAATTCCTCAACACAATTGACCAATACACAAATCTAAAGCAGCATTTAAACCAAATTCGCTAATAATGAACAGAAAGCTAACAATAATGAACACGATTTGTAGATTTGTGGAAAAATCGAACACTGGTTTGTGAAAAACGTGACATTGTTTAGGAAAAAAATTGGAACATCTCTTACCAAAAATTAGGACTTTTGAAACTTGGGTTGTTGACGATGGCAAATCCACCGTCGACTGCTGATGGAGTCCGAAAACAACTGCGAATCGTCGAATTTGGGATGTTTTGACATCAAAAATTGACCGTGAGATGGGGTATTCTCTGCTTTTCCAGCGGCTAGGGTTTAGAAATGGGTTGGAATTGGGGGAGAAGGGTTTTGAACGTGATTTGAGAGATATGAGACGTTTAGAGTGAGAGAGTGAGAGATTGGATGAAATGTCAAGCGGTTTCAATGAAAATCACGCTTAATTGTAGGACCTACCGTTTTTAATTCATTATAGTTTTACAGTTATACCCTTATAATGTAGCAAATTGACGTAATAATGTAACATAGAACCATAAATCTAATCAGCATCTAGTCTATCCAACCTCTTTATCTAAAGGTTGATATTATGTTGGAACTTAACACTAAGAGGGCAATAGGAGCTTAATGATCCCCTATATATATATATATATTCATTTCTTTTTTGTATCTTTTGTTCTATTGTTCTTTTTAATCTCAGTCCCATGATTTTGCCATCCGACGGTTAGATTAATGCCACGTGTCATTTAATAATGTAGATTTTAGTTGAATAATACACACCGACTAATAATGCACCATTATAGTGTAATAATGCAGATTTTCAGTTGAATAATGCACACCGACTAATAATGCACCATTATAGTGTAATAATGCAGATCATCACAACCATCCAATTCAAGGATCCAAAGGCTGTGATTAAAAAGAAGTTTGGACTGAAAAACTGCGAAGGACCTTAACACACCCTTATATATATATATATATATAGTGACATGATCAATTACTAACTAATTAACAATCCAAAAATAAGACCAATTCTTAGCCATTAGATTAGAGATTCAATGGTTAAACTAATGACAAGTGTATTATATTTTAAATTTAAATAATTAGTAAATAAATTTAAAGGGTATTAATGTCAATTCTCTTTTATCAAAATCATCTCAAAACTTTAAGTCTACGTAACTTTCTTGATTTAAATTATTTTTTCGCAAAAAATATATCAAATTAAAGATAATTTTATAAGGATTCCAACGAGATCTCAATTGCATATGTTCCGACGATGTTCGGGTAATGAAATTTGATAAATTATATTTCAATTTTCGTATATATTGATAAGCAGATTTTATCAACAAATGGAAAAAGAAATCTCAATATAGTGTATGTAAATCTCAATATTGTGTATGTAAAATATCAATAAAACTGTGTTGATATTTTCTTGTACTTGTGTTGATATCCTCATGTCATATTGTTGATATTTGTAATACACTATGTTGATATAAAAAAACCCATGAAAATTATCATATGATAACATAATGACGATATTACCCTTTTATTGATATTTTGTCTACTATTTATTGATATTTGTGAGTTTTAATCTCATCCACTCATTTTAAAATCTAAGGGTGTAGATTTAGTCTTAGTTTTGGATTATGGTGTTAAAAGCATTAGAAGAGGACCATATATATATATTAGGATTGTGATCAAGATAGAACCATTCTTAAACGTAGAACCATTCTTAAACGTAGAACAAATGTCAAACGGAGGTCGTTAGATTTTTTAATCCAATGGTGTTGATTTGCACAACAACTTCCCATTACAACCAAAACTATTATTAATGGGTAAATGTAGATAAGTGAAAAAATAAAGCATGCATGGACACTTCTTCGTTTCATTCATTCTTCCATCAACATGTGAGTTTTTTCACATGTTGAGTCCGGAATGTCGTGAAAACATAGTCTAATATGTATGATTTTTAATCTTGACCGTCATTTTTTCCTCATCCAATGAATAAAATATGTAGAGTTCTAGGTTCTACACTTAAGAATGGTTCTATCTTTAACGCAACCCTATATATATATATATATATAGGGATGTATTCATTTCCTTTTCCTATATTTCCTCCTTTTTCCTTCTTAATATCAGCCATTAGATTAGAGAAATGGACGGTCCAGATCAACATTGGGTAATTAATCCCGTGTTGCATTATTTGTCCTATTTTGTGCATTATGAGGGTACAATAGTAATCTAATAATGGCTGGAAACCGCTACGAATAATGCACCACATGGTCACGAGTAATGCATATAATTGCCTATATAATGCACAATATGTGAACTGCAATGCATACGAACAAGATGTGCTGTGTTATGAAGTTTGACACACATTTCTTGTTTCCCCTAAGGGTTTAATAAGCTTAGGGGCTAGGGTATAGTACGTAGACATGTATGTAATCTTCACATGGTAACGAGTAATGCATATAATTGACTATATAATGCACAATTTGTAAACTGCAATGCATACGAACAAGATGTGCTGTGTTATTATGTTTGACACACGTTTCTTGTTTCCCCTAAGGGTTTAATAAGCTTAGGGGCTAGGGTATAGTACGTACGCATTAATAACAAATTATAAAACGATACGAATAATTCAGCAAATTGTCACGAGTAATGGATGTTATTAACTATATAATGCACAATATGTGAACTGCAATGCATACGAATAAGATGTACCATGTTATGATGTTTGACACACGTTTCTTGTTTCCCCTAAGGGTTTAATAAGCTTAGGGGCTAGGGTATAGTACGTAGACATTACTAAATGCACGTATGTAATCTTCAATCCGTTGATTAACCCATATACACAATACCTCTAATAATGCATAATATACTGAGATAATGACAATTAACAGCTACATAATGCACTACCTAAACCAAATAATGCACATACGTATATTCCAATAACAACAATTTGTTAGTAATGTCTACGTACTATACCCTAGCCCTTAAGCTTATTAAACCCTTAGGGAAACAAGAAACGTGTGTCAAACATCATAACATGGTACATCTTATTCGTATGCATTGCAGTTCACATATTGTGCATTATATAGTTAATAACATCCATTACTCGTGACAATTTGGTGAATTATTCGTATCGTTTTATAATTTGTTATTAATGCGTACGTACTATACCCTAGCCCCTAAGCTTATTAAACCCTTAGGGGAAACAAGAAACGTGTGTCAAACGTCATAACACAGCACATCTTGTTCGTATGCATTGCAGTTCACAAATTGTGCATTATATAGTCAATTATATCAATTTCTCGTTACCATGTGAAGATTACATACGTGTCTACGTACTATACCCTATCCCCTAAGCTTATTAAACCTTTAGGGGAAACAAGAAACGTGTGTCCAAACATCATAACATGGTACATCTTATTCGTATGCATTGCAGTTCACATATTGTGCATTATATAGTCAATTATATGCATTACTCGTGACCATGTGGTGCATTATTCGCAGATACCAAAATGTGGCAGTTACTTTTCCGTCAAATGTCAATAATAACCCTGTAATGCATACAACCACCTTCTATAATGCAACACGGAACCAGTTTTATAGAATCAATCTGATCCGTTGATGCCTTAGATCTAACGCGTAATATTAAGAAGGAAAAAGGATCTAAGATGTGAAAAGGAGAATAACGCTCCCCTATATATATATATATATATATATATATATATATATATATATATATATGATTGTGATCAAGATAGAACCATTCTTAAACGTAGAACAAATGTCAAACGGAGGTCGTTAGATCTTTTAATCCAATGGTGTTGATTTGCACAACAACTTCCCATTACAACCAAAACTATTATTAATGGGTGAATGCAGAGAAGTGAAAAAATAAAGCATGCATGGACTCTTCTTCGTTTCATTCATTCTTCCATCAACATGTGAGTTATATATATATATATATATATATATATATATATATATATTAATTTATCTTGAACTTAGACATGTTATACTAGTAGTATTAATTAATCTTGGAAGATTTGCCTATATATTTTAATTTTTGTTTTTTTGGATATTGTAATGCCAATTAATTTTTCGGTTTGGATCGATTATTGTAGTTTGAATTTTGATTTTCAGGTTTGATTTTTCAAATAATTTATTTTGGTTTTATTTTTTTATAAAATTTTAATTTTTTGGTTAGGTTTAATTTGGGCAAAATCTGAACCGAAAATCGAATGTCCACCTTTAGATTTTTTGGGTGTGAGTAGTTGTTTTATGGTTTTCTGGACCAATTTAAAGGTATGAAAAATATAATGAAAGTTTGAGTATTTTTTCGGAATTTAACCTAAACTATAATGGCAAACTCTCCGTGTTGGTTGCATATTGCGGTGACCCGTGAATCAAATATGACAAATTGATTGTAATTTTAATAGAGTATTACAAACTAGTAGTAGTACTATTAAAAGAAATCATATGGATATATACATATATAGAGATATAGAGATCACGTCAGAAAATTGGCAGCCATAAACTTAGCAGATTGTAATAATGAAGTACGTGTGACTCTTCGTATACACACGTAGATACATACACACACTGACAGTTAACATGCACGCATTTACGTGATTGGTTAAATGCACACATGCACTCTTATTATAAATAGTTAGCAAAATAGTAGTAGTACTCTATTTTTGGTTCATCATATACCATTTGTTAAGAAATGGTGTTGGGCAAGAAATGCTAAACCATTTCTTAGGTTACAAAAACTGATTCTCCTTGTTTGGTTTACCATTTATCATTTCTTGATATTTGGTATTTGATGTTTGGTTTCCCATTTAGCAAAAGTGAGATATGAAAAAGACATTTTTGCCCATGAAATTTTTATGTTTCACCCATTTTTTAACACAAGCGGTTGCATCTTCACCATTCATCGGTTGAAACTCTTTCTCAAAGCCAAGCACCACGTTTTCTCGAAGGAGGTAAGCTCGAAATTCAGCAATTCAGCAATGGGGAAGAAATTCAGCAATTTCTGAAATTCAGCAATTTAGCAATTTGAGCTTTTTGGGGAAGAAAAATTCAGAAAAATTCAGAATACAAACTAAAAAAGTTAGCATCTGGAGGAGAAATCCATCTTCATCATATTGCCCACATAAACTATGAAACAACAACATTTCACAGGGTTCTCCAAAATTTCACAAAAATTTCAACAGATCAAAATAATTGATGCCAATAATTTCAGCAAATTCATGTAACAAGGGCATTAATCCATTGCTGAAAAAGCTAATTCAATTTTGGGTGCCCGTTCATATCGGAAAAGGGGAAAACCCGTTCATATCGGAAGCTAATTCAGAAAAGGCTTACCTCGTCAACTGAAAATTGCCGCCATTGCCGGAATTAGCGAGCTTTCTCCTTGGGTCAGTCTTCTCCGACGCGAAGAAGGAAGAGGAGCGAAAATGTCGTCAAATTGAATTGTTGGGCAAGAAAAATCGCAGGCTTGGGGTTAATTGGGGAAATTTCCAATCAATATGAACAAGTCAGATATGTATCAGACCAATTTTGGAAGATATGCTAAATGGCACTATCTGAACATTTAAGGCGGGCCTCTCTCTTTAACTTGGGCCTGTCGAAAACTATAAATGCCAAACCAAACATCTGATAACTCCATTTAACACACACTAACTGATGTTATAAGACAAACCAAACACACCCTCAAGCTGAAAAATTATTGTACATATTTTTCTTACCAATTAAACGAATAAAAAAACAATGTGTATGAATTGTGATTGCATAAAGAAGCATTATCTAATTAACGGAAAAAAAATGAAACATAAATTCATGTGTTACACTTTTGCTAAATAAAGTAATAATCAATATAAATCTAGCATTATGTTTTATTGTAATTAATCGAATTATCGTTGTAGCTTTGTAGAGGCTGCGACTGATTAATGCATAATTGAATGACTATGCATGTATTGGCGTTGCATTATTAATGTCTATACACAATATAAATTAATTTCTCATCACTACATTAATATTTCCATATTGTTGTACCAACCTGATCGGTTTAGGTCAAAATTTAGATGCATACCTATAAAACTAGTATAAATTGCTCTTTTTCTTGAAGAATTAGTTTTACAAGCACTTGAAAAATCCACATTGCTTATATATACACATAATATTCATATTATACGTTTTGCGGGTAGCAGGTACCCCATGTCCAACGGGTTAGGAGTTATCCTATATTGCTACTCTTTCGACGGCCCTATATATGTAGTACCCACACTCAACCTTAATTAGTTACTCCATAAATTAGGAAAAACTTTATTTAATATAGATTTTTATTTATTTACATGAGGCGCAAAAAGTGGATCACTGAATCTCACTCTAGAAACCATAAGAAAATATTTGTAATTGACCCCTTTTTATTTTTTTGTAATAGAACCTTTGCACCGCAGAATTTATGAAGTTGAAAATCATGTTCACCTCTTTCCATAAAAGCATGCAATTATTCCCATCTCAAAAGTTGATTGTATTTACCATTGTTAATGTTGGTTTAATTTCATGTATCATTTGATAATCTTCTTATCATGATGGTAATCAGTACCATCATTGTAATGTAAGTACATATATACTGTATATAAATATGTAGTCTATGCCCAAATTTAAAGCATTAATCTTTTTGGGAATGTAGTTAATTTAAGAGCTATTCTTTGGGGTCATTTTAATTTATTTTACTAACATGAAAGTACGATGTGGACTCATATGGTCACACATGTGGTGATCATATGTACTAACAAAATAATAATTTTGTTTTAATAACTGCAGCCATTATTATGTATACTACTAGTTGCGAAGCTCGTGCCTATTTATTTAAACAAAAAAGTTATTAATCGAATAAATATGATTATATATTTAAATGTGAACTTGACGACTATATATTAATTAGATTATGCAAAATAATGAATTGCAGCAAATTAGATGGAGAAATGCACACGATTTTTTTTCTGAGTTCATGTGTGCGTATGACTTACTCCATTAATATACTATAAATGCCATAAAATCCTCAATGTGAGTGCATTTAATAGCTTCATTATATTGAAAGTTAGTTGGTAGTTGGAAAATAATAGCAACTATTCTAATGTACAAAAACTCTATTTATTCTTAATATATACTCTCATGTCATGCAAAAAAAAAGAATACATTTATTTGTCTTTATTTATTTTAAGAAATTTAAGATTTGAAAATGTTAGAAGTCTCAATCGGTGATTGAACCCCAAATTTAGATATGTTTCCATAGTAGGAACAGTGTGTGCATAAAAATCCAAAGGAAAATAAGAAAGAAATAAAAATATGGAAAACCAAATTGCAAAAGCGACGGAAAAAGAAACTCCAAAAACAAAAAGAAAGCACAGAACGAGAAAAGGAAAAGTAGAGAGAGATAGCAGAGAAAGGGATTTGAGAATGCAACAAATTCAGAGAGAGAAAGAGAGCGTGGTGGCTTTTTCTTTTTCTCTCCGACAGGAATCTTTTAAATTCCAAAGTGACTTCATAATCAAAATTTCGAAAGAAATTAAATTATCATTTTTAAATACAGAAGTAGTACTATAATATTTGCCATTATATTAGGAAGTAATGAAGTTGAAAATAAAGAGGTGTTTTAAGTCACTTTAAAGCAATTGATGGACATTGACACTATGTACAGTACAACAAGTTAATAAACAATTAAACATGGTCTGACGGCAGTAATGTATTCACACATATTAAACATTTATATAATTTTGGGTAAATTGCTAAAAAAAAGTTTATAGAGTTCAGTTAAATTATTCTTGTTTGTCTTACAATTTCGTTAAAAAAATATCCAGAAAAAAACTATTTTTAAAAGTAGTCAGAAAATACTTTGAGGGGGTTTTCGGTTTGCAAGATTGTATCCCAGATTAAATATGCAGTGTGTTTGGTTCATGAGATTCAATCCCACAATTCAATCATAGATGGATAATCATGAAATAATTAGTCATAGCTAATCCCATATGACTCAAATAATCTTACAACTCAAACCTAGATTGTATCTTAGTATTATTTTATCTAGCAAACCGAACACCACCTGAAGATTAGATTTATCTCCACTACCATAGTGAAATATTCTAGTCTTTTAGTTTACATATAGTGAAATATTCTAGTGGCATGCGTATAAATACACAACGTTGTTTAAATTCATCGATATCGACATCAACATTTGATTTTCTATTGCCATATTATATACTCCCTCCGTCCCGCATTACTCGCACGTTTCATTTTCGGCACGGAGATTAAGGAATGAGTGTATAACAAAGTCAAATATTACGGCTGTAGGTGAAAATTGTTACTAAAAATGAAAATAGTGCAAATAACTTGGGACGCCCAGAAAGGAAATAAGTGCAAGTAGTCCGGGACGGAGGGAGTACAAATTTACCAGTAAATTTCACAATGTGATTATTAAGAACGAAACCAAAATTTTTTTTCAGGAGGATTTTCAAAAGTTACAGACATATATGAATTTATGATAAAAATAAATATTAATTCTAAAACATATGTAATATATTAGGTAAACAAAGTTTGTGATCAAATATACTTTCACTATCTACTATAATCTAGGATGTTATAAAATATACTACTATGCATGTAATGAAGATTTGCAGACATTGTAATAAAAAATCTTTTTGATTATGATAATAAATATGAAAATAGTGTGAATTACTCCCTCTATCCGTGAAATAATGTCTCATTTTGATATTTTAGGATGTCCGTGATTTAAAGTTTAATTTACCTTTTTTCATTTTAGGTAAGGGGACCGACCATTTACCTAACTCAATACAATCATGCACATTGTATTATAAAACCAATATATAAAGGTGAGGTTCACTTTCCACTAATCTATTTCCCCATTTTTCTTCACAAAAACAAACAATTTTTTAAAACTAGTGCCGAGTCAAAATGAGACTATAAGTGACGGATGGAAGGAGTATGAAAGATAAACATAAAATGATGTTAATTATGTTAATCGAATCAAAAATGGCAAAAAATAGGTAATGCTGTATTTAAAAATTGTAGTATAACACTATATATTTACCCTTATACTTTAAATTTAAAAGAATATATATTGTCACATATTTTTTTTAAAATATTCCAACCCAAATAGAATGATAGTAATAGTTATTCGTTATATATGTAATAAAATTTGATTATTATTCCATTATATCTATCTTTCTATATAGAGAGATGAGATACATATCGAATTACATTTCATGTAACAATTAATGTTTAATTGTAAATTTGATTTGCACAATATTTAATGTCTTATGTATGCATCATTCTCCATTTACACTAATATGATTCGAACCAGATGTTTATCCGTGAATTTCATTTACGTAAAATTTAATGTCCTGTAAATAAACCGTTCTCAATTCGTATATATACATGTAATATTCATATAAGTTAAGGTTACATTGAAACCATAATTATAGTTTTCAAGAATACAGTGACAACCAACGAAAGCACACACCTTTATTATAACAAACGCGTTACAAAAATTGTTCAAAACAATTTACTTCGATTTATGTAATGCAGTTTACTATTTGTTCATAAAATGAAGTCTCATCTGCTCTTTGTTAGTCCATAAAAAATAATTTATCTTTCTATTTTTGTCCTTCCATTAAAATTAGACTTCCACTAAAAATGGAAAGTCACTCTCAATAATATTTTTTAAATCTTTCTCTAATATTTTATCAACTTTATCTACTCATCCATCTTACATTACTTACTTTATCTATTTCTCTATCATATTTTACTAATTTTACATTAAAAATTATTTATCTATCAATAAAATTATAAACCAGTGTACTATTTTTTTTATGGAGGAAGAGACTACTTCTTTAATTTATGTAAATATCGAGCACAACAAAGCACACTTTTAAATCGAAGTGTCATACAAATTGTTCAATGAATATCACATAGTACTACTACTTAATTACTAGAAGCTCAATTGTGTTACTTATATATTGATATCAGAATATGTCAATTCATGTCACGTTGTCGCATGCTTGATTAGTTGATTTATAGAATGGTAGGCGCTAGTAAGGCCATCCACAATAGAAATAGCCCAGCAATAGCCCAGCCATAGCCCAGCCACTGCCATATCATCAGCACTAAAAATCCTCCTGCCACATCATAAATAGCCCAGCCATAGCCTAGCCACATCATAAATAGCCCAGCCACATCAATAGCCACATCACTAATAACAATTATATAAAATGACATAATTAACAATCACACAATATACGGAATTTAATTTACGAGACATATACGGGAAAAGTTTAATAATACTATTAAAATTTTAAAAAGTACAATAATTTAAAAAAAGTACATTAATTAAAAAAAAATACATTAATAAAAAAGAGTGACAATTCACTCCTCGTCTCCGTCGTCGTCGCCTCCATCGCTGTCGCCTCCGTCGGCACCATCGCCGCCGCCACCATCGCCGTCGCCTCCGCCGCCTACGCCGCTGCCGCCGCCACCGGTCTCCCTCCGTATAGCCTCCAACTCGCCCTGCAGGCTCATGAGCAAGGTTTGAAGCACGCTCTTCTCCACGGGATCCGTCACCACCCGCCATTCGGCCATCGTCTTGATCAACTGAGCGCGCGTTTGGGCGCGAGCGAAGAATTTGAGCTCCTGGGTGGATTGGCCAAGGGGGGATGCCGACTGGACCTCCTGGGAAGCTCCGGCGTTCCCTCTCGCCGTCTGCTAAGCGCGCTTGCGCCCAATCGGGCGAGGTCGGCCACCGACCGAACGCGGCGTGGGGAACTCCTGCGTCGTCTCGGGGAGGTCGTGGGAACCTCCGCTGCTGCCGCTGTAATCGCCGGTGTAGTTCAGTAGTTGCTTCTTCGGCCAGCCAGAGTCGACACCTACTCGGAACTTCTCAGACTCGCTCAGTACAAGATAGCAGTTCCAGTAGGTGAAGTCCTTGTATAAACCCTTCAGTGGGAAGGCTTTCTCCGCTATTCTCCTGCAGTCATCCTCCGTTTGGCCACTGCTCATCATGCGGAGTGCGTTGGTGTACAAACCCGAAAATCGGGAGACCGCCGCCCTGATTCGGTTCCAGCCCTTCCGGCAATCCTCCCCGTTGCGGGGCCTCCCATCCGGGCAAAATCTCTGGTAGGCTGCTGCTATCTTGCCCCACATGTTGACGATCCTTTGCTCGTTCGAAACGAGAGGATCGTCGCAAACACTCACCCACGCCTTGCTGAGCGCGACGTTCTCGTCGTCCGTCCACCTCCTCCGTACCTCCTCCTCACCCGGCTGCGACGACTCGCCGACCTTCTTCTTGCCCTTCTTCTTTGGGGCGCCACGCCCCGGCACTGCCCCCCCTTGAACTAGAGTCTCCGGAGCTCCGAGAGTATCAAACCCCAACTCATCTAAGGAGAAACTATCAAACCCCAAGGGTGTTTGGGTCGATGTGTGCGAAGACCCAGTCGAAAAATCAAAACTGGGGCGATAGACATCCCCCGCCGTCGCCGGGGACCCCCCAGGAGTCCCCTGTGTAGCCGGTACGACCCCCGGAGTCCCCTGTGTAGCCGGTACGACCCCCGGAGTCCACTGTGTCGCCGATGCTCCCCCGGGCATCATCTGCATCCCGGGTACCCACCCGGGTATCGGCGGAAACCCCCCCGGCGGACTCCCCCCCATTGGGGCCCCGGGCATCATCTGCTGCCACGGGTACATGTTGTAGTACCCGGGCACCTGACCCCATCCACTTCCCACAGGGATCGTCGGAGTTTGTGACCCGCTACTCCCGGAACTAGGCTCGTTGTTGAGATCCATTTCCCGTTGTTGATCTTGAACAGAAATTAAGATAGAGAGAGTACTCGTTAAAACAAGTGGTGCGAATGAAAATGACGAGCAAAGCGCGTATATATAGTGTTTCGGAAAAAAAAAATTAATTTTCGCGCTAGGCGGTGCGCTGGGCGATCCGGGCGCTGCAATAGCGCCGAACGGACCGCCCAGCCGACCGCCCAGCGCCACGCGACCGCCCAGCGCTGCGCGGTTTCTCTCTCCAATCGCCCGATGGGCGGCTGCAATAGATCGCCCAGCGAACCGCCCAGCGCCGGCGCTCGGCTGGGCGGTCGCTGGGCGCCTATTGTGTATGGCCTAATAAATTTCGACAAATCTAAGTATGCACCACGATTATGGACAAATTGATGATAGATGCTAAATTCAATATTTATGTCATATTCAATTTTTTGAAGGCTAATAACATCGTCATCCGACTCATCCGTTACGCAATAAAAATGATAAATAACTAAATACTATACGATTAAAGATTAAAAGTTTAAAACGCATAAATTCAATTCAGTGTTTCGTCAGAAATATATGTCTTAAATTGTCCTTTCTCTTCATAAAATCTCCATTTTATAAAAAAATTGATTTATGTTTATATGACACAAGATATACCTAACAAAAAAATATCAATTGAACAATTATGCCAAATAAGGCCGAAATACTACATCGGCCACTAATAAGATTGTTGATATTGTCATTTTCTTCACAAAATCTCTATTTTATATAAAATTCGATTTATGTTTATACGACACAAGATATACCTAACAAAAAATATTAATTAAACATGATACATTCATAATTTCGGTCACCAAATTATGCCAAATAAGGCCGAAATACTACATCGGCCACTAATAATTAAGATTGTTGATATAATAGACAAAATAATTTTTAATGTAAAATTAATAGAATAAGAAAAATATAAAATATTATAATTAAAATATTATTAGTAGAAATTGAGATACGCCCGCTTAATGAAAAAAATTAGAAGGTTAAGAAATAAAATAAAAAACATTAATAGTGATCATGGGCGAAGTATCAATTTTTTTGAAAATTTAAGTACTCATTTTTTAGATGGCAACGTAGACGAGGTAAACTAGATCCGTCAACTACTAAGGCTATCTGCAACGCTGTCTCTTATCCGTCCCTTAACAGTCTCTTAAATAACTATTTTTGGGCCCCACTGTATTTTTTCACTCCATCTCTTAACTAAGGGACGAAACATGCAATCCTCCATCTTTTATCCGTCCCTTAACCGTCTATTAAATTACTATTCATTCAATTTCATTTTTTATTTTTATTTCCAACAAATTCAATCAATAAAAACACACTTCATTAAATAAAATAAAACTACAACATAAAATTCGTAAAATCCAAAAAAAAAAAATACATAATTTAATAATTTTCTCCGCCAAATTTTACTCAAGTGTGCTCCATTAGATCATCTTGGAGTTGGACGTGGGCGGTAGAGTCACGTGTCCTTGCCCGAATAGACAACCGTTCTTGTATAGACGAATGCACTCCACTGCGAGGCGGACTAATTGCGGTAGAGCTTCCGGGGGCTTCATGGTCGAACCAATTTCCCGCCTCTGGTCCTTCGTCTTGGACAATCATGTTGTGCAAGATTATGCACGTATACATGATGTCGATAGGGCTGGCAATTTTCGACACGACACGATAATCCGACACGAATCCGCACGAAATTATTGGGTTGGGGTCAAGTCTTATTGGATCCGTGTCCTTATCGGGTTGACCCATTAAGAACCCGATAATTTCGGGTTGGGTTCGGGTCGGATGCGGGTCGGATACGGGTAACCCATTAAAAATAATATTATTATTTTTATTATTATTTAAAAAATATATTTATTACTTTAATT
Organism: Salvia splendens; assembly: GCF_004379255.2. Lineage (NCBI taxonomy): Eukaryota > Viridiplantae > Streptophyta > Magnoliopsida > Lamiales > Lamiaceae > Salvia > Salvia splendens. Next base: position 5,574,685 of record NC_056032.1, read on the forward strand.
TTTTAATTTCTTATAAATTAGGTTTAAATAGTATAAAACGAATTTTAATTGTGTAAATTAGGTTAAAAATTAAGGTTTAATCGTGTAATATTAGGTTTTAATCGTGTAATATCAGGTTCGGGTTGTTATCGTGTCGTGTCAACCCATATTATATCGTGTCGATAACGGGTTCGTGTCGGGTGCGGGTCGTGTTCGGATTTGAAGGTAGCAGGTCGGGTTCGTGTTCGGATTTACAGTTTCCTTAACAGGTCGGGTTCAGGTTAGGCCTTATTGGGTTGGGTCATTATCAGGTTGACCCGATAACGACCCAATCCGCACGATTTGCCAGCCCTAGATGTCGACCATACTCTCCATGAACCACGTACGGACCGGGGCTTTGATTATGTTGAAGCGCGCTTGGAGAACCCTAAACGCCCTCTCCACATCCTTGCGAGCAGCCTCCTGCTTCTGCTCAAAAAGAGCCTGCTTTGCGTTTACAGGCCTGTTGCACGTCTTCACGAATGTTGGCCACTTCGGGTAGATGCCGTCGGCAAGATAGTACCCCATTTTATACCGCCGGTTGTTAGCGATGAAGTTGATGGCCGGCGCTTTACCATCCAAAACTTCGGCGAAGAGGTCGGATTGATGGAGCACGTTTATGTCGTTGTTCGATCCGGGGACCCCTAAGTACGCATGCCAAATCCATAGCCGGTAGTCGGCAACGGCTTCGAGTATAACAGTGGGGTGGGTGCCTTTGTGGCCGCTAGTGTACGACCCCCACCACGCCACAGGGCAACTCTTTCATTGCCAGTGCATGCAATTGACGCTGCCAAGCATCCCGGGGAATCCGTGCACTTCTTCGTGAAGGTGGAGCAGAAACTGACAATCTGTCGTGCTTGGCCTCCGGAGAAATTCGTCGGTGAAGGCTGCCCGAACGGCTTTGCAGAATTGGATCAAACACATTCTCCTAGTGCTTTATTCTACCTTTATTAAAATTTATATTAAAATTCATGTAATCCATTAAAGAGTGTGAATGAGGTATTATTTTATGGAGAAAGCTACACAAAACATAATTAACCTATTTTTCTTTTTAATAAATATGCAGTCAATGAATCAAATGAAAGAATTACTAATTTAAATGAGTAGAATTAATAAATCCAACAACACATGCATCGGAAAATTCAACCATGGAAGGGCAAAACGGTACTTTCGAGTTTGCCAACGGAAAAAAGTGGAAAAGTGGGAATTTCAAAAGAAAGAGAAGTAAAAAACATTTCTCCTTCCCTTCGTCTTCTTTAATTCCTGTCTCCTCAATTTCTCTCTCTCTTTCTCACACACACACACAGTCACCGATGAAGAAAGCTTCACATTGCGGAGCGCAATGTTGTTAATTGGCGGGGACACATGCTTCCAACGGTTATGAATCAGCCCACTTCCGTAGACCCAACAGCGCCGCCGCCGCAGCCGCCGTCGCAGCCCCCGCGATCCTCCTTCAGCTGCGACCGCCACCCCGCCGAGAACTTCACTGGCTTCTGCCCCATCTGCCTCTGCGAGCGCCTCACCACTCTCGACGGCAACTCCTCCGCCAACACCCCTTCCTCCTCCCGCCGCCCCTCCTCCGCCTCCGCCGCCATCAAAGCCCTCTTCTCCTCCTCCTCCACCGCCGCTGCGAAACCCACCGGCAGCAGCAGCTTCTTCCCGCCTCCGAAACCTGCGAAAGCATCCTTCTTTCCCGAGCTCCGCCGCACAAAGTCATTCTCGGCGTCCAAGAACGAAGCTTTGAGCCAATTCTTCGAGCCCCAGAGGAAATCTTGCGATGTTAGAGGTAGAAACACTCTCTGGTCTCTCTTCTCCCTCGACGACGGCGGAGCCTCCTCCAGCCAAAACCCCCCAAACGGCAAAAAAATCGGATCTTTAGTGGCGGAGAGGCCCGTTTTCGAGGAGACCGAGAACGACGACGATTTCCGTGACCTAGAAAATGCAGAAATTGATGAAATTGAAGAATCCCATTTGGAGAATTCAAGAAACGAAGTTGAATTCGAGATAAATGAAGGCGAAATAGTTGAAGAAGAGAGTAATGTGAAGAAGATAAAGGAACACATTGATCTCCACAGCCAAGAGAAGAAGAGCTCCGGCGGAGGCGGGTTTTGGGCGGCGGCCTCTGTTTTCAGCAAGAAATGGCACAAATGGCGGCGAAAGCAGAAGATGAAGAAGGAAAACAATCCCACATTGCCTGTGGAGAAGCCCATTTCTCGGCAGTATAGAGAGACACAGTCTGAGATTGCTGACTACGGCTTCGGCCGGAGATCCTGTGACACCGATCCCCGATTCTCCCTCGATGCCGGGAGGATGAGCTTCGACGATGCAAGATACTCCTTCGATGAGCCCCGAGCTTCATGGGATGGTTATTTGATTGGCCGAAGTTTCCCAAGAATGGCACCAATGGTCTCTGTGATGGAGGATGCTCCGGCCGTGCCTGTTTCACGGCAGGATATGCAGATTCCGGTGGAGGAGCCACCGGTGGTGCATTCTGTGAATGAGGGTACTGAGGTTGTTCCTGGTGGGACAGTGCAGACTAGGGAGTATTACTCGGATTCGTCCTCTCGAAGGAGGAAGAGTCTTGATAGGTCGAGTTCGATTAGGAAGGCTGCAGCCTCTGTTGTGGCTGAGATTGATGAGCTTAAGATGATGTCCTATGCCAAGGTCTCGCCCACAACTGCAGATTGCTCTCATCCTGCCAAAGTTGTGGTGGAGAGGGAGAGAGACTTGCTAAAAGACTCGAGTTTGCAGCATTTTGATGGTGTAGAGAGTAGTGAATTGGGTAGTGGTTATAGGGATTGTAGCAATTCTTTGATAGGGGGTGAGAGGAAGGAGGCGAAGAAGTCGTCGTCTAGGAGGTGGAGTTGGAGGATTTGGGGGTTCATACATAGGCGTGGTGGTGGCGCGAGCAAGGATGGGGACGAGGAGGACAAGTATAGCAGGGTTAACGGGGTTGAGAGGTCGTTGTCTGTGTCGTGGCAGGACTTGAGGGGTGTGGAGAACAGGGATGTCGGGGGCCGTTTGAATATAAACATGTTTAGGAGCAATAGCAGTGTGAGTATGAGGAATGGTGGATCGCTTGGTGCGAGTATGAGGAAGCCTTCGGGAAGGAGTGGCAGGGACGGGTTTTCGTTTGAGAGGAATCGGAGTGTTAGGAGTTCGCCTCCTAGCCATGTGGATAATGGTCTCTTGCGTTTCTACTTAACCCCTATGAGGAGGCGAGGGGGCGGAGGTGCGGGTGGTCTTGGTAAAATCAAGGCCAATGGCTCGAGCTCTGTTGCACGGAGCGTGCTGAGGTTGTATTGAGGGTGTAAGGTGCTTGGTCTTAACTTTGCTGCATTTGTTGCTTGATCACATCTGCAACTGCTTGGTTTAGTTCTTGTATTGCAATGCATTTGTATCTTTTCATTGGGGTATACTGTTATTGGCATTTCAATAATGAGAAATTTCTTTTCATGTTTTCAATAATTCGATTGATGAATGTTTGTCACATCCCCTCCCTATTTGCAAGAATGTTAGGCACGAATTTTGTAGCTAAATAAGGTCAAATGATGTTCAAAACAGTCTACTATTAAGAAATCCATTACTACAATAGGCTAAGAACAAGAGCCGGCGACGGCGGTCCGGCCACCTTCTTGTAAGTGTACCACCTCGCAACCACCAGATAGGCCAAGAAATTCACAAAGCTAAGGAGTGCTAGCAGCCAGAAGAAGTAATCGAGATGGCCCCGGTTCAGATTATCTGGGATCCATCCCAGTCGGCCATCTCGGGTGGTCACCTCAGTCACCACCGTGACTAAAAACGTACACAGATAGTTCCCGAGGGCTGTGGTGGCGAGGCACAGAGCGGAGCACAAGCTTGTCATCGCATCGGGGGCTTGGTCATAGTAGAATTCGAGTTGCCCTACAAACGTGAAGACTTCGGCACATCCAACAAGGAAATACTGAGGAACCTGCCAAAAGATTGAGATAGGAATGGTCTCTTGGTCGTAAAGGCCGTGGATCCTCACGTAGCGTAGCCGGTAGACCTCGAGTCCACCGGCCACGACCATTGCGAGGATTGAGATCACGAGCCCAATTCCCCTCCTCTGGAGCTGCGTGAACCCCCTCTCGTGCTTTGTGTAGCACCTGACAGCAAGTACGAGGACGGGATCGTAGGCGAGGGTGCAGACTATCACACTGATTGTGTCAAATAGAGAAAGTGAGGCTGAAGGGATCTTGAAATTAGGCCCCATGTGTTGATCCATTGTGTTCCCTTGTAACACAAACATTGTGCTCATTTGGCTGTAAACCGCTGAAAAAATGATGCCCGTGGCCAACACCGGTAGTAGTCGGACTAGTGACTTGAGCTCCTCGACCTGCGTGATCGTGCACAGATGCCACACGGCCGAGCCCTCTTTCTGGTCTGCATCTTCTTTCGTCTTCACAGCTGCCTTGTCAAAGAACCTAGCAAAGGTTCATTTAACATACTAGTATAGTATATATAATCAGTTATCGTGTAATAGCGTAAAATGAAAATTCAATCGATATGGCAAAATGAAAAAAAATATATATATATATTCACTTGAATTTGTTGGTGTGTTGGAGTTTCCTACTCCCCTTGATGTTTGACTCTTCCAAGTCAGAATCTCGTGGAGGAGTGACACATCAGACGGGACTTTGACGCGACCAAAACCTGCGCGATACGGACGAGGGGGCTTCCCCCGGCCCTCTGGACGCGGTAAAGGCGGCTCCCGATAAAGAATGCGGCAACGGCAAGGGCCATAGCGGCCCGAAACTGTTACGAACGCACCTGGAGCACGAGTAACGGAGAGCGATAGGGTGGAAGACACGGCTGCGTCGTCTCTGACGCAGAGCCCGCCAGCCTCGGGAATAGAGGAGGAAACGTCCTGCAGTGAGGAGCTGGCGGAACCATCAGACGAAGCTACCGGCGCGGTCACGACAAGGAAGCTGAGGCCGAGAAAGGACATCAAACAGCCGGAGCGCTACCAAGACTTCGTGTCCAAGTAGCGGCCCCCAGCTGTTCGACGGACCGACGGAGAGGAGACAGAGTCTTGTTATTTTTGCATTACGTTTTCTTTAAGATATTATTTTTAATATTGTTTTTGTTATTTCTTTTTTGAACAATTAATGAGTCGAGCGGTTTATAAGCTCCGTCGGGTTTTCTTTGTTGGTTCTTTCCCGATGAATAGGATTAGGTTGAACCAACCCTAGGGTCTAGATTATTATAAATAGGGCTTCTCATTATTCTTTCAATCAATTAATGAAGAATTAGTTTGCCCACATATCTTGTGCAATACACAACTTAACCTATCCGCTGCCGACGGAGAACGATCTCCGCGCTAGCCTTCAAGTTTTCAGCCGCCGATCCCAAAGCCCGGGACGCCGGATTCGTGTGTTGATTGATTCGTGACAGAATTTCTTCGTTAAGAGAATTGTCCTCTTAACAGAAACCCCAACCCCCCACCCCACATTCATTTGTATCCAAACAAGGACCGACGAAGCAATTAAGGCGCCAATGTTTATCGAGAGATAGAACCAATTGAAGAAGGAGCTTTTCCTCTTCTTCTCGTTCTCATCGTTTTCATCTAATTGGTCGGCCCCGAATGAGGAGACACACGGCTTGATCCCACCGGTACCGAACACGATCAAGTACAATGCCACAAAGAAAGTGGCGGATTGCGCCTGCGTCGGGTGGCAGACCCCCGCGCCGTGTTAGACGGCCGACCGAGGCGAACAAAGTTAAGAGTGCCATTCCCTAGACGAATGAAAAAACTAATATATTTTTTTACATGAATGTAGTAAAATGAAGGGAAGAAAAGTTGTAAGAACTTACAAGAACATAGATGGAGCTAAAGGTGGCAATGGTGTAGTATCTGCCGAGGTAAGAATCGGCGAGTAAGGCGCCGATTAGCGGCGTAATGTAGCAAGTTCCCGACCAGTTTGTGACGTTGTTCGACGCGGTAACGTTGTCTTGGTGAAGACGAATTTTCAGATAGTTCCTCTACATTACAATCTTCATCATTTCCGGCTAATTCTCCCACTGTGTTGGGGTACTTCTCAAACAGTTTCGAAACGAAATCATTAAAATCAATTAATGTACAAATCATTACCATGACTGGACATGAAGTACCACCACATTCCAGCTGATGCACTATTGAATTAGTAAATAACTTTAATTTCTTTTAATTTGTATTTTTTAAAATATGAAATGGGAAAATGAATAGTAGAAGTGAAGTGTATCATTGATGCATATACAGTGCTATGCTCATCGGTATTTAGTTATAGTGTTTAAGTGTAATTGTGAAACCTATAACTAAGGTAAAACAAGTAGTTCTGGAAAAAAAATTTCTGCAAAAATTATACTCTCTCCTCCGTCCGCTAAACATAATAACATTTGAAACACACGAGTTTAATGCAAAATTGGTAAAATATGAGAGAGATAGAAAAAAAAGAGTGTTAAAGGAAAATAGATCCCACCTCATTATATTGAAAGAAATTTTCAAAAAAAATATAAAAAATTCTATTTTTAGGAAACTTCTTCTTGATTCCCAAAGTTGGTTTCTTCAAATTATAAGTTTGCACGTAGCTTAAGGTATGTCCACACTGTTGGAGAATTGCTGAATTAATATGTCCGAAGCCCAAATCCTGTAAATAGAAATGGTTTAGCCCATTAACATGGGATGGTATCAAGTAGTAGTACATAATTTTATTAGAGTTTCTCCAACAGTAATGTATGCTTCTTAATTTCGCCAATATTTAACTTGTGAAAAATTATAACAATAAATATAATTTTCTAATAATCTTGTGCAAATAAAATGTCCTGATTAACTTGAGACGGATAAAGATTTCTAATAAAATAATGAACTTCTAATAAAACAAAAGATTTTGTCGTTTGAACTTAATCTTATCCAATCAATAAATACAATTTTGAATCTATAATTTGGCTCGTGGTCATAATATTGGGATCCCTGGAAGTTTGAAATTTTCGAATAACGTTCAATGTACATAACATGCACTAGTAAAATAAAAGAAATATGGGAAAGAATGAGATGGATAACCTAAACTAACACCCACGTTGAGACACCTAATTTTTTTTGCTTACACATAATATTTCTTAGAAAGCTACCAAAAATTAAGTTCCATCGAAACTAGAAAGTGGGAGGTGCACCCAAATTTTCAACAGCGAAGCTAATTGGTTGTAACCATCATGAAATAAAGTAACGCCTCGCTTTGGATTATTTAATTTTCATTCATTTTTCTATTTTAAAACATATACCATTTCACTAATGCGTATATAGTTTTTTTTGAAATTATAGTTAGTAACCGACAATTTATCATATTATAGTTTTGATGCTAATCATAATACTATAATGTAAATTCTTGCAAAACTCAGTAAGCTTGGCCTACATTTTTGTAAACTCTTATATTCATGAATCATGAGATTGTATTAATTATAAGTTGGAATTTGCATAATTGTTTTAACATATTATAGTACACACATAGTGGTATTAAATAAAGAGATGCATCATTATATACGCGCGTGTATATGTATGCATAAATCATGGAATTTAATTACTTAATATATATATATATATATATATATATATATATATATATATATATAGGGATGTATTCATTTCCTTTTCCTATATTTCCTCTTTTTTCCTTCTTAATATCAGCCATTAGATTAGAGAAATGGACGGTCCAGATCAACATTGAGTAATTAATCCCGTGTTGCATTATTTGTCCTATTTTGTGCATTATGAGGGTACAATAGTAATCTAATAATGGCTGGAAACCGTTACGAATAATGCACCACATGGTCACGAGTAATGCATATAATTGCCTATATAATGCACAATATGTGAACTGCAATGCATACGAACAAGATGTGCTGTGTTATGATGTTTGACACACGTTTCTTGTTTCCCCTAAGGGTTTAATAAGCTTAGGGGCTAGGGTATAGTACGTAGACATGTATGTAATCTTCACATGGTAACGAGTAATGCATATAATTGACTATATAATGCACAATTTGTGAACTGCAATGCATACGAACAAGATGTGCTGTGTTATTATGTTTGACACACGTTTCTTGTTTCCCCTAAGGGTTTAATAAGCTTAGGGGCTAGGGTATAGTACGTACGCATTAATAACAAATTATAAAACGATACGAATAATTCACCAAATTGTCACGAGTAATGGATGTTATTAACTATATAATGCACAATATGTGAACTGCAATGCATACGAATAAGATGTACCATGTTATGATGTTTGACACACGTTTCTTGTTTCCCCTAAGGGTTTAATAAGCTTAGGGGCTAGGGTATAGTACGTAGACATTACTAAATGCACGTATGTAATCTTCAATTCGTTGATTAACCCATATACACAATACCTCTAATAATGCATAATATACTGAGATAATGACAATTAACAGCTACATAATGCACTAACTAAACCAAATAATGCACATACGTATATTCTAATAACAACAATTTGTTAGTAATGTCTACGTACTATACCCTAGCCCCTAAGCTTATTAAACCCTTAGGGGAAACAAGAAACGTGTGTCAAACATCATAACATGGTACATCTTATTCGTATGCATTGCAGTTCACATATTGTGCATTATATAGTTAATAACATCCATTACTCGTGACAATTTGGTGAATTATTCGTATCGTTTTATAATTTGTTAGTAATGTCTACGTACTATACCCTAGCCCCTAAGTTTATTAAACCCTTAGGGGAAACAAGAAACGTGTGTCAAACATCATAACACAGCACATCTTGTTCGTATGCATTGCAGTTCACAAATTGTGCATTATATAGTCAATTATATCCATTACTCGTTACCATGTGAAGATTACATACGTGTCTACGTACTATACCCTAGCCCCTAAGCTTATTAAACCCTTAGGGGAAACAAGAAACGTGTGTCCAGACATCATAACATGGTACATCTTATTCGTATGCATTGCAGTTCACATATTGTGCATTATATAGTCAATTATATGCATTACTCGTGACCATGTGGTGCATTATTCGCAGATACCAAAATGTGGCAGTTACTTTTCCGTCAAATGTCAATAATAACCCTGTAATGCATACAACCACCTTCTATAATGCAACACGGAACCAGTTTTATAGAATCAATCTGATCCGTTGATGCCTTAGATCTAACGCGTAATATTAAGAAGGAAAAAGGATCTAAGATGTGAAAAGGAGAATAACGCTCCCCTATATATATATATATATATATATATATATATATATATATATATATATATATATATATATATATAGACCATATTAATTAATTAGGACAAATTGATAATTAAATTACTAAAAAGATTGTAAAATTCTAGTTCATCTCACACTTTAATAATTGAATTATAAATCACGAAGTTATTCATTTTTGTAATTATTCCATCTATCACTTTTCCGGAAAAATATATGATGATGTGACAACCAGTTGAATTATAAATAACGAAGTTTGTAATTTTTTTCAGTTATTCCATTTACTAATTTCCCGGTGAAACATATGATGATGTAACAACCAATCGGATTATAAATCGCAAGTTTGTAATTTTTGCATTATTCTACTTATCATTTTTCTGGCAAAATATATGATGATGTAACAGTCAGTTTTAAATACACGGAAATGTTATGGCTATGTTAGAAATGTTATTTCTCTTCCTCATAGTGAAGTATTAATTACATTTGACTGAAAAAGTGATATGATGAAATAATTGCAAAAATTGCAAACTTTATGATTTATGATTCAATTTTTGAAAAGCATGGGACAATCCAAAAGTTTGACTATTTTTTTTTTATATACTAGGGCTGGTTAGGTATATACTACTATAAAATTATTAATTATATATAGGGTGGCATATGTTATACACACATGCATAAAATATTAATTAGAGGTCCCATTGAATTCTAGAATGTTTATCACGGGTGGACCAAGAATTAGGACAAATGTATGTTTTTTGATGGTAAGAAGGAGTGTTTTCCAAATTAGCTGAAAACAATGTAGCAAGACTTGCAATTAAGACTAAGTTGTTCGTTACCAAATGGAACCACAATTTGGCATGATAGCGCTTTACTCCTTTTTAGCTATTCAAATATACGCGAAAGGAATCTTCCAACTACGCTTTCTTCTAAGCTAACTCTGATAGCACTCTCCATTTATTATATACTCAAATTACCATTAGATTTTATAGTGGATGACACTGACACGAGTTTTATCTAAAATTAGTAAAACACAAAAAAAATAAAAATAAAAATGATCCAAAATGAAAAAGAGAAGGATTGTTACTTTCATCAAAATTCTATGCTATCTTACATTCCATTTTGAATGAAGCTGTTAAGGGTATTCCCTCCCTCAACGAGCCGGCAACCGCAGTTGACGGCAAAGTAACAATACCGGCGCCCGAATTAGGGTCGGCGGCTTCGAGGTGATCGACTGTGCGCGGGATTTCGTTCCCGTCGGGCAGTTCGTCGCCTAGGTTTTTAGTTGTCAACGATTTGTTGGGCAAAATTATATTTTCATTCATAATGGAGTATGAACAAAGTAGCCCTATTTATATTCTATGGACCCTAGGTTTGGTTCGACCTAATCCTACATCGGGAACGAACCAACAAGAAAACCCGACGGAGCTTATAATTACGCTCGAATTAATTGCAAAGAAATAAATAAACTAACGCTATTCTAGGAATAAAAAGACCGAATAAAATAAAGATAATAAAATAACCAAAAAAATAAACTAAGGGCCTCTCGGATGCCTATTTGGAAACGAACTCCCCAAGCCTGTTAGGCGGTCGCCTATTCCTCGTCGGCCTCGATGCTGCAATCGACTCCTGCGGCTGCTGCTCCTCCGGCAGACGCAGATGACCTCCTCCCGCATCTAACTCCGGTTGCTCGTCTCCTGCACGCTCACGGTCTGGCTGTTGAGGGACCGTATCAACCCCCTCCCCCATAGCAACCTCCTTGTCCTCAAGGAGAACATTCGGAAACCGCCGCTGCACTAACTCCAACGGCTCCCAAGTCGGGGAGTCCGTCCCGTCGGACCAACGTACCAATACATGCTCCACCGGCTGACCCTCATGCCACAACACCCGACGATCAAGCACCCGGACTGGATACACTACCGGCCTGTCCCCAAAAAATTCCGAAGGCAGCTCCATCCCGTCATTCGTCCCGTCGCCTGCCACAAATGGGCGAAGGAGACCCACATGGAAGACGTTATGAATCCGACTACCCTCCGGCAAACGCAACCTGTACGCCACCGGGCCAATGCGTTCCAACACCTCGAAGGGGCCGTAGTAACGCCTAGCCAGCTTCGCGGACTGCGGCCGCGCTACCGAATGTTGCCTATACGGCTGAACTTTAATAGCACCATGTCGCCCACTTCAAATTCTACGTGGCGACGATGTTTATTTGCCGACTCACGCATACGCTGCTGCGCCCGCTCCAAATTCCGCCGCAGGTCCGCGATCAACGCGCTCCTCTGTCGAATCAGTTCTGCGGCCGAAGGGGGGGTGGCTGCCGATGGCTGCGCGAACACCAAACTAGGAGGGTCGCGACCATATAATGCCTTAAAAGGCGACATGCCCAAACCTGCATGGTGAAAACAATTCAGGGCAAGCTCCGCCCATGGGAGAAAGTTGGCCCACTTAGAAGGTCGATCAGCCGTAAACGCGCGGAGATACTGCTCCAAGCCCCTATTACGGACCTCCGTCTGACCATCCGACTGGGGATGATACGCACCAGATGTTAAGGGTATTCCCTCCCTCAACGAGCCGGCAACCGCAGTTGACGGCACAGTAACAATACCGGCGCCCGAATTAGGGTCGGCGGCTTCGAGGTGATCGACTGTGCGCGGGATTTCGTTCCCGTCGGGCAGTTCGTCGCCTAGGTTTTTAGTTGTCAACGATTTGTTGGGCAAAATTATATTTTCATTCATAATGGAGTATGAACAAAGTAGCCCTATTTATATTCTATGGACCCTAGGTTTGGTTCGACCTAATCCTACATCGGGAAAGAACCAACAAGAAAACCCGACGGAGCTTATAATTACGCTCGAATTAATTGCAAAGAAATAAATAAACTAACGCTATTCTAGGAATAAAAAGACCGAATAAAATAAAGATAATAAAATAACCAAAAAAATAAACTAAGGGCCTCTCGGATGCCTATTTGGAAACGAACTCCCCAAGCCTGTTAGGCGGTCGCCTATTCCTCGTCGGCCTCGATGCTGCAATCGACTCCTGCGGCTGCTGCTCCTCCGGCAGACGCAGATGACCTCCTCCCGCATCTAACTCCGGTTGCTCGTCTCCTGCACGCTCACGGTCTGGCTGTTGAGGGACCGTATCAGAAGCCTATATAAACAATGATGTGTAGTACCTCATTCTACATTTAGTTTGATTAATTGATTAATTAGTCTGCAAAATAAACAATACTAGTAGTTTTCATTACATTAATGTACTTGTGATAGTTTTCTTTTTCTAGCTTTGATTGGGGAGGAGTTTGTTGCTCCCTTTCTTGCTGTTTTGATTTTTTTTTTGTTTTTGTTTGTACTCCACAGCTCGCTGCTCGAGCCATTTTGAATAATAAAAAAAATGTATTTTGTGTAATGTTAGGTTGGCTGATAATTAAATTTGTTTTGATAGAGAGATGAGACGTGTTGCTTTTTTGGATGGAAGGAATACTAGCTATTTAACATTACTCTTGTTTAAAATAGATATACTCTCGATAAATTTTGTCGAATATACAATAACAATAAAGAGACAACAAAATTCCAAAAAAAATGGCTATATGTACATTTAGCAATTTTCAGCATGCGCACCTGTCATATCAGTTGAATTGATAATCCACAATTAATAATCACTAAATTTCAAAACCTCAATCATTATTAATTTACAAAACCATTTTCCTGCTGTCTAATATAACTATATTAACTTATTAAGTAATGACTAGAAATAGGCATATTTCTTTTTTCGCTCGTTCGTACAAATAGTCATATATCTATTTATGACAACATTTTTCTCCTTCTTTTTTACTTTTTCATTTTTTTTCACTATACAATTTTAACTATTTTTTCTCTTTCTTTCTTACTTTACCAATTATACATTAAAATTCGTGCCAACCCCAAATGGCATATTTCTATGGGATGGAGGAAGTAGGATATTGCAGATCATGAAATTTTATATACTGATATCAAATGTTAAATATCACACCTGTAATTTGTGTCTTGGGTTAAATTGTTGGCAACAACGCTTAAGTTTCCAATTTTAATAACAAAATAAAGACGTGGCATTTGCAATATTATTAATTTATGTATATATTTCCAATTACCCGATTCCCAATTAATTTAATTAAACTTTGCAGGTTTTGTTGTACAATTTAAACGATGCCATTTTCTACAAGTAATATTTCTGTATTTTCTTCAAGCATTTGGTTGTGTGTGTTCGGCCTGCAACTTAATTTCGAGATTATGCATGATATTTTTTTAATTTTTTTATTTTTGAGGTCTTCCTCTGTGACAAATTTATTATTAGATTACGTACCTTAGAGCACCCGCAACGCGTGCCGTTGCGGTGCCTTATTTCGTTCCGGAGGAACGGAACCGCGGCGGCACGCGTTGCAGCCGCCCGTGTCGTCCCCATTCCGTGCCGGTGCCGTGCCGGGTGCCGTTCCCGCGAGACGCGGCACGACACGTTCCGCCACGCGCCGAGGCGACGTGGCGGCCTCCCATTCGACGCGTGACGCCCATTCGCTGCCCCGCGAGTGGGCGTCGTCAAGGTGACGCAATAATTCGATTTTTTTTAAAAAAAATTCGAATTTAATAAAAAAAATTTTTGCAACGGTATTGTTACCGTTTTTTTTGCCGTTTTTTTTATTTTTTAATTTTTTTAATTTATTTACTCTATAAATACTCCTATTTCATACTCATTTCACTCACAAACACACATCTATTTCTCTCAAATCCTCTCTATTTCCACCCCAATTTTCATCTCAAATCAACTCTGTTTTTCTTCTCCCAAATTTAATCAAACTAATGGATCCTTTTGAACAAATGCGTCAAATATTGGAACAATCACTTGAAGAAGATCGACGACGGGAGGCGGAAGAAGCAGGCTCTTTTTGCGCAGAAGCAGGAGGCCGCTCGCAAGGATGTGGAGAGGGCTTCGGGGTTCTCCAAGCACGCTTCAACATCATCAAAGCCCCAGCTCGTATGTGGTTCATGGAGAACATGGTCGACATCATGTATACGTGCATAATCTTGCACAACATGATTGTCCAAGACGAAGGACCCGAGGCGGGAATAGAGTATATAATTGAGCACATTTGGGCAAACTTTGGCGGATGAAATTATTAAAATTGTGTACTTTTATTTTTTTAGGATTTTAATTGTGTGCTTTTTATTTTTTTAAGTTTAAGTTGTAACTTTGTTTTAATGTTGTGTGTTTTTTAATAAAGTGTGTTTGTTTTTTTATTAAAGTGTGTTTGTTTTAATTGAATTGAGTTGGAAATAAAAATAAAAAATGAAATTGAATGAATAGTAATTTAAGGAACGGTTAAGGAACAGAGGGTTGCAGGTTCCGTTCCTTAGTTAAGGAATGGAGTAAAAAAGTACAGTGGGGCCCGCAAATAGTAGTTTAAGGAACGGTATAGGAACAGCGTTGTGGATGACCTTAGAACCAACTCAATCTTTTAAATAATCTCAAACCAGTTTAATGTTGAGTAATTGAATATGTATGTGTATATTTGATATACGTAGTCAAGAAGAAATGGGATCCATATATAATTTTTTCTTAAATTGAAAATTAAAAAAATTATACACCCTAACAGTAGACTAATTAACCTAAATTGAAAATTTCTGAAACGATAAAAATTATAAACTCCGATGATTGGTAAACCGTAATTAAAACAATCATAGTATGCATAAAACATTGCAGTAGTATAAATAAAATTATAATGATAAAATTTAAATTCGTTGTACGATCCGCTGACTACCCATCAAATCATAACTAACTAAATTGGCTGTTAGAGCATCCACAATGGTAATAGGTTAATCATAGGCTAGCCACAATTCCTTCTGCCACATCATTAGCACTAAAAACTCTCACTGCCACATCATCAGGATAAGCAATAGGCTAGCCACGATAAACAAAATTATAAAAAACAAATAATTAACAATCACACAAAATACGGAATTAAATTTACGACGCAGATACGAGAAAATTCAATAATAAGAGTAAAATTTTAAAAAGTACATTAATTACAAAAAAATTACATTAATATAAAAAAAATTACATTAATTTTTAAAAAAACCCCTCTTCCACACACGAGCCCCCGCCTCCGCCTCACTCCTCGTGGCCGTCGCCGTCGTCGCCGCTATCTGGGACCCCAACCTCTGCGGCATCTGAGCCCGCGTCTGAGCCCCCCAACCGTGCCGCGGCGGCATCCAAATCGACCCGCATACTCTCGAGCATTGAGTGAAGAAACCTCTTCTCCACGGGGTCAGTTGTCGCCCTCCATTCAGCTAAGATCTTGTGCATCTGAGCCCGCGTTTGTTGACGCGCGAAGAAGGCGAGCTCGGTTAGCGACGAGCCAACAGGGGGGATGCCGACTGGACCTCCTGGGACCCCTAGGCGACCCCCCTCGCTACCCGTTGTGCCCGCCTTTGCCCAACCGGGCGAGTGCGGCAAGTAAACGATGGAGGGGACAGGAACTCCTAAACATCCTCGAGGAGGTCGTGGGAACCGCCGATGCTGTCGCTGTAATCACCGGCATAGTTCAGTCGCTGCTTCTTCGGTCAGCCAGCATCGACACCTGCCCGAAACTTCTCGGAGTCCATTAGGACCTCATAACAGTTCCAGTAGGTGAACTCCTTATAAAGCCCGGACATGGGGAAGGCTTTCTCCGCTATCCTCCTGCAGTCCTCGTCAGTTTGGCTACTGGTCTGCATGCGGAGGGCGTTGGTGTACAAGCCCGAAAATCAGGAGACCGCAGCCCTGATTCGGTCCCACCCCTTCCGGCACTCCTCCCCGCTGTGTGGCCTCCCATCCGGGAAAAATGCCTTGTAGGCTTCTGATATTTTAGCCCACAAGTTGACGATCCTCTGATTGTTCGAATGGAGGGGATCATCGCAAACACTCACCCAAGCCTTGGACAGCGCGACGTTCTCCGCATCCGTCCACTTCCTCCGTGCCGAGCTGTCGTCATCAGCCGGCTGCGACGACTCGCCGACCACCCTTTTGCTCTTCCCCTTGCCCTTCTTCTTTTTTGGTGCGCCCCGACCCCGCCCTACTCCCCCGTTTGAATGGGAGTGTCCGCATCCTCGAGATCTATCCCCAACTCCTCTAAGGAGAAAGTCTCACACCCAGTGAACTGCGTCTCCGATGGGGTCGATGTGTACGAAGAAGCAGTCAAAAAATCAAAACTCGGGCGATAGACATTGTCCCCCCCCCCCCCCGGCGTCCCCTGCATCCCGGGCTGCATCCCCAGTTGCAACCCCGACATCATCTGCATCCCGGCTACCCACCCCGGCATCATCTGCATCCGGGTTGCATCCCCGGTACCCTCTGTCCGTCTTGCATCCCCTGCCATCCCGGCATACTACCCCCGACAGCCATCCCTGGCATCATCTGCTGCCAAGGGTACATGTTGTAGTACCCGGCCATCGGACCCCATCCACCTCCCACGGGTACCGTGGGAGTTTGAGACCCGCTCGTCACTGGAAACCCCTCGTTGTTGTTCTCCATTTTGCTTTATTGCTCTCGTACAGAAATTAAGTGAGAGAGAAAACTCGTTAAAACAAGCGGTGTGAATGAAAATTGCGTGCAAATCGCGTATATATAGTGTTTCGAAAATTTTAAAAAAAAGTGATGGTCGATCGCTCGCCGATCGCTTGCCTACAATGGCGGCCAGCCGATTGGCGAGCGCATCGGCCAGTGCCCGAGAATCGGCGTCCGCTCGCCGATTTGGCGCTAGCCGACTCCAATGGTTCGGCGAGCGAACCAGCTAGCGTCGGGAATCGGCTAGCCGGTCCGCTAGCCGCCATTCGAGATGCTCTTAATGTTTTTTGAAGTAAAAATTTGTTGTTAATGTTGTTCAAAGTACTTTCCAATAAAAATATGCTCTCTTTTTTTAGCCCGACTTAATTGTGTATTTTCTAATTTTAGAAAATCTATTCTCTATAATGAAGTGAGACTCATTATCCACTAATAATATTTCATTTTGCATTGTATCTTTTTCTTACTTTAATAAATGTGTATTACAATTTGTGCTTATCAACTAAAAGTGCATATTCTTTTGGGACACAGATAATAATATTTAATATTTTAATTTTTTTTCTTTCTCATTTTCTAGGTGAAGCACTTTTTCATTTTTATATAATTACATTTTGGATAAGATGTGTAATATACATTTTATTTTAAAGATCGTGAAATGTTCTTTAATGTGTTATACTGTATGATTATATGTAAAATAGTGTACTCCATCCGTCCGCAGTTCATATGATTGATTTTTTTGCCGTTATTTAGGAAAATGACAATAAATTAAAGTGAGAGAATATCGCAGAGAAGACTTCATCTACATTATTATCTCATTTACTTAATTTTCTATTCACTTTAACTATTTGTTACTCCCTCTATCCACCATTTAAAGAACCATTTGCTATTTTAGGTTGTCCATCATCTAAAATAAAATCCTCTAAGTCAAACACCTCAATTTTGGGAATTTATTTAATTAAGTGACAAATTCATATACAAGTAGCAAATTAGGACTGTTTCAGACTTGTCGTATTCAATCATGAACATATTTTCATTCAGCTATATCTATCTACGGGATTACGGTGCATAATGGAGTATTAGGGTTTAAAGAGTTACTGAAATCTTTTTAAATGTACAATTGTTGTATGTAGATATGCTCCGGACTAAAGAGAATTTAAATATACTCCTATTTACTAAGAAAAACTTTTCTAAAATAACTTTTATAATTAAAAATATAAATTTTTAATATGAAAAACCAAATTTTATGAACGTGTGAAGAGTCCATGAATATCACCAAATTAAAATATAAAAAACCAGATTTTATGAACGTGTGAAGTGAGAGTCCATGAATATCACCAAATTAACAAGCAAATTAAAAGATAATTATATCAAAGGCACCGGATTAAAGAGAATTTAAATATAAAAAATGATTTGAATGTTCTAAACATTTATAAAAATGGTAATTTTGGGAAAAGCACAAAAATATGGTCTAAGCTTTAATAAAAGTTGTAAAAATTGCCAAATAAAACCTAAATAAATTAATATAAAATATTCTGAATATATCCGATAGTTGTGAACTCTCAAAACATGTTTGATACACTTAATTTTACATTTTTGTTCTCAAGTCTAATAGTATAAATAAAGTACAACACAATTTTTACTTCTTTCGTGTGATTTCGTCTTGGATAATATAAGAATCTTAAATAAAAGATCAAGAAATGTCTTTTAACTTGATATATAAGACTTCATATATCTAGGAAAAGTGTGATCTTATTGTGATTTTCGTCCATTACTAAGAACATAACAATATACTACTCCATCCGTTCCATAGTAGTAGAGACATTTCTTTTCGGCACGGGTGTTAAGTAAAGGAAAATAAAGTAGGAAATGAAAAAGGTAGAGAGATAAAGAGATAATAAAGTAAGTGAGAAAAAATGTGTTGACTTACTAAAAAAGGAAATGCCTCCACTACTATGGAACGTACCAAAATGACTCCACTACTATGAAACGGAGGGAGTACCTCTTTATATTTTGTTTTTACCTCATTCACATTCGATATCAAATTGTAAAAAAAAATCTATCCTTCCTTCTACATTACACTCTTTTTTTTACTTGACAAATGGACATAAATTTAAAAGCTGCACAAAAAATAAATTAAATTCTGCACTACACTTTTTTTTTCTAGACTACACTCTTAATTCGTAGATAGGGGGGGGGGGGGGTATGAAGATCATGAATTTGAAACAAATAATTAGTAAATATTTCAATTTTAATATATTAACTTTTGTATTTCTGTTTATATATTTTTATCTTTGGACATGTTTTTTTCTTTAACTTTTCTTCTCCCTTCTTCTTGGTTTTCACATTTCTGGTACATAATGTATGTATAGTGTGTGTGAGAGAGGGAGAGAATAACTTAGAATTGGGAAAGAAAGGCTTATGAGTGAAGGATTTATGGTTTCACCTAACGAAGTAACAAGGACGTCATGGCTGCAACTGAGCTTTCTCATCACCTATATATTTCCTCCTCCTCTTTTCTCATTCCTATCCCACTACCATCTTCGTTCCCACTTTCAACTCATCAACAAATCTTCACTTCCCTTTCACACACACTCAGTGTGTGAAACAAAAAAAATGGATTATTGGATGATTAGGGTTTTTATCCTCCTATCTTGCTTCTCTCCTATGATGGTTGAATCCAGAGTTCGTCATTACAAGTTCAATGTAAGTCTTCTACTTTCTTTATCATCCTATGAAACTATTTTTTGAAAATGTTACTACAAAGTTATTTCATACTTATTGTCTTGTAACCACTACCAAAGAAATAGTCAAATGACTAAGGACGTTAATTTGCGTTTCTAAATGTATTAGTCACGTGTCAAAAAAAGGTCATTATTCTTAGTAATTTGATCACTTTTCTGATCAGATGAAATAATTTCCTAACATATTTTCGAATCATATGACGAAATGGGCAGCATATTGTAGTCTCTAAATCTGGACAATGATTACATTCCTAATCGCAATCAAATTAATTCCAGTTGTTGGCCTACTTTTCAAGCTAATTTTGGTAACTAGTTAAAATTACAAACCAATGGGAAGTTCCACCATATTTATAACTTAATCTATCAATAAACGAATATATTTTGATTAAAAAAATAAGTAGTGTCGTTTATGTGACAGGTGGTCATGAAAAACACAAGTCGCTTGTGCTCAACGAAACCAACTGTTACTGTAAATGGAAACTTTCCAGGACCAACTGTATATGCTAGAGAAGACGACACCGTTTTGGTCAAGGTTGTCAACCATGTCAAGTACAATGTCTCCGTCCACTGGTAAGCCACTTAAATAACTTCACACATACTAAAATTTTGTTTACTATAATATGAACAATTAATTATTGTTGGCGATGATGAATTAGGCACGGAATCCGGCAGCTTCGCACCGGGTGGGCTGACGGTCCAGCATATATCACCCAGTGTCCGATCCAGCCGGGGCAGAGTTATGTCTACAACTTCACCATCACGGGCCAGAGAGGCACACTCTGGTGGCATGCTCACATTTTGTGGCTGAGGGCCACCGTGCACGGTGCCATCGTCATCTTGCCTAAGCTCGCCGTCCCTTACCCTTTCCCCAAACCCGACCACGAACGAGTCATCATTCTAGGTTAGCTCGCAATTTAATTATATAGTACTATTACTAATTACTTCTGCTTTTCTATTTATAATTAGGTGTCACATTTTCTATTATCTTTTTAAAATTAAAACTCGTGTCGTTTCATTAGCTGAATGGTGGAAATCCAACACTGAAGATGTGATCAATGAGGCAATGAAGTCCGGCCTCGCCCCGAACGTCTCTGATGCCCACACGATCAACGGGTACCCAGGACTCAGCCCTAATTGTTCCTCCACAGGTAACAACTTACATATGGACCTATTATAACAAGATAAGATTTAATTTAACATAATAATGCTTTGGTACAAATAGATGGCTACCAACTAGATGTAACCCCGGGAAAATCATACCTTCTCCGCCTAATCAACGCTGCCCTCAATGAAGAACTCTTCTTCAAGATCGCCGGCCACAAATTCACCGTCGTCGAGGTCGACGCCACCTATGTAAAGCCCTTCACGACCGACACGGTCTTGATCGCCCCGGGCCAAACCACCAACGTCGTCCTAACGGCGAGCAAGCGCGCCGGGAAATTCGCCATTGCGGCCTCGACGTTCATGGACACGCCCGTGGTTGCGATCGACAACCTCACCGCCACCGCCACGCTCCACTACTCCGGCACGCTGTCCGCCACCCCCACCGCCGTCACCGCCGTCCCCGCGCGCAACGCCACCCCGGTGGCGGACACGTTCTCCAACTCCCTCCGCAGCCTCAACTCGAAGACCTACCCGGCGAAGGTCCCGAAAACGGTTGACCGGTCGCTGTTGTTCGCGGTGGGGCTCGGGATCAACCCGTGCCCGACGTGCAGAGCAGCGAACGGGAGCCGGGTAGTGGCGAGCGTGAACAACATCACATTCGTGATGCCGACAACCGCCTTGCTACAAGCGCACTTGTTCAACATTAAAGGAGTCTACACCACCGACTTCCCTGGGAATCCGCCGACGCCGTTCAACTACACCGGCGCTCCGCCGCAAAACATGGCGACGATATCCGCGACGAAGGTGTACCGGCTGCCGTTCAACGCCACGGTGCAGGTGGTTTTGCAGGACACCGGGATAATCGCGCCGGAGAACCACCCGGTCCATCTCCATGGATTCAATTTCTTCGTTGTCGGAAAAGGATCCGGCAATTTCAACCCCAAAACGGATCCCAAAAGCTTCAACCTCATCGATCCGGTCGAGAGGAACACGGTTGGCGTGCCGTCCGGAGGGTGGGTCGCAATCCGGTTCACCGCTGACAATCCCGGTAAATTTTTCAATCTTTGTTTGAGATACTGATGAATATATATACTACTCCATTTTGTAATGCATACTGATAAATATAAGGATTGAAATTGGACAGGTGTGTGGTTCATGCATTGCCACTTGGAAGTGCACACCACTTGGGGGCTGAAAATGGCGTTCCAAGTGGACGACGGAAAGGGCAAAAATCAGTCAGTTTTGCCGCCGCCGAAAGATTTGCCCAAGTGCTGAACATTTTGAACTGCGAATTCGAGAGTGAAATATTTCTTCTGCTGAAGTTTGGAGAGAATGTACTATATTTGTTTGTTTTATTTGCTCGACTTAATTGTATCCTCAATAATTATCTATACTCTCACTTTCTATTGTCATATTTTTTTCATTCCAATTTTTTAATATGTACTACAACCTTTTTATCTTCACTTATCTGCTAGTTTAAATCTCAAACTTCAACAAAGAATAGACGAAAGACGATTCTATCAACTAATCCATCATCTTACACACAACACATGCTATACACAGTTAAGCTACATTTTTCTACACAACACAACCTTTCTGCAATCTTCATATCATCACATCAAAATCAGAGGCATTGTAGGATTAGGTTTCAAAAATGCAGGCTTACGTTTGGACGGCGGGAGAGCGAAGCGGCCGTCGGAGCAGCCACTGGAAAGGTCGCAAGAACTGCGCTCTCTTCTTCCTCCAGAACCAGATCGCAGCGTTATATTGTTCGTTTCTGACTTTCCAAGTCGCAGCCCTCCAGTCGTACTTCTCCATCTCCGCGCGCGCTGCTTTGCCGATGGTTTCCCGGAGTTGTTGGTCGTGCAGAAGAGGTTCAAGTTTGCTCAAGCAGTCGTCAATGTCTCCAGGGTTGTACAGGTAGCCTGTGCTTCCCTGCTGCTCTTGGGAGATGATGTCCGGGATTCCTCCGGCACGAGCAGCCACGACGGGAAGCCCGGACGACATGGCCTCCAAGACGACGAACCCCAGAGTCTCCGACTCTGAGGGCATGACGAAGATATCTCCGCTAGCATATGCTTGTGAGAGCTCTTCTCCTTCTAGCATCCCTGTGAATATAGCAGGCATGCCGTGGAAAATCTGCTCCAGCTCCGCCCTAGATATGCCAAATTAATCGTCAAAATCGGACAGCGAATCGCATCCATTGTGAACTTGTGTCTGAAACTCACCTGTATGGCCCGTCTCCAACGAAGGCTATACGAGCTTCTGGCAGCCGGTCCATGACACTGTTTCAAGAACGAGATCTCCAATGTCAACACAAGGCACCTTCGAAAACAATTCGGTTAGAAAACAAGAAACGTACCTTTTCAAGAAATCCAAATTCTTCTCGACACCAAGACGCCCTACATGAACTATCAACGGTCGGTCTGGTTCTCCATTGCTAGTTTATAAAGAATAAACAACCAATCATCAAGATTCAAACTGACTAAGATTAATTAAGATCATAGTCATAGACGGAGTAGATACCTCAATCTTAGTCTCATTTCGTGGGAGCGAAAGCGGGGGTTGAAGCTCTCGGAATCAACACCCTTGTTCCAGAGCCGTATTCTGTTAGCTGATAGTTTTCAAAGTCAAGAAACAAAGTTTTACTTCAAAAACGGAGATGAGAGTGACAAAAGATCCGAATCTCAACTAGGAGATTTATCAGTTCGACTGAAAGATGATAAACTGCACCTGCTGTCACTCTTGCTGCTTCTAGATCATTTGCAATAGCAACTGAAGGCACCAGTGTAAGATCAGCAGCCCGATGCAGAAATTCTTGCAACAGATTATCCAATCGTTATTATGATCCACAAACAACATGACAAAATCGAGGGAGGTAATAGTGTAGATTGAATTAACGTACTTAAAACCAACCACATAGGTTTTACCAACCAACTGAAAGTGTATCTTGGGATATATCTGCACTATACAAACTTTCAATTAGCACAGCTACCACATTTCATGAATGTGAACAGATATTAAAAAAAGATGAAACCAAATGATATTGCGATTATATTTTTATCTGCACATTATAACATCCATTTATCAAATATGTAGTACACCAATATGGCTATTTTTGCAGTACTACACTGATTAACACGTATCACCAAACAGTTCAAAAAAGTGTAGTACATAACTATTTCATGTACTGCATATTAAAAAATACTAACGTTCAGCTATATTACAATGTAATTTAAAATTGTTCAGATATTCACATCAATAAACTATATTTTCTCTATAAAAAGTATAACTTGTGAATGGTTGTGAAGTACTTATATGTGTATTTGACCGATGGCTGTGGTTACTATTTGAAATAAGCCGTATATAACTGAACTGCTGCAGCGCTGCCTATTGAACGGCGTTAAATTGTAAATATAGCTTTGATTTACTAAAAATATGGTTGGAGATTTGACATAGATCACCACGAAGCCAAACAGCCAAATTCTACCAACATAAAACATAAAGAAGAGAAGAGAAGATGTGAAAGAGATCTGAGACATAAATAAATCATACACAGGAATATGGGTGTGATACGACATCACTATTGGTACGGATAGTAATTTCGCAATGAGGAGAGCACCGAACACCTGCAGTGGAAACAATTCCATGCAGTTTATGTATCTTAAGATGTCTCAACAGCAAAAGACAGAGCCTTGAGTACGAAAGAGGGGTAAAACAACAAGGTTGTTGAATATACCATAATTCCAGGGGATGACGCGTGTATGATGTCAGGCTTGAATCTTGCGACCGCTGAAATTATTCTTGGGCTAAGTGCTAGTGACAAAGGCACATTCCGGTACCAGGGAAGAGGAAAGCTGCCCGGACATCGTTCAATCAGATCAAGGCACTCAAAACCAGATTTTTTTTTTCTTTTTTTTTTAAATGAGACGAGTTGAGACTTGAGAATAATTTATGTATGACAATTATTAATTTCGTATTATTACTGAAAAAGAAAGAACCAAAAGCTCACCTTCTTGATCCAATCAATTTAGCTCCATAAAACTCTTCAGGCAGTCCTTCATGGGTCGTGACAACCATGACCTGTGTGTCGAGCACCAAAATAGTGGAAATTCAGAAGCAATCATTTTGCAACCACATATACGGCCTTCTATTTATTTTTATTTTTTTTTAATTTCAAAGTCCACTCAGTTTATCAGCCTGATTATGTAGGGTAATGGCTCCTAAAATCTATCGATATAGAATTTGCCTCATTTTGGAGAGCTTAATGGACACAATTTTTCATCACAACTCGGGTTCTGAAATTGATCAAAATGAATAGCAACATACCTCATCACCCATTTCGCGCAAGTATTTAATGAAATTCTGGAACCTATTTTTATATCCAGAGACATAACTGCATATAATCCCAAAATATGAGTAAGTAATTGATCATCAAAGAAGTATAATTATTCGGCAACACTTCCAAAATAATTGGACTTTGATCAAACTAATATGTGGTTTTCGGAACAGATATTAAAAGCCAAAACCCTTACAATGGCAGCATAGCATACTTAGCTTTAGTTGGAAGTAATCAATCTTACATATGCAAAGACCGATCAGATAAGTTTGTGAAGTTAGAACACTCGTATCTTACTGAATCACATCAGAAAATGCTACACGTCCCGAAGGCAATCAGACTAATAGAAACTCTTGCAGCATGAACTTTAATCTAAGTGAGATTACCTATTCAGCATCAAGGTATAACCAAAACAACGAATGCATTCAGCTAGTAAATAACAAGCATCTTAAACTCATAACATCTAAACGAAAGCAAACTGCCAAAAAGAGTTCAAAAAATCAAGCTATTAGGACTGTTTTCTTATTTTCAGGATATGAAACAACAACTTGAAAAGGTAACATCATAATGCATGGAAATTTCCCAATTTCATCAGCTAGACAGACATTTTATCGAACAGATTGAATGCATCATAAATGGACACAATCAAGAAACAAGCACTTAATCACCCACGAAAATGGAGATGGCTCAACAAAGAGGGCGATGCGCCTAGGCCTCGAATTAGCCTCTTGCTCAGGCGGAGTAGGAGATTTATCCTCTTCCTCTCCTGCATTATGCTCCGTAATTGTTACATTGCTGCTGCTACCTTCATTATTGGATGATCTCACTCTCATAATTCTCAATTCAGCACTACTCCTAAGCCTTCTATGCTGCGAAGATCGAGCATTTACACAATTTAGAGTGACAGGCTTCCTTTTCCTGGATGCACAAGAGCGAGAAACTCCGGAATTGAAGAGTGGGGGTAGGAGTGAGTAAGAAGAGGAAGTGGGGAGGGAGAGAGAAGAATTGGGCATGGTGAGATTAAATTATTTGGGGTTCTTTGTTGTGTGCTCTTTGTAGTCAATCATGGAGAAGGGAGCTTGGATATTTTCAGTGCGTGTTTGAGAGAGAGGAATGTGAGACATTCAAGGCATATTCTTTGCTCTGAGGTGTTGAGTATATCCGGAAGATGACTGTTTTTCTGTTCAACGGTTTTTGGGGACGTTTTGGACAATATTCAAAATATTGGGGTCTATATGATATATAGGAGTAAATTCTTTTATGATTTTCACTATTTTTATTTTTTTAATGGAAAATATTCAAACTTCTTTTAGTTTTCTATCCACTGTTTTATTATTTTCATATATAATTCACAGTTAAAATTTGATTTTCTTAGTACAGTGGAGTATAATTTTATATCCAAAGTTTGTACTGATTTCATTTTCAAATCTAGAATCTGTCTCTTTTATTGGACTCATATTTTCAACGTGATAATATGGGCCTCTGGCACTCAAACTAAATTGGCCTGTATTTTGTTTTGTCCAATTGCAATAATTGTCTTATTGGTAGTAGTCCATAAAGAATGTATAATTTTCTATTTTTTTACAACAAAATCAATAGTTCATAATCTTAATCCTCTATTTCTCATGTTTCGATATGAAGTTCAAAATCCTGCAATAACTAAAAAAACAAACCCAAGCAAAAACTAACAACCTGAGCATCTAGTTGGGCGCCCTAAAGTCTGCCCGATACATGGACGCGCCTTAGGATGCCACTGCAACTCCACGCCCTATGCAACTTCCTTCCTCCGCGCCCTATGCATCATCTGCGGACGATGAACCATTTTTTGCATCCTCCGCCCCATTGCGGGGGTAAAGAGGATAGGTCCGGACGATGCACACATTTTCATTTTTAAATATTATTTTTTAATATTTTCTTCTATATATATCACCAATTTTTTTACTTCATTTCACATCTTTTACTCCACTCTCTTCCCCATCTCAATTTCTCTCTAAATTCAATAATGAATTCCGACGATTTTCCATATTTGCAAGCATAAAATATAAAAAAATAAAAAATAAATACTGATAATAGGATTTGCCTTTAATTTGTGGTGTTTTTATATTTATTCTTGCTAATTGATATATTTGCAAACATAAAAAATAAAAAAAAATAAATACAAAATAAGAGTTAAAATTATAGGGTGGGCTATAGGGCGCCCCACTGCAGGTGGATGGGTAGGAGGATAAAATGTTGACGTGACAGAGTATAGGGCACCCTATAGGGCGGGCTATAGGGCACCCCACTGCTGATGCTCTAAGCCAATGAACAACAATATCTCTCCGTTTACCATTTAAAGAACCATTTTGAATCTGTACAGAATTTAAGAAATTGATTGACTTTGTTAAGAAAAGTAAATAGAGAAAGTAAGTTGAATGTGAGACCCATTTTTAGTAGTATTAGTTTTATAATAGATAGTGAGCATAAAAAATTAGTGGAATGTAGGGTCTGCATATCAAAACTGAAAAAAAAAAAATGAGTCTTTAAATCGTGGACAACTTAAAATGATAAAATTGACTTTTTAAAAGGTGGATGGACGGAGTATCACGTGAAGGCTATTTCTAAAAGAATGTGCAATAACTCCAAAGCAGCAAAGGGTTACATGAATTCAATCTGAATACCAAAATAGATAACATCACACAAAGAGAAAGAGAACAGCAAAAACATGTTCATAGCCTTCAAATCAGCCTCTGATATTACTAAAATCTTGTGCAGATGAAGTGATGAGTTGAGAATGGGAAATTGAGGCACCAGCTTATAATTCACAACTTCACTTTACAATTTACATTACATAACATTAGCTAGACTTTTAAATATCACTAAATTTAATGACATAATTTTGTGACACAAATAATAGTAACCATGCATTTATAATGTGTCACTATTTTATTTGATGGCATTTCTAATTTTTCAAAAATTATGTCACAATTGGACCTTTTTTGTTACAGTGGTCAGTTTTTTATTAGGTTATTGAACTACAAAGTACAAAATCTGCATTTGGCTGAATCAAATTCAGCTCAATTACTTCATGCAAAAAATGGTAAGATTCTGCATCTAAATTCTAAAAGATATACTCCAATTTAGAAAAATGGAAAGATGGCTTGATTTCTATTTTCTCAATTCTTCTCTATTATACCACTATATACGAGATGAAGATCATATGTTGACATATAATTCAGCACTACCGATATAAAATAATACCAAAAATAAATAAATTCATGGCAATGTCTACCTATGTCATGATAATGTCCCTTTAGTGTTATGACCTACATCATTCAAAAAAAATAAATTTAAAAAGAATTTATTTCCTTTATTTTTCACTGTCTAAAACTGCACAACCATAATGAAGTTGCAGTTATCATCCTGTTCAACCAAATGTTAAATGAGGCAGAAAATTCCAGTCAAAAAGGAAATTTCCCATTCAAACATAAACATTAATTCCAATGCAGAGGAAAGCTTTAATGTTTGTGATTCAAGGTAGATAAAGGTAACAAAAGATGAAATATGGGCACACATAAAGTTGCTGAATCTTGGTCCCAAATTTTCAAAATAAATACTTCCAACAAAAGACAATACATATTTTTTATCACATATTTCGTTGGCTCATATTATTAATATGTTATATTTTTATAGTTATTAATAATGCAAACAAATAAATTGATTCTGTCGCACCTGATTTTTCAAGTACTGTAGTACATTTCTTTCCTTGGCTCATTTTCTTTGTGAATAGACTACACCGTTTAACGTGATGGCGATGACGCCCACATATAATTTTCCAGCTTCCATAATCCATATCACATAGTACAATTTTACAAAAATAATCCACCTACAGAATTGAGAACAAATCCAAACTCTACAATGTACCAATATTTATATTTTTCTACCGTTTTCCCTAATTTAAAACAACAAGAAGGGTATCTCTTGGCTTTCACCCAAATCCCATTCATCACTTTTTTTGCGCTATTGTGATGGTAATATAGTGAAATAAAGGTAACATACTAAATGTATTGTTGCTCTCAAGGGCCCCTCCATATTCTCTTTTCTTTTGACCACAAAAACTAGCATATTACAAAAGATTTCCTAATCTCTTGTGAGTAAAATTTGTATTAGTACTTTATATAATTATAGGTAAGAAAACAATGTATGTATGAAAACGTAGCACCAACTAAGGTAAAATTTAAACAATCTTTACAAGGAGTTACTTCTACTCTAAACCTAATCGTATGCTAGTGACTGAAGTAAAAGTACCTCTTTCATATCCTACGTCAATTTGTGAAGCAAGTAATTAATTTTAAACTCAATAACGCACATTTAAAAAAAACTAGGGATCTCGAAAAATATAAAAAAATTGATATAACAGTAACGAAAAATGGAGTAAAAGATACTGAATTTAGGTATACCGGAATTTATGCTAGAAAGTATGATATTTTTTCCGATAAATCCCATCTATATTGCTACCATATGCCAAAAGAAGTGCATATACTGTGAAACCAAAGTGATAGACATTTAGAACATACCAAAATATTGATATATACTACTTCGCATAATCGGTATATATTTATATTATAGATGTTAAAATTCTACTATAATATTTATTTATATATAATGACTAACTTTCTATAAGATTACTTTAAATGTCTAAAATGATCAATTAAAATGCAATGAGATGTCAAATTGTTAAATTCAAAAAAAAATTATTTGATCTGCTAAGTCATTGTCTATAGTCATGACAATTACAAAAATAAGATCCATTATTAAGCATTTATTTTATTTTGAATTTGTGATGGTAATTAGTTGTTAGAAAGTCTTTCAAAGAAGAAGAAGAAAGTAGAAAAGTCCTTATATTTGTTCATGTAGTCTAGAATGTTATTATGCATACGTTTAAAATTATTAAGTCAAAGTTTTCTATATGCAAATTAATAATTTCAGTATCATTGCTCGTCGGTATGTCGATAGTTTTGGTCTATGTTAAAATTACGATATATCAAAAAAAAGAAGGTATAGTATTACCTAAACAAAGGAAGTTATAGTACCAAAATAAAGGTATATGGAACTAATTAGATAGTAGTAGTATATTGAAATGCAAGTAACAATATGAAATTTATGTATAACTTAGATATAGATAAGGTAAGGTATGGTGATTTTAGAAGTTCAAGGAGTACTTTTCTAGTCAACAACCTTAATCTACCCTTTGTCTTTATTTCTAATTTAACTTTTCATTTAGTAATTGTTTTTCCTCACATATTTTCGCCAATAAATACCACTCCCTATTTCACCATTGTCTCTTCTCATCTCTCTCTCTTCACACAAATTAGACAAGATGATGATGATGAGTAGAAGAGTGTGTCTGAACCACGGTGGCAAAGTTGGAGAAGAAAAGAAGAAGGTGATGATGAAGACATGGGCGTTTAAAGGGTTCTTCAAGTTCATCGGAGAAAAGGTTTCGAGAGCTATGCCGGCGGCGGCAGGGAGGCGGAGGAGATGCTCGTGCAAAGTGTCGTCGTCAGCGAGTTTGGGGAGGTGTCGATCATATGCGGAAACGCTTGATGATTCGAGGAGAGCTGAAGCCATTGAAGACTGCATCGAGTTCTTCAACTCTTCTTCTTCTTCTTTGCAAAGATCTAATTCAGTTTCCAGCTCTTGCTAGTGTAACAAAATCGAATAGAGAGGAAAATAACATGATGTTTCATATTTTGTTTTTCTTTAGAATTTGCTCAAGATATGTATTTGTGCTTTGATTAGGCATGAAAAGGATAACTTCTAGTTTTCTTCTATGATGGCCTCAAATATTTGATGAAATATTGTTTCATGATTTTTCCGAAATGAAATGAATGAATTAAGTTGAAACTAAGAAAATTATTTGACTATGACCGATCATAATAAATAGTAATCCTCCGTCCTAAAATAGTTCTTTTCGGATTGTTACAAGATTGAGTCATTTTTTTAGCAAAAACTTTATCTTCTTTATACTTTATTTTTTCAACTTTAAAGTTTAACACATCAATTTTTTAATTTTCGTGCCCAATTAAAATGCATCAACTACCTTGGAACGACTATATAATAGAGGGATGTTAATTGTAAATCTATTTTTCGAATTGATGGTCATTGTAAATCCATAATATTTGATGAATAAATGTTATGTTCGACCATAATATGGTCAAATAATAGTACTCATTTTTTATTGGTCCGGACCGGGAGCTATTAATTTAAATAGACAAAAGCTTTTGTAGTTGTGTTGGGATATCAGCACATCATGTTTTATTATTAATTAATTAATTAATTAACTAATACTTGCTTTTATTTTAAATTTATTTTTTAGTTGGAAGTAGTAGTTCCACAAAAATCATAAATATCCGCCCCCTCCGTGGAGTTTAAAAATCAATTTGTTTTCAATAAAAGTCATATAAAATGTAGTAGTCTAATGGTTTGATTGTTGGGTTTTAAACTAGGAGGTCTAGGGTTCAACCCTCAACAAGAGCATATATTTTATTTTGTACTTTTTAAATTTATCAATTCATATTTATTAAATAATGGATTACCTTTAAATACTTTATGAAATCTAAACTTTTACTAATTTGCATATATTATGTTGTTATATTTATTTTTTAGTTAAAATTATTTTTAATCTTGTGTTAATGTTTATTTTTTTTCTAAAGTACTTATAATTTGTAATCCATGCATTTTAATTATTTTCTATGTAACAAAATAAACTTTTAAATATTTTTGAAATCTAAATATTTACTGCTATAGTTATATCACTTTTGTATATAATATTTACGATGATGATTTTGAATGTATATAATATTTACAATAATTTTATATTTTTACATGAATAATACATATTTGCAAGCTAATGCATGTTTATATTTTAACGAAGTTAGTGCTACTTAAATATTAATATAATATTATTTATTTTATTACTAAATATAATATTAAATTAAATATTAAATATTTATATATTAAATTCCACTCCTGGCATTTTCGGGGTCTGGATCCGCCATTGCCTTTACTACGCCTTGATTCCTTCAAAAACATCTAATAAAATTGGAACGATGTAGAGAAGATTAGCATGGCTCTCGATTGACAAACACGGATTTTGCATGTTTTTAAGGGTTAGATTGACTCGTTTTAAATGTCAATCATGCAAATTATGTTCTTAAACTGCATATGTTATACATTTGGTATTTTTGATGTGTTTGTTGACAAATGATAGAAAAAGATAGAAAAAATGTGCAAAAAGGCGAAGGTGCAGCAGCCTCTGTCCGAGCCCATTTTTTCAGCGAGTTTGAAATCCAATCATTGCTTACTACATACCACTCTCTTCGTCTTCGAAAGAGCTTCGCGTGGATATGTTGAACGTCCCAATCGGAGTTCTGTAGAGAAAGTTATGACCATTCTACGAACATTGCACAGTGCAGTCAAAGCTGACGGAAATTTAGGAGGAAATTCAAGGAAGAAAATAAATTGTTGCCCAAATCTCTCCCATTTATTGTAGAGCACGAAAATTATCAAAAATAAACCTTTTTTCCACCTATAAATACCTCTTAACCTAATTCGTCCTTCTCCATCTTAGAGCCTCCATTCATTCTCTATATGTACACTTTCTTTCATCTCTTATTCCACATATAATTCATCTATCTTTCATTGGAGCGGAGCTTTGCAGAT
Source organism: Salvia splendens (assembly GCF_004379255.2). Lineage (NCBI taxonomy): Eukaryota > Viridiplantae > Streptophyta > Magnoliopsida > Lamiales > Lamiaceae > Salvia > Salvia splendens. Next base: position 5,607,405 of record NC_056032.1, read on the forward strand.
CCACGCAAGAGAAGACTGAAAATTGAAGATTCGACCATGGGTTTTATCAATTTCTTTCATGTCTAGTACTTTTATTAGTTTTTACTACTTGTCTATGAGTAGTTAAACATCATTTGTGGATTTTTTGATAAAGACTATTATGAACATATTTTGATTTATTGAATTGAACCTTTCCCTAGCTCTTGTGATTGTTTTGCTTGTTCTTGTGCTTTTATTCTTCTTTTGTCTGGCCAACTTGAGAACTATGTCTGTTATTAAGTGAGAGATAGCTAGTTTTACGTGGTAAAAGGAACGAGTACATCACATAGGTTTATCAGCACTCGAGGGAGGGGACCATTTGTGAGGGCTTGAGTCTTATGATCTTAAGGAATTAGAATATAATCAATTGGAATGAGACTTTGATGGTTAGAGTCTAATATACTGGATAGGTGCACTCGAGAGAGGGCTTATCTGATAATTGCGACTTTCCTAATAATCCTAGAGACAATAAAGGTAAAGGTTCCGTGAGATTAATCATCACTAGGTCGTAGTAGTTGCATCATAAAACTCTACATTCTTTAGCCTGCTTGTTATCATGTTTTTGTACTTGTTTATTTATTTATGTCTAGTTTATAAAACCAAAACCAAAACCAAAACCAAAAACTTCATGTCTCTAGATAGTATATAACGCTTAGTATATAATAGCCAGTTGCAATTTTATTCCATGTGTTCGATATCTCGGTACTGACCTTTAGCTATACTAGATCTACCCTGTAAATTTACATGTATTTTTAGCACTAATAAATAGTGCATCATCAACTCTTGCGCGTGGATGTCATACATAAATTGGAAAAATGATATATAAAAGATTAGCATTACTCGTATTAAGTTAATACTTCTCTATCTAAGGTTGTTTATCCACCATCAAGAGGCCATCCCCAAGGGGCTAAAATTTTGAAAAGATTGACAATACTAATAAGTTACATGTGATAGTACAAAATTTCCAGAAAATATCAAGAATCACTTCCTAATTTAAATCCATCATATAGCAACCACTTGTATTTGCATAATTGCATGTATATTTTCATCTAACAAAGATGGTTTCTCAGGGGTCAAGGGAAAGTTTTTCTAGACCTTGAACTCCATGGCTGGAAGCCTTCTTCATCTCCAGAGCTCGCTTGTACGGGGGCGCAATAGGAGGTTGTACAGGATCTAAGCTCTGGTACGACCCATCTGCACGCTTGGGAAGTGGATATGAACGATCTGAGTCGAACCCATTGAGGTCACCACACGCCAAAAATGGGATATACACCTTGTTAGGCCCTTCAAGCCACCCGCTACTGCAATCTGTTAGCAAAATTTATGGTCAGAGAATACAGTATAGGAAAAAAACAAAATACTCCATGAAACTACTCTGAGGTGCTGGCTTTTCGCACTTAGTAGCATCTTTTTTTTTCTTTAGAAAGGGTTGATCATAGTTTGTATCCTCAACCAGCGGTTCTCAAAAAAAGTTATCAAACCTTTTCAATTAAAAAACCCCCAATGTTGAAAAAGTTCCGGCACTATACAATCCAGTGACGAAATGATGAACCACTTCACTAGATTCTTAGGAGGATTCTTAAATAGTAGCAACAAAAGTCCGCATATGAAACACCTAAGAATCTGGCGAGGTATTCATCGTTCTGTCACTGGATTCAGTAATATAGGGCATAAATTGAACTTTTACACTTTAGGAGAACACTGAAAGTTGGGACACAAACTATGATCAACCCAAAAAAAATGGGATCAGAATTACCTAGATCGTCAGCACCAGAAGGACTACCAATTTTCTCCAGGAGAAGATGCAAATCTTTGTGGTTGAATCCATCAGGAGGCGAGTAATTCTCACATACCACAAAAGCCTCTGTACAAGGAAACGAAAAAAGCATTTAAATAGCACGAAGATGCACGAATTATGCTTATGCTTATGGAGTCGAATTCAATTACCTATGCTTGAATTGCGGCTGCTTTTTGGCTTTGCAAATGTTACTTCCGTGAAAAATAATTTCAACTGTCAGGAAGGGGCAAAACAGAGGAGAATTATTTAGCATGCCGCATGGTTTACATAGAAAACTATTCATTTAAAAAATGAAAAAAATAGAATTATTTAGCATGCCGCATGGTTTACATAGATAATAGTTATGTTGGACATCATTATTCTCTATGTTAACAATTCAAGATTTTATAATGACAATTGATAGGAAGGTCAGATTAGTGCTGAAAAATATGAGAAAGAAAAATAAACTGAGGGCATTTACGCTGCAGCCAAATCAGAAGAAGAATCGGACATCAGTAAAGGAATCAGGAGAATAGATTACTAGTAATAATCTAACGCAATATATTTGTGAGCTATACAAGTATAACCCACCTGACAGTAAAGGAGACTAGTATCTTTCCCTCGAAATACTTTTGCGATAAACTTTCCACCTCTCTTAAGTATGTGGGTAACTATTGTCAACGCCTGCGAGTATGTTTGGGAATCCTCACATCAGAGTGAGGCTTGAAAATAAATATCTTATGTAGAGAAGAGTTTATGAGCAAAAAGACAATAATGAACTTGCATACACCATATTATAGTAAACATGTAGAATACATTGCAAGTGAAAAGGAAAACTGACTAAACGAGTGCATTTGTTCCATTCTTTTTCATGATTACTATTCAAATTAAGCTTCCCATCACAAATATTGTTCATATTTACTGACAATAAAATTCATAGGATTTCAATTTGCAAACAAACACGAATACTGCTGTTTTAGAAAGAAATGCATACAAAAATCTCCAGTATAGCAAACAAAAGATAATAATACTAACCGCCAATATGAGTTGGGACTGAACAAATTCATCCATGTCATGTAGGCCAGTTACTGAAATATGGAGAGGAAACAGGTTTATAGATGGATGATAATCATAATAACGGGATATGTGTATTGTAGAGTAGAAGCAAGTCTAAGTTGATGATCATTCGACCAACCATCAGGTGCTCCATCACACACGACAAGATCGGCCTTGCCTCCATCAAAATGTCTGATGACCTAAGATGAGAAACAATGGAACGCTGGAATGAGGTCCTAGAAGCATGCGATATGATAGAAAAAACTAAGAATCCGAATGCTATAATGGAGATATCAATACAAGAAAAATACAATTAATATAGAACTTCAGGTTTTGGGTTTTAGGACCCATACAAATGGACCAAGTAAATTCATATTGTTCATGTGATAGCAGAAATGAACAAGAAAAACAACGAATAAGTGCATTACGTTTCTATGCTTCTCAAGGACTTAGAAGGCTTGACAAATGATAATCAGTATAAGCAGGAATATTTGAAATAACATCTACATGGATGATAAAAAAAACTTGAAAAAAGTAAGATTTAAAGTTATGTGGGTGAGGCCATTTCACAAGACTGCTTTGACTGGTAGTTCCAACTTCTTGCTTAACCAGACCTTGCAAATATTTGTGATTCCCTGAATTCCAATTTGCATTTTGTCATTAGTTAGGAAAGCAAAATTTAAAAGTCGAATCCCATAACTATTCATGCTTCAAAGTAAGGAATAACCTATGGATGGCCTCGAGAAATAGCAATCGCAAAAGAAGTAAAGATTAATCACATGCACAAGCTTAACAACATATAGTCTGATAGACCAGGAAGAAAATGCACACCGTTTCAGCAGTGCGAGCATTGGTAATATCCCCTTGAACTTGAATAACACCTTCTATTGGAGCCATAGGCTGGAGATCGATTGCAACAATAAGTGGTAGATCACTATCACTGCAAAGTTATCAAGACGACAAAATACTCATCGTTATACACCGTCACACCAGTTAAAGCAGTTGATTAGATATTCGAATTACATATTAAGAGTTGAATCAAGGATCAGTGGACCACAAACACGGAGGGTGGGTCTTATGAGCACATTGTCTATACAGCACCAATATGTGTAAAATATAGATTAAATCATCCCAACACAGAAATGAGCGCAATAGTAAGAAAATACACTGTTCAGGCATACTTGGAATTAGGTGAGAGCTTTGCTGGGAGATAGAGGTTTCGACTCAAAACCTGGACAGAAGACAAGGCACACAAGGTTCAGTGAAAGGAAATAAAAATGCAAGAATCGCCCAGAAAAAAAAGGGAAGTAAAGCAACTATAAGATCTACTGAAAATGAACTACAACACACATTCACTAAAGTGTAAATCGTTGATAGGTAGTGCTTAGGATAGTATAGTTTTGATAGAATTCAATATCCTTGAGAAGTTGGGGAAGAAGGAAGATTTTGAAGTCGTATTGAATAAGTACGCAAAATAAAAGATATCGCATCAGCATAAGAACACAAATCATATTAAAGAAAGAGGCAAATTTCAAAGAACTTACATATCATATCAAAGAAATGAACAACAAAGGCGCACGCACACAAATTCTATATCAAAGCATACGCTTGGGAGTTATGTAGTCCCAGAACAAATAGTCTGAACTTTAAGCCTCTGATACATCACCATTTGAACAACTTTTAAAACAGATGTAACAGCATCATAAATATGGCAAGCACAAAAACGTCTTTATATTTTCTCTCAACATATATGAGTGCTTCCAGCACTAAGAAATTCATATATCCCATCAACATCTAACTTTTAACAAACTCATCACCAAATTACAGATACCTGACTCCAGCTCCCTGGTGCTGCGCACAAATCTACTACTCGCTTCACCCCTGTATATTATCATCACATTATCATTTACTTGGATATAACATATTTATGAAACTGCACCTGTTAATCAAATATAGATAAAGTGAACACGCCGAATGTACTGAAAGATCAATCCAGTGTCTACAAACCTTCGAATATGTTATATTCTTCATCAATCTGTAGCAGTTTGAAGGCGCTCCGAGCACGCCATCCTTCCTCTTTGGCTTTCCTATAGTAAATATCCTGAAAAAAATCCAATCAACCCAATCAAACAAAATTCGAGATAGGAAACACATCACTTATATTATAGTATTAAAAAAGAAAAAAGAGAAACTTTAGCAAGAAAATGGAGAGGAGCTGAAGTTACCCTTTTATCTCTCGACGCTTTCCCCATTGCTTTCAATTTAACTATTTCCTGGCAGCCAGACTTCCTGAATAAAAGATGAAAACTTCACTCCTGAAACTGGGATTTCCTGAATAAAACCAGGAAATAAAAAATAAATCAAAATTGAAGCTTTTTAAGTCGGTAATTTCTTCGAACAGTTTATGCGCATACAGAACAAGCTCATTCAGCTACGTTACTTTCAGCTCAAAAGCCACGTATGCCTTCCAGATCAACTACAAATATACCCAACAAACCTAAATCTCGTTGCTAGTAAAACTCAATGGCTTTGTAGTATCATAAAATTGTCATTGACATATAATATACAAACATCCAAATTCGAAAAAAATAAACTTCTAACGAGAAGTTATCAATCGTCAAGTCGCAGAAAACCTAGAAGCTTTGGACGGCTACGGCGGCGAGAAATTCCGGGCGACGGAGATGGGATGGAGGAGAGAGAGAAACAGCCTTAATGATAGTACTCCATATTGTAACATATTCATGGGCCGAAATATTTAGGCCCAGTATGAAATGAAAATGGGCCTTGTTTTTGGGCCATTAAATATGTGATCAATTTTAGGATGATACTAACATTTTGGGTAATTAGAGAACTAATACAAAATATTTTATAATTATTTATATTGATACAAAAAGTTTAAAGATTAAATAAATAATAAAAAATTTATTTCTTGTTTATTTTAATAAAAAAATTTTATTTATGTTTAACGTTGGTAACTCTGTGTCTATGTTGAGTATAATAGGTTTTATCTTTGTTTTATGTTGCTATAAAAAGTGATACTCCTTTCGTCCTAATTAAGTTTGGGCAAAACTTTTGTGCACAGAGACTAAGAATTGTGTTGAATGAAAATAAAATAGAATAGGAGAGAGACATAAAATAAGAGAGATAAAAGAGAGTGAAGTAGGTGATGGAATAAAGAGTGATTAGATTTTTTTTATTTTTTGTTAAAAGAAAATGACTCAACTTAGTTGAGATATCCCAAAAAGAAATACGACTCAACTTAATACTATTATTATTTTATTTTTGTACACAATTTTTCCTCATTGTTTCATGTTTAGTACGTCTATATAGGTAAAGCTTAACATCAAAACACATAGAATGACATAATATATTAAATTGAAATTGTGGATGAACTTTTTGTAATGCAAACTTTAAACATTTAGTACAATGGAATATGAAACAAATGTGAAACATTATGAATAAATTATATAATTATACTAGATTTTGAGCATTATATTTGTAAACAAGTACTTCATCCATTTACTAAAAATAGTTTTATTGGTGGACGACATAAGTTTAATACAAAGTACTATGAAAGAAAGAGATAAATTGCGTAAAACAGGAGAAAGAAAATTGGAACTTAATTGGGACTTTTAATCGCGGACAAGGAAATAATAAATTGTGAATAACTTCCTATTTTAATAAGGAATTAATTTTGGTGGATGGATAAAAATAAAAAAAATGAGATTATTTTCTGTTCACTAATAGAATTATGTTTAAGGACCAAGCCTTGTTATTTCACTGTTTTAAAGACTCTTCGAATTTTTTGTCCTTCACGTTTATTCTGTTCTTTTTTTTATATAATTTAAATCCAAAGTACTATTATCTATTAGCGGTCCAATAACTAATCTTTTCGGTGATTTAGTGATTCAAAGTGATTGAAGCTATTATCGTTGATTTAACTCATTTAAGTATGGAGTCATTGTCACTCAATTTACATTACATATCTTGTGTTTCTTCACATTTATTAGTTACATTTATTAGTTGCACATGCCTAAGCCCGAGTGCTTGGACTAGGATTTTCGTAGCATAATCGAAAGATATTCACTCATTTGATTTATGTCGAACTTAATATACACTTTCATTTTTCATAAAAAAAACATTATATTTCATGTAAAATATGATTTTACAAGCATGAAAAGTTACAAAGGTCAAATATAGGGATTCAATAAGAGTGCAAATGAATTTCCAATTTGTCATCGGATTTGGATATGAACTTAAATCCAAATGCCTGACCTGCTTAGTAGTGCATCTTTATATGTGAATCCATGATCTGTTTGATGTATGATTGGTCATCCAGCTCACAAAACAAGTCAGATTCTCATGAATTCATGGGTTTTATTTCATTTCATTGAAGAAGAAGCTTTGAGGCTGGAAAAGAAAGAAGAAAATGTATGGTTGAAATCAGTCAATCAATTCGTCGAACAGTTGGCGGACCACGTGGGATTCATTAATAACCTATGTAAATAATTCATTTTTGTAGATTTTTTTGGATTAGTTGAGCGATACATTAATATCCATAATTTGTTCATTAAGAATGGATGGTCATTAAGAACTATAACAAAGTTTTTGAATTATCGACGTATTTCAGTTAATAACTAAATAATGGATTAGCAAATATTATGTTGTTTATTAGCATTATAAATCAAGACTCCTAAACTTTTTATATTTTGATTCTTATTATTTTTAGTTAATTCATGATGTTTTCACCACATGAATGATTCGCCCCCGTTTTGATTTAGAAGATATTATTTCAATTATTAGTCTCCAAAATTGATAACATTTCACATTCAACTATTGAACCGAATCAATAGAGAACCTCTCAAAATAGATTAATTGATCATACATGTGACAAATAAATGTAATAATATTCGATTTATGGAGACATAAATGCTCACACCCCGGAATTTGTTGCAACTAATTATTCATTCTGGTTTTTATTACTGAGAGCATTGTAATGAATAATTTTAGAAAAGTTAATACCTATATTTCATGAAATTAATACAAAATTCTCATGAATTACAAAAAAAAGGCAATTCATGGACAGACAATTTATCAAAAATGTTAAAATTTAAACTTCACAAAAAATACTTCACCTAAATATATTCTATACTTTAACCAATAGTTCTAACTTTTTTTGTTAAATCGCAATTTTTATAATTTAAAATAATATTCTCTGCATCACTATATGAATACACATCAATATGTGGTAGTGGACATAAATCAAAACCAAATCATCAAAATATAAACATTTATATATGTGTATGTCATGAAGATATATATGAAACATTGCAAGAACATTATTCCATCTTGATCGGATAACAATGATACTATTAATTAACAAGCAATAATTAAGTAGGTTTAACTTTTTTTTAAGTAGGTTTAAGTTTAACACTATACAAAGTGCAATTATGGAATTTTTCCTTTTAAATTGGTACACTAATTGTACATTGCGTAACTAATGTGGATAAATAAATTGTGAGAGATCACTATTACGTAATTAATTGCACTAACGCCTACAACGCGTGACAGCCTCAATTTTAGTCGATAAAATAAAATTATATCAGCATTTATACCAAGTCGAACAACCCCTACTATTGGAAAAGTCATAAATAATTGAAGACATAGTATTCGAAGTTGATCTATTATTAAGTATAAGTTGGTACTTAGCGTCTACCCAAAGCATGACTCTGCGTACTAAGCGTCAACGCATGGTCCGTCGACGAGTAGTGACGTACTTAGGCACAACGGCCTTAAACGGCTAGCCGTTTTTTTTTAATTAAATTCATTTCTTATGCATAAATATATCCACTTCACACACGTTCATCTGCACTTCCCCATTTCGTCTTCCAATGGATCCCAAAGAATATAAAAAATAATTCGAAAATTATACTCCAAGTCTTGAAGTTGATCCGCGATCCACGCAATCTATCATTTGGTCCATCTTCCCATTCAATACATTTTCAAACGTAGCACAACTATTTTCTAGGATTTTGATCGAATTTATAAATAATAAAGCTAATGAATGTAAATAGTGTTAAGTACTTATATTTTTCACATGACATAGATTCAGTGAATAGAGATAAAATGATAAATACTTGGACAATTAAATAATTTTTTTAAAAAAATTATGCACCGAGATGACATTTCTCTTATAAGTTATAGTAATAAGTGTCGCAAATGGACAATAATGTAGCTGAGAGAGTTGTTGAGGAAGTTGAATACACTATGTTGCTATTCATTTAATAAATCAATCTAAATTTTTTTAACAAATTATTTTTCCCATATTGCTAATGTATAGTACCTATTATTACAATTGTAACTCTATGGGCTCTTTACAATTAATTCTCTATATAAAACTGTAATTTACAATATACACATGGAGCATATACACGAATATTATTGTAATATATAAAGTAAATTAAACAAATTACAACAAACTTTGCTAAGAACCTCAAGCTCGAACATCCATTTGCATATTTTTCAATTTATCGTATTTTGTCGATGGAATTCGATTCGAGTACATGATTCTTTAAATAATAAAGTAAGAAACTCCACAAACTAAACAATTCAAATACATATCATTCACTTATTTTCTTTCGAATCTTTTTCCTTGTCGGAACGGACCCTCCCGTCCGTTCCGGCCATCATCAAATACTTATCCTTTCGGGTCAAACTGGTGCACTCGAACCCGAGCGCACCGCCCAACACCCTTTGAATATAATTCGCAACCTCAATCGCCGACCTCCCGCCTCTAATTGTGAGCTCCGGAGGCAATTGGTTCAAAAACGTGATCTCAAAACTAGGTCTCGGGTTCATGTAAACGAAATACGGGTCAAGTAACTTGAATCCCCGGGTCGTCGTCCCGTAAAAAACGCTTTGCTTCACGTTAATTGCAACGGGCACGATTCTGTCACTCAATTCGGCAAATAGTGCGCTGAACCGCAAGAGGAAAGATTCTCTACAAGTTGTCCCCTCGGGGCAAATGACCAAATCGCCCTCCTCCAACAAACGCTTTATGTTATCGGCGTCCTTTTGGCGCTCTCGCGACAGGGCGACTGCTTTGATGGGTGAAATGAACTCGGAGAACTTACTTATGCTGTAAGTTACACAACTAATCTTACGGCCAAGTGCCACTGCAACGACCACCGGATCAAGGATGGTCCGGTGGTTGCAGACAAAGAGGACCCCACCACCGCTACCTGGTGTGGGTGGCGGGGGTGGGTTTCCCTTCACGATTAGCTTGATACCTAATAGCTTGTAGATGTACCAAACAATTTTTTCGGGAAGAGGGATAGTGAGGTAAACTCTCATAAGAGACAAAACGAAGCTAATCGGCAACCATAGAAATGTGACGAGTGCGACTAGTGGCGTTGGCCGTTGGACTAGGCGGCCCTCGTGAAAAATGACCGGAGATAGAAGCTTCTCTCTTGGTAGGGGTTCGGTTCTAGCCCTTGGCACCATGTATGCCTCCTGCATAATTGACACTAGGGTTGAGTAACAAAATTATTAAATATTTTGTTACATTTCTATAACAAATCTTTTATTTACAATTGCCTATGCACATTGGAAAATATACACATGGACATGGGGTTCGCTTAAATCTTTTAATGATGCGAAAATGAATTGAATCTACACTACTTTGGTGTACAATTAATGAATATGGGTCCCAATTTAGAGGGATGATACTATTACTTTTGGATAAAAAGTTGAAGTAGTAAATATGATTGGTGTCTATTAATTACATACCATCCTTTTTTGAGCCAAAAGATATAAATACAATATAATGATTTACCACTAGGTATTGACAGCAAGGAGGATTTAAATGGAACTAAAATCAAATGCTTTTCAACCACTAGCCTAACTTCACGATTCATATAGTTAGAATAGACAATTTATCAAATTCAAACATTAGTTTTTATCACATATAAATATACATCGAACGCATTTTTATACGTGTTACAAAATGCTTAACCCAAATAAATAGAGTAGCAAAATATCAGCCTATAAGCAGTACAAAAAATAAGAATTGTTTTAAACAACAATCACAAAATACACGACAAAGCATCCACCGCAAAGGTAAATCACACAAAAACAACGAAAACACACGAATGATCGGAAAACCAATCTACACATGCAAATAGTATAGAAAATGAAGTGATTATTGGTACCTTGCAGTTGGACATGAAATGGTGATCAGTCACCCCATCTCCAAGTCCCAAATCAGGCAAATTTGAACCAAATTCTTGGACAAGATCCATTTCCTTAAATTTTCCAACAATAACCCCCGGTTTCTTAACAAATCCCGAGGCACGCCCCCATTTTGTGACGTCCAACTCTGTTCCAACAACCTTATCTGCCCCAAAATAGTTCTTGCAAAAGTGTTCAACCATGATTCTTGGAGTGGATGTAATGATGTACCTCTTTCCAAACGAATTGAACACCTCCCACGTCTCCGGATTCACGTCCCCCGCGTAGAATTTGGGGAGGACGGACTTGGAAACGAGCTCAACGTCTCGGATCCTCAGCCCCGCGAACGAGATGAAGATGAAGATGCGGATGGCAAGCGATTCGGAGATGAAGAGATTGACGAGGTAGACAATTGGGACGGATGCGAGGAGGATTAGGGCGCGGAGGAGGCTCCCGGCCTCGAGGGCCATGAGCATGAAGTAGGGGAAGGCATCCCTAGACCGCAGGAGGGTGCCGTCTAGGGTGGCCACCACGGTGTCATTTGATCGATCCTTCGTCGTGTATTTCGACGTTGGGTCGAAATGCCGACGAGCATGCATTTTTTTTATTTTTTTTGGTGGGAGAGTGTGGTTGAAGAGTTTGATTGTTTGGATCAATATGTGTGAGGTTGTTGTGTAGCTAAGGAGGGATTTAAATAGAGTTGGGCAACATGGGCTCACTAAAGTAGTTGGTGGCATTAAGACTAGGGTTTGGTATGTGGTTGTAGGGATGTCAATCGGGCCAGCCCACCGGGTTTCGGGCCAACCCTATTCGGGTTGCGGGTCAATCGGGTGCGGGCTAATCAAGATGTGATTTTTCCGGGTTATAAAAGTTCAACCCTAACCCTAAAAGGTTCGGTTTCAGGCTAGCCCATCGGGTTAATCGGGTTGCTACCGATAAAATTAACATGCGATCAATCCAATAAATAATGGTGAAAATTAGTTATATTTATAAAATGTAAAATATTTAATTATGATAAATTTGAGATATATGCTTAAACTCAAACATAAACATGATCAAATACTAATATTTGAGATTTATGCAAAATAAAACATAAACATCAAGAAATTTTAAAGCATGTTTAGAAATTTAAATATATTTTTTAGTGAATTTGAAGTTTCTAATTCATTTATCTATTATTATATTAATAAAAACATAATATATGATTTATATATTTGATATATAAAATGGAAAGTTATTTTTTCAGTAATCTATATTATAAAATAATCAATGAAGTGTCGAATTAGAGTCAAACAAATAGAACAATAGAATTTTTTTCGGGTTTCCGGGCTATCCCATTGGGTTTTCGGGTCTGGCCCTAACGGGTTGTGGGTTGATCGGGCTGTAATTTTATCGGGCTGAAAATGTTCATCCCTAACCCTATAAATTTGGCGGGCTATTCGGGTCAGGCCACGGGTTGCGGGTTAAATTGACATCTCTATGTGGTTGAGAGAGAGAATCTAAAATAAAGTACAGTACTTTTTTTTCTATTTTTATGCATATTATGAATATGTAAATTTCTTCCTATTTTTAACCCTTTTGGGTGATCTATCGATGTTTAAATACATGATTTACCATGGTTCACTGTTAAAAAATTATGAGTTACCAAGAGACTAATTCGTCGATGGACCATGTTATCGACGGATTATCGATGTATTTCATCCGCCGACAAAAAAAAAATATTACCGTCGACGTTAGAAAATCACTGACAGAATATGCAGTCGGCAAATCATCGGACTTCACAATATTACTGACGATATGCTATCGGAAAAATATCATAATTTATCTGTAATTAACAACAATATTAAGTGCTTGGTAATTCCGTCGATAAAGCATGTTTTTTCAGTGATTCTTAATTTTTTATAATAATAATGAGTCAATATTTTAATTTGTAGTAGGCTAAATATTTTTGGTGATCGAGAAACATGACTTTGGTTCTAAAAACTAAAGTCTACAAAGCCATAATTGAAATTAAATATTTAAGGTCATAATTCAAAAAATCGAGAAAAACAGTAAATATGTTAAATGCGAAAAAAGGGGTAAATTTATTGGCATCGATTAATAATGTTATGTTGCACAAAATAAATTCATTGGCACAGGTCATGTTGTATCCTATTTTTCTTGCTACCAATTAAAAGCTTCACCAAAAAAGAATGAAAAGTCTGACAGCAGTGATAAGTCACAGTAATTTAACAATTCACATAAGTTAAAATTTATATATCTGGGAGTTTTGTTGCATAGTATATCATCTACGGTAGTTTCACTATATTAACGTATACTCATATTGGTAGTATATGTTGAATGCAATGGGTACAGACTGATATTTTTTTCAATAATTAAATATACTCACTTCTTTTATGTTTGTATATACTGCATACATTTTTATTAGCTATTTCAAACTCAACATAAGATTGATAGCTCCTATTTTTGTCCTTGTTAAAGGTGCAATAAATTTATTTCCATGATACCATGGTACGTACCTAATATTATTAGAGTGCTTGGACTTTTATATTATGGTGAATTATTTGAATTGGGCCAAACTTTTATGTGAATTATTTGAACTGTACCCTACTTTTTCCAAGAGAATTCCAACTTTATTGAGTTCAATTTGGGCTCCTTTTGCATATTTGGAATGGCTTATTTAATGTTTGAGATATCAACACTATTTTGTAGTTTAACGTCAAGTTTTAAAAAATAATATTTGGGCCCCTAAATTATATTTTGATCTAGTTTGTCTATTAACGGACCCTTATTGTGGTTCAACTTTAAAAATGTTTAGAAAAATCCCTACCTTTTAAAAAAAGTGAAAATTGTATTCTAAATATTGCACAAGCTATATTTTAGAGTGGTACGAGACTATACATGTGTTGGGCCTAGTTTTCCCACAAGCTAGAGATCTCGCTTTGCAAAACCATATGTACGAGCTCGAGCTCGAGCTTGGGTCGGCAGTCGACTGTTGGGCTCGAGCACACAGATTACACACATAAAACATGCACCACACTCACGTAAAAGTAAAACTCACATAGGCCTCTCCCCCTAATTTAAATTTTAGTCCATCTTTTTTCTTGGCTTTTCCTTTTTCTTTTCAATCATATATTATAAATTTAGGGTTACTTTTCACTTTTCAATTTACAATTATAAATTTATATCAATTATTTAATTATATGGAACAAAAGATTTAAAAAGGAATTAGACTATTATAATTCCAAATTAAATTAAATTAAATGTTGTAATTATAAGACAATTACAAATTTATTGTACCAAACACACCCTGATACTCAATTCAAGTAGTAGTTCAATTCGAAGCGACTCGATTTGGCTTACATTCTCCACCATGTGCACTACAATCTTTAAACCTACTACTTTGAACACAGACTATATTTAGATTGTGAACATATATAATTAAAATGGGACCCACTGAAGTGATATTGGGCCTGGGCTTGGGCCCTTACAGGTAAGCAAAATTAAAATAATACACAAAGACATGGGTAGTTAAGTTGTGGGGTTGGGGAACACTTACTCCAAAATCTAAATGGGCCCACAAATTGCTTAAGCCCATAGTCTCTGCATGTGTGCCTGATTCTTTGATTGAAAACTCCAATTACTTTACTTTTTTAATACAAAACGAGCTAAAATATAAATATATATCAAACATCCCACACAACAAAATATCTAACCATCTATCCTTTTTTAATTATATGAAGCCGCGTATTTAATCTTGGTCCAGTTATAATCGACAAAGCTGGAGATGTCAAAGTCTCGAAATGACTTGAAATTCACATCTAACTTGGAAAAACGAACTGAGAAATCGAACAAAGCACTCTAATATCTTTAGGTTCGATGAGGCTTTGTATAAATAGTGAAAACTGTTTTTTTTTTCAGTTAGTATAAGCTCGTACGACATCAGTTGGTATTTCATTTGATTATTCATTACTTGTGTTTACGTGCATTTTTGGAATACATATGGATTTGGGAAGGGATCTAATGAAATATAGTAGTACTCCTACTAAATAACTAAGTATAACTTACAAGTATTATTACACAAAATAAAGGGGAAAATAAGCAAGTTGTAACTTACAAATAAATAAATAAAAATCGGAAGACAAAATCTGATGACTCAAAATCTACATTTCCACATCATATATATAAGACCATTGGAAATTGAGTTAATGACTCCAATTTTTTTTAATATTTGGTGTTGTTTGGCCTATTGGCAGCATATTTTTCGGCGTGGCTTCAGGATTCAGATAACCATCATATTACATTTACGATTAACTTTTCGATTATAAATAAATGCTCAAATTCAAATTGTAGTGATTAGTAGGAGAGTTCAACATACACAGTAACATTATCATATTTACGATTTTACTTTTTTAAGACGTAAAAGAAAATGATCAAAGCCAAAAAAGAGTGACAAGCAGGAGAGTTCGACAAGTGTGCAATTTCCCAATTTTACACATAATTATTGCATAAAAATTTGAAATAAATAAATATATGTGTTAATTTTTTCTGATAAAAAAATATATGCTACTATATGTTAATGACCAATGTGAATGTAGATATTATTATAGCATAAACTTAATTTTTCAATAAAATAAAGACTCATACCTTTCAAAAGAAAGGTAAGCAAAAGAGTACACAATTAAAATAAACAAAATAAAATCTCCAAAACACACACAAAAAAAAATACTAGAACGCAAAAGCAAACACAAGTACCAACACTATTAAACAAACAAATCAAAGATGAACTTACGTTAAAACTCTTAAATCTTGTCTAATATCGACTTGGTGATGATCCTAGCTCATCTATATAAGTATGGATAATTTTCTCCTTATAAGGCCTTTTAAGTGTGAGTGGCTCATTTCTAATATGGTATTAGAACGGACTCAAGCCGATGATGGATTTTATCTCTTTATCTCTTCTCTTACCTACCCACGTGATGGAAGTCCGATGTGTTATTTCGGCCCACATGTGAGGGGGCGTGTTAAAACTCTTACATCTTGTCTAACATCGACTTGGTGATAATTCTAGCTCATCTATATAAGTGTGGATAATCCCCCCTATAAGACCGTTTAAGGGGTGAGTGACACATTTCTAATAGCACCCAACAAACAAAAGAAAGGCTCAAAATATTCATAAACCATTTTTACGTTAAAATGTGAACATAGAGAATTCTCTCTTTGTCCTAACCATCTCGTAACTTTAGGTAAACCCTTGCACAATTGCCCAGGTGAATAAGGAAAATTTGGACACCACTCTTTAATTCATAAACTAAACTTTAAAGAATGAGTTATTTTCGACGTGCCATATTGGTTTTATGAGTAACGTAACCAGATAGGCCAAGAGATCACATAGAGGGGAGAGCTCCAAATTTTCTTGTCAAAATCTTTTGAACAGTGTGTGTACAAATGACAGAGCTCCAAATTTCATCATAAACTTCTTAAAATAAAAATTTATTTATTTGAAAATAAAATTGTTGTCATCTCCTAATATGATACTTGATGTGGACATAGTGGAGTTCATAATAAGAAAATAACGAGCTGGGAAATTTCTCAAAATCCAAAAATAATTACGCAATTTTTTTATATTGTTCAAAATTACAGATGAATACATTGTACCGATGCAGATTTAAAGCTAGTTAGGGCATATTTATCTAATGCTTATTCACCAAAGATTATTCATATGTTTAGGCATATTTAGCTCTAGTTTTTTTAATACCTACAAAAATCACCCATAGATATTTCATTACTTTAAAGTTAGTACCATTCTTTATTTAGATGCAACTTTATTTAACTAATACGTATAGAGTTTTAACAAGAGAGAGAAGACAACAAGTAATTACCATCATATAACAAAGCAAAAATTGATTGATGTAGATTCTCTTACTAAATTCAATGTATGTTTTACTTTTTTTATCTATAACTCGAATTTGATGGTTATGTAATGATTATATATAAGTATTGTTTTGTTTTATCTTATACAGAACGAAATGGAAAATATTTATTCAATTATAATGAATCGCCATATAATGTATCCTCATTATCTTTGTAATCGAATTACTATTAAAAAATAGCATTACACTTTGTAGATGCTATAATATTCGATCAAACCATTTAATACAGTGTCAAATAGTTACAATTGACACATTAAAAACATAGGTGTTAGAAATCATATGATATAATAACAAGAAATACTATAATGTATATTTTACACACACAAGGATGTAGTTAGAGGGAAACTACTTAATTTCTTATAAATGATCTCGATCGGAATACCTAATTCTTGATTTTAATATGAAATAAAAATTAAATCTAGGACACTCAAGATTATTATTCGAGCATGCAAAAATGTCATAGTGGCTTGCAATAATATTCTTGGTCCAAAATAATCATAACATTAAACTGGAAGGTCGCCTTGATTACAAGTTTTCTTTATTCTACAATAAAATAAAACAGTCTTCTAGAGACGCATCAATTTAGTGACACCAAGACGTGATGTGAATTTGATAATTTTTTATGTAATAAAATGTAGTTACATCTATATGATTTTGTTAATTGTAATTTTTTTTATAAATAAAAAATCTCAAACCACCCAAAAATGGCGAGGTCTGAGTACAACAACAAAAGACGTACACGGAATAAAAAAAACGGCAGAAAAAGCCTGAGCTGACAGCACAACAAGAGCAAAAACAACAAAGCTAGAAAGAAAAAGCAGCAGTCAAAAGCAAGGCACACAACTAACCAACAAAGAGAAGGCAAACAACAAGAAGCTACCTGAGAGAAGATATATAGCGAGTATGGAGCAAGAGGCAGCACCCACCAATTTCGTGTGTTTCTCAAGCCTTCAAACTTGGTGTCAACCATCCCACTCTCTAATGACGTTCCACTCCTCCAGTATTTGCCCCGGTGAGAAGGGGAAGTTAGGGCACCATCCTCTAATCCACGTGCCAAGGAGCAAAACAGATATATTTTGTTAATTGTAAATATTAAGACGCCCTCAAATTAAAAATATCACTTTAATTTGTGATACATAATAGGAATAATTGCTAGAAATACAATAAAGTTTGGTGAAATTATATGTTATGCAACTTTTAAAATCATCCATAAAAATTACTACAAAGTTTGATCAAATCAATAATTCTTTTAGCAATTTGTCGTAATAATATGCGAAATATCTTCAATAAAAGAATACTACAGACTAAGAGTATATTTTAAATTTCTAGAGAGTTTAGTGTTGAGAGGCTAGATGTGGATTAGAATTTGGATTTCTTCCAATTGGGAAAATACGAAAATTGGTATTTTTGAGATTCTTGATAAATTTGGTGGTTAACGCCGACAAGATCGGCGGCGCCGTCGTGGTTGGTGGCACTGTTCCCAACTCTTAATTCATTACCAAATACTATTACTCCTTAAAGGCATCCGCAGTGGTGTGGATGTCTCGGCGGACATCCCCGCGGACATCCCAAAAACACCTCATGCCACGTTATACGGACTTCCCACTGCGGATGCCACGTCATACAGACATCCCTAATGACATCCCGACGGACTTCCCACATTAAAAAAATTACAAATTCACCAATTTACGGAATTAAGCAATTTACGGAAGAAAAATTCGAAATGAATATGGAATAAAAATTTCATTAATTAAAAAAAAGAAAACTACATTTCACCAAAAAAAAAAATACATTTCAACAATTAAAAACTTCATCAGCAACGACCCCTCCAGTGCCATATTGTTTTTGGCGCATGTCGGCGAATACACGAACTCGCTCGACATCGTCATGGGGTATCCCCATGCGTACATTGCCAGTGGCCACGTCGTGGCTTGGACCCGCAGCCGTAGCATCATCGTTGGCCCAATCGGTCAGCGCTGGGCCTTCATCTTCGACAATCATGTCGTGCATGATAATACATGCGTACATGATGTCGGCGATGCTGACAACATACCACAGCCGTGATGGATCCTTTACTGCCGCCCATCGAAACTGGAGCACACCAAATGCCCGCTCCACATCCTTGCGCGCTGCCTCCTGACGTTGCGCAAAGTATATCTTCTTTTCATCCGTTGGGCATCTGATCGTCTTCACAAAGACGCGCCACATCGGGTATATCCCATCTGCCAAATAATAGCTCATACTGTGCTGGTTGCCGTTGGCGACGAAACTAACGGTCGGACCGACGCCCATGCACTGGTCGTTGAAGAGGGGCGACGACTGGAGGACGTTGATGTTGTTGTTAGACCCGACTACTCCAAAATAAGCATGTCAAATCCACAGCCGGTAGTCAGCTACTGCTTCAAGGATCATCGTGGGATTCTGACAAACTCATAATTTAGGATGGTGTTGTGGGTAATGAGATGGTGATTTTGATGATTTAAGGTGTTTAATTTAGGTTTTTATCCACACATACACTAATTAGTGTTTTGACGAGTTTGTCGAGTGTTTGGAGCTAAAACAGGTGAAAATGACTTGAAAACGAGCTTGAAGGAAGAATCGCCCACTATATTATTCAAGTCATCCGCGCTTCAATGCGCGACTTTCGTATAATAGCCATAACTCTCTCATCCGGACTCCGATGGGGGCGTGCAAGATACTCACGCGAAGCCCTTTCGAAGACGAAGATCATGCTTTTGGAGGATTTCAGAGGAAACGCCCGACCGGGCGATTTTTATGGGGAAAACGCCCGACCGGGCGTTTTAGTCGCGAACTCCAGAAAATTTGCCCGACCGGGCATTTTGGCGACTTAAAATCGCCCGACCGGGCGATGTGTTCTGCGAGGCTTTACGTCTGTATTTCCGCCCCGGGTATAAAAGAGACCGAGGGTTTTCGTCTCCCACATCTCAGAGCCCCAATCCTCCTCCCTCTACACATTCTTCCACTCCATCTCTCACACATAACTCATCCATCTTCCATTGGAGCGGAGCTCTGCAGATCCAGGCAAGAAACGATTGAAGATTGAAGATTCAACCTTGGGTTCTATCGATTTCTTTCATATCTAGTGCTATTATTCTTGTTTTTACTACTTGTCTATGAGTAGTTAAACATCATTTGTAGATTTGTTTGGTGAAAATTATTATGAATATGTTTTGATTGATTGAATTGAACCTTTTCCTAGCTTTTGTGATTATTTTGCTTGTTCTTGTGCTTTTATTGTTCTTTTGTCTGGCCAACTTTAGAACTATGTTCGTTAACTAGATTAATCGAGAGATAGCTAGTTTTACGTGGTAAAAGGAACGAGTACAACACATAGGTTTATCTGCACTCGAGAGAGGGGACCCTTTGTGAGGGCTTGAGTCTTAGGAACCATAAGGAGTTAGAATCTAATCTATTGGAAGAAGACTTTGATAGTTAGAGTCTAATCTACTGGATAAGTGCACTCGAGAGAGGGCTTATCTTAGAATCACGACTTTCCTAATAATCCTAGAGACACATAAAGGTAAAGGTTCTGTGAGATTAATCATCACTAGGTCGTAGTAGTTGGATCCTAAAACTCTACAATCTTTAGCCTGCTTTGTATCTTTTTGTTTTTATACTTTTTTTTTAATATTTTTTTTTGTCTAGTTTATAAAACCAAAACCAAAAATACTATGTGTCTCTAGATAGTATATGACGCTTAGTATATGATAGCCAGCTGCAATCTTATTCCCTGTGTTCGATATCCGGTACTGACCTTTAGCTATACTAAATCTACCCTGTATGCTTGCAGGTATTTTTAGTGCTAATAAATAGTGCATCAAGTTTTTGGCGCCGTTGCCGGGGAATATTATTGCATTAAGCTGATATTGTAGAACGGTTGATAATACTAATTTAGAGTTTAATATCTTGTATAGTTTTATTGTGATTTTTTTTTCTCTTTATCTGTTTTTACAAGGGTTGCTATTTGAGGAGAGCACGGAGCACAATAATGGATTACCCTCCGCTCCTGTACAAAAGGCATCCTAAAGGAAATCCCGAGAATGGGGGTTAACTTTTGAGCTTCAAAGAACGTCAAGCTAAAGACGTTAACCAAGCGCTTGTTGGGAGGCAACCCAACATCGGTATCATTTTTATCTTTTTTGATTTAGTTTAATGTGTTTTCTTAGTTTACTCATGTCCATACCGACTTTACAAACTTATTCTTAATTTAATTTTGAATAAGTTTGGGGGGATGAAGTGGTGGACCATGAGTTTAGTTGTTTTTGCTTGTTTTTGTTAATTTTTTTTAATAATCCCGGGGTGAATCTTGTCATGAGCATAACAAAGAAAATTTAGAAATACTCATGTTTAGGAACATCAGACCGAGTTGCCTACGATTAAATGTTTGTGTTGATTGAGTTGACTTGATGCATTGATTTGAAGGTTTAGTGAAAATGTGCATAAATAATGAATTGCTTGTTTGCCTTGAATCTTGCATAAACCTTGTGAGACTTGAGCCATAGATTTCTTTCTTGTGTGATTTATCTGTATTCATGTATTTGTTTCTAGAATTTGCTCATAGTCTGCTTAAGTCTGCAAAGTGTTTAAATGATAAAAGAGGACGTTAGGCCATCCTTCTTAGCTACTTTATATATCCAAATTATTGACCTTACTCAAAATATTTTTCCTAGCTAACCATTTTGAGCCTTTAAAGCCTTTTTCTTTGAAAGCTAAATAAAGGGGAATATTCATACACTCTTGAAGAAAGTTAGTTCATATCTAGTGAAAAGAGTCGGAGAGATAAGGTAGAAAGAAAAGTAGTGTGCTTACTTGTGAAAAGTGCATAGACATCTGTGGTTTGAATAAGATAATTGGCCGTGCACAAGAAAAAAAAAAGAGAGGATGTGCAAAAGAAAAAAAAAGGGAAAATAAAAAAAAAATCAAAGGAATTTGGGAAGTGAGAAGAAATTTAGACTAAGTCTAGAATTTACTGAGATATGAATTGTTGGTGGGGTGCTAAGTTTGATGTAGTAGAAATTGATCACTTTTGCTATGTTTGGGTTTAGTCACTTTTTAGCCATATTTCCTCACCTTACCAAAAAGCCTACATTATAACCTTAAATAAAGACCTTTCGGATTTTTGATTTTAATCACATAAAGTAGAGGAGAGATTAGACTTCGAGCAAACCTATGGTAAACTTTGCATGTTGCATGATCTGAGAGCATATACTTTTTCCAATATACACTTTGTGAGTGAGTGATAAACACACTTCTAAACACTTGTGAGCGCATGTACTTCAAGGTGATCAACGAGCTAGTAATGAAAATGCACTAATAAGCTTTGCTTGATTTGATTTGTATTCTTGTCAAACTCTTTATTTCTTGTTACAATTTTTGAGGCAACTATGAAGTCTAGTTCTTAGCATCCGTGTTTCTTTATTAGTTTTTCTCTTGTTTTGTTTGAGGACAAACAAATATGCAAGTTTGGGGGAGTTGACAAACTCATAATTTAGGATGGTGTTGTGGGTAATGAGATGGTGATTTTGATGATTTAAGGTGTTTAATTTAGGTTTTTATCCACACATACACTAATTAGTGTTTTGACGAGTTTGTCGAGTGTTTGGAGCTAAAACAGGTGAAAATGACTTGAAAACGAGCTTGAAGGAAGAATCGCCCACTATATTATTCAAGTCATCCGCGCTTCAATGCGCGACTTTCGTATAATAGCCATAACTCTCTCATCCGGACTCCGATGGGGGCGTGCAAGATACTCACGCGAAGCCCTTTCGAAGACGAAGATCATGCTTTTGGAGGATTTCAGAGGAAACGCCCGACCGGGCGATTTTTATGGGGAAAACGCCCGACCGGGCGTTTTAGTCGCGAACTCCAGAAAATTTGCCCGACCGGGCATTTTGGCGACTTAAAATCGCCCGACCGGGCGATGTGTTCTGCGAGGCTTTACGTCTGTATTTCCGCCCCGGGTATAAAAGAGACCGAGGGTTTTCGTCTCCCACATCTCAGAGCCCCAATCCTCCTCCCTCTACACATTCTTCCACTCCATCTCTCACACATAACTCATCCATCTTCCATTGGAGCGGAGCTCTGCAGATCCAGGCAAGAAACGATTGAAGATTGAAGATTCAACCTTGGGTTCTATCGATTTCTTTCATATCTAGTGCTATTATTCTTGTTTTTACTACTTGTCTATGAGTAGTTAAACATCATTTGTAGATTTGTTTGGTGAAAATTATTATGAATATGTTTTGATTGATTGAATTGAACCTTTTCCTAGCTCTTGTGATTATTTTGCTTGTTCTTGTGCTTTTATTGTTCTTTTGTCTGGCCAACTTTAGAACTATGTTCGTTAACTAGATTAATCGAGAGATAGCTAGTTTTACGTGGTAAAAGGAACGAGTATAACACATAGGTTTATCTGCACTCGAGAGAGGGGACCCTTTGTGAGGGCTTGAGTCTTAGGAACCATAAGGAGTTAGAATCTAATCTATTGGAAGAAGACTTTGATAGTTAGAGTCTAATCTACTGGATAAGTGCACTCGAGAGAGGGCTTATCTTAGAATCACGACTTTCCTAATAATCCTAGAGACACATAAAGGTAAAGGTTCTGTGAGATTAATCATCACTAGGTCGTAGTAGTTGGATCCTAAAACTCTACAATCTTTAGCCTGCT
Source organism: Salvia splendens (assembly GCF_004379255.2). Lineage (NCBI taxonomy): Eukaryota > Viridiplantae > Streptophyta > Magnoliopsida > Lamiales > Lamiaceae > Salvia > Salvia splendens. The sequence continues at coordinate 5,631,106 of NC_056032.1, forward strand.
TTGTATCTTTTTGTTTTTATACTTTTTTTTTTATATTTTTTTTTGTCTAGTTTATAAAACCAAAACCAAAAATACTATGTGTCTCTAGATAGTATATGACGCTTAGTATATGATAGCCAGCTGCAATCTTATTCCCTGTGTTCGATATCCGGTACTGACCTTTAGCTATACTAAATCTACCCTGTATGCTTGCAGGTATTTTTAGTGCTAATAAATAGTGCATCAGATTCTTGGCCTTGAAACCAGTAGTGTACATCCCTTTCCAGGCAGCGGGGCAGTTCTTCCTTTCCCAGTGCATACAATCTATGCTGCCTAACATCCTCGAAAACCCGTGCTGATTCCCGTGCATATCCAGCAGAGCCTGACAATCTTCGAGGGTAGGCTTCCGAAGATACCTATCCCCGAATATCTCCCTAACGCCCTGACAAAAATACTTCAGGCAGTCGCGGGCAGTCGTCTCGCCGATGTGAAGGTACTCGTCGAACATGTCGACCGCACCTCCGTATGCCAACTGCCTAATTGCGGCAGTGCACTTCTGAATCGGCGTGTGGCCAGGTTTACTAGCAGCATCCTCCCGCACCCTAAAATACCGTATCGGCGTTCCAAAGCGCCCACGATACGCAGAAAGAGCAGACGATGCATCCTAAACCGTCGCCGGAATAGGTTCTCCCCAAACCGTGGCTCCGGCGTAAAGTAATCCTCGTACAACCGACTGTGGGCAGCGAGGTGATCCCGGGGCACTATAGTGCGACGATGGATGGGTCGAGGCACCGCCGGCGCCGAGGCCGCTTGTTCCTCCCTCTCCGCGGCCTCCCGCACAAGTGCGTGTATCATCCGCATCATGTGTTCATAATGCCCACCTCCACAGTACCACTACCACTACCACCACCACTACCACTACCACTACCAGAGATTACATAAATATAAAAGAAATTTAGAGAGAGAGAAACTTGTTAAAACAAGTGGTGCGAATGAAATAAAATGCAACGAGACGTATTTATAGAATTTTTTCAAAAAAAAATGCAAAAATCGGGAATTCCACGCCGACGTCCGTGGGAGTCAACGCAATGGCGGACGTCCCGACGGACGTTGCGACAGACGTCAGCGGAAAGGCGCGGACATGCGGTGTCCGTATTGGACGTTCGTATCCGCTGAACAGTTGCACAATGGCAGACGTCCCGCACAGACGTCGCGCACGCCGGTCTGACATCCGCTCGGAAGTCCGCCATTGCGGATGCTCTAAGCATCCCTTATTAATATTTTATGCTTCCCATGACTTGATAATTTGTAACGGCAAAATCTAATGTCAGACAGTTATATAGTAATATCGGATCTCAATACTTAATGTTAAAAAATTAATACTACTACCAATTATAGAATAACGAATTGTTGGATAAAGTCATAGAACTGTTCCAATTTGTGACTTCAAACGAACCCAAAATATACTCCTATAGATCGATAATTAAACCAGAAAAAAAGATACAGATAAATAACGCAAAATCAATTATTTAAATCTCATTAATTCTAGCTTATATTATATTGTGATATTAACTCGCATATTTTCCTTTTCACATTAAATAAAGTTGTTAAGTTGTCTGTTCATTTTGGGCACTAGGTGTAAAAGAAAATTTGCAGTTATTGATTAGTTCAATTCAAAAAATCTAGCTGGAAAAGAAGAAGAATATGACGTGGTTCGATATTCTATGGTTGGTGTAGATGGAATTTGTCAAAGTAATTCTAATAGTCGTTTGAATTTGTTGTGTAATCTCATTCCCCACGCTAATATGTAGGTACCTTAATGGGTGGCATAGCTGACCTACGGATTTAAGGTTGCTCCATATCCAAAGAGTATGAGATCGGTCATCTAATTATTTAGATAAGGATGAACAAGTCTCATGCCACTCGACTACACCCTATTGAATTATGAGTGAAGTACTTATTATTTAAATTTGGAGACAAGGTAAGAAACTAAGAATTGAATCAGAGACATCTCTCTGCATAATGTGAATCACAACAAAAGAACAAATAGTTAATCTATATACAATATATTTATATTGTCGACATAGTGTGAATCACATTGATATGATGTTATGATCATAGCTTATATATTATTTTATGACAATAAATTTTGTGTGAGAATTTTTGATGTTGATTGACATTTTATTCTCCATGATCTTGACAAAGAGATCAATTTTTAAATGATGATTGAATGAAATAGTAGCACATATAGATTCTTCTTGATTTATCCGACCACGATGACCAACTATATTGATCTATAAGAGCAAACTGATTTTATAATACTATATATTAATAATCAGTAGTAAAATAAGAAGAGGCATCTCATCTCTGAGTTGAGAGCAGCTTTAACTTTCTATAATTAAGTGTATTATTTTTAAATTAATAATTCTACTTGTTTCCATTCTTTAGATTTATTTATTCTACTACTTCTCATTGACGAGCAGCTTTCCAGTCGCCTAGTTGAATTGGGATTTGTTTTGAACAATTATGTTGAGTGATTGGAAGTTAGTTTAATGTATTAATTTTAATATTACGATGATAATATTATTCTACAAATTTAAGATTGCTTTCATTATGTTATTAAATGCCATTGTTATTTATATTCTCAAATAATTATGGAAACACATGATTTTGTAATTGTTGGTAATGAATGTATATGTGATATGCCAACATTTTTAAATATAATAAAGCCACGTGATGTATATGCAATACTAAACAAATTTTAATTTAAAATTAGTAAAGTGAGAAAAATATAGAGAAAAAATAGTTGGAGTATTATTAGTGAAATATGAGACACATCTCTTTAAACAAAAAAATGGCAAAAGTAGATAGGTACGTAGTAGTATTAATTTTGATGAACGAATTAAAATGAAAAAAATATAACTATATGGAAGTAATACTCCCTCCATCCCACAATAATTATCACTCTTATTGTGGGCACGAATTTTAAGAAATGTAATGGTTGGAAAAGTTAGTGGAATGTGATACTCACTTTTTTATATTGGTTTTATAGTAATAAAATGTTAGTAAAGTGAGTTAGTGGAATGCGAGACCTACTTATCATAAAAATGAAGTGTAATAATTATTGTGGGACGGACCGAAATGGAAAAGAGTGACAATTATTGTGGGACGTAAGGAGAATTATTTATGAGAATCAATTTAATTCATGGAAAAGAATCAATTTAATTCATGGAAAGTGATCGTGTCTAAAAAAATCGACAAACCTTATTGAATCCTCGTATTTTAAATCTCCGGTCCAATGTTTTAGTCGAATAATTATTTGTGTCGTGTTCGATTTTGAATTGATTGCTATTGATACGTACCATCCATATGAATGATTTATATCTAAACTTATTGATATTTTAAAATAATAACAAAATCAATGTCTATTTCTGTTTAGAATTTTTAAAATAATAATTTAGAAGTTTTTTTGGTTATTTGCTCCATCTATCATGATTTTCATAGCCAGCTGCCCCAGGCTGGTTTTTGTTTACTCTCCAAAATTGTGAACCAATTATTTTTGGTCTCCTTTTGTAGCTCTAAAGAGGAAGAGGCCGGAACCGGCCGACAGATATTCGAGAATTCGAACAACAACGGTGGCTCCACAAAGCAGATACTATGTTTTTGGAGGAATTAATGACATATAGGTTAAAGGTTAAAATGATGCAATTGCAATTGCAATTAAATTTAGTTACACATCACTCAAGTCAGGAATTAATTAGCTAAAATGTCTAACTCAAACACTAAAATAAAGATAACAATCATACTACAGTCACAGCTTTAGATTGCCGTCATTGGATCATTACAAATGAACTAGGATGTCCCATTTCAAATCTCAATACAATATGTTGTAATTTACTCAAACAATAAATTACATAAATCTTTGAATATATGTCTTCCTAGGGTGCCTAGTTACTAAAGTGCTCAATAATTTAAGTTTGTTTAACACATCAATGAGAAGACAAGTGTATATAAATGAGATGAATCAAAACACAACCAACTATTAAAATGAATCTATGACTCTATCCAAATCGGGCATCGGGACTGAGATTCGATTCCATCAACAATATTGAAGAATAATATTAAAGAGGAGAATAAAATGGAGAGAATTTTATGAAAGAAGATTAGTGGCATCAAATATATTGGGTTATGTTCTGTTGCAATATAGGGCTTGATTGATACGGATCCTATATAGTAGGGTCCGAATTCGACAGTTTGGTAAATATTCGGATCCGCTTGGAAGGTCCATTTCATATGTGGGGGGTCCAAATCCACCACTTATCCCAAATCTCATCATCCCACTTGTCATTTGTCACAATAATACTCCAACTCCTCTAACACGAGTAATCTTTTTCCCCAATTTTAAATACTGAGTATTATTTAAAACAAAAAATATAAATTTGAGTTATTCTATTAAAATACTCAATGATTTATTACTTAATCAATGATTAGGAAGCAATTAATGAAATTTGAACGAGAGGGAGTAAATATCAAATATGTACTCTCTCCGTCTCATGTTACTCACGCTTTTCTTTTTTATGGTAAATTTGAGATTAATTTTTTAGTATAACTAAATTAGTATTTTAAGTGTATAGACAGAAAACACTTAATTAACTTTAATATATTAATTAAGTATCATAATTTTTACTTAAATACAAAAAGTGTAAGTAGTAGAACGAGTCGTAATAAAACAGTGCGAATAACATGAGATAGAATGACTACTTTTTAGGACGATGATATTGGGTTAAATTTTATTTCCATAACTATAGGGAGTAGAATAGTAGTAGTATATCATTTGAAAGAGGGGGAATCTTGAGATTGTGACACACTAATACAAACAAAACAACCTTGATTTCCTAATTTTTTTACGTTACTAAAGTGTTAACTAAATGCCACGTGAAATATTAACATGACGTCATACTAAGGTTTTTGGTTGAACAAAACTTCACAACTTTTATAATTACTCTATTTTAAAACTTTAATTTACTCTTTTTTTTACGTTATTTAGTGTTAAATGCCATGTGAACTTAACGTCATACTAAGATTAAGAGGCTTGCTGTGTGTGAGTTGACCAAGAGGTACAAAGGATAATGCTTAAGGTAGGGTTCGAGTCCTCCATGGACACTGCCTTTAAATTTAAATCATTTACCTTTAAAAAAATTAAGACCTTCACATGAACTTTTATATTTATAATATATAATTTTAATTTACATTGTTTAATCGAGTATTGAATATGAATTGTTTGTATGATTATATGATTTTTGGGTTTTTATTTGGTTCTCCATTAACCCTATTGTTATAGTAACTCTAATTCATGATTTACGGATTGAAGCAAAGTGTTTTATCTGTTAAATTGGGTAAAATATTATGAATAGAAAGTTATGTAATTCTATTTTATTTGTTTTGAGTTGTATTCCATACTTTATTTATGATTGAACGATGAATATTCTTTGGCTATAACATGTGCAAGTTGATGCATATATCAATAAAGGGGGAAGAGAAAAAAAAAGCAATCCCCATAAAAAAAAGGAATTTGAATAGAATTAGTTTCTTTTGTGATGGTTAATCATTGAGTTTGATGATTGCTTGAGCTTGTTTAGATACTGCTAATCATGTTCTTGACCTTCAGAGGTATCAAGCAGCCAAATAAAGGTTCCATATTGTTAAAAAAATGTACTTTTAAATTGGATAAAGACATAGTAGTGGTAGTATTTATGAAGTTTTTTCAATGGAAGTATAAATACGTACATACATATATGGAGGATTAATAACGTACACTTTTTCAATCTAGTTATGCTTGGAAATTCGGTTGGAGACCTATATCTGGATTACAGACCGAGATGTTTGATGATGTCACAATCGTAGACATGCTCGCTTTTAAATCAGTTGTTTACTTACACAATATAAGAGGCGCATTTCAATTCTAGAAAATTATCGATTGATGCAATTTAGAATTGTAGTTTGATTTTTATCCGTCCTCTTTAATTCTCTTCATATGTTTGGGAAGGCGATTCCTAACCTACGATGTTTCGATAGGCGGTGTTCAATATGTGGGTCCATAATTCAAAAAAAATTGTTGATGAAGACCAAACACCGGCCGTGCTTATTTTAAACATATATTTCTTCAATTTCATAGGGTAACTATGATTTTATTCACTCGAGCAGTTCAAAGTATAACACTTTTGAATAAAATGTCATCACCTATGAAAGTTAGGTCCTCCATCTCAACAGTAGGTGAGTTAATAAAGTCTAGCTTAAAGAGAAAATGATGCAGATGAGGTGGAATAAGAATCAAATGCTTTTGACTATTTTTTTTATTTATAAATGTGGCATTTGTCAATTTTGCATATGCACTTTAAAATCATAAGCACATATATTGCCCAAATCTAATGCCCTTCTTACTTTGGTTTGGCTCATAATATAGAACCATATATTGTTCCATTTAAGAGAAGTGTACCATGTTAAGTTGTTGTCCAAGGATACTTTCAATTTATTCTTGGTCTTAAAGAGAAAATTCTAATTCTTGCAATTATTGGGAGAAAATGATAAATATATTCAGTTGTTTTGGAGTTTAAAAATTTAAGTGTTTTAACCGAGAATGGGAAAGTTATTAGCACTTACTACTACTGTATAATACTATGATACTTTCATAAGTTATAGAGTATTTTACTACTTAATATTGGTTGAGATGCACTTAATTAATTGTCACCCGGCCATATGTCTGGTCCAACCCGACCCATAACTCTATTCGAACCAAATCTAATATTCATATATGAAGTGTCATTTTTATTATTAACATCTCACTTTTGTTGAGAATAACAATAATTTTTATAAAGAATAGTAATCATTTTTATTTTTAACTATGATCATATATATTAAATTCCACCACAGGGCCTTCAAATCATAAGAATTGACACTTTTATATGCGAGCTATAGCATTTATCTGAGTGATGAGTAGTGGGGTCGTTCAGTGCTACTACCATGGGTCAATACAATAATGCGTGACATCGTAAAATTCAAGGGTCCGTTCGATACTCAGAATAGGAATTGAATTAGATGGAATTGAATAAGAATTCAATTCCAAATCCTTTGTTTGGTATGATTGAAGAATTGGTGTGGAATTGCATTATAATTCAGTAGACTTTACAATCTATATCAGTTCCATTTACAAATTTTTATGATAGTTTTGACCCCACTTCAATCTTCTCTGTTTGTATTAAATATTTATTTTTGAATTGGGAAAGACGTTCACTAACAAATTCGAGCCTATTTACCTGTTCGATTTAGATTTCTATATTTCATCAAGGGACAAATATGATGCAAATAATTTACAGATTATAAAATTATAAATTTCTAATTAGTTTTCTATTGAATCGGGATTCAAATTCGTCCCCTTGCTTTTTTTCGTTTTATTGCAAACCTTTTATTTTATTTAACTGGTTATAACTAAGAAAAGTTTGTTGTGTAGATTACTATTGAAATAAAAAGTATAGTAGATGTTTTCCATTTTTCAGAATTTTTTTGTCTCGGTATACAAAATGTTATTTTTCAATGATATTCAAAACAACATTATTTCTTTAAAAAAGAAGAAAAATAATATTGCTTTTAATGAAACACATCATTCTGAACACAATGTACGGCATTTTGTATATATAACTAGGACAATTGAGAGAAAAAAAAGTTTGTGATTTAATATTTCAATTTCAAACTTCATGAGAAGAATTTTACCAAATTTCATGTAATTAAGATAGTTATTAAAAACCAAACATTTCTTCAAATATAATGATATCTTAATTCTTTGTTCTAAAAAATTAATATCTTAACTCTTATGATTATATTTTGGCAACATTATGTACGAGTCATTCTTAAACTATCAAGAAAATGCAAAAAATAATGAGAACAAGAAGTGAAATTATTCGAATCACATCAAAACACCTAACAAATCCTTCTACGAAACTCGAAACACACTAGTAATGATGATTAGCCAAATATGCAACAATTAATTAATTTCTTGAAAAACAATAATCACGAGAAAATGGGAGGCATGGGAAAAGGAAAGCCATTATCTTGGTAGATGAAATGAAGTGAAAGTAAAAATAATATTGGGAGTGGGGGGCCATTAGAGTAGCAACTAAGGAAACACAATTCCGAAGTTTGATCCACCCTCCCTCGTGCCCTAAAATTCATTTCCTTAAATCATTACACCTCCCACTAATCCCATTCAATACCATTTAAACATTTTCTAGTGGGCTTACCTATTATATATGTTTTGTGTCTCTTATGTGTGGTTTGCATGCACAAATCATATTTGGTGAATGTTTAATTAAGATTACGAGTTATGTCTCTTCCTTGTCCGTAGCTCGACGTGCACGATTATAACCGGACCAACAATTAATTGTCGGTTTCAGATCGGAATCGGAACTTGGTTGTCATGTTCAACCATAATTATGATCTCGATTTACCTGGACCGACCGATTATGATTCAATGTGGTGTCAAACCGAACCTGCCAATTTTGAATTGACAGTTCTAACGATTAACTACCAATTTGGTGGTTCGATGTAGGGTCAATAGGAATTGCTTGCAAAACGGTAAGATTTCAGTCAAAACCGATACTTTTGGATAAAAACCGGAACCTTCGATTGATGGTTCAAAAGCCAAAGTCGTTGTTTCTCTTATGAGCTGGTTACATTTCCGAAACCGTGGGTACACCTAATCATCGCATGAATAATGAATTCAGTTTTAGAACAAGAGTAAAAAAAGGAAATTTTGATTTTTTTTAACATAACATTGAATTTTTAACTAATTATACACTACATACCACAAAATTTTAAAATTGATCCGATCATAAATATTTAAAAGTTCCTAGTGCATCTTATTTTGATATTTCAGATTTAGGGGTAGACGGAGATGTTGTAGGGTCGGAGACCGATTAATGAAGTTTTCTTACTATTGAATTAACGACCAACAGTAGTGTCAGTCCATCCCGTTCAACCTCACCTAAGATTTTCTGATTTCAATCGATGCGTCGAGGATTCAAGTCATGCAATTCATGGGAGTAATTGTAAAAACTAGGGATTATGTCTAGTTGACAAAATATATGATGGAGTATTTTTTTATTTAATCATTAATATTCATTCACTAAAAAATAATCAAGAATTTTTAAAAGGTGGGGAGCGGTGTGAGAGCATCGGTAACGCTAGGGGCCGGGCCGCAAATCGCGAGTCCCGGCCCGTCCCATGCGTTACACGGAGGCGAGTCACGGCCCAGGCCGCTCCCGGGGCCGCGTTCCCGGCCTGGTGAGCATCCCGCGGCCCGGCCCGGCCTAGGGTTACACGGTGCGGGACGGGCAGCAAACCCCCAAAATGTATTTTTTTTTATTTTTTTGTCCATTTATACCCATTTCTTCAATATTCTTCCACCAATTTCTCCATTTCTATCCTCTAAATTATTTCAATATTTTTTCTAGGACGTGTAATTTTTATTTTTTAGGATTTAATATTTTTTTTTTAGGATTTGTAATTTTTTTTCTCTAGGATTTGTATTTTTTTTCTAGGATTTGTAATTTTCTTTTTTCGACTGAACAATGTATTTTCCCGGTTTGAATTGTTCAACGTATTGCATTTACGAATAAAATAGGTTGAAGTTGTGAATAGTGTCATTTATTAGTTGCGGCCCGGGCCGCAACCTGCAGGGTTACAGCAGTTGGGGCCTGGGCCGCAACTGTAGAGGAATGATGACGTGGAGGGGACTTGGGGCCGGAAATGGGGACGGGGTTAATGATGCCCTGAGTGACCATTTTCGGCCGACATATCCCGTTTATCCGGCGACCCAGTCGTGGTTGATAATTTCTGAAAGTTATATTTTCAATATTTTCTCTATAAAAAACTACTACCTTTTTTCACTCCCGAGATACGTTCGTGCTATTCTGCCCATCTATAGAGGCGGCGCCGCCACTATCTCCACCACCAAGGGTGGCCCCTCGCGACGGTGTCAACAAATAACACACTCACTCCCTATTCACTATACATATAGTAGTATTATGGAGTATATATTTATAATTATAGTAGTAGTACAACCATGTACATTGGTCAAAGTCAAAATTCACCGCAAGAACACTTATTCACATTTCAAAATAAAATATCCCATTTATTTATTTAAATAAATCCTATTGTTCTGATATACTACTATGTCAGTTGTCAGCATCTATCAAAATTCATAGACACAATATATGTTTAATTGATGCAAACACTTTTTCTTTTAATTTTTTATACATAAGAAATTAAAATAGGAAGTTACTACTACGTCCCTTTGAAGTCGTGTAAATTTATATACTCCTTCCGTACCACTTAAGATGTCCATGTTCTTAAGTGACACAAGATTTTTGGAAAAGTTAGTAGATGGAATAAGTAGAAAGAAAAAATATAGTTGAATAGTATTTTAATAAGGAGAGTGGAGAGAGAGAGAGAGAGAGAGAGGTATTTCTAAATATAGAAGGTGGACATCATGAATAGGACGGAGGAATATGTAAACTTGATTGTTGCATGGTGGTTTATGATGCATAGGAGAAAAACAAGATGAAAAAAATGCTAACATGAACTACTATTTATGCTAAAAAAATTAGGTTCCACATTTTGGTCGGGCCATCCACACAGGGAGGAGGGGCCGGACCGCCCCTGGGGTTCGGCCCTAGGCTTGTGGCGTTAGAGGTGGCATGGGCGGGGGCTGGGCCGCAACTAGGAAGGTGGAGGGGACGCGCATGTTTGCGGCCCGTCCCGGCGTTGTATGCGCACGTGTTGGACCCTAAGTACCTTTTTTATATAAAATTCAAATTTTTGCCTATAAATATCCCGCAACATTTTCCTTTCTATTCTACATTCCTATCCATCTCAATTCCTCTCAAGTTGCACAGTGAGATGATTGACTACATTCGCTCAAGTATGATGAAGAAGAAATAATTTTTTTTGTTCCCTTAATTTTTAGGAATTGTAAAGTTTGATTTTTAGAACTTGTAAATTTTAATTTCTAGGGTTTGTAATTTTTAATTTCCGAATGAACATTGAATTTTTCGTATAGAAATTGTTCAACGTTTTCAATTTTACGATGAAAATAGTTAGTAGTTGTAAATAGTGCAATTAAATGTTTGTGGCCCGAATAAGGTTTGTAGGGTTGTGGGAGTTATGATTTGAAGCAGAAAATGGGGATGATGACGTGATAGGGACTTGGGCCCTGGCCTTAGGATGGGGTTGTGGATGCTCTTACACACAATTTTGAAATTTTCAAATTTAAAAGAACTTGTCATGCAAAATTAATAATTAAATCACAAACTAAACTTATTATATACTCTCCCCGTCCCACAAGAATATGCACTCTATCTAATTTTTAAAAAAAATTCTCTCTAATTAGGTGGGTCCATTCTCCACTAACAATACTTTTTATTATTGTTTCTCTCTATCTCTTACTTTACCAATTTTACATAACTCAAAGTACATATTCTTCGAGGACGGTGGGAATAATAAATAATAATTTTTTAATTATTAAATTGTAGATCTAATAGATAGTATAAATTTAACCCATAATAATATTTAATTTTTACTAATTTAAAAGCAAAAGGTTAAAAAATTTATTATGCAAAGTCATGGTTCCTATTTTAATGCTTGGTATCCTTAATTATTTGAAATTTTCTCTATCTAACGTCTCTTTGATTGGTTAGAAAGCCACAGAGAACGATCTTACTAACTTAAATTTTGAATATTAGTTAAGATTGAAAACAATTGCAAGAATACATGTCACGTTTGTTGTATCCTATATTTGTTAAATTTAATTATTAATAGTCTCCGTCTGAACAAAATACTTAGATTTTTCACCCTTAGCCCAAAATACTTTATTCACATTTTACATGGCACCATATAAAGCATCCAATAAAATTTGGTCACTATAATAATTATCCTTACTATTTGTCATTTGATAAAAGTAACTGCGTATCAATGTAAAACACCTTTACACACCAATATTTGCATGTTCTAACAAACTAAATCATATTTGCGTGTGTAGAGTGGCAAACATATTGTTTGGTAAAACCAACTAAAGTGACATTTGCGAAATTGTTTCAATTCTTTTCTCGTGAATCTGCGATTTTAATCAATTGTATAAAGTTATTAATTCTGGAATATTAGTTTTACATTTTTCCGTAATTCAAGCTATGACTTTATCCTATGAAAATACAGCTGGATATTTTCAATCATTTACACTAAATTTAAATTTATTTTAAATATATGTTACACCAAAAAGTAGTTTTATTCCAAACATTTACACCAAATTCAAAATTTACATTATTTTTAAGTATATGTCTCATAAATTTTTTTCAGTAACATCATATTTGGTGTTCCATAGAAAATCCAAAAATGAGTTTGGGTTTGGGATATGGTTGAAGAAATTTTCTACACAAAAACTCATTTTTGGTGTATGGTTGGAGATGGTCTTAGACACCAATTAACACCCAAATATAGAACAAAATTTTAATATTCGGATAATAAAATAGTCAATTTAGGACTTATGATGATTAATTTAATATTCTAAGTGATAATTGTTAAAATCTCTTTAAATCTTGTCTTACATCGTTTTGGTAATGATCATATCTCATTTATTTATCCTTGGATAACCTTCCTGATAAGCCTTTTAAGGAGGTGATATGGTATTAGAGAAAGCTCAAGGTGTTGGCAAATATTGTTTATCTCTTATACTTGTCTTATCTACCTTATGTGCGGAAGTCCGATGTGCATTTTGGCCTACACATGCGGGGGCGCCTTAAAAGTATCTTTAAATTTTATCGCATATCGACTTAGTGATAATCATGTCTCACTTTAAGGTCTTTTGAGAGAGTGAGTGGCTTGTTTTTTTTATTAATAATGATTAATTTGAATATTAGCTAAATAGTACTACTAGTAATATTTATTCAAATTCATCTTTATCAATTGGATGTTCAATTGACCGTCGACAAGCTATTATTGGAGTAGTAAATTGAGGTTGTTGGGTTGTAATATACTACGCATAACTAAAATATGGAGGTAAGTTTTTGTTAATTTTTAGTTCATTTTAGAAATGATGGTATATAATGATCTCTGTGTTTTTCGAATCTGATTTTATAAAATAAACTAAAACGATCTCCGTGTTATCCAAAAATGACTGTGTTGTGTTAAGTAATAAGATGTAAATCAGTTTTTGTTATAATCCTGGAGTTGTTACAAACAAAAATTATAAATGGACTACTTTGTTATTGAAATAGTGAAATTCTATCTAAACCTTTTTTGTTACTATATCACAACCCAAATCAATATAACATTAATTTCTTTTTTTAGGTCATTCATATGCAAATGTACTTTATACGATTTTGTATTTTTTTTATGCATATACGACTTTTTGTTAGGTGTATATAATAAAATATTTAAGATATATCGAATAAAAAACATATAATTCAAGAAACTCTTACGAACATAGTATAACACAAAATGGAAACACAAAATCTCATATATAGCTCGAATTGGTGCAGCATCAATAAGAATCTTTCTAGCTGGCAAAAATGAAAAGGAAGAGATGAGCCTTTTTCCAACGGCAAGAAAAATTGAGTAGCAAAAATGACGAGGATTGCAATAATCGACACAAAATGCTTTTCTTTATTTTCCTAATTGATAGAATTGCCTCCCGACATTTGAGACAAACTCAAGTAAGTCACATAATCATTTGACAAATTAAATGATTGTGAAGGCATGTTTGTTCCTTCATGAGGTGAAACTATTAAAACTTTGACCATTCATTGCTTTTTTACATATGTCTCATCTTCACTTTTGAATGTGTAACTTTTGGGGGGATAAATTTTTTTGGGGAGCAAAAGAAAATGTAGGTTTGACATTTTAATTTGAATGATGATGCTTGTGGTTTAATGGATACAATAAGTGTGACACTATGATAGATTTTGTGCACTTCTCATTTGATTATGTTGGCTGTCATGCACAATGACAATGTATTACATACCTCATGTTTTGGTTTATGTAAATTTGAATTAATTGAATCTAGTACATTCATTTTTTAAAATTGTTCTCTACAGTAATCGAATATATTCACTAATTTTTAATTAAGGTAAAAAAGACTGTTAATTGATAAAAAAAAATATTGTCTGTCAATATCTTTAAGCGCATATTATTTTTTTTTCGTAGAAGTATATGGTTCTTGGTTTATTAAATAATACTCCAAAACAATTAATACAATACATAATAGGAAAATAATCCCTCGAGTGTGTGAGTAGTGTAAAAATAATAAAATCATGGGAATATTAGTTTTAGCTTGAAGCTTTGTAAGAGTATAAATTATTTAATAAAAAATTATACTCATATTTTATGGTGCATTAGGAGTAGTAATTTAATAAGAATCATTATGACAAACCACCCAATGACTATCTTTCAAACGTATGACTACAAATCGATATCATCATAAAGAAATGATTTTAAAAGGAATTTCAAGCATATAATAAAAAGTTTTCAAAACTAATTTCATGGAGTAGTAATTATAAGTACATAAAGCGCTAAATATAATTATATTATCGTGTACCGCAATAAAATTAAAATTACGAAATTAATCCCGAAACAATGCTATAATAAAGTACTCCTAGTACTCGGCTACTTTTCTAAATCAAAACATGTTTAATAATTTATAAATGAACATCAACCTATTTTCCGTAATTTTGAGTTTTTAAAAGAGGATCAATAATGAGTCCCAAATAATTTGTGATGACTCAAATCTTAACCTTTGAGTTTGAATTTTTTTTTTCTTTTATGTGGTTTGAGTTTTTTTTCTTTAGTTATTCCATTTTTCCATTAGAATTTTGAAAATATATCATGATCGGGGTACTAATCACCAACTAATAGTAGAATTATTATAACTTACTGTATAAAATATTTTTTACTTCAATTTCAATTTGAAATTGAAATTAGCAATAAACCCAATAATTTTAGAAAATTATGTAAAATGATATAATTATCCTGATTGAGGTGTGATCAATTGCTAACTTTCTTAAGTTGCTAACTCTGCTAACTCATCAACACAGTGTATTAAAAATGTCAACACGATGACATTAAGATGTCAATACATAATTTTGTTGACATTTCAATATACTGTGTTGACAATTGACATTTTAATGTCATTGTGTTGACATTTTTAATACACTGCATTGATAAGTAACGCACCCTATCATGATTTTATTATTATGTGTATGCTAATTTATCTCCATTTTGGTTCTGTATATATTTGGTCGTCTATACTTGGTTTTCATCAAACGAAAACATTCAAATTCGTACAAATTCAGAAATGAATTAAAATCTGCCAGATTTTAAGGGTAGCAAAAATTCATGGAAATTGGATCTTTTCCACATATAGAAGGTAATCACACTTTTCATATCTAATTTCTTTGGACGTAAGAGTAGGGCGGGTAAAGATAATGAAATACCGTTATACCATACTTGTCGTACCAAAAAATACTGAAATTTTCAGTATACCGTAACTTTCAGTACGATATCGGTATGAATATTCTTACATTGCGGTAAACCGAAATATATCAAACGAACCGAATATATCGATATGTGTGGTATGCCGATACACTCGGTATATGTTGTTTTGTTTGGTTTGGTATACCGCGGTATATACCAATAACAATATTCAATATGAATCGTATTATACGGTACATGATATAAATCGATTTTCAAATTATATTTTCAGTATACAGGTATAGGAAACAATACGGTTAAACAACATAATGTATTGAAATTCAGTACACCAGCATACTGAATTTTGTTACGATATACCGTTAAATTAGTACGGTAACGGTTCAAGTGATTCTATACTCAAATTTCGGTATACCAAAAAGTTTGGTGCGATCGATGTAATCTTTTCTAATATCAATATTTTACGGTTTATGTATAACCATTTTTCTATATGTAATTCTAAATAATTACTTACTTGACAAAACACAAGATTACGATTATGGGGTATGCTATGAATTCTTAGAGACAATTATATATTTATTTTTATACCACTATTCTTAGAGACATTTCTGAACTTGTGATAGTATAATATTGCTAGAAAAACTTTTATAGAGTACTACGATTTTATGACATTTTTTTACCTTTGAAATAATTATTGAATAATACAACATTTATCTCTTTCTCTTTCTCTTTCTCTTTCTCCTAAATTTTGTCCTCTGTTCTTTATTCTCATATTTTAAAAACATATGTACATATAGAAAGAGATATACATTGGTGAACTGCATGAAACTGAGCTGGATAAAAAAGTTAATAAGCTACCATAATAGGAGTAGTAATAAAAGAATCTTAGTGAGTGTCAACTATAATAAGGAATGTAGTTTGAATTAGAAAAACTTCAACAAATAAATAAAGGCCTAATTAGGTGCCAAATATGTAAATTAAGGAATTGGAGTGACTGATTTTAACATTCCAACCATCTTTTGAGCCACAGTAAATTCAATGCTTCAAAAAAGTTCAACGTAAATTCGTCTATTTCTCTATATATTTATATACTTATGGATTGTGAGATACAAGAGATTAAGAATAAGAAATGAGAGAGGACACATGATGGGTCATTGAACATAAATTGATGAAGTAAAACAGCCCTAAATGTCTCTAAATTGATCAATTATTAATATTTTTTGATTGAATAAAAGACTTAAATCAGCATTAACAGTTCAAAGTTCAACCCAACCAAAAGAAGTAAAAAAACGAACAACGCGATCACCAATACAAATATATCTAAACAAAACGAACCAAATACTAACATCTACAACACGATAATAACTTGAATTATTAATACACAAATATTTGTGATGGTAAATTAGAAAAAAAAATCATTTGGTCAAATTGTGATAGATTTAAAATATGGCAAATGGTATCATAACTTTTACATGTTTCTTGATTGTCACATAATGAAAAATTTTGGCATGACGTATGTGAATTAATGTGGTGCATATATATATATATATATATATATATATATATATATATATATATATATATATGGTCCTATTAGGTTGAGATTATTTAGCTAAATTGAGAAATGAGATGCAATATCAGCCACTAATCCACAAGATTAACTAAATGTCAACAGCTATCACATTATGTCAACACGGGGGTATAAGTGTCATTTCATTTCAGTAGTCAGAATATCAAATGTCAACAGCTCGTATTAAAATGTCAACAACTAAAAGATAACACTTACATTTCACATATCAATACCGAGAATATCAAATGTCAACAACTCGTATTAAAATGTCAACAACTAAAAAATAACACTTACAATTCACATTTGAATACCGAGAATATCAAATGTCAACAACTCGTATTAAAATGTCAACAACTAAAAAATAACACTTACAATTCACATATCAATACCGAGAATATCAAATGTCAACAACTCGTATTAAAATGTCAACAACTAAAAAATAACACTTATAATTCACATTTGAATACCGAGAATATCAAATGTCAACAACTCGTATTAAAATATCAACAACTAAAAATAACACTTATAATTCACATATCAATTACGAGAATATCAAATGTCAACAACTCGTATTAAAATGCCAACAATTAAAAAATAACACTTATAAGGATTCACCGAATGCTTCGATCTGATCCACACAAGCAACAACGTCACCAAATGCTTCGATCTGATCCACACAAGCAACAACGCTTTTGCGGAGCTTCAATTCCAAATCGGAGCTTCAATTCCAAATCTATTTGAATTTCTTACAATTCAATTACCATTCCCAAACGTATGATGAAATTTCTCAATTTTAAAATTACCAATTCAAATTTGTTTATCTTTAATAAACAACAGCTATTGTTTATAGCACAGTGCAAAACAAATTTTTCGGCAATGGGAATTGAAATAGAAAATTGAGCTCAATTGAATCACAAATTCAGATTATGAACTGCATCTACTCATCTATTTCCAAATTCAGACGAAATCGACCAGAAATCAAAATTCATTTACCGCACAAATTAGTCGATCGAAATTTCCTCTGCATCGCGCTAAAATGGAGATCTTCGCGCCGGCCTCCTCGAGCTGCTTCTTCGTCTCCTCCTTCGTCACTCTTTCCTTGAATTTCTTCGGCAATCCTTCAATCAATTTCTTCGCCTCCTTCAGCGCCAGGCTCGTTAGAGCCCTAACCACCTTAATCGTCGCGATCCTTGAGTTGCTTGGCACGTCGTCGATCACCACGTCGAAGGGGGCGAAGGAGGCGGCGGAGACGCCGAGCTTGTCCTGGAGGTACGCGACGAGCTTCTGAGTGTCGGCGAGGGTGAGGTTCGAGATCTGGTCGCCGAGCTCGACGACTTTCTCCGGAGCATCGACGGCGGCGAAGGGTGGAGGTGTGTGGTGCGGCGGCGGAGGGGGGGAGGTTTTTAGGGGAAATTCGATGGTGTGGCAGGGAATGTGGGGGTGGGTGAGAGGTAATCTTAAAAAAATATAGAATTACTATTATGCCCTTTCACAATTAATTAATGTAAAAATATTTTCTATGTGGCAAATTCTTGACCACTCATTTAATAAAAATGAGTGGCTGAGATTGCATCTCATTTCTCAATTAGCTTAAAAAATCTCAATTGATCATGAACCTATATATATATATAGTTCTGATCAAATACAAACCTCTATCTATAATACAAACTACAAACTTTAATTGTACACACTCTTTGTAAGTAATCAACGGTTAGCAATGAGATTCATATGTCAATGTCAACGCATATATATATATATATAGGGGTGTGATAAACTACAAACTCTCTATAATACAAACTATACAAACTTTAATCCTACTCACTTAATACATTTAATCAACGGTTAATATAAAAGATTTTTCCAATGTCAATATTTCCTACAAATCTGTACACTCCGTTGACATCGAACAATCAAAATTTGTACACCCCCGTTGACAGAATTTGTACACCCTGTTGACATCAGCCCCCGTTGACAGAATTTGTACACTCCGTTGACATCAGCCCCCCGTTGACAGAATTTGTACACTCCGTTGACATCAGCCCCTGTTGACATCAGCCCCCGTTGACATCAGTTTATATAGTTTGTATTATAGAGAGTTTGTATTTGATCATACCTCTATATCTATATATGGTCATGATAATCTACAGACCCTCTATACTACAAACTATACAAACTTTAGGCGTTGACATTGTTGACATTCCTCCTAGTGACAGAATTTGTATTAGGCGTTGACATTGACATTCCCCCCAGTGACAGAATTTGTATTAGGCGTTGACATTCCCCCCAATAACAGAATTTGTATTAGGCGTTGACATTGACATATGAATCTCATTGCTAACCGTTGATTACTTACAAGGAGTGTGTAGGATTAAAGTTTGTAGTTTGTATTATAGATAGGGGTTTGTATTTGATCACACCTCTCTCTCTATATATATAGTAGTGATCTAGGGCAAGAGCCCCTTAAACCTATAACTAGAGAACAAATCATAGCCACAAGATCAAGAAAATCAAGGGCTAGTATTAATACATGTAATTTTCTAATTTAAGGAGAAATTAGTTCCCTCAATCACAAATTTACTCCATAATAACAAGGCGGGGGTATTATGGTAATTTTGTAAAATCTTGATACCAAAATCAGGTTAGGTCGCCAAATTGATTTCATTTGATAAACAACCGCGATTTCTTCTTCTCTCTTCTCCTCTTCTCTGTTCTGGAAAATTAAAACTCGCCGAAGGAGGTGGAGGGGAGCCGCTGTTGGGCGAAGGAATCGGACGATCCGTATCTGGATTTCCGGCAGTCGATGCTGCAGATGACTTTGGTGAAGGAAATTTACGCGAAAGAGGAGCTGAAGCACATCCTCAACTGCTTCTTGCAGCTCAATTCCCCTTACTATCACGGCACCATTGTCAGCGCCTTCACCAACATCAGGAACACCCTCTATTCCCTCTCCGCCTAGTCTCTCTTACTTATGCATTCGCTTTTCACAGTCTTTTTGACATCATCACTTGTGCTCTATCAAATTGTAAATTGTTGCTGCCTTCTCAAAATTTCTGTGAAAATTGCTTAATGTAATTTCACTAACTATTAGTACTACTGTAATGGACGACTTGCTTCTTTATTTAATTGTACTACTTCTTCTTTATTTAAGAGCTTCAATGGAATTGGAGTGAAAACTGAAATGGGAGTAATGATTTGAGATGGACTCCCAACAACACTGATGTGTTTTGTAAACAACATACTAAGAGTGATGTGTTTTGTAAACATCAGTGAAGTAAAATCATAATAAGAGTGATGTGTTTTGTAAACAAGAGTGAAGTAAAATCATGCTAAGAGTGATGTGGTTTGTAAACAAGAGTGAAGTAAATTCATGCTAAGAGTGATGCTAAAAATGATTAATGCATGGTTCACATTTCCCAAAAAAATTCTACTCCTTTATGTTGCGCTGGAAATAGACATTCCAATTCTAATACTTTCCATATGATTAGTCTCGTAAACAGGCAAGCTACTCGAAAAGAAATCCAATTCATGATTAGGCAAATCAAACAGATCTGAACTCGAATCACTCTCCGCCCCATCCTCTTCTTCGCTCAATTTTTTCAAATTCATCTTCTTAGAAACCCTCAATTTCTCCAAACTCTACTTTAAACTCGTCCCTTTCATAGGCACAAAAACTGCTTGATGATGCTGATCAGATATTTGGATCTAGAATTCCTTGGTCTATTTTATATAATTAAACAAATGGGGGTTTCCCGACGACTCCACCTCCGTGCCGCCGCCGCCGTGTTCCTCACCTCCCTCGCCGCACTTGGTCGCATATTTGGAAGGAGAAGGAAAGGAAACCGCTTCATTGATTTAAATCTCATAATGTAATTTCTAAAAATACCCTTAGTCTATTTTATATAATTAAAATAAATAATATTTGTTACATTAAGATGTGTGGCTGAGATTTGTTCTCTAGTTATACACTTAAAATTAGTTATATCTTGATCACTAACCTCTATATATATATATATATATATATATATATATATAAATTAAAGATATGATTGACTAAGTGTATTAAACGATATTGTTTAAATACTCAAATATGTTATCCACATAATATTTTTAATCCTTCACATTACATATAACTTCTCTAAAAACCTAAAATTATGAAACAAAAAAAAACTCCTAATAAGTATCAAATTTGTGATATAATTAATATTGTTAAAAATTACAGGGGGCGGTTCATAATTTGACCTATTTGAAATAGGTGAGCCCCATTAATCAAGTGAAGTAACCCAAAATCTCTTGATTCTATCACTCAATCAAAAATGAAGACCGAGAATCGAATCATTAGTGGAATACAGTGAAGAAGAAGAATTCCAAACAGAATTTCAACCACCCTTCCTCAAAAAATACGAAGCCTTAGTGCACGGCCCCGCGTCCGTCCGTGCCAGCGGCGAGTACGCATACCGCCGCTGCTGCGCTCGCGCCGCTGGCAGTGCCAGCGAGCAGGCGACGTGGCGGCTTACGATCGGGCAACGGCATAGCCATTGCCTTTGAATTATTTTTTTTTATTTTAAAATTCGATTTTTAATTATATAAAATGATAAAAAAATAAAAAAATATTTTCCAAATCCCAAAAATATGGCCGTTTTTTTTCCCGTTTTTTTCCCGTTTTTTCTGATTTTTTTTTATTTTTTTCCCCAAAAATCATCTATAAATACACACATTCACCATCCATTTATCACATCAAACTATCAACACATTCATAATTCTCATACAAACTATCAACACATTCATCCCTCACTCAAAACCTCAAATGGATTTCACCCATATTATGGCGGAAGCGGAGCCCGAAGAACAAGAATACTACGAACAACATCGTGCCGCTTACGAAGCATACGTCGCGGCAAATACCCCCGCTCCTCCTCCTCAACGAACCAGATCAAATCGCCGCTACATCCATCGTGACCGGGAGGGAGCCTACGAAAGGCTCGTTGCCGACTACTTTGCCGACCAGCCGCGGTTTCCGGCAGATTACTTCAGGCGCCGTTTTCGCATGTCAAAGCGCTTGTTCATGCGAATTGTCAACACATTGTCTGCACGTGTTGAATTCTTCCAAACAGGTCCAGATGCAGCCGGCCGGCAAAGTATCATGCCGTTGCAGAAGTGTACGTGTGCCATCCGACAACTCGCTACTGGGCAAACGGCCGACATCTTCGACGAGTATTTGCATATCGGTGAGTCCACTGGAATCCTTTGTCTAAAGAATTTTTGCGAGGGCGTTCGTTCAGCTTTCGGGGATGAATTCCTTCGGGCACCCACCACCGATGATTGCCAACGGTTGCTTCGTCTTCACGAATCAGTCCATGGCTTTCCCGGAATGCTTGGCAGCATTGACTACATGCATTGGAGGTGGAAGAATTGCCCGACTGCTTGGAGGGGCAACACTTGAGCGGTCACAAAGGCGGCGGCCCAACGCTTATCCCTGAGGCGGTCGCCGACTACCGCCTATGGATTTGGCATGCATATTTCGGCGTTGCTGGATCCAACAACGACTTGAATGTGCTATATTCTTCACCACTCTTCATTGATGTGATGAATGGTGTAGCACCGGCGATCGACTTCACCATCAATGGAAATAGATACCACATGGGTTACTATCTCGCCGATGGTATCTACCCACGGTGGTCGACTTTCGTGAAGACGCTCAACAACCCGCACGACCCGAGACGAGTTCTTTTTGCGCAGCGTCAAGAGTCCGCACGGAAAGACGTCGAAAGAGCTTTCGGGGTCCTTCAAGCCCGATTCAACATTGTTAAGTCCCCGGCTCGGCTATGGTACGTGAATAATATCGCCGACATCATGTTCACGTGTATTATCTTACACAACATGATTATAGCCGACGAAGGGTCGAGGGCGGCTAGCTTCTACGACGAGGACGAAGCCGGAAGCTCAACGGCGAGGTCTCCCCACGCCGAGGCGAGCATACGACGGTTGGCCAGAGAATCGAGACAAGGCACACAATGCGCGATACCCGAATCCACAATCAACTACAAGAAGACCTAATCAAACACATGTGGACGAAATTCGGCAACGCTTAGTGGTTTTTTTAATTTTTAGCATTTTAATTATGTAATTTTTAATTTTTAGGATTTTAATTATGTCGTTTTTATTTTATTTGTCATTTGTAATATTATTTAGGTTTTTTAATGAATTTTAGTATTATTGAAATGTTTTTGTTTAATTGAATTTTAAATTAATTGTGTTCGTCCTTGCGGAAGAGCACAGCTGTGGGTGTTGTGCTCTTGCCAGAGAGCATGCAGAAAAAGTGGGGCCGGGCCCACAACCGTGCCGCTGGCAAGAGCACGGTTGTGGATGCTCTTACATGTATTTTTTAAAAGTCGAATCTGTTGTATTCACATTTCATTTTTTATCTTTTAATAGAATATTTATAAATTTTCTTGATGCATTTATGTGGATAATATTACTAAGTGGATAATATTACTATGATTTTTTTACCGAGATTTTTTATGATATCTGACAATATTTCAAGTTTCAACCATCCAATTTTAAGTACATGAAACTTGATTTAAGTAGTAGTCCTATTTATTTTCATAATTGTAATTGAGGCTATAATTATAAAAATGGTTACAACGTGAAATAGATTCGAGCTATATATCTATTAGTAATATAAAGTTGGTGAATCGTGACATAGTATTTCGACATTTTCTACCAAAGCTTCGCAATATATATGCACCAACCTTATTAATACTCACCAAACGAGCGTCACATAAAAGTTTAGTATATCTATTTTTATTTTTTTTGGTGAGATTAGTATATCTGTTAGTATTAGTAAACATTTATAAAACAGTATTCATTTTTGTCCCAGAATTTTTTTTGGAAATATATCACTAAAAATAGTTTTAATATAGAAACACTATCACATTTATTTTATTCTCTCTTCATTTAACTTACAAATAAAATAAAGTTGACTTCAAAAAAATGTACTACTCCATATCAACTACAGTGAGAGACAAAAATTAATAAATTAATAACTCAAATAATAAATACTCTTATTTAGTAAAGATTATGTCTATATATTTATTTTAAACAAAATAAAGTTGACTTCGAAAATAAGTACTCCGTATCAATTACAGTGAGAGACAAAAGTTAATAAATTAATAACTCAAATAATAAATACTACTCACTACTTATTTGTAAAGAGTATGTCTCTATATATTTATTTTAAACAAAATAAAGTTGACCTCGAAAAAAAGTACTCCGTGTCAATTACAGTGAGACGCAAAAAACAATAAATTAATACACTCATATAATAAATATTGAAGTAAAGATTATGTCTCTATAGGACTATTTATTTATTTTGTCCTCATTCTTTCTACCACTATAATTTAAATGCAAAAACTATAAGCAAAATAGTGTGTAATAGTTGTTTTTTATTCTGTAAAAGGATATACCACGATTAGAAGCATCTATTTACATTTATCTATTTTTGATAATTGGACATGTAGGTGTACTTTCTCTGCGTCCTATAATAGTTGAGTCGCATTCTTTTTTGAATCGTACTAAGTTAGTTGAGTTATTTACTTTTCTTTTAACAAAAACATTATCCTCTCTCTCGTAACTCTACTTTCTTTTCATTTATTTTACTTTATTCCATCGTTTATTTTACATTTTTCACTTTAACCTTTTACACATCAATTTCTTAAATTTCGTATTCAAAAGAAATGACACAATTATCTTGAGACGGAGAAAGTACTCATATTTATTCCATTCACATTTTAATAATACACTATCAATTTTTGAAATCAAAAGTTATAAAATTTACTCCATCCATCCGCGAATGGAAGTCCAATTTCTTTCATACACGGTTTTAATGTATAATTAGTATTAGTAGTGTAGTATAATGGTATAAGTTATATAAACAATGTGTTAGGGTAATGTGTTGTTTAACTATTCTAAAATTAGAAAGTTCACTTTTAGGGACAGACTAATAAGGAAATAGTTCATACTTTTCAGGACGAATGAAGTACATTAATTAATTTTTTTTTATTAATTATACATTGAAATTCATATTTTTCAAAGTTTCGTCATATACTTACTAAATACTCCCTCTGTCTGCTATTATTTGTCATTTGTTTCCTATTCGGTCCATCCATCGATACTTGTCACACTTATTTTCACTATTTTTGGTAATTGACCTCACAATATACTACTATATAATTCCTTTGTCTCCCATTAATTGACACCATTTGATTTGACACGGATTTTAAGAAATGTAGTGAAAAAAATTAGTGGAATGTGGATACTATTTATATATTAATTTTATAATAAAATATGAGTAAACTGAGTTAGTGAAATGTGAGATCAATTACCAAAAGTAGCGAAAAGTAAATGTGTCAATTAATTGGGGATAATCGATAAAAAAAAAGTTAGTGTCAATTAATGGGGAAGTGAGAGAGTAGTATATAAAAGTAAATCCATATTCCACAATTTTTTAAACTATGCTATTTCTTACTCCCTCCGTTCCTATAGTAGTGGAGATTTTTTTTTTCGGTACAGAGATTAAGAAAAATTTGTATTAAGTGAGTTGAGTAAAAAAAGAATAAAATAAGAAATGAAATAGGTAGAGAGATAAAATAAAATAAGTGAGAAGGAATGCATTGATATTTATTAATAACGAAAATGACTCAATTATTATCGAATACTCAATTATTAACAAATACTATATTAATTTATCAAATACTATATTAAAGGATTGAAAGATAGTGACACAGAGTCCAAGCCTAGTTGTTTAATTACTTATAAATATGTGCTCTTTTAATAGTAGCAGAAAGTCCTCTTTTTGCTCCTCACTCACCTCTCTCTCCCTCCCTCCCTCCCTCCCTCTTTCACTCTATTTCTCTCGCCTCTGCTAGCTAGATTTCTTTCACTCCTTTTGAGGTAATTCTCGCCGCCTTCACCAGAAATTCTTGAAGAAGAGCGCACTTTGATATTTGTGGCTTCTGCAGAAAAATCATACAGCGCAACAATTTTTCTCATTTAATAACACCTCAAATTCTTGATATGAACAACCCCTCAACCTTCGCTGCTGCATAAAAACCATCCATCATCATCATCATCCATTTTTTGAGATTGAGGAAATTTCAAATACAAAAAACAAACAAGGTCTTGTCTTTCTCCTCCTCTTTTTATTTTTGTTTTGGATCTGTGAGTTTCTTTCTGGGCTTTCGTTTTCTTGTTACTATCTGATTATTCCTTGTCTGTTTTGTTCACTCATCAGATCTGTCTTAAAAAGGGAAAAAGCACAATGTTGTCGGAGAAGCAAGGAGAGGAAGCCATTGTCTCGACCTTCAACGATGCTGAGAATGACGGCAAGGAGGCGGCTGAGCAGGCGGAGGATCAGCCCATTTTCAGCGTGAAAAACGCCCTCTGGCACGGCGGCTCCGCCTGGGACGCCTGGTTCAGCTGCTCCTCCAACCAAGTAAGTAGTAAACCCTTTTTCTTCTTCTTCTTCTTCTTCTTCTTCTTCTTCTTCCATATATTTATAAAAATTGAATTGTTTAATTTTGACTGCCAAGGTTGCTCAAGTGTTGCTGACGCTTCCCTATTCCTTCTCCCAACTTGGGATGCTGTCTGGAATAATATTTCAAATATTTTATGGGTTGGTTGGGAGCTGGACTGCTTATTTAATCAGTGTTTTGTACATTGAGTATCGCAGCAGAAAGGAGAAAGAAGGTGTAAGCTTCAAGAATCATGTCATACAGGTCTGAAAATATCCACTAAAAAACAATTTTAACTATCCATTCTAGTACTCTACTAATATTTTTTTTATTTTCACTTTTTTGAACAGTGGTTTGAAGTGCTGGATGGATTACTCGGTCCATACTGGAAAGCCGTTGGATTAGCCTTTAATTGCACTTTCCTCCTCTTTGGCTCTGTCATCCAACTCATCGGCTGCGCCAGGTGATTTTTATTTTCTCACTCTATCCCAAATTCTACTCATGCCCCATTTCAATTAAATGGATTTTGATACCCCCCTTTTTATTTTCTTGAAATAAAAATCGAATCTTGATGATAAAAAAAATTACTCAGATTTATTTACAGCTGTAGTTTATTACAAGACTTCAGATCTATCCTGTAATCCGAAATTGAGCCGTATCCCATGTAGCAAATATATTTAGATAAACCCCTTTTATTTTCTTGAATTAGATATTGAATCTTGATTGTGAAGAAATTAAATGCTTTTTGTTAGTTTTTGTAATTTATCCTCTACTCCAAAATAAGCTGTATCCCATGTAATAAAAAAGATACCCTTTTAATTTTCTTGAAATAGAGATGGAATCTTGATAATAAAAAAGTATCACACATTTATTAGGTATTGTAACTGGTCTAATTCTAAAATTAATCGGATTTAGAGAGACCCCATTTGATTTTTTTTGACAAAAAGATGGAATCTTGACACATTTGTTGTTGAATTTTTTGACACAGCAACATATACTATGTTAATGATCATTTGGACAAGAGGACTTGGACATACATATTTGGAGCATGTTGTGCTACTACAGTTTTCATCCCATCTTTCCACAACTACCGAATTTGGTCGTTTCTAGGACTTGGGATGACTACTTACACTGCTTGGTACATGACTATTGCAGCACTGGTTCATGGCCAGGTAAAACGAAAAAAAAAAAAAAAAACTAAACGGGGCTCTAAACCCCGTCTCGTTTTGGTGGTAGAACCAAATTTCTATTTTTGTTGTTGTAATAATGTTGGATTTTTGAATAGGCTGAGGATGTGCACCACTCTGGGGCTAAGAAACTTGTGCTTTACTTCACCGGTGCCACTAATATACTGTATACATTTGGTGGCCATGCTGTGACTGTGTAAGCTTTTTTTTTTCTCTCCTCTCTATAAATGTGTATATACTTATTGCTTGTTTGAGTGTGTGTTTGTTGGCTTCTCTTCTTCTGGCTTCTATTAAGCAGCTTTTGCCGGCTGCCTGTGGATTCTAAAAACTGACATAATTATTTATTTACTACTTTTTTTTTAAAAAAAAATGTTTGGGTTCAGGAAGAAAAGAGAAAAACACATTAGCATTGTGGTCAGTAACTGAATTTGAGTTTTTATCTCATTTTTTCAGACATTTGTGTGAATGTTTGGGTTGTTTTACTACATGGGAAGGAAATGAGGGCATTTTAAGTGGTGGATTTATAAATAAAAACTTGAAAATGGCATGGGTTAAAAACTTGAAAAGACACATGTTTTAATACACAATTGATAAAGTGAAACTTAATAAAAAAAAAGTAGTTAAAATATTGTTAGTGGTAAATGAGTCTTACGAGAAAAATGGTTTCTAATTATATAAGTGTTTAATTTTCCTATAGGTTTTTGTCTTAATTTAAAATATTTGTGTGAATGTATGGTAGTTTTACTAGAACATGTGAGAGATGTAAGGGCATTTTAGGGATTTTAATTGTGGATTAGAATGTCAAATTTGCCCTTCCTTTTATAAGACTTTTGCATCATAGAATTATTGAACAAAAATTATTCTATAGTAGTAATTGGATTCTTGCATCTTTATCGTGTGATATTCGGTTTATTGAAATACTCATTGAGTGTATTTTGTCTATGATTTGGAAGTATAATTATCGTTTTCGAATGACAGTGAAATTATGCACGCGATGTGGAAACCTCAAAAGTTTAAATTCATCTACTTGTACGCCACATTATACGTTTTCACCCTGACCCTGCCATCGTCCTCCGCCGTGTATTGGGCGTTTGGCGACGAGCTTTTGAATCACTCCAACGCTTTCTCCCTCCTTCCGAAAAACGCGTGGCGTGATGCCGCTGTCATCCTTATGCTTATCCACCAGGTGCCTATCTTGTCCATTTTAATGCTTTTATGATTGCATATATCTCGTTGAGTGCTAACTATTTACTCAAAATCTCAGTTCATCACATTCGGATTCGCGTGCACACCACTCTACTTCGTGTGGGAGAAGGTGATCGGGATGCACGACACTAAGAGCATATGCCTTAGGGCACTTGCTAGGTTGCCCGTCGTGATCCCAATATGGTTCTTGGCCATCATCTTCCCATTCTTCGGTCCGATCAACTCTGCCGTGGGAGCCCTTCTCGTGAGCTTCACCGTCTACGTAATTCCCTCCGTTGCTCATATGCTCACTTATCGAAAAGCCTCGGCTCGTCAGGTACATACTTATACTTCACCTAATATCTTGTGTCATCGATCATTAAGTGCTATATTTACGATATTATAGTTACAAATTTATTAGACATAAAAAATAATTAAATATACAAAATATCGACCTCGTATAAAGGGAAGAGTAGTGGCTAAGAGGCCTAAGTAGAGAGACAATAAATATAAGCAGTGGCATTAAATGCAAAGATTTGGAAATTTTCTAATACCATAAGATATATAGGTGGCAAGTCATTTTCTATTTAGTTATATGCTACAGTCTAGATGTGTTATGTCCCCATATGAGCTGGCCTCACTTTTAAATCTAAATTGGCCCAACTTTTGTCACACCTAAAATCCACATTTACTGAATTTCTATCTGTAAATTTCACATTAGTCAAATTCATATTTCAATTTTTTGGCTCACTATATGTTTTGAGTAGTATGCAAGTCCCATTTATACAAATGTAAGCCACACTGATTGACAAGATCTGATCCAATTAGAGACTTATGTCCAAAATTTTCAAATCTCTTTACTCTTGATCAAAAGATTCTTTAAATATGTACATTTGACGTTGTAGAACGCGGCCGAGAAGCCACCCCCCTTCATGCCAAGCTGGTCGGCCATGTACGCTATCAACACCTTCATAGTATTATGGATACTGGTTGTCGGTTTCGGGTTTGGTGGATGGGCAAGTATAACCAATTTTATCAGACAAGTGGACACGTTCGGCCTCTTCGCCAAGTGCTATCAGTGCAAGCCGCCACACAGCCACCAAGCGCCGCCGCAGATCCACCATTGACTGGAAAAAATGGACCCTCTCCCTGATATTTTGTATTTTGTAATATACGTGGGTTGATTGCAATATGTCTTATCGCATCTATAGACTACAAGTGATTGTGTGTGTTCTTTTCGTTTGGTTAATTTTTTTTATATTTTCATAAAAATTCTAGTTGAGTTTGTAGTGTTTGAATTGTGATGGTTGCTTGTGAAAGCATAGGCTGATTAAATTAAATTAAGTAAAGTTTATATAAAATTTTATTTCCCTTATATGTCGCCACTTTTCCTGGAATTTAATATATGTGGGCTTGATCTTGAAATTAAAATTTTAGATTTTTACCTCAATAGAGTAGTTTCTGTGTTAAGATTCTCTTGGATAAGGGAGGTGGGCCGTGGCCCAACATACTCACGTGCCCTGCACGTTTGTGTCTTAACTTGTCACGTGCGATCTCTCTCTATCTCTATAATGCATCTATCGGTGTATGCATACACTGCATTAAAGTGTGTGTGTGTGTGTGTGTGTGTGTGTGTGTGTGTGAGAGAGAGAGAGAGAGACTCACATGCATGAACCTATTTCATTCTTTGTCCCCAGCCTTTAAGTTTGTGTACGAAATCACTGAGGAGAGGAGAGAGAATATCCTCAAATTTAATTCCAGCATGCTCAGTATTGCTCAATACTGAACGTATAAGTTTAAAATGATTGAACCAGAAAAGTCATATAGTACTATACTTACTATTTTCAAATAATGAAATTGGTGCAAAAATGCCCATTGATGAAAAAAATAAGTATTACTTCCTCCTCCGTCTCTAAAAGTTTGTTACACTTCTTTTCTGCACTCGTTTTATAAAAATAATAATAATAAATAGTTAAAGTAGAGGGAGGATAAAATAAGAGAAATAATAATGTAGAGAAGAAATTATGTTGTATCTTACGTTACACTTTTTCACTCTTACTATTTATTAGTATTATTTTTACATAACAAGTGCAGAAAAAGAATTGCGACAAATTTTCAGGGACGGAGGGAGTATAAGAATGACTGAACTCAGAGGTTATCAAATAAACTTTAATTATTTGAAACGAAATTAATATTATTATAATTATAATTATAAAGTAAAAATCGTAGTAAAAACAAAATTATCAGCTAATCATAAACGTTTAAAAACCCCTATAAACTCAAAAGCAAATAAAACGAAAACTAAAAAACTAAATGTAAACTCCAACAAATACTACTCGTAAATTTTCTTTTTCCCCTTAAACGATGTCGATGACCAAAATCCATCGGCCATCATTGCCACGATGTTGCAATAATTTGCAAGCACTGTATGATTTCAAGTCACAAAATGTTTTTGGTACGTTTTAGGCGTCGCCGACGTCTATTGCTAGAGCTGCATCGGAAATGACTTGTCTGAATCTATGTTTCTAATTATGTATGTAGTAGTTATAATGTTAGATGAAAAGATCAATATGCACTATAGAGTTGCATCAAATTAATAAATTTTCTAGAATTTCAATTGAATAGATATACGACAGTCCGATGCATGAACTCTCAAACGTGCATAAAAGCTCAGATAAAGATTGAAAAAACCTATATAAATTTGTGGTGCATCTATTTTAACTAAATCGAATTAGAGTTAATTCACTTGGATCCGCCGTGCATCTAGATATTACCAAAAATGACAAGTCGAATGAAATAAAAAAATATAAAGTTTATAAAATACACATGTATTTATATCAAAATAATAGTGATAAAATATAGCTCAAAATGGCTGTGACTTGTGAGGTTCAACAATTAGGGTTCCATTTTGACCATGAAATTCGTAGTGTTAATTTGGATTTTATAGCCAAAATACTCAATGCACACATCCACACTAGTGACTACACAGATTGGACATATAATATTGCACAAACCACACATAATGTTAATTTGGTTAAAGTTTTTGACATACAATTTGCATATACAAAATGGGAGGTTAGTAATGGGCCTGCCTTGTTGAAGCACCATATAAATGGGCCGGTTCACTTACACGAGACGGGTTATATAAGGAAACCGGGTATATAATTGGATCCGAATCCGCTTTTGCGGCCCTTCATATAAATACACAGTCACCGGAAATCCGTCGTCGGATTTACAACTACAACGCCCCAAAATTCAACTAGGGCAAGCCGCGCCACCGTCTTCCGGTCCCAATTCCGGCCAATAGAGACGTTCTCTTTGGGGAATTAGCCGGAGAGAGAGGCTTGAGAAATTTGATTCCAGAAGTTATGGCTTGCGTTTATATACCAGTGCAGAATTCGGAGGAAGAGGTGAGGGTGGCTCTTGATCAGCTTCCACGCGACGCCACTGACATACTCGACATTCTGAAGGCCGAGCAAGCGCCGCTCGATCTGTGGCTCATAATCGCGGTATTTTTTGAATTTAGTGTGAACTCGCGATGCGAGCTGTTGTCGCTCTCTTGACGTGTCTTGAGTATATAATTAAAGTTTGGGTATATAGAGCTGGATTATTGCTTGCTGTGAGGTTCATATATCTGAAATTTGCAGTTTCGAGCTATAAAAGTTGCCAAAGAAATTTGGTATGAATTGACCTTGCCAATGTTAATCAGGGGCCAACTTCTAGAATATACCTCCTTGCTATAATAATCGACGAAATCAATATACACATACAAAAACCATGTCTGAATGCATGCTCTATGTCGATAATATTGTTTTAGTAGCTGAGCTGACATGAGTATATGTCATGTTAGTAGCTTGGAGAGAGGAACTGAAGAGGTTTTGCCTCTACTAGTGTTCTGAATTTTTTGAGTGTCATTTTAGTACCTAGAAGAAGTAGCACTGGGATAAATGTGATATTGATGGGCTTGAATTAAACGCTGAAGGAATCAACTAGGACTCAAACTGATTAAATTGAATGTGTTATCTATGCAACTCGTGCTTGTAAAGCCCCCCTGAAATCTGAAGGATTTTTTTTTCAGATAAGCTATTGTTATAAATAAGGGTAGGAGGATATAGTGAAGTAGAGACGCACTGCAATAGTCAGAATGGCTGCCCATGTAGATGAGAAACTCAGGGATTCTCACTTTTCAGTTTGTCCAGAATGTGCATAAGAAACCTTCTGATGAGCTAGTGTCTAGAATAGCAATTAGAACATGAAGAGGATGATAGCCTGAAACTGAAACTGAAACACTTTAGAAGAACAAACTATAAAAAATGGCATCCTTAAAATTCTTAGAGATATGATCCATGTACTGAATTATTCAGATAAATGCTTATTTTGTTGTTACTGTTGGTCATGAGATGGTTTAGGATTCTAATATCATGCATTGGATCGTTTGGGTGCAGAGGGAGTACTTCAAACAAGGAAAGGTGGATCAATTTAAACAAATATTGGAGGAAGGATCCAGTCCTGGTAATTCTATTAATACTCAAACTTTGATATTCATTTAATGAACAAACAACTACTATATTTTATTTTGATCAACATTATTTGTCCTGGAGTAATTCCACTAATGGCCAAATCTCAATGGTTGGCAGAAATTGATGAATATTACGCTGATGTAAGGTATGAGAGAATTGCAATTCTGAATGCCTTGGGGGCATATTACAGCTACCTTGGGAAAATTGAGACAAAATATAGGGAAAAGGAAGATTATTTTATTCAGGCCACAAAGTATTATAACAAGGCGTCAAGGATTGACATGCATGAACCTTCAACCTGGATTGGCAAAGGTAAACCTTTATGTTTATACAGGTTATTTGGTGCTACTTCGAGCTTTTCCTGACTCGACAAGTGTTATATGAATTAACTGTTTTTTTTCCTATTGGTGAGTTTGCTTTCTCTTGCATGGAGCTTTTTTTGTGTCTGCATATCCACTTTAATACTTACTACTACCTAACAAAAATTAAAATTCATCACCCGCTTAATGTATTTAAAATAACGAGAAGGTATATCAAGAATGATTGCTCAAGATACCTACTTAGGGTAGGAAAATATTTTTTTGACCTTCGTGGGAATTATGTCTGTATGCTGAACACAATTACAAGTATGCAGATGAAGTAGTTTGTTATTTTTTTAGTGACAAATATTAAATACAGTGCTGTTTTCTTTGGCAATGCTGCCAATGCACCCTCTTTTTGTCCAAGTGGTTATTGGATTTGTCTTTATATCTGGGTGTTTTAACTCCTTGTAGGTCAGCTTTTACTGGCCAAGGGAGATGGTGAACAGGCATTCAATGCATTCAAAATTGTATTAGATGGGGATCGTGATAATGTTCCAGCTCTTCTTGGACAGGTACTTGAGTACATTTTTAGGTCTATCTCATGATCGATTGTTCTGTAGACTGCACGTCATTACTGGCTTTGGGGGATTAAATTTCATCACCATAATTCATACATACTCTATTAGTTGATCCTATGTTTTGATATGCCTGATTGCATAAAATAATGCTCTGAAGTCTCCTCTGTCGCCCTCTGAACGTGGGTACCTTTTCCTTACCCTAAAGTCAAAAATCAAAACAACTGAGGAGGTCTCACCCCCAATCCTACCTTCTTTTGAATTCATGCAACCATGTCTTAAATATAATCTTAGGGTTAGTTATTCATTCTGATCTATGGCAGTCATATTCATCTTCACATCTCAGTATCGATGTGAATGCATATGCTATGTTACGATGCTCATTGGATTTTTATGGCAGTCTCATTTTTATAACACAATAATTTTCTAATATTTTTTTCAGGCTTGTGTTCACTTTAACCGTGGTCGATATTCTGAAGCACTTGAGTTATACAAGGTTCAGTTTTCTCCTCTCTATTTCGAGCAAGATGATTCAGTTCAATTATTAAACTACTTATATTTCTGACATCTAATTTACATTTATTTTTGTTAGAGAGCATTACAAGTCTATCCACGGCCCCCCTCTGTAAGAGTCGGGATAGCTCTTTGCCATTATAAATTGGGTCGTTTTGAGAAGGCAAAGCAAGTATTTCATCGTGTTCTACAGGCAAGTGGTCATCAATCATGAGAGAATCAACTAAACTGTTCATACCTAGAACAGCGTTTTTTTGACTTAGTGTTGACTATGGTTGGTTTTACAACCTCTCAAATTGCAGTTAGACCCGGATAATGTTGAAGCACTTGTTGCACTTGGGATTTCAGATTTGCAAACTAATGAAGGTTAGTCTTCTGGATCCATTCTAGGATGTCCAGAATTTTCATATATTGTGATAATTTTGATATTTACCAGATCATTATATTTGTAAAATCTTGTGCTTCATGGTAGACTGGCTGTATATAGTAGAAACATTGGGGCTTCTTTCGATTTCCAAGGAATGATAAAAACTCATACTATTATAATTACCTACCATGTAGAAACAGGCTCTGGTGATGTAGCAATCCAGACAAAGCCTTCTTCAGTATCCTGGATTTGCGTCCATATGCACTTTCATCCTGCAAGTTTCTATTACGACATGCATTTTTCAGATAGGTGTCATGATTAGCCACTAGCAACAAGTACAAATCTAATTTTGGTAATGGCGTAAACATCTCCCCACAATTAATGCGATAGGTCTAGGTCTAAGTGAAACTATCCTATGTATTTCTTAAATAGTGGAAGCCGTCATTTCTATTTCCTGAAATATGGACTGCTTGTGTATATCCTGAATATCTGATGGTCCTCAATTCGACACTTTATGATCTCCTGAGTTTAGATTTTGGTGTACTTTGGAAACCTTACTTCGCATCTCTTCTTGGATGTCTGCAGCTTTTGATATTAGGCATGGGATGGAAAAGATGCAGCAAGCCTTTGAGATCTATCCCTACTGTGCCATGTCACTAAATTATCTTGCTAATCATTTCTTTTTCACTGGTCAACATTTCCTTGTTGAGCAGTTGACTGAAACTGCGCTTGCGGTAACTATGCACGGCCCAACAAAGGCACATTCTTACTACAATCTGGCTCGCTCTTACCACAGCAAGGTTGGCTCCTTAATTCATGCTTTTCTCTGTATCATCCGTGCTTCATTGAACACTTAGTTTTGGTCTAGTTCAGACAATGTATCATCACTGTTCCCTTTTTATTCTCATTTTGTTCTGATCATATTTATTTACATTTGTTTGTTTTCAGGGTGATTATGAAAAGGCAGGAATGTATTATATGGCCTCTGTTAAGGAGAGCAATAGTGCCCATGATTTTGTATTACCTTACTATGGTATGTTGGTTACTTTGCCGTATGTCAGTGGAATATCTGTCAGTAAATGCCGATTAACATGTTTTTTGTTATAGGAATTTATTAATTCCTTCTGATTACTGTTGGTAAGAAAAAGAGATTGTAAACAGGATACTTCGTGATTTCATTCTGTTCGTTAAGAGGGCATAAATCTTTTACCTAAATTGTAGACAAAATATTTGAAAGCATACATGTTTAATTTTCTAATGGAATGTTGTAGTTATTACTCCCTCCGTCCATCAATAAACTTCTCATTTTGCCATTTTCATCCGTCCACCAATAAACTTCCCATTTGCTTTTTACTATTTTTGGTATTGGACCCCACATTCCACTAACTTTATCTCACTCACATTTTTTCATAAAACTAATATATAAAAGTAGGATAGGACCCACCTTCCACTAACCTTTTCAACCAACTTTCTACTACATTTCTTAAAACCCGTGCCGGGTCAAAACTCCCCTTGTATTGGTGGACGGAGGGAGTATATCAGTAAGACAGCTTCACAAGTTTTCACATAATAGGAGAGGTTTATTTGCTTATTGTAGCCATATCCTTTAAGTACACTCTCATATGACATTTTAGGTAAGTTACATCCAAGCATTACTTAGACTGCAAGACCCACATTAATCTAAAAAATATCCCTGTTTTATAGCTGCTTGGCTTTCTGAGATACAATCAGCTTTTTAGGTTTTTACTTATTTTTCCACAACTGTGGTTGATCTTTGTGCTCTCTTGAAATAGGTTTGGGGCAAGTGCAACTCAAATTAGGAGATCTAAGAAGTTCTTTGACAAATTTTGAAAAGGTCTTGGAGGTTCTACCAGAGAATTGTGATACATTAAAAGTAAGTATTGGATTTTATAATGACTTCAGCATTTGTTAGAAAGGAACTACTAATTTTTTTCTATTGGGGTAGGCTCTTGGACACATTTATGTTCAGCTTGAGCAGCCTGAGAAAGCCCAAGAACTATACAGGAAAGCCACAAAAATTGATCCGCGTGATCCTCAGGTGATCATACCGACCTATGTTTTTTTTCCTTTCTATTCAGCTGTTTCTACATAAATATGTTTTTGAAGTGATGCAACTGCCTCTTTAATTCCCTTGAATTAAGTACTTGGCATTGATACTGTACAAATCTTGTCCAGAGCTTTGTCAGCAAGACCTCAGTTGGGACTTGAAAGTGTTTAATTACCAGAGTGGAATTTGAGTTATGTAATAATGTAAATCAACACTAGTACGAAGTATGAGTGTTCTGGAGTTTTGAGCTGATTACAAAAAATTGTGTGAGAATATCTTCTTAATCATATATTGTTACGTGATTTCAGGCATTTCTGGATCTTGGTGACCTATTAATTTCAACAGATGCCAATGCTGCCTTAGACACCTTTAAAACTGTAAGTGCCTTCCCAGTGCACTGCTGTCGGCTTACTGTGCAGTCACTGTTGTCTTATGTCAATGGCTCAATATTGTTCCCTTTTGTGCACATAGTGATATCTTCTTTATTGCTTTAGATTTATTTGATATTTATCTAACTGTGCTACATAATGTTTTGAAAAGATTTATACTAGGTACAGATATCAGTAAACCTAAATCATTAGCCAGTGATGCTATTACTAGATTGAATCTTAGAACTTAGCTTACTGAAGTCTGCAACTTTTTACAGGCTCGTAATCTGCTGAAACGAGGGAATGAGGAAGTACCTTTAGAGCTGCTTAACAATATTGGCGTACTCCATTTCGAAAGGGGAGAATTTGAGGTTAGTACCCTCTTCTTGGATACTCCAGTTCGATACACTTGAGCAGTGGTAGGAATCCTGGGATGTATCCAGCTGTGTATGTTGGAATAAAATCCATTTTCTTTTCCAGTTTGCAGCAGAGGCGTTTAAGGAAGCACTTGGAGAGGGCTTATGGTGCAACTTTTTTGATGCTGAAGGAGAATCTATTTTGAACAAGGCACGTACAAATGGTGAAGCCCGAAGTCATAATGAGCAACTGAGCCCTAATCGTAGAGCCCAAGCTAATTTAATTAACAGTGTACGGTATCCTGTTGATGCCAGCTCAGTTATCCGTCAATACAAAGACTTGACATTATTTCAGCGGCTTGAGGAACAAGGCTTATCTGTTGAACTTCCATGGGATAAAGTTTCAGCATTATTTAATCTGGCTCGGGTGCTGGAGCAGCTGCATAACACTGAATCAGCCAGCACTTTTTACCGTATGATAATGTATAAGGTATTAAATTATCAATCAACAATTTCTGGTCACTGCACTTATGATGGATAATTGGATATCAGAACACATTAATGTCTAGTCTTTGAGAAGTTGATGTCTGATGTTAAGTTCTATAATATGATATGCAACATGTTTAAACACCTCTGCTCCTTTTTCAATGTTTGCACGTAACCAGATTCTCAGTTTCCGTGGTCCATGTTTGAATTGAATTGTTGGCATGCTAATTTTCCTCCGTTTAAATAATGACATAAATTGATCTAGTAAGAATAAAGGAAGTGGGAGTGATAAACAGCTAATTTTCTTAGTTACCTTAGAGTATCATAGTATCATGTCTTGATGTTATCTTTCAGCTGTATTATTTTCTCTAGAGGAATGGTGATCTTATGCTGATAACCTTGTTTTTCTCTATAATTTTGATGCACTAATGCTATATCATATACTAAGCAGACACTACTTCTTCCTTGTGGACTTTAACTGATAGTAATTTGCTTAGAAGCTGAAGATATTTGATAAATAATCTAAGGAATGTTGAATAAGAGCAATTCTCTTTTGGATTGATCACACTTATTTTTTTTGTGCAACTTATCTTTATTAATCTTTGTCCAAGTATTTCAATTATTTCAGTATCCAGAGTACACAGATGCTTATTTGAGGCTTGCTGCAATTGCAAAAGCTCGAAACAATGTTCAAGTCAGCCTCGAAATGGTTGTTATTCTCTGGAAACCCTTCTTAGTATTCTTATATACATGCTTGCATTTATTGGTTATTTTTTTCATTCACTCAACAAGGCTCTTTTTCATAGATTGGGGATGCACTAAAGGTGGATGAGAAGTGCCCAGATGCTTTACTAATGCTTGGAGACTTGGAACTAAAGAATGATGATTGGGTCAAGGCAAAAGAAACATTCCGGACTGCTAAGGACTCAACTGATGCGAAAGATTCTTATGCTGCAGTTTGTCTGGTACATAACACACTAAGAAGGCCTTTCTTTTATGCTATCTCTTTTCTTTTATACTGATGGGGCCTTTTCTACCTTGGGTGAAGCTGAACACTGATATCAACTTCATTATGCTGCAGTATAAAAGAAATGTATTTACTTGTATTTATTAATATCAACTAGTGGTAAACCAACTTGCGCTCTTGCCTCTGTATATTACAGGGAAATTGGAATTACTTTGCAGCAAATCGAAATGAGAAAAGAGCTCCCAAGTTGGAAGCTACACATTATGAGAAGGCGAAGGAACTATACACAAAGGTAAGTTGGCTA
Source organism: Salvia splendens (assembly GCF_004379255.2). Taxonomy (NCBI): domain Eukaryota; kingdom Viridiplantae; phylum Streptophyta; class Magnoliopsida; order Lamiales; family Lamiaceae; genus Salvia; species Salvia splendens. The sequence goes on from NC_056032.1 coordinate 5,670,893, forward strand.
CGGGCTTTATTTTCAATGAACTGAAGCCATGTATTGTAGTCCAGTTCATTTACATTCACAATTCTTGCAGGTTCTTCTGCTGCAATCTGCTAATCTGTATGCTGCAAATGGTGCTGGCATGGTTTTTGCTGAAAAAGGGCAATTTGATATTGCTAAGGATCTTTTCACACAGGTCAGCAGCATTTTCTTTAAATACTTATGACTGATATGCCCAAGTGTATCCTCTCATTTTCTCATTTTTGGCAGGTTCAAGAAGCTGCAAGTGGAGTTTTTAATGTTCAGATGCCAGATGTGTGGATCAATGTGGCTCACGTTCACTTTGCGCAAGGCAACTTTGCATTGGCTGTGAAAATGGTAGAACTCATGAAAATTTCCACTTAATATTTCATGAGATAATGTTTACCCTGTAATGAATCATGCTCACGCTCATCCGTGCAGTATCAAAACTGTCTCCGCAAGTTCTTCTATAACACTGACAGTCAAGTGCTTCTCTACTTAGCACGCACACATTATGAAGCAGAACAATGGCAAGAGTGTAAAAAGACATTACTAAGAGCAATCCACATGGCTCCTTCAAATTATACATTGAGGTTTGATGTTGGAGTTACTCTACAGAAGTTCTCAACGTCAACACTTCAAAAGACAAAAAGGACTGTGGATGAGGTTAATCTTCTACCTGATCTTTTTTTCTCATGTAACTGCTTCTTGTTTTGCCCAAAACCAAGAAGTTTAACATGCCATGGATGTGTCTGATGCCCCACCTTACATTTAAATAGAATATCATAACATAGATTTTTCAACTCTTCCCGTTTGTAATTCAGTTTTTATTCTGTGTCACACACATGGATCTGTTCCTCCATTGCACTAGATTCGGGCAACTGTAGCAGAGCTCAAGAACGCTGTTCGCGTATTCAGCTTGCTGTCTGCAGCCTCAAACCTCCACTCCCATGGTTTTGACGAGAAGAAGATTGAGACTCATGTTGCATACTGCAAACATTTGCTTGAAGCTGCAAACGTCCATTGTGAGCTTGCTGAGCGTGAAGAAACGCAGACCATGCAGAGATTGGAGGTCATGCGTCAGATGGAGTTGGCTGACGAATCCCGCAGAAAGGCAGAAGAACAGAGAAAAGTTCAGGTGATTGTCTCAGATAATTAATGTTTTAAAGAAGTTTTGCTTCTGTTAATTTTACTCATATTTCTCGAACTTGTAATCGCAGTTGGAGAAAAGAAAGCAGGAGGATGAGTTTAAGCAAGTCATGCAACAAGAGAAGCACTTGCAGCGGATCAAGGTAATCGGTTTCTGCTCCAATTCTTTGTTCTATTTTATCACATATTATTACCAATAAATCACGTGCACCGAGATTTCTGTAAGCATTTCTTTTAAAAATCATATTTGGGGACTTCTTGATACCTCCAATAGTAATTTTTCTCATCTAAGCAATATCCGTCTTAAAAAAAGTTCTGTTGGCTAAAAGGTTTTATAATTTTTCTTTCGTAAAGGAACAATGGAAGAGTTCTTCCTCAAAACGGAAAGAGAAATCGACTGAAGATGAGGAGGGAGGGCAAAGGAGGAGGAAAGGTGGAAAGCGGAGGAGGAAGGATAAGAAATCACGCTATGAATCTGAGGAAGCAGAGGCTGAGACATACGATCAGGAGGAGATGGATTATGATGACAACAATGCGAGCTACAGAGAGCAATATAATGAGACAAATGATGCCGATGACAGAGAAGATGCTCCCCAAGATCTTCTTGCAGCAGCTGGGCTAGAAGATTCTGATGTAGACGATGAAGAAGTAACTCTCTCTCTCTCTCTCGTCCTAGGTTTTCTTTTCCCTGTGTTTTTCTGACACGTGAGACCTCCAGGCTGCACCTTCAAGCATAAATCGATGAAGAAGGGCCTTATCAGAATCAGATGAAGACGATGAGCCATTGCAGAGGCGGCAAGAGCCCGAGCCTGATCAGACAGCTGATATGCAGATGAGCGATGGAGAGCCGAATGTAGGTGGTGATGAAGATTGAAGTGTCTGAGGCTCACATCTTTTTGTAGTAGTGTGTAAACGTGCTTTTTATGGAATATCAGCTTTTTATGGAATATCAGCTTCCCTTTTTCCTTCCCATTTATTGTTTATCTAATGTAGATTTGTATATAATCAAATTCCGATTCTAATTTTCAGGGAAAAAAATCTAGTGTATTCTTAATTTAATTGTTAATCATTGGAAATGAAGTTGCTGACACCCCTAATTCGTCTATCGTCTTATTTAAAAGATTATTATATCTCTTTTCAATTTATACCATGAATATAAATTTTGGACATGACTTCCCCGAGGATATTTGTTGTTTTTTTTTGCACCATTCCACACCATAGTTCTTGTTTTTCCACGTTTTTATGAACGAATAAAATTTTGCGGAAAATTTTTATTAAGTTCGATGAGGACGATATGAGTAATTCATTAAGATATAATCTAAATTCATTTAAATTGCGCCATAAACCCTTGCAAATCAAACATTGGATGACTATTGAAACATTTTAAAAATCACGTGAAAGTTTTAAATTTATAAAAAAATCATTAACTTTCTTCCACTCAATTATTTTTATTATATACCACTTATTCCCAACTATATATATATATATATATATATATATATATATATATATATATATATATATTTCCCATTTTGTATATTGTAAGACTTTGAATCATGAAATTTTCCACGCGTGATGAGCAATTTAAAATTTTATAAGAAATCATTATCGACATTAATATCTTAATACCATCAAAATTATACAATATTATCTTAATCAAATAATAAGTTGTCAATTGTCATCATCTAAAACAACTACTTCCATTGCCGGCTTTTCCAATATTAATTTCTTGTGGCGTTGGCATTCCAAAAATTCCTTCACATTCTTCAAATCTCAAAATAACAGAAGACATAGATCAAGATCCACCTTCCATTCAACAAAAGGAAGCTGAAAAAATCAGAATAAGGCAGATCATTGACTACCAAAAATCCATCTACTTCTCTTCCTCGTCGTCATCTTCCTCTTCATTTTCGACTTCTTCATCTAAAGGAAGTCGCTTGTTAGACCTAATGAGAGAAGGAAGCGCGCCATTGAAAAGATTGTTCGACATGGAGCACACTAGTTTGGAGAAATACTTCAATGATTATAGCGGTTCGCCTGTCATTAGGCCTATTCTTCTGTGGGGTGATGACGATGACGATGAAGCTCATGATGATCCGTGGGCGGGTTTTGGTTCAAGATTTGGAGATGTTGAATTGAACCTTCCTTTGCAAGGAAGCTTTAGCAATGGAGATGTTCAACATGGAAAGAAAATGAAGAAGTTGGGGAGAAGAAAACTTTATAGAGCTAAATCTTATAAGAGATTGCCAAGAATTGGTCTTTGGAGATGTGGGAGGTTTAGTTTAAGTTGAGGTTGATAGTGAAGTTAAGGGTTTTGATTAGGAGAAAAGTTTTTTGGTAGTACAAATGTAATACTCTATGAGTTGTAAGAATTAAAAGTGTTTTGATTATCATTTGAGAAGAGAAGAATAGTGACAAGCTAAAGAATCTTTGCCTCAATTCACATTGATCATACACACTACAAGAAGCCAAAAATAAGACTCTTGATTTCGAACTTATTTGGTGGTGTTAATTGACAGAAATTTTATTACAAACAATTGGAAATCTTTATAAAAAGAGTAAGCATTACAAGATTCTAACTCAACATTGTGCTATTTTCGATAGCACGAAATAAACCTTGAAATTGAAAATATACCACCTCTACCAAAATAAATTTTTACGTCCGTCTTCGTCTAAGAATCATTGTGTTACAATAGATCTATCCACATTTTATATCAATTTGCGTTTGTTTACATTTTTTTTAAAATTACAAACATACCACGTACTACTATTCCAATCTATCTCTTAAATATATTATTCGGTTAGCTCGGATAACCGAACCGAATTGAATCGGTTATTAAATAACCGAAAATTGCGGTTTCGATTTGGTCACGTTTACTACTTTCTTGTTGTGATCGGTTCTCGGTTATAATTGATAACCGAGTTGGTTAACCGAATTAACCGATATACAAATAATCACTTAAATACCTACGGCTCTCAAAACTTTTGATTGATTGCAATGACGGAGCCGGGACACATGCAGTGCCATTTTAGGCATCTCTTTCTTCATTTTTTGGAGGTCTCTCATTGTGATCTTGGTGACGGCATAAACTTCAGATCAAGCTACAAATAAGAAAAGGCTTCTTTTACTAACTACTGGTACAAAAAAGGGAAATTCGGGTTTATGGGGGAGTTTACACTAAATATTACGTAAATGTACCCATTTTGTTATCTATTCCACAAATGGGAAAAACGCCAACCACATTGGCGTTTTTATTAGTAAATACGCCAACGTCATTGGCGTGTTATCATCGCATCGTATTTTAAGTTGTATTTCCGCCAAATACAGCCATATAAAAAACGCCAACTTTATTGGCGTGTTTTAGAGTAAAACGCCAATATAGTTGGCGTGTTTAATTATTAGAAACGCCAATGTGGATGGCGTGTTTAAGTTAAAAACGCCATTCCCGTTGGCGTGTTTCTGTTGAGCCATATACTTATCAGATCTCCCCCAACATCGCGACCCTAAACACTTTCCCTCCCCAAAACGCGAAAACCCTTCCCAAGGCGGAAAAACCTTTCGCTCGGGTCGACCCGGTGGTGGATTTAAGCGTGGATATTTTGAATTTGGCCAATTCTTCCAAACATTAGTCCTTCTAATCGGTTAGTATATCAAATTTTTGACCCATTCTTCTAAACATTAGTCTTTGAATATTTGATTGATTGTTGTGATAATATATATTGTAGTGTAATTAATATAATAGTTTGACCAATTGTTATGGGCACACTAATATTTTGATGGATTATTATGATATTATATATTTTAATAGAAATATTTTGATGGATTGTTGTGACCTAATTTTGTTACCAATATTTAATGGATTGTTATGATAATATATATTGTAGTGTATTTAATAGAATTATTTTGTCAAGTGTTTGGCTGACTCTACATAATGATGAATGTAAAAATAATACATATTGATTTGTGTTTTACATTATTGCAGATAGTATGACGTGGTGTGTCAATTTATATTGGGGTGGAAAGATAATTCCCGGAGCAGTTATTTCGTATGATCCTCCTTTTGCTAAAGGATTCATTATGTTGGATGAAACAATTTCATACGATGAACTTGTGGAAAAAATTTGTGAAAGGATGGGGATAAGCATATATGAAAACAATATTCAAATAATATGGAAACGTACTATATGCTTTGGATCCGGAGTCACGTTTATAGGTGTTCAACTAGAAGAAGTATGCATGCAACTAATGTTTAGTGAGAGTATGGTTATTGGAGGTGTAATTGAATTATATGTTGAGTATTCGGCAATTACTCAACATCATAGTCATCATGTCATAAGTTATGATGCTGGTACGTCTACGAGAGCCCAAGAACCATATTTTGCTGCAACACAAGATTTTGATGTTGGTACGTCTACGAGAGCCCAAGAACCATATTTAGCTGCAACACAAGATTTTAAAGCTGGAGGCGTGCATTTAGGGGAACGTGACAATTGTGATGTGGTTGATGACATAATAGGTCCTGATAAAGCCGACTTTCTTGATCCACAATCACCTTATTATTCTGAAGATTCCGACCCGGTTAGTACAGACTCGGATGGTGATCCGTCGGATGATGAACAATTTGTTGCTTCAAGACCATCCATTCCACTTGGAGAAACAGCAGTTGGAGAAACATCAGTTGGTGGAAGGGCAGTTGGAGGAAGAGTAGTTCCACAGTTCCCACAGCCTGGAATCAACTACTTTCGCACCTTACCAGATCCATATGATAGTTTTGATCCCAAAAACTTTGAGCGTGATGATCCCAGTGTGCATTATTGGAGTGAAAAAGATCCTACCAATGTCGGTTTGCATACTAAATTTAGAACGAAGTTGGAATTGAAGGCAGTTGTGACTCATTGGCATTTGGAAAAAATCCGACAATATACAGTTGTTGAAAGTAAAGGAAAGAGATGGCATGCAGTTTGTAAGTGGCCACAAGGAAATCCGAAAGATACGTCCTTACCTAAATGTTTGTGGGAGTGCCGAGCAACACTGAGGAAGCATGATGAACACTGGCAAATTAGAGTGTTCAGCACTGCTCATACTTGCATGGGGGATCGTAACTATAATGGCCACGCTAATCTTTCGTCGGGTATGATAGCGTTGAGTGTTCGCCATCAGATAGAAAACGATCCTTGCTACAAGGTAAAAGCAATTGTGGCGGATATTGAAAATAGATTTCATGTCAAAGTTAGTTACAAGAAAGCATGGTATGCTCGGAGGACAGCGATTGAGCTTGTATACGGTAGATGGGAGTAGTCGTTCAAAGTGTTACCAGCTTATTTGAATGAAATGCAAAGACAAAATCCTGGCACAATTGTGGAATGGTTGCACGATGACATATTAAGCAATGGTATGAACAAGGTATTCAAGTACGTATTCTGGGCTTTTGGACCAGCTGTGGAGGCTTTTCAACTATGCAAACCAGTTTTAACGGTTGATGGAACTCATCTACGTGGACGATGTAGAGGTAAAATTCTTATTGCCGTTGGATTTGATGCTAATAAGAAATGTTTGCCTGTTGCATATGCCATTGTTGATGAGGAAACCAAAGAAAGTTGGAATTGGTTTATGGAACGCATTAGACTTCATGTAGCAAAGAATGAAATATGTGTCATATCTGATAGGCATGTGGGAATCATAGATGCAATGAATTCTCCCATATGGAAAGAAGAACCCAATGTGAGTCATCACAGATTTTGCTTGGTACATGTTAGAAAGAATGTTTTGCAGAATCATAAAGGTATCATGGTCAAAAGACTTGTTTGGAAAATTGGTATTGCTACCAAGAAGCGCAAGTTTAAGATCAGACGTCGTTTACTTCGAAACGTCAACACCGAGGCTTTGCAGTACCTTGATGCCGTGGAGTTAGAAAAATGGAATCTGGCTTATGACAAACACAAAAGATGGGGTGAGGTGACCACTAATATGGTGGAATCATACAACAATGTGTTGAGAGGCGCAAGACAACTCCCAATTAAAGCTTGCATTGATATGATATTCTGGAGGACAATAGAATGGTTCAATGACCGGTCAATTGCATCAACACAGTGTGCCACACCACTGACCCCGTGGGCGCATGAAAAGGTGTGCAAAAATGATGCAAAAGGTCAATTACATAATGTGAGAGCACCCAACACAATTGCAGGGCATTATGTGGTTCGAACAAAGCGTCGAATTGGTGGAAAGGGCGATAATAAGTGGAAGGTAAAGTACTTGGACTCGCACTGCAAATGTCAAAAGTGGCAGATGTGGAGACTTCCATGTTCACATGCAGCGGCAGTTGCGCGTTTTAGAAACGACAACATGCTGTCGCTTGTTGATCCCGTATACCGCACAAGTGTTTGGGTACACCAATATTCTACGGTGTTCAATCCACCCAGACACCAAGATTATTGGGCCGTGCCTGAATGGACTTTGCGATGTTCACGAGCTCAGTTAATGCCTAAAAGTCGCGGTCGATACCGTACTACTAGGATTCCTAATCAGATGGATGTCCGTGAAGCTGACCAGCCACGAGCCCGACGCCGATGTAAACATTGCCGTCAACCAGGTCACGACAGGCGCAACTGCCCGAATGCTCTTTCAAGGATGGATACTCAGTTGGAAGATGATGCCGCTGACGATTTTATGCCTCCACCTCCACCAAGGATGGATACTCAGTTGATGGATACTCAGTTGATAGATGATGCCGCAGACGATTTTTTGCCTCCACCTCCACCAAGATATGCAGTTCGAGGTCGTCATTCTGTCAGTCACACTGATGATGTCGATCACGATTTTATGCCTCCACCACCTCCACCAAGATCTGCAGTTCGAGGTCGTCATTCTGTCAGCCACACTGGTGGTACAGGCGAACACATCGGTCTCAGTGATGTCCCACATTCTCCACCTCGGTCTTCTGTGCGAGACGAATATTTTGGGGTTGATTTAGAGAATGTCATTGTGCGAGAGACTCCTCCGTCTAGACTCTCAACCGCCAGAATTGGGAAGGGGATCCGTAGCTTTTTTACGCGGAAAAGGCGAGACAATTGAACATATGCATTGTGTAATATTGGATTTCTGTATTTAGCAATATTTGGACTCATGTATTGGGTAATATTTGTAGTTACATAATGCGTTGGATGAAATGAAAATAGTTAAAAAAGGAGCTGGATGAAATGATTAAAAACGGTAGCGTTTCTTCTGTAAAAACGCCTATGTGAGTGGCGTTTTTAAAGAGACGCCAATTAAAATGGCGTGTTTCTATCAAAAAACGCCAACGATATTGGCGTATTTTGGCTAAAAACGCCAACGGGAATGGCGTCTTTATTCAGAATGGCCGCATTCCTCGTGGAAAAAACGAGCAAAATTTCTTCTAACTTAGAAACGCCAACCACATTGGCGTTTTTAGATAACACGCCATTCCCGTTGGCGTTTTTGTTCAGAAACTTCGTGGAAAAAAACGAGCAAAATTTATTCTAACTTAGAAACGCCAATGTCATTGGCGTTTTTAGATAACACGCCATTCCCGTTGGCGTTTTTGTTCAGAAAGACTTACCATACCAAATTTTCACAGATACGCCAATATCTCTTTATTTGCCTGTTTACATTTCAACTAGGAAATTTATAATTCAGACATCCAAAGACTTAATCATAAAGACTTAAATTCAATGAGTTCAAATCAATATCAAATTACAGTAATATCAAGAGTTCAAATTAGTTCAATCGTCACGACGTTTCCGCATAAACAGACGCCGTATCCCCTTCCCAATAGTGGATGTAGATCTAGGGATCCTTGAGGGAGGAGTATCTTGAACAACAGCGTTCTCAAGATCCTCCTGCACAGACGACCGCGGTGGAGAAACGGGGACATCACTGAGGCCAATATCTTCTCCGGTACCACCGGTATGGCTAATAGAATGACGGCCTCGAAGTGCAGAGCTCGGCGGAGGTGGTTCCTCAAAATCGTCATCGGAGTTGTGTACGAACTGAGATGACGACTCTCCGCGGGTGGTTTTCTGCTTGGTTCGTCGTTTTGCCTTTTGCCTTATGGGTACGTCCACGTCCATTGCAGAGCGCTGCGAAGGAGGGTAGTCCATCAGCTGAGGCTCCCCGGATATCTGCAGTCCTTCTTCAACCATCCTCGAAATGGTTTCCATATCCGGACAGAAATGTCCTGTCGCAGCTCGGCCACTTAGAAAGTGGCGTATATTGTGAAGCGTCTCCACCTACAATTTTTCAAAGTTAAGTACATATCATAATATGAATTTAAATAAGTAATCAGGGTTTAGTTAAGTATAAATAATGTACCGTAAAGTTATGAGAAGATGCCGTTTCGTGGAATCCCTGTTCAGCATGCACGCCGGGTTTGGATAAATACACCACAGTGATCTGGCAAAACCAATTCATATATTCTTCCGTTGCAACAGGCTCAGTACTGTCCTCCAGATCAGTCCATATCGTAAAGTGTCTGTTGTCCCACTCCTGTATATAATTGGCGTGCCATTGAACCCAATTCCGACCAGATTTTCCACGACGATCCTGTTTCAAAAAATCAGAACCGTGGAACCGGGGGAGATCCGGGATATACGGTTGGACAATCCCGAATTGGCGCAACACTCGGTGTGGCAGGTGTGGCTCAGCCAGATTCCAACAAATAAGCGTTGTGATCGACATCCATATAGGACGACCGGCATCACAACTTTCCGGCAACTCCCGGTGGAGATAAGGCATCCAAATAAACTACATGTGATACAAATTTTTCAAAATAATTTCCATAAAAACAAAAAACAAAAAACCAAAAACATTTTATAAATATATGAAGTACCTGATTAGGATGCATCATGGAGAACTGATCTCGGAAATTTTCAATACAATGTCCGGGTGCTTTTACATATGACGCCGGGCCATTCCATCTAAAAAATTTAAATTATGAGCGAAGAACACGAAAATTGATGAACATTAAGTTTAAAAACGCAATTAATGAACAACTTACGCGCTTGCACATGGTAGATAGTCTGTATGCACGGGATCTAGCATCCTCGGTCTAATATTTGGGATTCTCTCCCAAGCCCAAAGTTGTAATAGAGTTAAGGCTCCCCCTACATCCGTCCTCTTACCAACGGCCGCTTCACACAAATTGTGGTACAAGCAAGCAAGCGTCGCCCCACCCCAGCTATATGTAGAACACCGTTCTATATCCATGAAAAAGTGTAGGTAGAAGAACGGAATTTTATTTCCGGATGCGTTGGGGATCATCAGACCACCAAGTAATAGCAGACAATAGATACGAGCCCGCTGAGCATATATGTAGTGTTCGTGGTCATCAGACAGCTCAATCCTCAATTGGCGCGATAAGCTCGTCTGCTTAAAAGCCATTTCCTTCAACTCGGATGCTTCCGGTATGAATCCTAGAAAATCCATACACCTGTCCGTCCAATATCCCGCGTCCGTCGGGGGGATGTAAGCTGTCAGAGCCTCTCCATCAACTTTCAGGCCCCATAAGACCTCCACGTCTTCCAGTGTCACAGTCGCTTCACCGACTGGAAAGTGAAACGTGTGAGTCTCTGGCCTCCAACGTTCAATCAGAGCTGTGATAAGATGGTGGTCAATTTCTTTTGGTTTACCACACCTTAACATACCCCCAAACCCCATCTGGTCCACTATTGCCAAGACATATTGCTGGATGGGAACATCCCAAATTTTTCCTTCAAATCGTCGGCAGCGTACATCTTCGGATGGAACTCCTGCCCATATGTTGTTAGAGACGTGTTGTCTCTGAAAATATAATACAGATAGATCCGCAGGACCACATGCAAGCCGACGACGAGAGGTTGAAGATGATGCCATAATTTACCTACATAATTCAAATTCAACAATAACCAACCATAACATTTAATCCAATTTCATAAACCAAATTCAACAATAACCAACCATAAACCATTTCAATAATTAGATACAATTTAATCCAATATCACAAAATTGAACACCAACATCAAATAAGCAAGTTACACAACATTGCACATTCAAAATCATAAACCAATTCACCTACACAAAATTAACAATTTCAATTAACAATTCGCCCAACCTATCAATTTCAATTTTGCCTAACCTAACATTTTCAATTTGTCCAATTTCAATTTGACAAACCTAACAATATAAACAAATTTAACAATCTAAACTAATCAACATACATCAACCAAAACCCACATAAATCAAAACAATTTGCCCAATTTTTTAGCTATAAAAACCCTAGGGTTTAGGTTTATAATCAAATTTATACACAAATTAACTTAAACCCAACACAATCCAACATAATAATCAAGAATAATATCATTCAACCAATCCAAAATGCATAATATTTCTACTCAATTCACAACCCATTACAAACCCTAGCTATCCACCAATTACTATAATAATGTAAAAGGTAAGTATACTAACCGAATAAAATAGATGAATTTGGGGGAGAATAGCACCGATTGATGAATGTAGGCCGAAATCACGGAGAGAAGGCGCGCAGCTGGAGAAATCGCGAAGGCTGTGTGTTGTGAGGTTTTCGCGATTTGGGGGAGGAACGCCTGGTATAGCAGTCTGATTAAACACGCCACCCAGGTTGGCGTTTTTAATGATTAAGTAAATACGCCACTCGGGTTGGCGTCTTTTAGAAAAACGCCAATATGTTCGGCGTTTCAACAAAGATAACACGCCATTTATAAAGGCGTTTTTTTTATTTATACACGCCAACCAAGTTGGCGTGTTTTATCGTAATTACAATCCGAGAGCATACACCCAAAATACGGCACAAGTAAAAAACGCCATCATCGTTGGCGTATTTACCTTAAAACACGCCAATGACGTTGGCGTATATACTAATAAAAACGCCAATGTGGTTGGCGTTTTTCCCATTTGTGGAATAGATAACAAAATGGGTACATTTACGTAATATTTAGTGTAAACTCCCCCATAAACCCGAATTTCTCTACAAAATATCAGGCTTTCTGTTTTTTTAAAATTATAGGTAAACATTATATCTCAAAATTGAGATTGCTTGGTCTTATTAGTCACATTATAGTTGGGGTGGTGAAAATGAATTTGATTCAATCATAATTATAAATATGAAATCAAAATAGTTCACTGATTAGAATTTGGATAATGTCCGAATATTGAAATCTAATAAACAAAGCCAGCTGCCCCACCCGCCCACTCTATCCCCTCCTCGGTTGAGATTTGAGAAGAAGATTCTAACCGTTAGATTCATTTCTCATTTAGATACAGTCAGCAGCAACAAGAATCAAGGATTGCAGATCACTCCTCATTCACTGTTTCAATTGAGAGAGGGAGAGAGAGAGATGAAGGCCTTGGGAGCCTCGTATTTCAAGCTCTCTGTGAACAAGGAGAGAGTCACACATGAATTTGGTTTTCATGTACATCAAAAGCGTGTCGTTGATGGGGTTGTCTTGTTCAGGCCAAACTGTGCTGCCTCCATTTCTTCTCAGGTGATCCTAAATAATTCATTTTTTTGTAACAAAAATAAACCCTCTTTTCCCACACTCATATTTCTATTGGAAATATGTGGTTTGAAGTTTACTATATGACCCAATAATTTTGTGGAGTGCTATGCTGTTTTCTTGTTTTCTGAGTTTTGGGATTTGATGTGAGTGAGATAAGTTCATTTAGGTGTTAACTAATGATCAAGATTATAGTATGACTAGTTGAGACAAAAACTCTGGTGAAGTTCAAGTGAATAACTAATTAATTGTCTTAAAAGCTAATGAAAATCTACAAATTAGCAAGAAGGGTATGATACTGACTTTCTGATCTGCAGAAAAATATGGGAAGTGATTCAAGTGAAGCAATCCTGACAGTTAGCTCTGGTAAAATTTCTTACCATTTCAACAGATTGTAGCTTGTACTACATTAATTTGCCACCTAATTGATAGCTAAATGTCTCAGACCAGCCTAAGACGGTTCGTGTGAGGTTCAAACTGCACAAGCAATGCGCGTTCGGGCAGCAATTTCTCGTAGTTGGGGATGATCCGAATCTTGGACTATGGGACCCTTCTGAAGGGGTGCCCTTGAACTGGTCCGAAGGGCATGTGTGGACTGCAGAAGTGGTAAGGCTATTTGCAATAGTCTGTCTCGTGTGATGAAAATGTCGATTCTGATTCTTTACTGACAAGCAGGATGTACCTTGTGGAAAAGTGATCAGTTATAAGTTTGTGCTTGAGGAAATGGCTGGAGCTGTGATGTGGCAGCCTGGTCCGGATAGAGTTCTTGAAACATGGGATACTGATAAGACGATAGCCGTGTCTGAGGATTGGGACAGCCCTGATTTCCAGAGTGTCGTTGAAGAGGAACCTGTGGCTGTGGATGATCTAAATGAGTCTTCCTCGATTGCTGAGGAAGCAGGGGAGGAGGGAGTCGATGGTGATGTTCCGAGTTTGTTGATTTCTGAGGATTTAGGCCAAGGAGTTATGGAGGAAGGGGATGATGTGATGTTGGAAGAACTTGATGGTGATGAGCATATGAGTGATCATTCGGACGAGCCTGTCATGCTCTTGGTTGCAGAAAATATCATCGAGGGAAAAAAATCAAGTGCGAGTGATGGCCTAATGAGTGTAGATGGTAAGGAAGAGGAGGAGACGACGGCGTTGGGGGATCATGGTAAGGTGGCGATGAGTGTAGGTGATTCGTCTAGTTTGAAAAATGAAACGAGGGTGGTCATGGATGACGAGGTTCCTGTCCTTGTACCGGGCTTAGCTACATTGCCAGCAGCAGAGGAGGCAGAGGCAGAGACGGAGGCGAGCAGCACTGATAGAAGCACAACAGATCTGTCTGATGAAACTGAGGATTCAATTGATTCTAACCAAAAAAACAGCAAAACTTTTGAAGATGCTGCTGCTGAATCTGATGAAATCGAGGATTCAGCTGATCTAAACCCGAGAAACGACAGTGTTGTTGAGGACACTGAGGCTGCTGCAGCCATCGAGCCAGAGGTAATAACTAGACAATACTCACACACATTGCAAACTCCTGCAGAAATGAGCACTTAGAACTTTGTGGCGTCGTCTCATTATTTTCTACACAGATACGCGTCTCAACAGAGAAGCCGGGGCGGCTCAACAGAGAAAAGCAGATATTGGACAATGATGTGCAATGGGGAAGAAGAGCTCTTCATAAATTTCTTGCTAATCTTGGATTCATGCAGCATAGTTAACACTTTTGTTGTTGTATTGTATGAATAAACTTAAAAAGTGTTGCCACTTTTGTCTTTGTTTTATGGGGTTTAGATACTATGTGAATGTGATAATGTTATGTATCAAATGTCTCTCTACCTTTTCACTTTTACTAATTAACATTAATTTCTAAACACTTGAAGCTTAAAAAGTTACATACTCCAATTATAAATTGATCAACCCTACCAATTAATTTTATCAAATAAATTAAAAAACACATATAAATTATAATTAAATAGTAGTATGAAATATGACTAATAATTGAATTTAAATGCAAGAAATGTGGAAAAGAAAAGGGGGGAAAAATATAGTACGAGCGAAGAAACACTATGATTGCGTGATAATTACAAAATAAATATTAAAAATTAGAAGTTGATTGGGAGAATGAATGTGTTAATGAAACTTAATGACTATTAGCAATTCAAGAAGCGCAGCGTGCGGCCAACGTTGTTTAGATTCGTTTCATTTCCAATTTATTAAATTATTGTATCGAATTAAAAAAAAGTTGAATACCAATGTAGAGATTACATGGTTTGGAATTATATGAGTCAAAATATCGAGACTTGCACTATCTGTGGATCCAAATAATTTATAATATCCTCTCTATAAATTTTCAATAAGCATTAAATTTGACTTATAATAAAGGGTGTGTATTCTGATTTCATATCGAAATTTTGCCTTAATCCAAAACGATTTCAAAATTCAAATTTGAAACATCCAAATCCAAAATATTAAATCGGAACCGAAAAATCCCCAAAATTCAAAATTTAATTTGTTTGTTTTCTCTATAATATTAAAAAAATAAAATTTAATTTGTTATTAACATTTTTTATTTTTTACAAAATTAAAATTAGATATGTTTATTATCTTTAAAAAGAAATTCGATCCAATCCAAATATTGAAATCGAATTTAATATTACCGTTTAGGCTTCGTTCATCGTCATTTGTCGCTCTAATTGGGGAGAGAAATATTGATTGATATAAGGCATACTACATTTTTTGAGTATTAGGTAGCTCCATTTTTTCATACTACATTAATTTGCTATCACAAACTAGCTGTATTTATACTTTTGAGCAAGATGATCTTCAAATTCTTCTAACACACACAGTATAATAATCATAAAAATACATGTACTATAATAAACACTAGGTATTGCAAAGGGATCATCATAAAAAAAATAGCATGTCCAAATGCAATATTTTCAGTACCCTATTTTCCTTCCATTCCCTTCCCTCCCCTCCCAATTGCTTCAACAAAATCACTCATCCATCTCCTCCTCCCATTCAGAAAATAGGAGCTTCTCTCGACTCCCATCTGTTCGAGTTCGACATCTGAGGAGATTATTATATGGAGCAGCAGTGTGCTGATCTCAGGCAGAACCAGCTGCCTATGCTTGTGAATTGTTTGGGACACTTCGCCTGATCTCCTGTACCCACAAAGTTTATTACAACGATAATCTCAAGCTTTGATACGAGCTAGTAGGAGTGAATGAAACGCGAACAAATATGCAGAAAGTTACATGCCAGCCACCTCACATTTTTTTAGCTGAGATTCGTGTTGGTGCAAGTGAAAGAAACACGAAAAATATGCAATACCAAATGCCTAATCATGCTCAAATTTTCATCACATTCCTTTATCTATGATACAAGCTGGTGTAAGAGAAAGAAACGCGTAAAACATGCATACAATGTGCTTTATCTCATCATATAATGCCAAGAATTGCGTTGGTGCAAGTCAAAGAAACACGTAAATTATGCATACCATATGCCTTATCATGCTAGATTTTTAGTAAAATTGCTGTCACACATTTCTCTAGCTAAGAAGAATCGCGTTGGTGTAAGTGAAATAAACGCGTAAAAAAAGTATACAATGTGTTTCATCTCATGATATAATGGTTAGAATTGCATTGGTGCAAGTGAAAGAAACGCGTAATTATGCATACCATAGCCTTATCATGCTGAATTTTCATGTGTAAGTGTTGTAGAACATTTCTTCGCGTTGGTGCAAGTGAAAGAAAAGCGTAAAATAAGCATACCATGTGCCTCATAGCCATCTCCAGCGACTTCTTTGAGAATGATCTGCCAAAACCCGAGTTTTCCTGTGATGGTTTCCTCGGATTCTCCTGAGAGACATACTCGTCTTGCTTAGGTGGAGCCAGTTTCCTCATGTTCACGACTCTGTCCACCATCTTCGCCCCCATCACTACAGGGTTAACATCATCCCCACCATTGTTGTATCCCCGGCTTCTTGACATCACCCTGCTGCTCCCGGTTCTAGGAGCAGAGCTGGCAGGAGAGCATGACTTCTGCCTTGGCTTCTCGTTTGAGGAAGAAGACGTGTTGGAGCTCAAACTTCCTCTACCAGCAGAAGCAGGCCTTTTAGGCATTGATGACACCTTCGGATTTCCATCAGCGTCTTGAGATGAAGAGAGCGCATCCGAAGGTCTTGACGGCCTAGATCTCACCACTGGAGAAGCTCCACGAGAAGGCAACGAGCTTTTCAGTACTGTGGAGCTAATTTTCTTCCCTGATGAAGATTTATCCAAAGCAGATACGGTCGTTGGAGTGGCTGGTTTACACGCGGGTGGGGTAGACCTCGTTCCAGACTTTGAAACGACTGGTAGAGAAGGTCTGGAGGCAGGTGTAGACGAACGTGGAGCAGGTCTAACTGGTGTTGAGGATCTTGCTTGAGCAGCATTAGGTCTGGAAGAAGGCAGCAGTGCAGCTCTTGATGTGGTAGGTGTGGAAGAGCGAGTGGGCCTCGATTTTCCAGAAGCTCGACCAGTAGGCGTTGCAGCCCTGCAAACCGATGACGAAGACAAAGGCTTTCTGCTCACTGCAGTGCAACACTCTACACTAGATAATGTTGATGAACTTTCACTTGCAGAAGCAGTTATTGTCACATCCAGCTGCAGGAAACATAGGATTACACGAAATTTGGAGCCTTAAAACCAAAATATCTCCTAAAAATCATAGTCATCAGACGATGCAGTGTTTTTAGTTACCTCAGATTTCAAAGGAATTTCGACTTCACCATTCGAGCCGTTAGTCTGGCTCGCTACACAAACCTGCGCGTCTGCATCCTGTGAAGGATTTAACGACGTGTCTGGTTGCTTGAGAAGCCTGATTAGGCGAAGGGCTCGTGTTAGAAGTTAAGACAATGAAGGCTGGCTATCATCACACATGAGCAAAACTAGTACTACTACATGATTAGCATTAAGTGTACAAGATTAATTTTTGAAACAATTTACTCTTAACAAGATTGAAGAACAAGAAAAGATCACTACAAATTATTGTTGAATCAATTCACCAACAGCATATTAGAAAAAGAAACTACATCTCTCATTTTGCATTATAAAATTACAAACTTTACCAATCATGATCCCTCATTTCCATCTCCAAACTGAGGAAATCATCAGCAGCCCCAACCAAACAAGTCTCTGCACCTGCAAATTAGTCGAATTCGTAAACAAAAACACACCCAAAGTTGCTATACAAATCAGCATTGAAACATAGAAAAATCAACAAAAAACTTACACTTGAAGTCATCATCAAACTGAAGGGATTCCTCAACTAGAAGATGGTCATTTTTCTTCTCCATTTCGACACTTTGGATCCCGAGAAATATAGCAAGATCTTCATCAACTTCCCTCATTACCATCCCAAGATCCCTGTTCTGAGGCCTAAATTGTACGGATGCCTGTTTTTTCATAGAAATTGCATCATCAAAATTCTTAGTACATGACAAATTTTGAAGCTAAAATTTTGCCAACAGGGATTCAGAATCACATACAGATGGAAACAACCAAGAGGCAAAAACTGTACAACTAGACAAAACTGTAATGAGCAGGCCACAAGGTACAACCAAACAAAGCTTAGATGAAGCAAATTCCAGAAAACCACTATGCATAAACAAAAGAATTAAGAATCTTGCAACACAAAATCCAAACCAAACACAAACAAAAAGCAGGTAAAAGAATAAAATAAAAAGGCACATTCAAGCTGAAAACCTCTATATGCATAAACAAAAGAATTTCAGCTATTTATTGCAAGAAACAGGGAGTGTACAAGGGACCAAAAAATAGTTAAAGACAGAAAAAGAAAAGAATGTAGTAACTGATTAGAACCCACAAAAAATCACAGCAGAATCTAACTAAAGATTCCATCTTTATCGCATTCGCCACTAAAAGGCAAGACTTGATCAAAGAAGAGGAACACTTACTGCCATTGTTAGTCAAAACTGAATGGCAAGTTTGCAGAGAGAGAGAGAGAGAGCGGTAGAAAGAGTGTGAGTGAAGGAAAAGAAGAGAGTATTTTAACACAAGAATCTTGATTCTGCTTCTTTGATTTATATTGCCTGTGACATAAAAAGTTGGGAGTCGAGAAATGTGGGGAAGCAAGCTCATCAAATTTTGCAGTGATCTTTTGTTTGATTCCTTCAACGAGGGACGCTCTGGTTTTTCTTTCTTTATTTTTTTCTATTTCTTGAAAGAAAACACAGTTCAAAGTTCAAACTTGAAACAGATCAGTTATATTTGAAGTTGAACTATGTATTTTAATGTTTGCAAAGAGGCCATTTTGGGAAACGAGAAACACTAAACCACCGAATCTTAGCAGTGGACGACTTTTTACTTTCTCAGTTTTTGATTGTTCATAATAATGATTTGAGTTTTCCTCGATGATTGCCCAAAAATAGGTTTTATAATACTCCTTGAGATTAAATATATTGAATTTTATTAATATATGAATATATTAATTCAATTTGAAATAGTAATAACTTACTTCTAAAAGTTACTCTTTTCGTTCCTTGTTAATCGAGACGTTTCTTTTGAGCGCGGAGATTAAGAATAGTGTGTTACGTGTATAGTGAATAAAATAGTAAAAATAACTCAATTATCTTAAAATTTTCTAAAATAGAAAAGATAACTTAATTACATGGAACTAATGGAGTAGTATTCTTTTAAAAAATTTAATAGACGAACAAATAACATCAGTTATTATATAATAAATCTTTTATGGTAATATGAATTTATATTACAGTAACAGCAGTTATTATACTCTTATTTGAGAATGAATCGCATTAAATTATTAATAGTTTTGTACCTGCAAAGTTGTGAATGCAGAAGCATGATGCATTTACTCATTCTTTATTTCAGTTTCCAGCATTTAATATATGCAGAGCTAACAATGAATACTCCATACACTCAATTTTTTAAAAATAAACACTAGCATATTTTCTATCCACAAATATAATGTTTACAGTAAAATAAATTTTAAAATATTTTGTATTTTGTATTTGCTATATGAGTCGGTGCATACAAAGTTATAGATTTAGTAGTCAATTGTTTAACAAATTTATCCAATTTTTAAATTAGGTTTCTTTCCAGAAAAGTTAATTTAAGTATAATATTCATGTCTGGAAAGAAACAATATTTTTATCTAACTTTTTATTTGGCTTAGAGAACAGCTAAATGATAGTAAATGACCACTAAAATCGATCATTTTATGTTTCTAAAATCAGAAATATATACTTGAATTTGAATTTTTTTTTTCATACTTCTGTCTAATAAATAACACGATGTCCTATAATTTGTTAAATTCTCTTGGATCTTATTAATTTGTATATATCAATTGTAAATTATAAATGGTTTGACGGTAAAATTTATTTTTGCCTAACCTATCTCTTTAAGAAAGGAAAAAGATAAAGAGAGACTTTAGCATACTGTAAATTTAAGCTTTTATGCAATTTAGTGAAAGAATTGGTAGATATCCGAATCCAAGTGTTACTCAATTTACAAGAAAAGAATGATCTCGTTTTCATACTCCTATTATATTTTTTGAATTCATTTCCATATTTTGGCAACTTCAAACATTTATGATATACTATTGACATTAAGTCTATTTCACATTTATTTTAATGTCGACTGCATAGATCGAAATGTTATATAGATTGGAAGCAGACCTACCTTTTATATTTGAGGCATACCTAATTTGTGTGTTTCCTCTTTTTCTTCTTCTTTTAAATTGGAAACTAATCATACTGAAATACTACTAAGTACTCCTACTCCTTAGATTTTGATTGAATTTTATGATGAATCAGATTACACTTTTTCGTCAGAGTTCAGTTTTTTAGTTCATTACAGATTGGTCAGGAATTTAAAACTACATAACTTTATTGAAATAATATTCCGTTCAAATATTTATAACCTAACTAAATAATAATTTTTTTATATTTCATTTTCTTTATTTTTTTGGATATTTCCAATTTCAGTCTGGATTTAACTATAATAAACTTTGTCAGATTTTGGATATTCTAGATCGATTTTGTTTATATTTTCCCAAAATTCTAATTTCGAAACATTTTGTATGTAAAATTTCTATAAAAATTCTGAATACTCCACAATTATGAAAAATAAAGAAAAATTCATAGTATTTTTTTCTCTGTGTGTTGGCCTAATGACAGAATCCTAGAGTGATTAATGTTTGACGCTAAATATCTTGGATTTGAATACACTATAACACGACTTTTAAAATCTACACTTATTTATCTATAAAAAAATACACTTCTATTCCCTCTGTCTCAAAATAAGCGAGTCATATTCCTTTTTGGGATGTCCCACTATAAGTGAGTCATTTCCCTTTTTAGTAAAAAACGCATATCTCTTACTGTATTCTCCATCTACTTTATTTTTTCGTTACTTCTCTACTTTCTCTCTCTCGTACTTTACTCTCTCAAATTTAACTCTTTAAATATCAATTCATTAAATTTCGTGCCCAGCCGAAGTGCTTCATTATCCTGGGATGGATGGATTATTAATTAGTGGAAGGGGCACTCCCAAATTTCATTCTTTAATTGGGACTAAACTGAAACTATCCCCTTTCTTCAATTATCCCAAAAAGGAGGCATACCTCCTAATTCTAAGCACATGCTGAATCTTTGACTAAGATAGCTTAGATAAAGAGAAAAGAATTAATTTTAAAAGATGTACTCCCTCCGTTCCTATGTAGCTGAGTCGTATTCATTTTTGGATTCTCTCACCATAGCTGAGTCATTTCCTTTTTTGACAAAAAATACTTTACTCTCTCTTCATCTCTCTACCTTTTTTTTCCTTTCTACTTTATTCTCATTTTACTTCTCGTGTAAACAAGAAATGTCTCTACTACTGAAGGACGGAGAGGGTAACGTCTACAGAAATGTAATGAATTTAAAATTAATTTAAAAGTTCATTTTGGGTTGTTCGAATTCTATAGAACCATGAAAATTGTGAGTTATTGCTTAGGCCCACCTTATTGAATTATTTGTTTGGGCCCATATTTGTGGGCATCAAGATTCGAGTGGTTTAAAATAAGTGGGCCCACTTACATTTCCAATACATTTCAAACATTTGTACTTTAGTCGACTATCGTTTTGAGATATGATGTGACTTAATTTTTATATTTCGAGATTGGGCCGAAAAATGATGAAGTTTAATTAAATTTCCATCTGTCTCGTACTATAATTTATAAACTACTCATGAAGTTTTATTTATTCCAATTATCATACTATGAAAAAATTGATAGTATGCTTATAATATATTATTGATATTTTTAAACACTGTTTTACTTAAGAATATATGAGATCAGGTTCAAGTTAAAATGGACATAACATCCAATCCACATCTAAAGTCAATCGTACGACATTAGATCTTAATATGAGTGAATGATATTAAAACTCACGGATTTCAATAAGTAGTAGATAAAATATCAACAAAAGGGTAAAATAGTCAATCTATTATACTATAATAATTTTTACTGTTTTTTTATATCAACATTGTGTATTACAAATATCAACACAATAACATGAGAATTTCAACACAAGTACCAGAAAATATCAACACAGTTTTATTGATATTGTGCATGTATTATATTGATACTTCATCCGTCCCACAATAGAAGTCACTCTTATTGCGGGCACAAGTTTTAAGAAATGTAAAGAATAGTGAGTTGGAAAAGTTAGGAGAATATGAGACACATTTTTTTATATTGATTTTATAATAAAATATGAGTAAAGTGAGTTAGTGGAATGCGATACCTAATTATCATTTAAGGTAAAAATGAAGTGTGACCCTTATTGTGATACAGACCAAAATGACAAAGTGTGATTCTTATTGTGGGATGGAAGGAGTAGTTTTTTATGGATTTATTGATATTAAATCCGCTTATCAACATATTCGAAAATGAAATAAAAATTATAAAACTTCATCATCCGATCATCATCGGAATATATGCAATTAAGATCTCGTTAGATTCCTTATGAAATTAATTTGATATATTTTTTATGAAAAAATAATTTAAATCGAGAGAATTACGTAAATTTTAAGTTTTAAGATGATTTTGAGGAGAGAGAAAGTAGTTAATTTTTAACTTCCATATATAAGAATATAATCCAGTAACTCTCCTAATCTAATGACTAAGATTTGATCTTAATATAGAATTACCAATTAGTTAGCACTTTATCACGACCCTATGAGATCATTCAACATGTCATCATTAACATCAACATACTGATTTTTCTAGCAATCAAATCAAATACATTTTCACCTAAATGATTGCGAGCAAACCAAATTTTATGAATTCTCGGTCATTATTTAAAATTATGGGATAAACTAAAATTTGATTAAATTTGATAATTCTTTTGACAATTTGAAAAAAAAAGTCAATTGATGAACACTTAGAGCTTCTTTAGAGTAGTATAGTATTTTTTTTCCTGACAAATAACTACACTCATCTGTTAAAATTTTAATATTCATGAGAGCATCCGCAATAGAGGCGAGCGCACCGGCTCGCCGAACTATTGCAGCCGGCGACGCCAAATCGGCGAGAATTTTGGCGAGCGCTCGCCGATTCGCTCGCCCCTACTGCAGCCTCCCGATCGGCGAGCGCAATTTTGTTTTTTTTTTTATTTTTTATTTATTTTCAAAACTCTATATATACGCGATTTGAACTTCATTTTCATGCGAGTTTTTTTAAGTAATGTAATTTTTTTTATTTGACTTTTTTTAATTAATGTACTTTTTAAAATTTTAATATTATTATTAAATTTTTCCGTATATGTGTCGTAAATTTAATTCCGTATTTTGTGTGATTGTTTAATTATTTGTTTTTAGTGCTGATGATGTGGCTGGGCTATGACTGGGCTATTGCTTGTCCAGTTACTTGTCCTGCTTATGTGGCAGAGAAGTTTGTGGCTGGGCTACGGCTGGACTATTGCTTATCCACGAACTACTGTGGATGCTATGATGGTATACTATTATATGAAGATTAATTGTAAGCACAAATAGCGTTGGTATATTTCTCCACGTCATAAAAATTGACATGATACACCTTCGATTATTGTCGACTTTTATTTGAATTATTGTCAGAGGTATCACACAACTGGTAAAGAAAAATCGAAATTTCAATTATAATGATTAAAGATGAAAAAAAAAATAGTAGGGCATGGGTAGCATTTCCCCAAATGACCTATCAATTCATGTACAATTTATCTTTTTGTATAGTATAGTACAGTAGTATTTTGTATCCTTCCAAAATTTGGATTTTACCAAAGGTTATCTATCAGTCACCATTTTTCTTCTCTACACATGTATTCCTAATGAGTGGAAAAGATGTCACAGAATATGTTAGAAGTCAGCAATGATATTCAGAGTAACTACCCATTCTCCCAAATGAACTATGTTCACCAGTAGAACATAACATGTAGATAAAAATTGGCAGAAAACAAGGAAATTTATGGTTGAGGATGTACAGTTGATAAAGATTGTTAGGATCAGACAACTCCAGATAATAATCACATGTCATCGGTGTCGCTTCCAACCGTCTGTGAGTCACTTCCAACCGCCTGTGATTCTTGAGTGATCGAATAGTTGCTTCCATTTGGACCCTCAACCTTAAACCTGCCCAATCTCAGATATGAGAAAGACAGAGTTGCTTGCCAAATAATGCACCATTTTCAACCAGTTAGTAGCTCAGAGTAAGCACCACCTTCCGATTTATAGAAAATCTAAGAGATTGATTTGGCCAAATGTGTATACCTCTCCAGAATGTATTTCCCAACTTTGTATTCTTGGCTCTCCTCATGAGCAGCTTCCTGGTACAAACACGGAAAGTAGGCAAGCACAGTTTCAGTTTTTGGAGATGAAATACAATGAGAGAGAGGGAGAGAGATCAAGCCAAGATTCTCACATATTTCCATCCCACAATTGATCCACAACCCACACAGAATATGTCGGCAACAGTGTGCATTCCAGTCATCATCATCCGGTCTTCTTGCTCCCCGACACTAACATTCACACTACATCCAAGTACCATTTCATTAGACTTATGTCAAGAATGCACGACCATGAAAGGCGGCACAAGTGAATATTATAACTACTGTTATATTTTTCTCAGTGCTTGACATAAGAAAGGAGCAATAACAAGTTTAGCACACGAATAACAAATCATTCAATGAAAAATATGAGTGCTTACACTTTATTAAAGAGATAAGCCTTCCCATGCCTGCAGTGGAAAGACTGAAAACAAGTTTAGCAATTGGTCAGCATCATGCAAGCAGTCCATGCTTTCGCCAACAAAAACATGTAAACAAACAAGCAAACCATCAACAATCACTTAAATGTAGTCCAATATGTGCCATATATAGAAGGAAAAAAGAGGAAATGGGAAGTTCAAGGCCTTATAAGTCAAAAGCGAAATCTCTTGACATGTAAAATATCGGTAGAAGGGAGCTTCACATTATGTTTGTGAGTGATAACAGTTATGCTTGTGAGTGATAACGATTTCCAGAAATGTTTCAAGCTGGAGAGTATTTGAGTTCTTTTAAACTTGGTGATGAAAAGTTGGACAACAATAATGAAAAATCAACACAAGCATCATCTCGCGCAACAGCACAAAAGGAAAAAACTTCCACATTCAGAAAAGAGAGATGCACCAACGATTTCAATCACGCAACAAAAGCATCATCTCGAGCATGAATATAGCAAACATTACAGATAAAATCTACAAAAATTCTCCCATCTCTCTAAACCAAAACTTAAACTATGATATGTTCCAATGTGAAGAACACTTGACTGTATATGACAAACTCACATACTCAAAACAACAAATGCAATTCAAACTTGAGAGAGCCCTCTTTCTCCATCACAAGCACAACTCAACAAAATGTTTTAACAAAAATTGTCAAAAGTTATGAACTATTTTATAGATGAAGCTTACAACTCTGTTACCATCAACCAATGCAACACCATACAAAAACTGGTTCTATCATTCAAAACAATCAGGAAAAAGTTCTCGATCTACTAACTTATGCCAAAACAAAATGAAAATATTCACTACTATCAATATGCAGAAATTCACACACACTAATAAGCTCAAACAGAGTGAAAATCAGGACATGAAATAAAAAAATACTACTAACAAACCTTAGACACAATATCTTCAAGCAACGCGAGATGCGTTTTGCAGTGCTTGCAAATATACATGCCGCCATCCAAATCAATCGCGAACACCCTCCCCATTTACCAAATCACCAATCAATATCCAAAATACGCCCTAATTCCTCTGTCACCCGAAACTTCACAATAACAGAAAACATCAAATATAAAAAAAAATTAAAAATTTACGAAAATTAAATGAATGAGCGTAGATGAAGAGAAAAAAAAATCGAGGAGGATCTCAATTCTCACCTCTGCGGCAGAAATTAACGAGAATTTGAGAGAAAAATAAAGCAACAGAAAAAGCGCGAATACTCTCACACCAAATTGGGAACGGTTCGTGTCTTGTGTTTTCTGTTTTTACGAGAAAATAACATACTCCATTATCTTTAAATTTGTAAATAAAATAGTATTTTCAAGCTAATTAATTTCAAAATTAAAGGAATTTATTATGGTAATGGACTTATTATCTGTCATTCGTGAGCCTTTAATAACATTTGTTACTACTATTTGTTATGAAAACTCAGTTTCTACAATTTAAGGACATTTGTGAAATTAAAATTCACCGATTCAATTATTTTTTGTTTATCTAACTAACTAACTCATGAAAAGTTGGAATTCAAAGAAATAGATGAGATTAAAGTTTGGGAAATGATCATATGATTCAAAATGTATCTAATCTTAACAATCAAATTATATCTAGAATAAATATAATGTTATTTTCGTTTGTGACAAAAATCCCATTTCTAATTTACTTTATGGTATATACAATAGTATAAATTCATTTTTAATCATTTCTGACCTTAGTAGATGGATAGGATTTTGAAATATAGTGAAATAAAATGTAAAGGGTTTAATAGGTGGAACGTAAACAATTATATATTTATATAAAACGCTATATTTTATACTAGTACTAGCTAAAAAATAAAAAGAATAAAAGTGGTATAAACAAAACTGTAACACGAAAACATTCATTTTTATACATGAAAAATTAAAAATACATGACCCGACCGTACACAAACATGGATTTATTATTGCAATATATCACAGCTGGAAATTGGAAGTCCAATTATCATTAAAATGTGAAACAAACAACTCGAGATGGTAAATAACACAATCATAAAACAATTATCAAAAAGGAAAAAAAAAGAAAGAACTGGACTGAATGCTCCGCCATTAGATATAGCATTTCAGATCATACATCTCCGAGCAAGAATCATCGGTCCGTGAATATTCGACTCGACTTGAATCCACTCGACTCGATTTTGAGCGCACGTTTTTCTGTTCTTTGAATGAAACTTGAAGCCAATTTCAATGAAATGAGTACATGAATTCAATCAGCTGCAGCTGCAGACCTATTTATATACATATGTGCGTACACAATTAATACAAAACACATGATTAATTAATATTGCATTGTTGGTTCATATAAATATATTTATATGTATACCTGATCAAATTCAAAGTCTCATTATTCCTTGTCCAGGAGAGGTCACGAGGTTATTAGAGTCAGCCCCATCTACCAAAAAAGAAAATTTATAAACAATTAATTTATTGTAAATTTAATGAAAATTTTAAAACTAATGATTAGAATTTTGTTCTTACTAAGTGGAGATTTGTATACGAAGAAGCATGCTGAAATGATGAAGTAGCTTAGAAGAAGAACTAGCCCCTTCATGTAATGAGATGCTCCATCCTGCAAATTTCAATAATTTTAGAGTAATTATGAGTAAACTAAACATATAGTACTGCTAAAATGTAAATTTAAATTAATATAATTAATTTACCTGCAAAGTTATAGCCGTTAATATAATTGAGAGTGCTAGAGAGCCTGTCTCAAGTAGGTTAAAATTAAGATCCATGTCGATGCCAATGATCCATGACACAATCACACTTAATGGAACCTATATATTTCCAAAAAAAAATAGTTATGGAATAATCAAGTGAAAAATCATCACTATAATTAATTTTAAATTATTTTATGATCTTACCACAAACATGGCAATCTGTGTGGCTGATCCTAGAGCAACACCTAGAGTTATGTCCTGAATTGAATAAAATACATGATCAGACCTACTCATGTACATAATTCAAACTAAATAAACAAATACTATAATTAATTAATTACTAATTTACCAATTTGTTCTTGAATGCAAAAATAATTGCTCCAGCATGTTCTGCTGCATTTCCAACTATTGGTAGTAGAATCACACTAATAAAGCTCACTGACAAACCCCAGGACTCTGATGCAGCCTGCAAATAATCCAACAAATATGTTTACCAATTAATTTTACTAATAATTATTACAAAAAATAATTTACAATTTCTTTAATATAATTGAGCTTACTTCAATTGTAGCAACAACATATTCTGAAAGTAGAGCCACAACTCCGGTCATCAGAACCAGCCAAATGAACGCGCTCCAGAATCCGATGGCCGGAGTTTCGTCATCTCCT
This sequence comes from Salvia splendens, assembly GCF_004379255.2. NCBI lineage: Eukaryota > Viridiplantae > Streptophyta > Magnoliopsida > Lamiales > Lamiaceae > Salvia > Salvia splendens. The sequence goes on from NC_056032.1 coordinate 5,699,220, forward strand.
ACCACGTCACCGTCTTCTCCCTCCTAACATCGTAAACAAAATATATATTTGTAATACACAACATTACAATGACCATAATAGACATCTAAGTGTAACCCTAATTAATTGTTCTAAAATACTAATTAATTAAATATGTTTCTAATTATTATACGTAAAATTAAATTAGGACCACCTAACTAGTGACTTTTCATTCTTTTAAAATAAATCAATGATGATTCTCCGTTCAAGTGAAAACGAACCTCGTCTGCCTCGAATAATTCTCGGTGAGTCCATAACTGAAAGACGAGGTAAACGATGTATGCAACGAGCATGATGAAGCAGCTAGCTCGTGACAGTTGAAGCGTTCCAACTGCTGTAATCTCAGGTGTTTTTCCGACATAGGTGAACATCAAAGGCAGAAGATGGCACAACAATCCCAACAACAAAAGCAACGAGTTCACATCCGCTTGTTTCTGCAATAATTTTATGTATACATATGAGTATTATCCCAAATTGGGAAATAAATAAATAGAATTCACTTTTTTCTAATTTTTAATTTTTGGTTATGTTAAGTGACTTACTCTGTCGAATTTTTGCTCTTTGTTGATGTTAACGATGCCTCCACAAAGAAGAGAGGTGCCAAGAACTAGAAGAAGGTTGGAGAGAATGGAGCCCAATAAAGAGTATTTGACAACATCAACTTTGTTTTGGGTAAGTGCAAGAATTGCTATGATCAATTCTGTTGCATTTCCACATGTTGCGTTTAGCAGCCCTCCAACTGAAAAATATCCATTCAAAAATTAATATTAATAAAGAAAATGAACATTACGTTTTTTTAGAAAAGAGAGAATGAAATCTTGAAAAAACAATTATGATGAAATAAAATGATTAAGAAGGATATATTTTTATATTCGATACAATTCACTAAACACAGTAATTGATTGTATCCTGTCTCGTTATGACATTGTGAAGGAATATATGTTAATAATTGCAATTTTGTTGTGCTCATTTTATAAATTAATATTATCATGTAAATCTTGGCTCTTTGTAGAGACCTGCATGAGTAAACCAACTAGGTGACACGTACAATAAAACAGTTTTAATATTTTATTAACAAGAAATAAATTCCAAATTCAGAGATTTTGTAATTTATTTAAAGTATTGCTTAATTGATTTAAAAATAAGTAAGAAATATATTTCCTAATTCAGAGGGTACATTTTAACGTGGCTCTAGAATCAGTTTGGCAGAAGTCTTGATATTAAAGTAATAAATTTTTTGGAGTACATGAAATAGTAGAGAAAATTAATTACCTGTTGGTCCCGTGAAGAAAGCGATCTGCCTGCATATATTACAAAATGGAAAAAATTAAGTTACATCTCGTGACCATTAATTTATAATTTCATAACATATACTTCTATATATATACAAATGTAGAGAGAGACAGATAATTTGTTCTTACTCAGTGAGAAAACTGATCCTTTCTGCTAGTGGAGTGAGTCCCAGTAAGCTCAATGCAAATATCCATGGCTGATTAATAATTAAAAAAAACATACAAAATAATTAATACTCCCAACTTCGTGATATAAAGTAAAAGAGATTAAATATGTTGATTTTTTTTCTTGAGACTTTAACTACACAAAAAATGAAAGATAAAAATACCGACCCTCCCGAAATTGCGATACTCAGCAAGGATGGCGAAAGGAATGGCTAGGAACAAAATGGCGAGCTTGGTTCCGAGCAAGACTTCTTGAAGGTTGGCCAAGAACTTGCGCAGGCACCCGACCCGAATCTTGGAAACGAGGGTGCGGTCGGATTTCTTCCTAAGGGAGGAAGAAGACATGTTGTGGGCGCTGCGGCCCCGCCTCTCTCGGCTGAGAAGCTTGATGTTGCCGTGTTCGAGCAGCCATTGGTCCGGCGCCGCCATTTTGCCCAAATCTTGTTTTGATGAAGCCATCAGTCACTCACACTGTGTATGTGTTGTGTGTCTGAATTTGAGGGTTTGGAAAGGAAGAAGTGGGAGGGGTCTTTTTTGTTTTGAATTTCAGTTGGTGTTTTTTGCGCTAAATTTGTGTGGGTATATATAATGTTTATTGTGTCTAAAGACATGCATAGATGGCCAAATGTTTTTTAGTTTACAGGAGGAGAGGATCCCATGTGATCGTTATCTTTGGTATCTATTAGGTATTGGCTTGTCGCTGACACACGGCATAAACACGCATAAAATTAATGAATTAGTGTCTAATTGTATCGTGTTTGTGTTCTTATTGAGTCGATCCGACAAGGACATAAATGCAATAACACTTGGATTCAGATCAGGTTCAAGCGGATTCAGATAATCCACTAATAAATTAATAGTTAGTTCGTTATTATTTTATCTAAACTTTCATATGGCACCTCCAGTCCTGGTCTTTAGGTCAGACAACCACATCGAGTCATATCTCCTCTGCAACACATCTGAGTGTTCGTCTCGTATAGCTATCGTGTGTTATCGAGTTTGTATTGTTAACTTGTCGTGTGAGAACAAATAGCATCGTGTTGTGTGCAAGTCGTGTTCGAGTTCATGTAGCCAGTCGGATTCAAATTTTGGTTTGATCTTTACGGGTTGGATCGTTATTACGTTGATGTGACCACATAATTTGTCAATCCTAATTAAGTATACGTACACATAGGGGTGGCGAAACGGGTTACCCGCGGGTACCCGTACCCGATTTTAGCTAAATTTGTTTTCCCAATACCCACCCCGCAACATATCGGGATTACCCGATACCCGTGTCGGGTATCTTGTACCCGGTATTGCAGGTAGGCGTACCCGACCTGAAACCCTGATAGAAAATTTAAAAATCCTAATAACCGACAATGTTCCCTAATTTACTGTCTTAATATCGATAGTAAGCTAAGGTTTGAATAAATTGAGAATAAAAGTGAGCGGACACTCTATAGCTAGCTCAAGTGAGTTTTCAATTATATGTTCGTTGGAATATAAAAATGTTTCAAAGAACTCTTAGATTCTATATAAAGTATTAAAAGATGTTATATGTCTAATACTAATGGGTATTATCGGGATTAATCGGTATATCCGTGCGGTTGCGGGTATACCCGCTACCCGCAAAACTCTAAAACACACTACCCTATCCCGCCCCATTTTCCATTATCGTCTGGTAACGGATACCCAATACCCGACGGGTAGCAGGTCGAGATGGGAATACCTAGTACCTGCTACCATTTTGTCACCCCTAGTTTTGATCGTACACCTATCATTACAAAAATCGCTGAATATCGAGTACTTAGTGAGCACGGGTATAATATAGTTGGAGGGGGAAATATCAAGAACTTACTTTACACAATGCTACTAAGTGTTTGTCATATTTGGTGAGCACTAAGCAAATAGCCAAATAGGCAATTGCTTGCTATTTTTTGACGTAAAAAACTCCAAGAAAATCATACTTAAAAAGTTATAAGGTGTGATAGACTTACATGTATAGACTATAGAGGTAGTGAAATATCACATGTGATCACTGTATGGGATATTATTTTATTTTATTTTGCATGTGAATAAAATTTCAATGTTCTTGTGGTTTTTTTTAATGCCGTGGATGTGGCGTACAAGATGAAAATATATGTCATATGATGCGTTGGAATTTCGTCATCATCGATGGATTTATAACCATTTAGGAAAGAAACGCAATAATAGATACAGTTTGATATTGCTTTATGCATATTAACAAAAGATTTACAGCCATTTTAGGATACAAAGTAGAGATTGGGTGCATATTAATACTTTAATTTGATGTTTCCGTAAGTTAGTAAAGATGGTATTTTTTTTAAGTTAGTAGTATAAAGTTATTAGTAATTCTTAAAATCACAGATTGTGATTGAAACATACCTTATTTCCAAAGCACTTGGTTATTAATATTACAAATTTTTATTTCATTGAAAATTGAATAATATACTTTAATGTTCTAAAAAATTAAATTGTTAAAAAATAACCTCCAAAGCACCTTAAAAATAAGGAGAAGAAAAAAAACATTAGTCCTAAATGTGGTAACCGTAAGATTAATATATATGTACCTATTTTCACGTGAATCATTTCCTCTATATAATTATAAGCACACACACGCACGTAAAAATATATCTAGATTGTCGATCGGAAAATTCGTGGAAGTTTCTTGAAAAGGTCCCATCGTGGGATGTTGTGAAGATAATGGTTCTAATTAGTTCAATTGTATGAATACAAAGATGACCATAGCAAATAAGAGATCACCAAACTGTCCTATTTTCAGCTATGAATGTGAGCTCTTTAAACATTGTGAGTTTGTTACATGTATATATCTGGTTAGCAATAACAAAAATACTAATGGATACCATTGATTGATGTTAGCCTAGTCAAAGCTTGATCATCATAGTTTAATAGCCAATTATGACAAAAGGCCAAGTTGCGATCGACCTAGCTACAGTCTATCAAAAACATCAACTACTTATTTTACCTCCGTACCAAGTTGAGTCGTATTCCATTTTAGACGGTCTCGCCTTTATGCATGAAAAAAACACATTTAATCTCTTTTATTATCTTTTTTTCTCGTATTTTACTCTATCTTGTCTTCTGTTTTATTCCTTCTCCACTTAACTATTAAGCATCGCTTACTTCTTGTATCCGAAAAAATGACTCAAATAATGTAGGCGTGGAGGAAGCATGGAGTATTATCTAAATTTGAGTGTCAAGATTCAATAAGTTATCTACTTTCCATTAACTTAGAATCGTATTAGAATTGAGTTATTCTAACCCTTAAAAGGCTTTGCATGTCTAGGCTAATAATATGGGATCAAATAAATCTATATCGACATGGGATAACTCTAACATCTTAGTACTTATTAGAATAGAGCCGTTATTTTTTCAAATTAGAGTCCATATCTTTACCAAGTTTCAAAAATTATAGGAGTATTTTGATAATTTTACTATTATCATTAAATTAAATAGTAGTAGTAATTTATTTTCTTCCATGTGATTCTTTAATTTACAATGTTTTGCTCTATGTGCATTAGAAACTGGTTCGAACCTCTAAGTTTCTATTTCTCTCTTCATCCGATAATACCCTTAACATCTTCGCAATTGTCATTCTCGCTTCACTCTCTCTCTCTCTCTCAGTCTCCAACTATTGATGCCTTAACTACTTCCGATAATGCTAATGCTAATACCCCACAATTAATAACATGGTAGAGGAGCCAAAAAATTTCTTCTTGAACTCCATATTGTCAAAATTCTAGCTTTGTAACGTACTGCTATTGATAGAAATCTTGGCTTCGTACACGATATCTTCAACAACTTGTAAACTCCTATGAATCCAATTAATCAATCATCACCATAAATTACATAGAATCAAAACTTGTTCCATCATATCAACTAGTGAAGCTATAGCATCGATTTGTACATATCAAGCCGTAAGAACATGGGCTATCTAGGTAGAAATCAAAATCATCAATTGGAACCAAAAACACGTTATTTCTGCGAAGCTTCCTACTTTTCTATTCAATTTAACAATGATCTCTTCCTCTACACTCATTATTTGCTAAATACATCTATATTTTGCTATACTTAGATTGTCTGGACCTTATAATTTTGTCCGAGATATGATACTTGTTTTAAAATCTAGAAATTCGAAAATTTGGAATCAACATCATAGGGAGTATATAGAACAAAAACGTTGTGATTTCCTCGAAATTTCGGAGGGGTCCAATCATAATCTAATGCATTTTTGTCATGGTCTATTTCAATTATTAATTCGAACTACAATTAGTAGTTTGTGTAGTATCATAATGAATGTATGTAGCATGATATTTTAATTTTTATAATAGAATATTTGTGCTTTTCTTAACTACATAATTTTTGGTTGATTGGGTTGGTGATGTGTACGTATGATTTTCTAATGAAGCTATGATTTTCTATTTTATAGATATACTCCATTTGATTACTTATATATGCCGTGTGTGAGGATGATATGAAAAAAATAGAACATAATTCATTAAAAAATATTTTGTACGTGAAAAAAGCCAAACAAAATATTTTATAATAAGAATATGATAATAATGAGAGGCTCCTAAATTCCAAACAAAAAAATACTAATGAGAGGCTCCTAATTTACCGTAAAGAAGTGAAATTCCACGTAAAAAGTTGAATTTATATAAATATCCCCATCCACTAGTTCACTATCTATACCACAAGTGAACTGATAGAGTGGCGCACACAATATTTTGGTGAAATTTCAACTTGCTATAAGAGTTAAACAAATGTATCAATCGAAGTGTACGGACACACAAATCTTCATAATTTTTCCGATTATTCATTCAAAGTTTTGAAACGAATTAAAACTTGGCCAATACAAAATATTTTCAACAATTTATAGTATATCTTTTTATTACTATTTGAGGGAGGGGTGTGGGTAGAGGTGCCCATGGTTCTGGAACTGGCGGTTCCGAAACCGCCGGTTACGGTTTTGGAAATTGCTGAACCGGAACCGAACCGCATGGGTGTTTTGAGGTTACGGTTCCAAAACCGCCGGTTTCGGTTTCCTTTTCAAACCGGCGGTTTTTCGGTGGTTTTTACGATTTTTCACGGTTTCGAACTGCCAGCGGTTTTTTGCGGTTCCGGCTCGATTTCATGATTTTTCGGTGGTTTTTTGTGGTTTCAGAACGGGTTCGGTTCGGAAATTTTCGAACCTGGACCGAACCAGTGTTCTAAAATCAATGGTTTCGGTTCGGATAAATTCTCACGGTTAAGGTTTCGCGGTTAACCGTCAGAACCGTAAACCTTGGGCATCTCTAGGTGCGGGCAAGGGCAGTTGTGTGGTGAGTGGTGGATGGCCTCGGGGCCATCAACAATTTTGATTTTTAGTGATAAATCAAGTTTATATTAGTACTCTTTTTATCCGTAAATATGAGTCTCATTTTTTCATTTTGATCCGTCCGCAATTAGAGTTATGGTTCATTACTATTATAAGTGGTAAGAGGCATCACATTCCACTAATACATTCCACCCACATATCATTTAAAATTAATAAACTCATATTTCATTAACTTTTTTCACTCACTTTTCTTAATATTTCTTAAAATCTGTGCTCAAAATTGGTAGATGGAGGGAGTAATTTTTAAAATTGTAGTATTATTTAATTAGCTAAATTTGAGAATTAGTAGTATAAATATTTTCCATGTTGGTGTTTAATCACATGGCTAATTCATTTCTGTATCTATTTTATTTCTTTTTATTACGAAAATGTATTGCTCTGCTATTTTTTTGGGGATGGAGTATTTCTTAAAATTAGTACTAATTCAAAGTGGGATATTTAATCCCAAACGAATAAAGTACTAACTTTTAAAAAATGTACTAAAAATTTATCATAATACGAATGAGTCAATGACATCGTTGGTATTAGAATTCATTAATTTATATGAAATAGACAATAAAAAAGAAAACATCGCAGTTTTATATAATGACAATTAAAGATGAAAAAGGAAGAAAAAAAATACTGTATTAAATAATTGTATGAAACAATTTACATAGAGATAAGGTATTTTGACTTGCATAATGTTGGAAGGTTATTAATTATAGTACGGCTTCGTACCCCATAATGATTTGATAGTGACTTTTTCGGCTGTAAACATATATAGATTATTATCAATAAGCACTACGCATATTTTATGATTAAATAATGCTAGTATTTTTTTTCTTGAAATTGACGTTCTTTTACTTGGTCGAATGCCTGTGTGTTGATTTTACTATAATAAATACGTTTAAATACAACTTACGAATATGTGTGAACATGGGAATGTAATCTAAATTCAAGAAAATAAAATGATAGTAAAACATTGTAAACATATAAATTTAGCATAGCACAATTAGTTAACACAAAAAAAAGAGAGGAGTAAAGTGTGATGTTTAACAATTGTTATGATTTCATCACATCAAACACAAGTTTCTACTCAAGTAAATCTCAACAAAAAAATTATTAAGTTAGCAAAAGCAAATGTCATTTGTAACATGGCAAAGTGTGCTTGTAGTCTCCAGGACAGCATAAGTTCGTTCCACGCCTCGTTTTCATCGAGCAAACTAGCCAGTCGAGATCAGTCTGTTCGATCCCAGGATTTGGCTATGGTGCCAAGATATTCAGCTGGATTGAGAAGCGTTACTGCTTAGCTTGATGCAGTAAACACGAGAGCCAAGATGCTCGACTTCAAGTCCAGCTTCTTTGCAGCCAGTAAAGAAGAGTGACTCTTCCTCTTTCCCAATCCTGCGCCTCCAACTCATCAAGAACGCTGGCCGGGTAAGAGGGCACGAATCTGAAGCATGTGGCAGAGGGAAAGACAGCATGATTTCATTGTCTGTTACGACAGAAAAAGTAGAGAAAGAGTATCAATACCATTCGGATCATTCCTCCAAGAAACAGCCTCGCTAGATTTTGATTTGTAAGAGTTGAGGAGAAACGACAAGGACTTTATAAGGTTAGGGTATTGTTTAACATCTGCAAAAGACGAGAGCAAGCAGGGAACGTTTAGGAACACATTGGCAACTCCCGGGAAGAAGTGAAGTAACACTCCACCTTTGAGTGAGCATAAATGTGGAAAACTTGAAATTTCAACATATAAGCTTCTCAGAGTTAATAACATTGAAAATACGAATCAAGATTTTGGTTTAGCAATCGATGTATTCTGTATACCTACAAGAGAGTTGGTATTCGATTTTAGTCTCATGAACATACCATTTCAAACACAACATGAGTGTTTGCATAATAATTTTAGACATAACTTTTATTCGTTATACTTTTCTCTTAATTCCTATTTAGTGTGGGGGTGGGGAACGTACTTAAATTCGACATTTTGTCTCTTTACTTATAACAAGGAGGAAAGACAAATTATGCCACCCAGGGTTCGAACTCGAGAGGGTTCGAACTCGAGACCTCCAGGATGGACGCGGTATCCGGCACCCTTTACCGCTAGGCCAAGGGGCTTGGATTTTTGTCTCTTTACTTCAAAGTCACGACCCACTATTCTTCATTCAGATGTATAATTCTGATCTGAAAAAAAAACCAGAAGGAAGGAAATGTAGAACTTACACAATAAAATATCACTTGCAATAATTAGGTCCCAATCTGGATTCGGATTTGGAAAGACATCTCCCCATGAATCTGGCAAAAATATAACTCTTGTCATCTATCATTAGCCAACATATAAAAAATACTACAATTTTATAGTTTTAACTTTCACCAATGGAAAAAGAACTTACGTCTTATGTGTGGAACAACTGGAGTAACTCCATTCACCCGGCAATTATAAGCTATATTCTCTTCAATCTCAACATCATCATAGTCAGATGTTGTGATGTCGAGTTTAAAAGATTTTCTCAAGAAAATGGCCAAAGCTCCGGTTCCACTGCAAATGAACCAGAAACGAACACAAGAAACATGAAAAACGTTCTCCAACACAACAAAACACGACTTAGAAAAAAATATGCGTGCAAACATCTTCCTCTGATAATATATATGCTCATTCAAGCTCTCAAATAACAAGTCTAAAGAAACTATTCAAGCACATGCTAAGCAAGAGATGTGACCAAACCACAACAAGAAAGCATATTATAGTGATGGAAAAGATAACCTTTACACGATCAATCTAATCTCAAATAACAACAAACTAAACATCTAATCGAAGAAAATAACACACACAAGGCTCATTACTCACTGATTCAAGCTCACGTGTGACAAGTATAAAGAAATCCACCCTACCACAAGTTTAGTACGAAGGATATGATCCAAGCTCGAGTTTGACTTCAACATGAAAGCGTATTATAGAAAATAAAACAAGAATCTATATATGCCATCTTCAAATGTCAATTCATACTCTCCAAACAACAACAAAGGAGACGATGCAACTTCAAACTCCAAACAAAAGCAATACATATCATCGTATAACATTACACATTACCTCCCCAGCTCAAGCACTCTCCTACCCTCTAACCACTGCTTATGCTCGACCAACCATTCAGCAAATGCAAATGTGCCTGGCCACAGTAGATTAGCATTCAACTGATGGAACGAAAACTCCCGAACGAGCAATTCCTGTACACGAACCGATGCAACTAAAATAAGCTCTAGGATCATTCCTACCATACAGCTAATAAGTAATTATAATCAAACAAATCTGTCCTCCAAAATTAAGACTGTTGCATAATCCAGCAACAGATTATGCTGAAGTCACTGCAATTTGAAGGTGCAAACACTAATGATCAAATTCTTGGCTCTTCCACAAGAGTCTCTCAAGCTCCTTGATTATTTCTTCTTCGTAATTTCACAATACTATTTTCTCACTCAAAATTCAGAATATCACACCAGTAAAATTAAATAAAGAAAATATCTTATTAGCTAATTTCACATCAAATCCTAAACATAAAACTAAAAAAAAAACAGTTAATTTGAAAAAAAATATTCGATTTTTTGAAATGGGTCGTGTAGGAAAGAGAAAGAGAGAACATTGAAAGAGACCATTCCAGGAAATTGGTGTTTACGCTCTACGAAATTCTCATGGGTTTCACTTCTTTCCTCTTCTGCAAGAAAAAGAATTAAAGAAGAAATTTTTGAGCTGGGATTCAAATATGATTAGATAAAAGTATAAGGGTACTTGAGGAAATAATTAATGTTACCGGAGGAACTGTCGTCGGAGCCGGCGAAAAGGGAAGAAGGAGAGAAGAGGGCGATGTCCATCGATTCGGCTATGTTGTAATTTTCTATTGGGCTCAAAAATACATATTTACATTTAAATTCACTGGCCCGATAGAAATTGTATGGGCTATTTTCTTAACCCGAAATATTTTTTTAAGTCGACTTAATGTATATTATGCTGAATATATTATCGATGAAATCTAATACACACACACAACAAAAAAAATGAGTCCTACATTCAAAATTAAATTTTCATTTAAGTTCATCGAACCGTTTTCAATACAAAAACTTGAAATGTCATCTAGAGAAGATGTGTAGCGCTTTTCTTAAATATTAGTATGACCAAGATCATGTTACATCAAAAAAATTAATTATTATAAAATGGCACAGTTAATTTTATGGTTTAGTAAAGTACTATGATGGCACACACCATGTCTATTCGTAGTTGACATCAAATTGCAAGTAGATGAAATTTAATAAACAAATATAGATGAAAACAAGGGATGGAGAGATATAACAAGGCACAGCAAGTGCTACAAACAGCTGTTTCTTGTGCTCAGCAAAGACTACGAATTACAACACGGTCAAGTTCTCTCAGATATGTGATAAATATAAGCAAAAAGAAATGAAAGAAATAGAACATTTACAACACTAGGCAGAAAACAAGTCAAAGCAGGAACCAGCAGTCTGGACGAAATTGGCAGTGATGTTGCCCTTCTCCATAAGACAGTGCAAACATAACCCACGTGCATCAAGAATTGACATCACTTTTGTACATGGACCACGAAATCGAGCAGCTTCAGTTCAGCTGAAGTCGAAGCAACATGTTTACGAGGAGAGTTGGAGCCGGCCAGTCGTCCTTTTTCTTCTCCATCCCTGGAAAATCATAAGAGTGCTGCAAATTTGAGTTCACGAGTGTTTTAAAATGATTAAATGGATAAAGGTGGGGAACGTACGAATGCTGCATAATATACAAATGTGAGCCCTGCTAAGACGATGAAAGCAATTTGAAACACGTTGTACCTGTAACAACAAAAATAATTTAAGGATCCCTGCTACTCATTCACAAAGATTTTTAAACTAGAGTCAAATGTTCCTCACTTGTACAAGTATTTGATTCCACGAAGTGATTGCAATGTGTGACCAAATATTTCTTGAGCTGCAGTAGCTTGAGCATAATACCCAAAAGCAGTAGCACAGAACTGAATCACACTGCATAATATTAACAAAAATAATCAGTTACAAAGTTCACCAGGAGCAGAAATAATCAGAGTGAATTTTATATTGGAGATCCACTCATGGCAATGAGTCGCATAGATAAACTTCTCACAGTCCAGCAACAATCCTCTAAACATGTATACTAGTATATTAAGTAACATCAGCTACCAATTAGGAAGAAAGTCGTGTATGAAAGAATTTCTCATTACATATATACTACATCATTAAGATGCCACTAAATAAAAAGAGAGACTATAATTCAACAATGTGTGTTTCAAGTTTAACATTATAAAATAGGAGCACCACCACGCTGATTACCTGATTGAAGAAAGAAGAATGAGGGCCACATTAAAAAGGAATGAGTTCATAAGAGTAGCTCCCCATCTGCAAAGACAGTCAGATGTCAGGCAACATCATGCAATGCCAAGAACAAGAAAAAGAAAAAAAAATAGGAATCAAGACAAATCTTAAATAGAAGTAAGGGAGAAAAGAAATGAAACAAACAGATAAACTTACTTCATTGGGTGGATTGTAATAAAAACCAATTTCAGACCAAGCATCATTGCACCAGCAATCACAGCAAGCAGAAGGTAGAAGCAGAAAAAGGCGAATGCGACGGTGCCCAGAAGTCCTTCAAGTAGAAGACAACCATATCAAATACACGCCATATCTGAACAAGGTCAAAACCAATTTAAAAATATAAAACTTACCCCAAACACTATCCAGCTTGATGAATATCTCATTAAGAAATGCTGATACTGGAGGATCAATCAGCAAGTATAATACAATATGAACAATCCAAGCCACTGAAACAACTAACCTGTTCAAAACATAGGACCTTGTTTAATGGTCAAACAGTGGAGAAAAAAGCACTTGGGAGGACAAAAGGAACCCGCACACTGAGTTTGCTTAATATAGCATGCAAAAACAAAAGATGGAACATGCACAGCAACTCTTTGGAAACTGTCTCATTAACATCTTTATTTCTCACAGATACACACTTCTGGAGACTACCATCTACCGGTAGTCCGAAAAACTATAATAGGAATTCTACTTGTGCATTGTGATTTAAACATACCCTAGAACTCCAAGCACCAATTTGGCAAGGTAGCTGAGAACAGTCATAGCCCACATTGCTTCAGCCTGCATAAATTTAGCAACAGCATTATCAGTGTATTTCTTATTCACCATTATCATTTCCACATTTTTATTCTTAAGCCTAGTCATGAAATAAAGAGAATGAATTAGAAGCTAGCACTGGAATATCAGACACGGATTCGTAACAAAATTTTCAGCATGCATTACCTTTTCGCCTTGAGGATACATCTCTTCCAACGCCTTCACATCTTCTTCCAAAAGAAGTAGCTCCTGAAAGTACAATAATAATTTGCAATGATTTTTTATAACGAACAGGCCCACCAAATGATGCACTAATGACTAATGCTAATTTCTAAAAACAAATTCAACAGGATTATATGAAGATTACCTTTTCAACAGCTTTCACATTTTTGCGCCACTTTCTTCCCTTGCCTCCACTCCTTTCTTCCTGGTGAAGAGCATCTGCGGTTTTTTTAAGTTCTCTAGCTTTTTTAGCCAGTTCAGTTGCTTCCTGTAACATGTCAAATCAAGCTCCTGTAAACTGTACTTAATGGAATCCAATTATCTGCGACGTAAATATCATCCCATAACGTCAAAAAGGGAGAAAAGTGACAATACAAATAAAGAAGAAAAACCTTGATATACTGTGAGCGCGTGATAACAGCCTTTGGTCGCCTGACGAATGAAAATATGAGCCCAAGTGGCAGGCAAGCAATGCCAACACCACCAAAAATCTGATGAAAATAGCACAAAACAAATCTTGAGTACAAAGTATAGACATAATAAGACAGCACTAATTTTTTCCAAGATATCTAACAATGTAAAAATCCTTATCTGGATTAACCAGTTCAACTCAATCACAATAACTACTCAAATAAGAGTGCAGAAGTTCTTAAAAAACGAAATGCGGAGCAGATACGAGCAATAAATCTCATATTACATTACATAGCAGAAAAGGATAGGTAGGATATAATGAAACATTTATTTTCTCATGGAGGTATCAATTAGAGAAGCACATACAGTGAAAAGCACTGATCCAACAATTGTAGTAAGTGCGACAACATATTCTGGAAAGGTAGTCCGCATGGTCCAAGTTGTCTCAGACGAAGCACTGGCAGAATATGCAGAGCACTGAAAAATGAAACAACAATGTAAGTGGACTTAATATGGCTAAAAAGGATAAACAAATGAGAAATTTGAATATATTATTGCTCCTTGACCTGTCTTGCTCCAGTGCCAACACATTGTTGATTGTTGGAGAAATCCCATGTCGATGGGAAGGACGTAGTAGTTGAGGAGAGGTGTCTAACAGTGAAGTCCACCTTACCCACAAGTCCTGAAGCAAAGATACAAAAATTATGTAAAGGTGGGTTTCTGGGTTTCCCCCAGTTAGAAATGAGAAATAAAGAAGCTTTTTTGGTAAAAGAGTTTGAATTCCCTGATCCCATATATAAACTAACACTATACAGCCCACTTGATCCCAAACCTTAATACTATATCCCCAGGATGATTAATTTGGTGTATATTTATGGAGTCAATTCCTCCCATCAGCACATGAATATGCATGACGCAGGAGGTATAAAGAAGATCAGAAAGCAATGAACTTATGAAGCATAAGACGAGTGACATAATCAGGTACTTGTATTGCAAAGCTCTGTGATTCTTATATGCGAGTAATTCATTATATGGAATTTTGGAGCCAGCAGAATTATCCTCAGACATAAGAGCATATGTTGCAATTTGTTCAAGGAAGTCGTGGATAAATATTCGTATGCCCATATTTATTTTTCTCAGATGTGTTATTTTGTTAAAAATTTAAACTTAATTTCATGAGAATGGATATCATTTGAATGCAAAAAATTTTGTGTACATGGATTCATATACTTTTACAGTAGCAGAAACTACTATCAATGACCCTTGCCACATAACATGCTTTCCATCACCACATCTAATAAATAATTTAGACTTCCAATCTAGGAGCAAGTGAATTAGCCAATTCAAACGCCCACTTTTTCATATTTTACCCAGCACAGATTAGCAAATTCCACACTACATCAAACCCAGAAAATCATAGCATATCAACAGGAAAAAAATAAGCAAAAGGTGTTCAAATGAGCACTCACCATACATAATTGCAAGAACCAGCGCACAAACAATAGCAGTCACAACGACCCATATCAGTGCACTTCTCATCCTCTTCCACACAGTCCTGAAACCAAAAAAAAAACATTAAGTCAAGCACCATTCAAAAAATAGGTTAAGACCAAATGCAATAAAAAAACCCTCACTTATCCTGGTCTCCCTCGTAGTAAAACATGGCGAACGGGATTACAAAGAACACCAGAACTGCATCCACCGTGTAGATAGCGAGCCACAACTCCTTCATCGGCAGCGTCAGATTACAAGCGCCGTTGTAAATCGCGTGCCGGCACGCCTGCCGGTTAGCCACGTCGGCCGGGAGCATCAGAATCGAGATTGCCGCGATCGTAAGCCCGAAGACGACGACGAATTTCGGGAAGTAAGCCTGGTTCTTATCATCAGGATGCTGGTAATTGACGAGTAAGTAGACATTGACCAGGAAAACGATCACGCAGACGACTATCGCCACGATCACTAGGGCTAAATTGAAATCCCCCATACTTCCCGGAGGGGCTGCAGATGGCGGCGGCGCTTGCGATTACCACCAATGTGAACAGCGCTCTCGGATTTCAGACTAATTACTCGGACGTTGTAGCAGATCTGGCGGAGAGAGAGTTAGAGAGACACGTTGAGTTCCGGTGCGGTTCGATGAGAGAGAAACAGGCAGGAGGAGGTTCACGCGTGCTACTTAATTACCGAATTGTCCCTCCGCAGTTTTTAAATTCCAAAAATATACAGCTGTGCTGTAAGGGCATCCACAATGGGACGGATGTCCCGGCGGACATCCCGACAAACTTCCCAAAAACACCTTCTGTCACGTCATAAAGATATCTCACTGCACTGTCACATCATAAGGACATCTCACTACACAATGGTGGACATCCCCAAGGAAATCCCGACGGACATCCACAAAAAAATATTAAAAAATTGGGACGTTCGTCGTGTCAACGCAATGGCGGACGTCCCGAAAAGCCGCGGAACTCCGGTGTCCACAGCGGACGTCTGTATCCGTATGCATGCTGCCTAATGGCGGACGTCCGGCACGCTGGTCCGACGTCCGCCGGGACATCTGCCATTGTGGATGCTCTAAATCGGCGGTTTTTTCTTTTTTATTTTTTTAAATCACGATATATTTTGAAACCCTTTGTTGGGCCTGTAAAATTAGAGGTCTCAGAGACTAATAGATATGGGCTTTCAATTGGGCTCGAAAAATAGAGACTTGAAAAACTAGCCATATTTCGACCGAAAATAGCAGGATATTTTTGGGCCAAATTATAAATATTGTATAGTATATTCATATTTAATTTATATACAATGTCAAAAGAAGTGATGTGGTGCAATGTAACTGGCATGGACTTGAAATTATTTTTATTGTTAATTAGATATGAATGAGATGATATAATACGCACGAAGAATTTGTTATGTAAATGTCAATTAGATAAAATACTTATAAGGCATTTAATTTAATCGATAAGATAAGATAAGATGGGTAAGAATTTGTTTTTTAGGGCATGAGTAACGCCCCAAAAAAAGGGTTCGTCCTTTGTCATGAAATAAAAGAAAAAACCATGAGGGCTGTTTTTTCAATTTTGTTTTTTTTTGGTGGGTGAAGGATTCGACAGCATGCTTCTCGTCCCTTGCCCTCAACCGTGTATCGCTGCTGGAATGGTAGAAAAAGCATTGTGAGGCTGGGCTTACAAACGTTTAAATAATGCCTGATAAATCCCCCATCATCATCGATGACTAATTGAAATATGAATACAGTGCTCAAAAATCTTATCTATTGCTCTGTGAAATGGGCCAATGATATTAAAGTTGTCTAAATAGACATCACACTAACTCACTCACCAACCATTGAAAAGTCATGTAGACAGGGACGGAACCAGAAAAACAAATTAGCCGGTGCTGGTAATTTAGTTGTTGTAATTTGTTAATATCTTTTAATTTGATTTTATCATTTTATGTAATCAAACGAGTTAATTTAATAATTGTTTTGTTAAGTTGTAGAGTATATCGGAGTATAATTTTAAGTGAATCCAAATAATTTCAACGGCACAGTAATTAAATAAAGCCATTTAAGTGGTACAATTATTTAAACAAAATAAATAATAATCTCAATAAATTAAATTAATCAAACCCATTTAAAAACGCCCAAACCCATTTAAAAAGCCCAATTAACTGGAACCTAATAATTATCTTCTTCTTCCTCGTTCTTTGAAAACCGTTTTCTTTTGTTTCTTCTTCTCCGATGCAATCCATCAATTTTCAAGTGATTTTATTAATTATTCTTCTCTTTTTTCTCAAATTACAACAAAAACCACGTATTTCAATATTAAATATTAAGTTTCTCTCTACAAATCTACAATAGAAATGGTATCTAAACAGGGGCAGCCGTGGGTAATGGATCCGACGCCGGCCAAGCCCCCGCCGGAGCGGTGGCTTGGCCAACACCGTCTCCGTCCCTGCATGTAGATGCTCCTATGTCGTTTGGAGATTTTGCAGCTTCTCTATATTTGGAGGTTTTAATTCTATGTTAGTTTTTGTGACATCAATTTTCTAGAAAAGACCGTCCGACCAATTAAAACGACATCGTGGCATGGTCATCCAACCAATTTAAACGACATCAATTTTCTAGAAAACACCATATTGCTTTTAGTTAAATAATACTGTGTTACACCATGAAGTGGATTATAATTTTAGCTAAAAGCAATGTCTCATTAAAGTTTGATGAAATCCAATGACATATATTTTGTATACCATATATTTATTATAATAATTATTCTTATGAATAAAAAACTATTACTCCAATATAAATAGCATACATAATACTAAGAGCATCCTGATACATTGGGCGGGCTATCGTCCACCACTGTAGCCATGCGGACGATGGCGTCGGAACACGCATCGTCCGCCCCACTGCGGGTCACGCGGACAATACCGCGGACGATGCAACGCGTTTTTCCTTTTTTCGAAATTTTTATCTATTTAAACCCTCATTTCTCTTCCATTTCCCACACCAATAATTCTCTCACATCTCTCACTTTCCCCACACACCAATATTTCACTCCCAATCTTTCTCACTGAAAAAAATGAGACCCGGCGACAACTGGAGTACCTCGGAGGGCATTACTCGGGCCTTATTCGATTGCGTTCATGAGGCCGCGGCGGAATGCTTGGCTGAAATAGAACGCGAAGCGGCGGAGCAGGCTCAGGCTCTGGATCTGACATGCTTACTTCGGTGTAGCGGGGTTGAACAACGACATCAATGTCCTCAATTCATCCAACTTCTTCACCGAGCAATGCAATGGCAACGGCCCAGCCATCGTCTTCACTGCCAACGGACTCCAATATCATATGGGGTACTACTTGGCCGATGGCATATACCCGAGGTGGCATGTTTTTTTGAAGACGATCAGCTGTCCAATGGGTGAGAAGAGAGTTTTATTCGCGCAAAAGCAGGAGGCTGCGCGGAAGGATGTGAAGCGGGCATTTGGTGTGCTCCAAGCGCGGTGGGCAATGGTGAAGGGTCCGGTGCAGTTCTGGTACAAGGACGTCATCGCCGATGTCATGTATGCGTGCATCATCTTGCATAACATGATAGTCGAACACGAAGGTAGAAGAGTCACCGATTGGGGCGATGATGAAGTTGAATCTAGCTCCAGCACGGCGGCCCCCTCACGTTCGAGGATTACCGATGAGCTTCAATGAGGTTCTATCTAGACAGACTTCAATGCGCAACCAACAAGACCATGCTCAGCTCATGAACGACATGATTGAAGAAGTTTGGGACCGTAACCGCCGTTGAGAATTTGTAGTTTTTTTTATTTCGTAGTGTAATGTTTGAATTTTAATGAAATTAAGTTTTTTTCCAAATTTTGTAGTGTTTTAAATATTCACATAAATAAAATGCTTAGGGCGGACTATAGGGTATCCCACTGCAGGTGAAAGGGTATGAGTATGAAATGCTTATATGGCGGAGCATAGATCGCCCTATAGGGCGGACTATAGGACGCCCCATCGTGGATGCCCTAAATATTTAAAAAAATGAAATTTTAATTTATCAACTATAATAATCAATTTTTGTAATAATATATTCTAAAAGAGTGACCCTTTGATCTCGTTCGAATTAAATAGTGTCTCTCAAAAACTTGTGGTTGTTATAATCCAAACAAAATACATCAATCTTTTTACTTTCTGTTAATCCATATAGTCCTATCAGATCAAACTTTGATATATATACGTTGTCAACTACGATAGTGATAAAATACAAACTCTAAATATGATCTCGATCGTCAGAAAATATTAATAAATGACAAAATAATAGCAACAGATAATGTTAACACAATGTCAACACAACATCAACAGTTGACGCAACACAGTGTTGACATTTTTTGTTTCTATTATTCGCGGATAAACTAAATTATTAAAATAGGATTTCTATTTACGAACGGAGGGAGTAATTACATCTGGTACATCATTTTCAAGTTTTGGAGGAATACTAGAAAGCAAATGCCTTTTAGAAAAGTGATTAGTTCGAAAATTTGTACTCCTTTAGAATATAGTGGCCAGTGTTTATTCTTTCATTCGAATCGTTTATAACATCACCAATATTTGGATCACATTAAATAAAAAATTTCAGTTATTGATATAAAATCAAAATTGAAACCTCAATAACTAAACTCTTAACACGAGTTTAGTAAAAATCTTAATAAACCCTGATTACTTCAGAATTTAATTGTACTCCACGAGTCTAATTAAATTAATTTTGTCACAAATTATACTCCATGAGTACTACATAAAGAACATGTGACACATAGCATTCATTTGTACATAGGCTGACAGCTAATGAATTGCAACAACTCTTTAAATTTCCTTTTAATTGGTAGGGGACTATTAACCAATTTTATTCAATGTATTCGCATTTAATTTTATTTGGCCTATTTCATCGTTTATTTTCTGTCACGCGAAATAAAACAAAATCGTTCATGTTGGTCATGGTCCATGAAATTAACGGGTTATTTCGCTATTTCATTTTAATGGTGGATAATAATTAGGACCGTTAAATCTGAGTGCAAGAGAAAATTTTGACTAAACAAGTTTTGTAGGTCCAACAATGGCTTATTTTCTCTCAATACGATTGAAATGTTGTTTTCATTTTCACAATTATTACTTCTATGATTTTCATTTTTCAAGTATTGCCTTGTTTTATAAAATGTTCTCGAATAGTAATTAATTTTTAGTCTACAGTAAAATAGACAAAAATAAAAATCGATTTTCTTTGATGGGGTATAACTATATAGTATATCATTTTTTGATAAAAGAGAAAAGGCTCAAATCGCTTAGAGATCGGTGAGCAAATGAACCAAAGTTCAGTATCAACAAGCTAGTCTAAAAAAAACAAGCAAAAAATACCTCAAACTAAAAAAGAGCAACCCAAGCAAAGGAAAAGCACCCTCCAAGCAGAACAATGAAAACAAAAACTAAACAAACATCAACCAAAGCCACCAAGCAAAAACTGACTAAGAAGCAGGGCGAGCTACATTGCACCTTTATGTTTATCAGAGTTGCTTCTGTGATTATGCTCCGTCCATCTCCTAACTTTAAGTA